>NC_143541.1:5353611-5970000 GCF_031878675.1 Megascapheus bottae | reverse complement strand
CTGGCACTCTTCCACTTGAGCCACAGCTCCACTTTTTGGTGGCTCAGTCTCATACACTTTTCCTGTCCTGACGGCTTTGAATCGTGAGAAGCAAGCATTTAGTATAACCTGGCTAAAGTAGGGGGAAATGGAAAAGAAATTTCTTAAACCCCTCCTAGGAAATAGGTTAAAGATTCCCCAGGGTTGGCACTATCTATAGCTTTTTTTTTTTAAATTTTTTTTATTGTAATTAGTAAAAGGGTTACATGATATTTGCCAGATAGAAGGTGCATTAATTCACATACATTGATACCCTTTCACATGTCTTGGTACCCATTTCCCTCCCCCCCCACACCCCCTATCTATAGCTTTTATACTGTCTGCGCTGGTCAATCACAAGTAGTCAGGTCGTTCTAACAACTTCTGTTAGACAATGGTGACACTCAAGATTTCTTCATATGGAACTCCTTCATTCGCAATGAGGTTCAATTTTTATCATTCAGAGAAAGTGTAGAGACCCTTTGGGCCTCTTAGTCTTGTAATTGAACATTAAAAAGGAGACATGGGCCAGGTACCAGTGGCTAACATGAGTAATCCTAGCTACTCAGAAGGCTGCCCTCTGAGGATGTCAGTTTGAACCCAACCAAGGCAGAAAAAGCCCCCATGAGACTCTTACCTCTAGTAGACTACCTCAGAAAAAGCTGGAAGTGATGCTATGACTTAAGTGGTAGAGCACTAGCTTTGAGCATGCACACACATGCGTGCGTGCGCACGCACGCGCGCACACACACACACACACACACACACACACACACACACACACAGATCTGGAGGAAAAGGGGCTTACCTGCTTTTTCAAGTCTTAGGCTTTCTCAAGGCTACAGCTCTAACCACTTGAGCCTCAGCACCACTTCCAGCTTTTTTTTTTTGGCCAGTCCTGGGCTTGAGCTCAGGGTCTGAGCACTGTCCTTGGGCTTTCTCAAGGCTAGAACTCTACCACTCGAGCTTCAGCACCATTTCCAGGTTTTTTCTATGTATGTGGTACTGAGGAATCGAACCCGGGTCTTCGTGCATGCTAGGCAACCACTCTACCACTAGGCCAAACTCCCGGCCCCCACTTTCAGCTTTTTTCTATGTATGTGGTACCAAGGAATCGAACCTGGGTCTTTGTGCATGCTAGGCAAGCACTTTACCACTCCCGGCCCCTGTAGTGCTTAAGAAAACAAAACTAACTCATTATTATTATTATTAGTAGTAGTAGTAGTATGCCAGTCCTGGGGCTTGTACTCAACACCTGAGCACTGTCCTTGGACTTTTCTCAAGGCTAGCACTTGTGCCACTTGAGCCACAGCACCACTTCTGACCTTTTCTATATATGTGGTACCGAGGAATTGAACCCAGGTTTTTGTGCATGGTAGGCAAGCACTCTACCACTTGATCAAACTCCCGGCCCCACATGTTAAATTTAAAAAGAAAGCACAGCGGGGCACCAGTGGCTCACACCTCTAAGCCTAGCCTCTCAAGAGGCTGAAATCTGATGATCTCCATTCAAAGCCAGCCCAGTTACGAAAGTCCAAGAGACTTATCTCCAATTAACAATCAGAAAATGGGAATTGGCGCTGTGGCTCCAGGGGTAGGGTAGTAGCCTTGAGCTGAAGAGCTCAGGGACAGCACTCAGGCCCAGAGTTCAAGTGCGACAACTGACAAAATAAATAAATAAAATCTGGGACCAGAACTAGAGACTTGGAAGGAGGCTTCAGGCTTGTCATTCATTCTAATCTGTTTTCAAAATTCCTAAAGGAAAGAACCAGGATAAAACAACACGGAAGTCCCAGGCCAGAGAAAACTGTGGCTCTGAACCACTGCCTGGCCTCTACTCATGGGCGATGGCAGTGAAGGGGAAAAAATATGATATAATTAAAATAAAATAAAGAAAAAAACCCCACAACACAGAACACCTTGTTTCTTTTACTTAGCACCATTTAATGTATTAAAGAAAAGTTTTACAATACAAAAGACCCTCAAAAATAGGAAATAGCAGTCTCTTAAGAACAATTCATGCAACACATTCACAGAACTCCAAAGGAAAAGCAGACAGACACCTCCTGCTCTGGGTTTTGAATGTCCCTTGGCCAATAACAACAACAACAACAAAAAACACCAACATAATTTAAACCACAGATTTTTAACAAGATAAACAGGAAATCTTATTTTAATACAAGAACAGGTTTTTCCTGTTGCATTTTTTGTGTGTGGGGGAGTGGGGCATAGTAGTTTGAGACAGAGCTTCACTATGTAACCCAGGCTAGCCTTTGGACTTACAATCATCCTTGAGCTGTGTGTGTGTGTGTGTGTGTGTGTGTCTATGTATGTGTGCGTGCGCCTGTAACTCCTAGAGCTTCAACTAAGGGCCTGGGCACTGTCACTGGACTTTTTTGCTCAGAGCTAGCACTCTACTTGAACCACAGGTCCACTTACAGCATTTATGATAGCTAATTGGCCATAAAAGTCTCATGGACTTTCCTGCCTGGTCTGGCTTTAAAACAAGATGCCCAGACTTGGCCTCCTGAGTAGGAAGGATTATAGATATGAATCACTGGTGCCTGGCTTAAAAAGCTTTTTTAAAAACCAATTTATTTTGTCCATGTTGAAAGACAGGACTGAACTTAGGGCTCTGAAAAGTTAATGGGGAACTGGACAGTGTGGCATTCACTTTACTTTGATGGGAGTTGTCCCCTGAAGAATTTGCTCAGAAATGATTTTTCATTTAACTGTAAAAAGAAAACTATTCATATTTACGGAAAGCTTATAACATGGAAAAATTGCTAAAGTTAAAAGATTGAAAAAATCATGTACACAGTATGATTTTAACCAAATAGAACTAACCAATGAAAATATGCCCTACAATAGGCTGAAACGAGTACAGACTACAAACAACAAAGTTGTACTTGGTTAACTAATCTGCCACAATCCTCCTCTTTTTGGCAACAGGATTTCTGTTGTGCAAGCTGGTACTGGTACTCAAGATGCTACCCCAGGGTCTATAGTTGTGCTGTGTAGCCCCCAAGCTGGCTCGGCAGTGATCCTTCTTCCTTTTCTTCTCTACATTTTTTTTTGTCCATCCTGGGGCTTGAACTCAGGGCCTGGGCACATCCCTGACCTTTTTGCTCAAGGCTACTGTGCTATAACTTCAGCCCCAGCGCTACTTCCAGCTTCTTCTGAGTATTTATTGGAGATAAGAGTCTCACAGAGTTTCCTGTCTGGGCTGGCTTTGAACCTTGATTCTCAGATCTCAGCCTCCGGAGTAGCTATGATTACAGGTGTGAGCTACCACTGCTATTTTCTTTTAAGCTTTCATTTATAAAATGTCTGATGTTAAAATACTGAACTTGAATTACTACCTCTGATATTAACTTTTATGAAAAAAATGTATACTCATAAAAGGGTAAAAACATTCCAGTTTACTCAGGACTAACTGGCCCAAGAGTGGACAGCAGACCAAGTCCTGCTGATGCAAATGAGGAGCCACTGGGAGACTGAGGGAGGAAGAAGGATCAAAGGGGGCCAGCCTGAGGTTATACACAGAAACTGTGTTGCAAAAAAGAACCCACATCTGGCTTATCCTGATCTCTAGTAACACTTTAATATCAGAATTCACACTGGATGACTCTTTTCTGCTACTTTCTGTATCAATGTCACATTATAAAAAACGGCCCTGATAATTACAAGTGGCTTAGAAACAGAAATAAAACAGCACCGCTACAGGAGTGGATCAAGCAAAATGTGAGATGTAGGAAATTAGAAAGCGTTTGCTAGCAACGTGATTCTCTTTCGGAGGTCTGTCTTCTCTCCCTCACCAGACGCTCCACCAGAGCATCCCAGCACTGGAGGCTCCCGGGGGAGGCACGGGGCCTCCCAGAGCAGCAGAGCCTGTCCTTGCATCAAGGACACCGAGTCCTCCAATCGCTCTTCATCCATTAGAAGCAGAGAGCCCAGCTCCCTTGCGAGTAACCAGCACGCTGGAAGTCTCCCTACACTGCCCACACAGACACCCTTAGCCTAAATGTGCCTGTCCTACTGGGAGGCAAAAATGCAACCCTTCTTCCTCATGTGTGCTTGGGGCCGGCAAGGATTCAGTGACACTGGGTGATATGTGCCCCTGGACAACACAAGCCCATGAGTCCGTTCACTTTTGTTTTAGCAATGGAGCATATTTTACTTCACCAAAAGTAAATAGTAGCTAAATCTCTGGATCAAGACTCACCAGTGCCATCAAACACTGAGAGCAGGAATGCTAATTGAAATGAAATCTTCCCGTCTCTTCTTCCAGCTGCTGATTTTCCATGTGTTCTTGGGTCAGTCGTTCCAGGTCTTTGCGCACGTTTGGATGGTCCTCCAAGTCCTCGCAGAGTGACCTGGCAATGTCCAGCCTCCTGTAGTCCTCGGGCCTCACCAGGCTGCGTACCACCTGCAGGCAGCGCTCCTTCAGGGTGTATACTGCAAGGGCAGGAGACGGTCCTCAGAGCAGCTCCGGCCTCACCTCGGGGCCAGGGCCCGACCGCGGCAGTGACCTCCACCAGGAGAGCACACCCGTGGTGGCTACTGCTCACGACCTTGCACTGCAGCTTTCCTTGAGAGTGGGCTCCGCTAACTGCGGGGGGAAAAAGTGAACCGGCACCTCTGGACAAAAATAAAAAGCCAGGCAACTTCTGCTGTTCTCTATTTGGGAGCCCTAGACAACACTGCTGGGCACCACACCAAGAGGGAAGGTCCCAGGAATGCCAGGAAGCCCAGCCTCCAGGCAGCCCACCAGAAAATAGCAAGCAGGGCACCCACAAATTAACAAATGAAATGTGGGGTGGGGGAGGGAAGTGCGAGAAAAACACAGGAAGGAAGGGGGAGTCCTGTTCAAGAAGTCCTGTACTCAGTACCTACAGTGAAGCAATGTAACTGTAACCCCTCTGTACGTTACCCTGATAATAAAAACAATAAAACAAAATGAGGATTGCTAGATTAGGGCGGGTGTCATACTGCAATTGATAACAAGTGATAGATAAAAACAGTACGGCTAATCCCTGGGGAACTTACTCTTTAAAGGTATTCTATTAGGCAAAATTTACCAAATTTAACCAAACGATGCTTTTTTTTTTTTTGGTGCTTTGATGCTTCTTTTTCTTTTTGTTTTGTCTTAAGACTGCCTTTCATTTTATTGCCCAAGTTAGCCTAGAACTTTAGATCTCCTGCCTCAGGCTTCTGAGGAATGTGCATCATATCTGCTAACCCACTTTAAAAGCGAATCTAAGTGGGTACTTATGGCCCACATCTGTAATCCTAGCTACCTAGAAGGCTGAGAACTGAAGTTCATGGTTTGCTGCCAACCCAGGCAGAAAAGTTCCCATGAGACTCTCATCCCCAATTAACCACTCAAAAGTGTTGGCCTAGAGCTCAGGGGCAGTGCCCAGAAGTCTTCAAGCCCCAGGACTGGCAAAATAATAATAATAATAATAATAATAATAATAATAATAATAATAATAATAGAAGCTGGGCCCAGTGGCTCACACCTGTAATTTTAGCTATTCAAGAGGCTGAGATCAGAGGATTGTGGTTCAAAGCCAGCCTAGGCAATAAAGTCCAAGAGACTCTTATCTACAATTAACCACAAGAAAACCAGAAATGGTGCTGTGGCTCAAGCGGTAGGGCACAGGGACTGCCCCCCCCCAAAAAAAATCAATATCTAGTGTTATCAAACAGATAGATACATATCTACACTTTTTTTTTTAATGTCCCCCCCCTTTTTTTTTTTTGGTTGGTTGTGGGGATTGAACTCTGGGCCTGGGTGCCGTCCCTGAGCTCTTCAGCTCAAGACTACACCATACCCCTTGCCACAGCACCACTTCTGATTTTCTGTGGTTAACTGAAGATAGTGGTCTCAAGGACTTTAGTGCCTGGGGCTGGCTTTGAACCTTGATCCTCAGATCTTAGCCTTCTGAGTAGCTAGGATTACAGGCATGAGCTACCGTGCCCAGTTGGTTTTTGGTTTCTGAGACAAGGTGTAGTCTTGAGGTAATTCTAGGACTATAAACTCATGCCAGTATAAGCTACTGGGCTTGCTTCCCTTCTTTCCTGTGCCAATCCTGGGGCTTAAACTTAGGACTTGGGTGCTGGCTCGATTTTTTATTTTAAGGGTAACTCTCTATCATTAAAGAGCAGAGCCTCTGCTCCACTTAATTAACCCATAAAAACTAGAAGTGGAGAGGCTGGCAGTTTTGCCTAATGGTAGAGTGCTTGCCTAGCATGCACAAAGACCAGGGTTCCATTCCTTGGTACCACATACATAGAAAAAAGCCAGAAGTGGTGCTGTAGCTCAAGTGGCAGAGCTCTAGCCTTGAGAAAGCCCAAGGACAGTGCTCAGGCCCTGAGTTCAAGCCCCAGGACTGGAAACAAACAAGCAATCTGAAAGGGAAGACAGAGTCTCAGCCTTCTGAGTAGCTAGGATTACAAGCATGAGCCACTAGTACTCTGCTTCAGTTTCATTTTTTAACCTCTGAATGACACCATGAGCTTAACTAGACATAAAAGATATATCCTCAAAAGTTAACAAAAAATAAGCCATGATATACTTTATTTTCTGTCATTCCAAGATATTAAGTCTGCTCTAAGGCTTGGAACCAAAACACATTCATACTTCTATGAGCGGAGACTTTGCCACCACTCTCCCCCCTACATCAAGGGGTACAGGAATAAGCCACTGGCCCCTGGCTTAGCTCATCTTTTAAGAGCCCCCAGTTCCTTTGAAGCACACTACCTGGTCCAGCTCAGCATTTGCTTATGCAGCCACTATCAAAGGCTGACACCTCGCTCAAATGTGCCTCTAGCAAATTAATTAAGATTGGACTCTCCAGTAATCTATGCTCTACTTTTCACAATCATCTTATCTTTTTCATAAATAAGATTGAATGTCGGTACCTGGCAATGTGATGTTGGCAAAAATAGGCTGCCCATCAACGTTGAGAGATGGCACAAACAATTCCGTCTGGTTAACCAGAAGCCCATCATATGTCCCTGCATCTCTGAAGAGCCACAGGTGACCTGGAAACACAAGCAGAGGGCATTAGGGAGCACACCAGTCTGTTCTGTCATCACGGCTGACAGTATGATACACAGGCCTCCGGACCATGGCATATCAAACGCTTCCAGGGGCATCCTAACAGTAAGCCTCAGAAAATGGTTGTGAAGAAGGCAAATCTCTTGCCCAAGGCAATGACACAGAAAGCAGAACATGTAGGTACCTGGTGACTAAGGCTGTAACCACAGTGGAAAAGGCCTAAGGAGAGTGACTAGAAATCACATCAAAAAAGGCCACTGGTCCTCAATCTGCTCTACCACTTGAACTATGATTCAAATTGAAGATGAGCCTCTGCTCAGGCTGGCTTTGGACCACAATCTCCTGATCTCAGCCTCTGCAGCACTTTACGTTACAGGTGTAATCCACCAGCCTCTGGCAATTTTAATGGGTATGTGTGTGTGTTGGTACTGGGACTTACTTCAGGGCCTAGCCTTTCTTTTTTAAGCAAGGCTAGTGCTCTACCACTTCAGCCATAGCTCTACTTCCCACTCAGGTTTTTTCAGTCAAATCCCAGGTCTCAGCCTCCTGAACAGTTAGGATTAAAGGCATGAGCTACAGGGGCCTGGAGTTTGGTCAACCCTGGTTCAATTCCTCGGTACCACATATATAGAAAAAAGCTGGAAGTAGTGCTAAGGCTCAAGTGGTAGAGCTCTAGCCTTGAGAAAGTCCAAGGACAGTGCTCAGTCCCTGAGCTCAGGCCCTGGACTGGCAAAAAAAAAAAAAAAAAAAAAAAGAGATATGAGCCACAGGCTCCAGCTCAATTTCAACTTTTTTTTTTTTTTTTTTTTTGCCAGTCCTGGGCTTGAGCTCAGGGACTGAGCACTGTCCTTGGACTTTCTCAAGGCTAGAGCTCTACCACTTGAGCCTCAGCATCACTTCTGGCTTTTTTCTATGTACGTGATACCGAGGAATCAAACCCCGGTCTTCATGCATGTTAGGCAAGCACTTTAACCACTAGGCCAAACTCCCGGCCCCAATTTTAACTCTATTTAAGTGTATAATTTAGGGGCTGGGAATGTGGCTTAGTTGGTAGAGTGCTCGTCTAGCATGCACAAAGCCCTGGATTGGATTCCTGGGTACCCTGTACACTGAAAAAAGCAGGAAATGGCACTGTGGCTCAAGTGGCAGTGTATAGCCTTGAGAAAAGTCCAATTGAGGCCCTGAATTCAAGCTGCACGACTGGCAAAAAAAATTTAAAAAAAATATGTGTGTGTATATATATATATATATATATATATATATATTCTATCAAATCGAGCACAAATTTTGGAAAACAAATTCACACAATTTCCTATATGAAATAAGAGACAATCTGCTGTTCTCAGAAAGTGGGTAGACAAATTCTAGAGCATCTCATCACCAATTAACAGTAAAAAAGGCAGAAATGGAGGCTGAAAAAAAGTAGAGGCGAGTGATTATTGTCCTTAATGTCCTATGTTATCTCTCATCTCTTTTGCTGTCCCTTGGTTATCTCATATTGTTACAGTATTTCACCTTGTTATCTGATATATTGTATATATGTTTATTTGGTTATTTGAAATAGGATAGGGAAGGGAGGAAAACAAGATGAGGGGTGGAGGTGGGGGGAGGGAAATGGGGACCAAGACAGGAGAAAGGGTATCAGTGTTTGTGAAGTAATACTGCACCTTCTATCTGGTGAATATCATGTAACCCTTCTATTCATTACAATAAAAAATATATGGAAAAAAGAAGTAGAGGCTGGGTGCTGGTGACTCCCGACTGTAAAGCTAGCTACTTAGGAGGCTGAGATCTGAGGATCGTGGATGAAAGCTAGTCCTATAGTCAATAAACTACCATTCTCTTCACCCCCGCCAAAACAAACAAAAAAAAGCAAAACCTGGAGCTGTGGCTCAAGTGGTAGAGCGCCAGCCTTGGGTGAAAAAGCTCTGAGTTCAAACCCCAGCACCAGTACACACACAACATAAAATAAAACGAGGTCTGAGAAGCCTTCGTCGTGTCTCGATCCCTCCGCGCCAGGGCCGCGGGAAGACCACCACCATCACCACCAGTCAGTCGGTGGGGTCGATCCGGGTCACCTCTCCCCAGGGTCTGCAGCGCACCTGCAGCACCCGCCCACCGCCGCTCCCTCCGGGGTCGCCACGCCTCCCCGGCGCCCCGATTGTGACACCGCCTGGTTCGCGTCCGCCCGGCCCCCCCCCCCCCCAGCCCCGGAGCCCAGCGCCTCCGAGCTGACCCGGGAGCGCGCGTGCGCGGCGCTCGCGGAGCCGGCGGGGCCCGCCCGGCGCGGGGCCCACCTCGGTAGCTGTGGATGCGGCGGCCCGTGCCCGGAGGCAGCGTCGGGTAGGGCTGCGGCTCGCCGTCGAAGTTGAGCCACACCGGCAGCACGACGCGCGGGCTGCGGTTGCAGAAGATGACCTGCGACGGCTCGCGGGAGTTCACCGAGCGCAGCACCGGCCGAGGCCGCCCGGCCTCCATCTCCGCGGCGCCCGCCTCCTCCAGGGCCGACTCTTCCGATCCGGAGTCCTCGGCTTCCGACCCTTCCTGGCCCCGCTCCTCCGCGCCGTACTCGTCGGCGCCCGCCTCCTCGACACCCGCCTTCCGGGGCATCACCTTAGGACCCACACCGCCACCAGGCTGCTCGCTTGGGATTCGCGGGCCGGACGCGAGGCGGGGCCCGGCGACGGGAGCGCGCGCACCCTCAGAGCCCTAGAGCGCTCAAAGCCGCGGCTGGAAGTCGCGCGCATGCGCAAATAGATCCCGGACGGGCTCTGGGGGCGGGGCCTGGCGCGGGGCGGGGCCTGGCGCAGGGGCGGGGCCCGCGCTCGGATCTCTGTCCTGCGTGTCCGCAGTAAACTCCGCCCCTCCCTCAGGGTGTTGGTCTATAACCACAGATCCAGGCAGTTCCGCAGAACATTTCCTGACTTACTTCACCTGATGGGCCCTCTTGTCCAGTCTCCCTCTCTTCGCTGTTCTGCACTATGGGTTATGGTCGCTCGTGGGGCTTGAACTGGGCCTGGGCGCCGTCCCTGAGCTCCTGGGCTCAAGGCTAGCCCTCTGTGGCTTGAACCACAGCGCCACTTGGGTTGTCTGGTGATTAACTGGAGATAAGTCTCATGAACGTTTTTGCCAGGCCTGGCTTTGAACTGAGCTCCTGAGTAGCTGGGATTACAGGTGAGCCAGTGACGCCTGACTCCTGGATTGCACTATTAAACTTTTTTTTTTTCTAATTTTTGTCTCTTGAGTTTTTAGAATGACCGGCAGTGTAGAAAATGTAAACTCGGGGCCTGGAGTAGGGCCTAGTGGTAAAGTGCTTGCCTAGCATGCAGGAAACCCTGGGTTCCATTCCTCTGTGCCAACCTTGAGCAAAAAGTGTCCAAGGACAGTGTCCAGGCCCTGAGTTCAAGCCTCAGGACAAGCAAAAAAAAAAGTAAAATCTACCTTTCACTTTTGTTTTCCCACCTATCCCAAAGTCCTTTCAAAGACATGTAAGCACATAAAAGCAACTAAACAAATTTTACATCACTACCATTAGAGGAAGAGGTAAAGTCTTTAGAATTTCTTTTTTTTTTGCTAGTCCTGGGGCTTGAACTCAAGGCCTATGCACTAACTTTGAGCATCTTTTGCTCAAGGTTAGCACTCTACCAGTTGAACCACAGCACTACTTCTGGCTTCTTCTGTTCATGTATTACTAAGAAACAGAACCCGGGGCTTCATGCATGCTAGGCAAGCACTCTACTTCTATGCTACATTGCCAGCCCTCTAGGACTCTCTTGCTCCAGCTGGCTTTGAACTGGGACCCTCAGAGCTCATGCCTCTTGAGTAGTCACAGAAGATTAAAATTCATCATCTTTTTATTTAGCCAGTCCTGGGCCTTGAGCTCATGGCCTGAGCACTGTCCTTGGGCTTTCTCAAGGCTAAAACTCTACCATTTGAGCCACAGCACCACTTCTGGTTTTTTTCTATGTATGTGGTTCCAAGGAATTGAACCCAGGTCTTCGTGCATACTAGGCAAGCACTCTATCACTAGGCCAAAATTCTGGCCCCAGAAGATCAAAATTCAAAGATTAAATTCAAGGACAAAGTATAATGTGTAATTTAGCTAGGTGAAACAAACACATTTAAGGACTAGTTCAGAGTCTGAGTTACAAGAGTAAAACCATGTAACTAGGAATGTTTAAGCTATAGTTTAAGCTTAGTTCATCTTTACTGTGGTGGGAAGATTTAACCTAGTTCTCATATGTGTTACATAAGCTCTCAACTACTGACCTATACCCCCAGTCCAGGCTTAGTATTTGGTGGGGGATGATACAAGCTTGCTTGGAAGGTACTCTACCACTTGAGGTAAACTCTACAAGCTTAACAGTTGAAAGAAAACGCACTAGTTCAAATGCTTTTGTTTTTCAATGAGTGAATGAATTAACAGGCGTAGAAAACATTTTCAAGTGCTTCATGGAATGAAGCTCTCTTGAAGGCTGATTCATTTCTCTCACATAAGAAAACAGGCGTCTGTCAGAGCATCTTCATGAAGAAAGGCAGAAGGGAACAATGTGGTCAATTTCTCTATGGCCAAAGCCAAGGAAGAGGACTCAACACAATTTTCTAGTACTGGGGCTTGACCTCAGGGTCTTAAGGTCCCACTTGGCTTTTTACCTCAAGGTTGGTGCTCTACTTTGAGCCACACCTCCACTTTCTTGCCCAAGCTGTCTTTGAACAGTGACCCTAATCTCAAGCCTCCTGAGTAGCTAGAATTATAGGCATGAGCCACTTGTGCCCAGCTTGACTCTTCTGTTTAAACTACAGTATTTTCAAAGGAAATACATCTAATTTTGGTGTTTATGTGTATGTAGCCCAAACAGGTATTAGGGCTTAAACTCAGGCCTGAGCACTGTCCCTTAGCTTTACTGCTCAAGGATGGGATTCTACTGCTCCTGCTTGAGCCACAACTCTACTTCCAAGTGGAGTTGAGTCTCTAGGACTTCCTTAGCCAGGCTGGCTTCAAGCTGGGATCCTTATAGCTCATGTCTAATGAGTAGCTAGGATTACAGGTGTGAGCAACAGTGCTGCTCTGGACTGTAGTTAAAGTGTATGGATGCTGGTATTTTAAGAGACTGTAAGCATCTTGTCTGATTCAGTGCTGTGTCATTTATTAGAGTCTAATGTACCTACATAGTTAAATACTGGGAGAATGTCTGCTGAATGAGCAGATGACTCCCTCGAGGCATCAGGCAGCTACAGGGATGCACCAGTCCAGATACAGGGCTGGGGGGTCGGGGGGGAGTTAGCCCCTGAAGCTTTGAATCTGTAGATTCTGTGTGCCAGCTCACACACCCCAGTCCAGTGCAGTACTGTCTCTTTGTTCGTCTCCCCAGCACAATCACAGCAGTCAGATAAAGTTGAGGAATTTATTAGGGAAATAGGAGAGGCACAGACACCCCAAGTGCCAAGTGACAGAAAACTCTGAAAATGTCCCTTTCAAGCCACACAAGGGCCTGGCAGTGACCTTAAACAAGAAACTGGTGGGATGGCAACAATATTCCATGACAGTCACACTGCCAGGGCCTAGGGGTCCCAGCCAGGACTGTCCCCATCTGCCACCGCCCACCCACCACCCACCTTGGATGGGGAGGAGATGAGGAGTGCTGATGGAATCAGTGCAGTGGCAATGAGAGCTGTAAGGAAAATCTGAGAAAAAGAGAGTGAGAAGTGCGAGGAGCTGCACAAAGAGTCCCAGGCTTCTGGCTCAACCTCTCAATTACATTTAACAATAGCTCCATGAAGCGTTACTCAAAAGGTACAAACCCCTAATGTTGTTTCCCAGAGTCCCCCACGCCACATCACACTCCCCGATGTACATGGCAGCGCCCAAAGGCCACACTTTTGAAAAAAGAAAAACAAGAGAAAGGCCTGTTGCTCGTTAAAGAGAGGAAGAAGAGGAGCAGAAGCTGCTGGGCCTTTCCCACGTGGCCTATGTTCCGAGCAGCAACTTCCCAGCAGCATGGCACAGTTCTAGGTGAGTGTCTCACCTTTTGTCACCTGTCAGAGGAAAAATGACATTGAGATCAACTCAGAAGGAGTGGTAAAGGCATAATAAAAAGCAGGCAAACAAGCTAAGCATGGTGGCTCATGCCTGTAATCCTAGCTACTGAGGAGGCTGCAATCTGAGGATCACAGTTCAAAGCCAGCAAGGGCACTGAAGTCTGTGAGACTCTATCTCCAATTAACCTCCAGAAAACCAGAAGTGGCGCCTTAGCTCAAGGAGAGGGCAGTAGCCTTGAGCTGAAGAGCTCAGGGACAGCGCCCAGGGCCAGCATTCAAGCCCCATGAGTGACACAAAAAAAGAGCAAACAAACAAACAAAACAAACCCTCATTTTAGAACTCAAGAAATGGAAAACAATATAGATAGCCTGAAGAGTCACAGACTTCAATCTATACAAAGAACCTAACATCTCCAAGCCTGTTTCTGCCCAAAGTTCAGTCTACAGGGCAGTGCAGTTTGCGTTCTCTCTCACAGCCCTCGCCCACTGTACTTACCCGTGCTTCAATGTACTCTATTCTCCGCTCAAGGGCTGTCAATTTCTCGTTTAGTGTTGCAAGTCTTGAACGGCAAGACATATCTAGTAAAAGAAGACTCATGTTCAGGATTACTTCTACTCCAGACACACATATGCACAAGCATCATTTCCTTGAAGAGGAATGATTCATGATGCAGAGCACACACGGGGACATGGCGAGAAGGGTCTCAGAAATACAGCTGATTATCCCACCAGGGAGGATAGGTAAGAACAGTGACCCTCAAATACCTCCCCACACTATAACTTGTGAATATGTATCATACATGACAGAAGAAACTCTGCAGCTCTGGCCAAGGCTAAGGACCTGAGATCCTAGGGTTTATCCTGGGCGCTCTCAGCTGGTTTAATCTAAATCTGAAGTCCATGAATGGAGACAGCAAAGACAGAGGAAGGACATCAGGGAGGGGATCAAAGGTCTGAAGCATTGCCAGATGCTGGTGGCTCACACCTGTCATCCTAGCCACGCAGGAGGCCGAGATTCTTATCTCCAAATAAACCAGAAAAAGAAGTGGCGGTATGGCTCAAAGTGGTAGAATACTAAACCTTGAGCAGAAAAGGCTCAGGGACAGGGCCTATGTCGAGTTTAAGACCCATGATTGAAAAAAAAAGTTTGAAGCATCACAGGGACTCAACTTACTAGTACATTTAAAGGGAGAAGAGCAATTCAGAAGCTGGAAACTGACGAGGAAGCCAGAAGCAGACATTGTAATGTAGCAGCCACAAGCTGGCTCTGACCTCCAATCCTTTGGGTCTCAGCCACTTGGGTAACTGGTATCGTAGGTGTGAGCCACTGGTGCTAGGATCCTGAAGACTCTGATTTGGGGTCCTGGTTACTAGACAATGAGAAGTACTTCCGCCAACAACCCAATAAGCAAGGCAATGAATCATCTCACACAGCTAATGCTTTTGATCAAGGTAGCTTAACCTATGGACATTTTCTTTTTCCTTCCCCGCCCCCCTTCCTTTTTCTCTTTGAATTATCAGGGAGAGAATTAAAGGTTTCACACTGCTGGGCAAATTACCATTTGAGCTATTCACCTGGAATTCTAGCTACTCAGGAGGCTGAAACCTGGAGGAATATGGTTCAAAGCCAGCATGGGCAGTAAAGTCTGAGAAACTCAATCTCTAATTAATTAGCAAGGTGCTACACTAGAGGTGTAGCTCAAGTGGTATAGTACCAAACTGTGAGCAAGCAAGCAGATGGAGAGTGTGAGGCTCTCAGTTCAAGCCCTATTGGGGGGTGGGGGGACGGGAAAGGGGAAGAGTTGGCTATACTATAGAGTTTGAAGAGAAGGAAACTTGACCAGAGGAAGCAAATACAGTTGCACCTTGACTTAGGCTGTCTGATGGGAGCTGTGCTTCACTGCTGCTCCCTGGCCCAGCAAGTGCCAGACCACATGCCCTTAGCCTAGGAAATGATCAAAAGTCAAATTCCAAAAGGTTTTCAGGCTGGGGTAATAACACAATGGTAGGACATAGCCTGGCAGTGCAGTGCGTATTACTTTCATATCAAAATGAAATCAGGGAAGATTCCTTCTATTTACAGGGCCAAACAACAACAAATCCAATACCCTAATTCCACCTGTGAGAAACAGCCCAAATCTTTCTCTTCCTTTTCTAATTTTCTTTTTCCTTTTTTTTTTTGGGGGGGGGGGAAGTTCTGGGCTTGAACTCAGGGCCTGGGCACTGTGTTTGCACTTTCTCAAGGCTAGCGCTCTTTCACGTCAGCCACAGCACCACCTCCGGCTTTTTCTGTGCATGTGGTACTAAGGAACTGAACTCAGGGCTTTGTGCATGTAGGCAAGTGTTCCCGAGGCCATACACCCGACACCCCTTTTCTAATTTTCTTTTGCTGCTTTACCCAAAGTGCAGCCTAGATTCCCAAGGTATCTTTTCTTCTTCACATTTCTCCATTTCCAACACATTTTCCAACCACTGCATTCTGCACAAGAGAAAAAGAGACCTAGGACATTGATTATTTCCTACTAATTCCTCCAACATTGATGCTCAATCACCTCACAATATCCTTGAGTCTCCCACATAATGATTCAACACTACCCTACCAACTCTCCATCTCTTCCCTGGCAGGTTGGCAAAAGCGCTTCAGCCCTCTACCGATCTCTCTGTTCTGGTCATTTTTCATTCTTTTGTGGTGCTGGGGATCAGACTCAGGGCCTCTGCAAATTTGGTAAGTATTATACAACTGAGTCATTCTCAGACCCCTTCTTTTTCCTTCATCAGAACTAGGGCATTGTCCCTGAGTTCTTTTTGCTCAAGGCTGAGCATTATACCACTCGGAGATACTACTCCATTTCTGGTTTTCTGGTGAAGATAGAGTCTCATACTTTACTGCCCAGGCTGGCTTTGAACTTCAATCCTCAGATCTCAGCCCCCAGAGTAGGTAGGATTATAAGTATGAGCCACTAGAACCTGGCCCAGCCCCCTTCTCTTTGGTCTTATTTAATCTACTAGTGCTGCTTCTTCTAATTCCTGTTTCTATCTGTACATGAGTACCTCGTCACCCTTCTCTTTTTGGATACACTGTCCTTTCCATCAGGACTGTTCAACAAGACCAAATTTCTTCTCAGTCTAATTTTTGAAAGCATAAAAGTACACGTTATGTCTTCTATTCAATAAACACAGAATATTTTCTTTGACAAACTGATATGAGTAACGAAGCACCAAAATTATGGTGGGGAGGGAATGGGAGGGAGCTCCTTCTCCGATGGTTTTCAGTTCTAGCTGTCAACCTGGTAATGAGTCAGAATCCAGGCCTGATGCTACCAGCATCACATGGATGTACCGACCCACGTGGATAAACACTTTCAGGATAATAAAATGTTCAACCTCAGAACTTCAGAGCAAGGTGCCAATGGCTCACTTCTATTATCCTAGCTACGAAGGAGGCTGAGATTTGAGGATCTCAGTCAAAAGCCAGCGTGGAAAAAAAAAAAAAAAAAGCCAGCGTGGGCACTAAAGTCTGTGAGTCTCTTATCTCCAATTAACCACCAGAAAACTGGAATTGGCACTGTGGCTCAAGGGATAGGACAGTAGCCTTGAGCTGAAGAGCTCAGGGACTGAGCCCAGGCCAAATAAATAAATCTCTAGTGTTATCAAACAGAGAGATAAACATCTATACTTCTGTTTAAATTTCTTTTTTTGTTATTGTTGGTTGTGGCGATCGAACTCTGGGTCTAGAGTTCAAGTTCCACAACCAACAACAAAAAAAGAAAAGAGTGGGGCCGGGAGTTTGGCCTAGTGGTTAAAGTGCTTGCCTAGCATGCATGAAGACCCGGGTTCGATTCCTCGGTACCACATACATAGAAAGAAGCCGGAAATGGTGCTGAGGCTCAAGTGGCAGAGCTCTAGCCTTGAGAAAGTCCAAGGACAGTGCTCAGGCCCTGAGCTCAAGCCCAGGACTGGCAAAAAAAAAAAAAAAAAAAAAGAAAAAGAAAAGAGTGGCCTTAATGTTTGATGTGATTCCTGTGTTACTATCTATCGGTCTTCAAGTTCAGGTGGTCTTCCAGCACTGAAAGACAAAACCATAGGCAGTGAATCCACTATTACCAGTTGGAATTAGACTACAGCTGTTCAGGAAGTCATTAGCTACCTTAAAAGAACAATCTATCAGCAAAGCACATGGCTAACTTACCCTGTAGCAGTGTAAGGATTGTGGGATCACTGCCCCTTTTCAAAGGGCTCTAGAGTCAAAGTAAACTACTGACTCTTTGTACTCTGCATCATACAGGCGTGAGCCACCATGCCAGGCCTAAGGCTATACTTGTACTTTGGAACTAATAAAGTTTCCACAAAATAGATTCACACTTTACAGGCCTTTATTTTTAGACCTCCTCTCTTAACTCTAAATCTAGCATAAGCAGAGAAATAGAACAAGAAAAACAGATTGCTGCTATTTGAAAAGCCCTAGTTTGGGCTGCAGATGTAGCCCAGGGGTAAGACACTTGCCTAGCATGCATGAGACCATCCCCAGCACCACAGAAAAACGAACAAGCACAGAACCTTCTAGTCTATATTCGAAATACTTAAAGGGCTATGATCCCTTAAAAAAAGCACAACCAATAGAGAATGATATTTGTGACCTTTGCTATGTGTCATATGCTGTGAAAAAGAAATAATGAATGTTGGCTGGGTGCCAGTGGCTCACACCTGAAATCCTAGCTACTTAGGAGGCCGAAATCTGAGGATTACAGTTCAAAGTCAGCCTGGGCAGAAAAGCACACAATACTCTATCTCCAAAGTGGTAGGACATTAGACTACAGGAAAAAGAGCTCAGGGATAATGCTCAGGCCCCAAGTTCAAGCCCACAACCAATTAAAAAAAATTTTTTTGTCAGAGAAACAAGACTTCCTTTTTGGGTGTGACTTGCAAATGTTTGTGAATTAAACATTCTGTCTTGTTTTGGGCTTGGATGTAGAGCTTAGGCACTGTCCCTTGGCTTTTTGGCTAGCACTCTACCATTTGAGAGATGGCTCCACTTCTGGCTTCTTTACTGATAATTTCTCTGCTAAACTGGCTTCAAACCTCAATCCTCAGATCTCAGCTTCCTGGTTAGCTAGGATTACAGGCATGAGATGCAAAGGGCCGGCTGAATTCAGCTCTAACAGAGGGAACTAGAACAATGATGGGAAGGGCTAAGTCACCTATCTTGCCCAGAGCAACAACACAGACAGAGGGGCTAAAGATGACCCCAAGAAACCAGACAGCAAAGACCAAGGAGTCAATCAGATAGTAGAGTGCCGGAAAAAAGACCAGCCAAGAGTCAGATACTGAGTTCAAGTTCCTGAGACAAAAAAGAAAAACCAGAAGGCAAGATGTTTGCTATGTCCTCTCTGCAGATGTGCAAAGAAGAATATAAGAAGAACACAAAGGTCTCTAGAATCTTTAGTATTTTCTGAGAGGACAATGTCTGGGAAAGAGAACCTAAGTAGTTAAAGCATACTATGTCCAGGCTATTAAAGATTATGAGCCAGCTAAGAGATTCGGGAAAAGACTCTAATGACTCCCCAAAGATCACTAAAAAGATCTTCCCATTCTATTCAGAACGCAATTCATAAACTTTGCGTCTCAACTGAAGACATGACAGAAAATGTGGTGTAATTCAGATAACAATGAAAAAACAACTGTAGAAGATAATGAAGATGAAGGAGAATCAAGAGGAAAAGAGAATGAGGATTAAAACACCTGTGACCTTTCTCCTTATGAATATCTCATCTGGTGTGGGCTTAGTGAATTACAAACTTTGATTGCAATCTTATTGAAAGTACTGTAGAAACTTTTACTGGTTTATGTAGTTTATTGTATCTGAGTGCCTTGAAACTGTATAAACATTGTACTAGAAATTCCGAGTTATCAACTGTGTGTGTGTGTATGTGTGTACTGCTGCACTGCCCGAAGAACAAAAATACATACATACTTAGCAAAAAGGACAAAACTAGACAGACTCTTGATACTCTTTGCTTGGTGTTGAGGCTACGGGAGAAGATACTTTAAGTGTCTGAATTACTTTTTGTTAAATGTGGTAGACTTTTAAATTGCTTTTGAACAAACTATAGAACTCATTGTCACTGCAAGCCAGGCATGGTGGCTCATACCTGCAATCCTAGCTACTCAGGAAGCTGAAATCTAAGGATCCCAGTTCAAGATCAGCTAAGGTCTAGGGCATTAAATACCTTGAGACTCTTATCTCCAATTAACCACTAGAAAACCAAAAGTGTGCTGTAGCTCAAGGGGTAAGGTGGTAGTCTTGAGCTGAAGAGCTAAGGGATAATACCAAGGCCCAGATGTAGGGTGGTAGTCTTGAGCTGAGGAACTCAATAACAGCGCCCAGGCCCAGAGTTCAAGCCCCGGGACACTGCACTGATGGAAGCACAAAAACATTCTGTACAAGCACTATGTTCAATATTCTATGTTTGCATATTTAGAGAGTTGAAATTTTTTGACGTTAAATAGCATTATGTTAAAAAAAATAGTTAACACAGCTAGACTTACAATCTAGTTACTGGGGAGCTGAGGCAAGAGGACCACTTGGGCCCACAGGTTGGAGGCCAGCCTGGACAGCACAGTGAGATGTCTCAAAATGAAAATAACATATACTAATATAATTCAGTGTTCATACATTCAGGTATTTATGGAGATCCAGATCAGGGAGAGTTAAGATGCTAGGTCCCTTTCAAATCTCAGTTCCACTTCCAGCCTTTGTGTGTGTGTGGAGAGGGTGTCAGGGGCGTGATCTAGGCCTGGGCGCTGTCCCTGAGCGCTTCAGCTCAAGGCTACCACCCTACCCTTGAGCCAAGCCCCACTGCCCTGTTTTCTAGAGTTTATTTGGAGACAAGAGTCACAGGTCCATTTGTGCCAGGGCTGGCTTTTTGTTTTTTGCCAGTCCTGGGCTTGAGCTCAGGGCCTGAGCACTGTCCTTGGACTTTCTCAAAGCCAGGGCTCTACCACTTGAGTCTCATCACCACTTCTGGCTGTGGTCCTGAGGAATCGAACCTGGGTCTTCGTGCATGCTAGGCAAGCAGTCTACCACTAGGCCCAACTCCCCGCCCCAGGGCTGGCTTTGAGCCTTGATCCTCAGATCTCAGCCTCCTGGGTAGCTGGGATGACCGCGCCCGGCCACTTTCAGCCTTTTGCCGGTTTAAGTAGAGATCCATGGCGGAAACACTCGGGGAGCGCGAGAGGGGGAGTCTGTCAAAGGGCCGCCGTCCAGGCTGGGAGTTCCTCGCCCGCCCGCCCGCCCCGCGCCTGGGAGGAGGGGCCAGGCCCCACCTCCGACCTCACCCCCGGCCCCGGGCGCGCGCCCGGCCGAGCCCTCAGGACCCCTCTCCGCGGCCCACGCACCACCCGGTGCGGCCCGGAAGGGAAGCGGGGTGCCGAGCAGCCGCGTGGGCAGACGCCGGCCCCAGGGCAGGGCTGCCGCGGGGCCCCGCGAGGCGGGAGACCGCCGCCGGCGGGGCGCCAACCCCGGGCTTCTCCTCGGCCCTCCCTCCTCCCCGCCTCCCTGGCTCCCTGCTAACCAAACGAGTTGAGAAAGTCCGCGATTTTCTTGATGCTGCAGGTGATGAGTTCAATGTATTCCCGGTTCGCCCAATCCTGGTGGATCTCCCGCTGCACCGGATCTTCTTGTCCCGCCATGGCGGCCGGCCTGCGGAAGAATGGTTGCGCATGCGCCCTGACTGCACAGCCGCCGGCGCGCCTGCGCCGTGCACCTACCTCCTTCCCCAGACGTCCACCACCGTGCGGCGTGGTGGTGCGCGTGCGCGGCATCGCTTCCTCGCCAGCGTCGGGGCTGGTCCTCGGCCCGAGCCCGTGCGCGCTGTGGGCGGAGTGCGCATGTGCGGAACGCCGCCCTCCCACGCTGGTTCCCGCTGTTCTGGAACTTGGGGGGGGCGCGTGGGCATCCCACGCCTGCACACGTTACCCAGCCGTGCTGATTGCCCCGTAGCTGAGGGAGCTGGCATATGTCACCAAGCTAAGCCACTGGTTGAGATGGAGCTTTACGAATTTTTCTCTAATCTCAGACAATCATCTGATTTTTTTTGGGGGGGGGTGGGGCTGTCATGGGGCTTGAACTCTGGGCCTGGGCGCTGTCCCTGAGCTCTTCAGCTCAAGGCTACCTCCCTACCCCGGAGCCAAGCCCCACTGCCCTGTTTTCTAGAGTTTATTTGGAGATAAGAGTCACAGATCCTTTTGTGCCAAGGCTGGCTTTGAACCTTGATCCTCAGATCTCAGCCTCCTGAGTAGCTAGGATGACAGGTGTGAGCCACCACACCCGCCAGATCTCCTGACCTTTATTCCCCAAGTAACTGGGATTACAAGACAGCTTTGAGTGTTTTCCTTAACTGCAATTCTGCACACGTCATTAGAAAGAATATCCCCCCCCCCCCCCCCCCCCCCCCCGTCCATGCTCATACTTTTTAGTGGGGTATATCATTTCGTCTTCATAAGCAACCCAGCTCAGGTATTTTGCCATAGGGATGCTAAGCTGATTCTGGTTCTGCTGGATAGGATTTTGAGATGACAGCAAATAGCATTTCTTGGAACCTTCCCTTAGAACTGGACAGCTTGCACAGAGGCCTGTGTAACAGAATGTCACAGCAGTAAAAAATGTTAATCATATCATTTTGCTTTGGAAAGTTTCATTTAAAGAAAGAATCCTGTGCAAAAAAAAAAAAAAAGAAGTTTCATCTGCTTTTAAATAACTAGTGTGTCATTTCTCCTCTTCAGGAGGAAAATAAAATTAGCTGAAGGAATTCAGTTTTATAATTCAAAATAATTTTCATCTGTTCTGTCAAAATTTTCTGTTCCTCTCCATTTTCTGACTCTGCTCCAAGCTCTTCCTACAATTCACCCAGGTGACACATGCACACAACAGGCACAGGGCAAGTTCCTTAAGATGATATGGTTTCTCCATCCTGACCCCATCCTCAGACCTTTTTATTAGCTTTACCCAAGAACCAGAGAAAAGGTGACAACCCGCCGGTAGCGTGGCTTAGTGGTAGAATGCTTGCCTAACATGCAGGAAGACCCAGGCTGGATCCTCAGTGCCACATACACAGAAAAAGCCGGAAGTGGTGCTGTGGCTCAAGTGGTAGAGCACTAGCCTTGAGAAAGTCCAGGGACAGTGCAACTGTCAAGTGACAACTCTTGTCAAAGTTGTCTTGGGTCAACTCAAGTTGTCAAAGAGACAATTCTTGGTGGTGTTGGCAAAATGGAAGTTCTGTCAGGGTTCTAGGAGAAAAGGACCTCTGGCCATTCCCTCTACCCCTACAACAGCACCTCCCCACTGGGCCCAACTCCTCCTGAGTGCTAGCTCCGCCCATGATAACTCCTCCCACACCCTAAGCCCCGCCCAAACATCTCCTCCCATGTGCCAAGTACCCCTTACCTTAACTCCTCACATGCTCTAAGTCTGCCTATGCACTAACTCCTCCCATGCATTAACTCTGCTCGTAAATTCTACTGTTGCACAATTTTAGTTATTGGGCCGGGAGTTTGGCCTAGTGGTAGAGTGCCTGCCTAGCATGCATGAGGCCCTGGGTTCATTCCAGGTACCACATATATAGAAAAACCACCAGAAATGGTGCTGAGTACTAGCCTGGAGCAAAATAAAGTCCAAGGACAGTGCCCAGACCCTGAGTTCAAGCCCCAGGACTGGCAAAAACAACAACAACACAATTTTAGTAATTGCTGTGGCCAGCCACTGGAAACCCAGGAATTGGCTGCATAAACTGCTGCCCACCCCCTGCCTCAGCCATATAATCTAAAAAAAAAAGTTAAACCTTTTGTTGTTAGTGGTTTTTTTTGCTTTTTGTTCACGGGGCTTGAACTCAGGGCCTGGGCACTGTCCCTAAGCTCCTTTGCTCAAAGCTAGGTGTTCCTTTTACACTGAGTCACATCTCCACATCCAGTTTTCTGGTACATAAATAGAGGTAAGAGTCTCAGGGACTTTTCTGCCCAGGTAGACTTTGACTCTCTGTCCTGGGATCTCAGTCTCCTGAGTTGCTGGGATCACAGGCGTGAGCCAGGGCTTCGCGTCTCAAGCCACTTTTTTTTTGATAAGGTGAAAGCATTGTAAAACAGGATAAAAGTACCTTTTTGAGGTTTAAGAGAAAACAAAGGTTTTCAGTCAGAAAGGGACATGAATCATACATACTAACAGCAGCAAGTCTTCAGGACTCTGGATCACCAGGAACAAAGGTACACAAAACACAGACTCGTTTGTCTACCTGTGGCCAGGTGGGAAGCTGGGCGTTTGGTCTTCTGGGATGAGATGGGATGATCGGAGTAGGTGGGGTTCGAACCAGGGCTCCACCGCTGGATCTGAGGGGCAAGGAGAGCAGGGGGATGGCTTCCCCTTCGGGTGGTCCTGAGTGGTCCCACTCCGCCCTTGCTTGCATCATCCCTCCCCAGCCCGCCCCCCCCCCCCCGCGGTGCTGAATCACAAAGGCGTTGCCAGGCACCAGTGGGGAGAAGATGAGGCCACCACTCTGGAGCGTGTGGCCCGCGCGGTGTTCAGCAGGTGAGCCTCTGGCCGGGATGGTGATGGTGGGCCTGGGCCCGGCCCCCCACCGCACTCCAGGCCCTCAGGATCTGTGTATCATTAACGAGGACCTCAGCTGCACTTTGGTGCTGCCTTCCTCTTTCCCAGGTGGGGAAATGGGGGAGGGGGAGCTAAGGAGGAGGAGGAGCCTTTTTTAGGGTGAGGGTGGGAGGTAAAACCAGTCCTCCTCACAGACAGAAGTTTAAACAGACCCTCTGGGCTCCGCCATTCCTGGGGGAGGGAGAAACCATCCCATGCCATCCATGTGTGTTTTGGGCAGGACATCCCAGCCCTCTCTTCACTTCTCCCTCTTAGCACAGAGGGGTCAAGAAAAGGATATTGTGATTATATTTTTTGGACATGAGTTTATAGGAGTCACTATCCTTCGCTCCACCTTGCCATGGTGGGATACTAAAGCCTCATCTTAAGACATATGCTAAAGTCAAGAGGGCAACCACCAGAGCCTCTCACAGGCTACCTGGAACAGATAACTCAGGTCCTTGCTGTAAAGCTGCACAGATAACACATACTGGAACATGGATTTCCAAGGCAAGTGCACAGTCTATGTGAAACATGCTGGAGGTGGAAAAAGCCGTTTTTTTTTTTTTTTTTTTTTTGGTTGTAGGGCTTGAACTCTGGGCCTGGGTGCTATCCCAGAGTTCTTTAGGTCAAGGCTAGCACTTTACCACTAGAGTCCCAGTGCCACTTCTGGCGGCACTTTCTGGTGGTTGATTGGAGATGAGTCTCATGAATTTTCATGCCCAGGCTTGCTTTGAACCGTGATCCTCCAAACTCCTGAGTAGCTAGGATTATAGCCGTGAGCCACCATGTCTTGCCACAAATCTTCCTACTAATTACTTCTAGGTATACTAGGTACCACTTCTAGTTATTTTGAAATGTCACCAACAGTTCTGTTTTAAAAATAAACTTCACTGTCTCACAATCATGGAAGTGCCAAGTTTTTAACAGTGACAAATCACTGGATGAGATGGGATCATATCTGCTGTTGTTGCCTTATATGGGAGAAGTGCGGAGGCATAGAGGAATATAGTTGGCTGGAAAAAAGAGACTGCTTATGTGTCTTCACATAACAGTGTGGGTAGGTGCTCAAAGAATTAGCACCTGAATTTAGTAAAACCCTTACATACTGAGAGTTTGGAAGTAGAATGATGGGAATCCAAGTTCTACTTGAATACATTTGAGTTAGCAATATCCCAGACCACCTTCTTCAAAGAAAGCAAGCAAGAAAAAAAAGCAGGGCTCACACCAGTAATCCTAGCTGCTAGAGAGGGAGGCTGAGTTCAGGTGGGTCATGGTTCAAAGCTAGTCTGAGCAAAAAGTTTTCAAGACCCCTCTATCTCAACAAAAAAAAAGTTTCATCCCAGTTTCATAGGTGGTATAAAGGATGAGGATCACAGTCTAGGATGCCAGCCTGAGGCACTATCTGAAAACTAAAGGGTTGGAGGTGTGACTTAAATTGGTTGAGTTCTGGCAGAGCAAGCTCAGGCCCACTACATTTGTGGGAGAGGGAGGCAGGGAGAGACCCCAAGTACTAACTCTTGGGTTTCTCATAGATTTCAAAACAGGCCTAGTACTGGTGGCTTATGCATGTTAATCCTAACTAGTCAGGAGTCTGAGATCTGAGAATCTTGGTTCCAAGTAAGCCAGGGAAAGAAAATCTGTGGGACTCTCATCTCCAATTAAACACCCAAAACAAAGCTGGAAGTAGAGCTCAAGTGATAGGTAGATGGCTAGCACTGAGCCACAGAGTTCAGGAACAGTTCCCAGGCCCTGAGTTCAAGCAGGAACCAAACCAAACCAAACCCTTATCTGAGGGAGGAGGATACTCAGTGCATTTTAAAGATTGGCCTTTGTAAACATCCCCTCCTAGGCTCCTTAATGCCTCTAAGGTAGAACAAAATAAGTTGTGCAGGACTCTTAAGAGCTACTGTCTTCTATTAGAAAACACAGACTTTCAGAGCCAACAGGGGACTGTCTTCAAAATGAATAAGCCAGAGTTGCTTAAAAGCTAGAGTTGCACCTTCCTGCAAAGGTAAGGTAAAGCAGACTCCCCTGGAGGGCTATGTACAGAGATATCTGGGCTCAGCCTTCCTTCCTGATTTTGTAGATCTGAAATAGAACCCAAGAATTTGCATTTGTACTAAATTACCAAATGATGTGCAAGCTGGCAGTCCAAAAGACAGACATAGAACCACTGATGTGAGGGGCACAGAGTGAGAGGCACATGGACTGAGTTCCTTCTAATCTCTAATTGGTGAGTCTCGTCAGAGTCCCAGCAGTCCCTGCCTCCCAAGACGTCAGGTCTGTTACTAGCAGGTCCCAATATAGCATAGATCCCAAGGGTGGACTGGACATCCCATTTTGGATACATTTCTTTCCTCATTTGTACAACGGGTTTAGAACCTCCCTCAGGCTTGTGAGAAGGCTTTATTATCTATCTGGTGTTTACCATACCCCACTAATCCTGTAGCACCTCCTGGAATCTGTTCAGTAGGAACCACAAAGTAAGTCTGTGTCATTCATGAGACAGGGGATACATTTTTATAGCCATACCCCCAACCCAGAGCACGGCAGGGAAATTCCATGTTTGATTCCTCTCCTTTAGGACTGTCAATGGCAGGATACCAGCTGTGGTCACCATGGACCCCACTGGACGAGAGCTTCCAATGGCTGAGGCACACGACACCCACCCCTTCCTCCAAGCACCCTTTTAAGTCCTCCCCCTGCTTTGCGCACACCCCTTCTGACCTGGAAGTGCAGCTGTGCTTTCAAGAGGTCACTCTAGTGCTAGACACCCCATTCCTGGAAGCTGGAGTCAGTCCCAAGTTGCCCTGCCACACGTCACAGCTCCGAATCATCAACAGCAAGAAAGGCCTGGTGAGGAAGCCTCAGCCCGTCCGCCTCAGTGGAGTGGATTCTGTCTTTGGCAGGGTCATCACGGCTCAGCCCCCCAAGTGGACGGGGACCTTCAGGGTCTCAGACAAGTCAGCCTTCTGCAAAATCATCAGCAGGGAGCACCAGTGGCCCACTGGCCTCAAGGAGCCTCAGATCCAGATGACAGTGACCATGTGCAAACAGATGCTGCGCTCTATCCTCTTGCTGTATGCAACCTACAAGAAGTGCACCTTTGCTTTGCAACACTCCAAGTAAAGGGCGCCATCCCATCGGCAGTTGTTTACACCATGCCCTCTGGCGTGTGCCTGAAGCTTACAAAAACAAAAACCTGTCCTGGTAGATGAAATGGTGATATTGCCCCAGACACTTTGCTTTTCTGCCAAGCAGTGAACAACTAAGGAGCCCCTTTCCTCCTTTGTTCTCCAAAAACAGGGCCAGTGATTCAGAGCAAGGGAGGACATTCCTACTGGAAAGTCAAACCACCATTTAAAAAGAGTCAAGCTAGCACTGATATGTACATGTGACAAAGAACAATTAAAAACATATAAGCCAATAAGCCTAGTGTGACCTTACTTCAAACCCAAGGAAAATGAGCTAGGAGACAGGGGATATCAAGAAAAGAGATGCATAGATTTTTATTTGCCAGATGACAAAAGGGTTCAGAAGTCTTTGGGAACCCAAGCACAAGATGGTTCATGCCAGATGCTGGTGGCTCACTCCTGTAATCCTAGGTACCCAGGTGGTCAAGATCCTCTGAGAATAGCAATCTGAAGCCAGCCAAGGCAGGAAAAGTCCATGGAACTCTTCTCTCAATACAAAAAAGCTGAAAGTGGAGCTGTGGCTCCAGTAGTAGAACACTAGCCTTGAGCAATAAAGCTCAGGGTCAGTGCCCAGGCCCTGAGTTCAAACCAGTTATAAGGATATAACTTATAACTAAATACAGATGCATTTTTAAATCATGTGAAAACAATTTATATGTAGAGTCACAGCAAAAGTTTGATGTATTTTTTTCACTTTCTGACAACAATGACGATACAGCAGTCAAAATCCTTTTTAATTTGGGGACTGACAAGTCACTTAGGTCACAAAAAAATCATCATCTCACCAGAAATGAAAATGGTCCTAAAGAGTAGGGAACCTGAGTGTTGGTATTAGTGTCAGTTCATTTGTCTTTCTGAACAATTTTTTTTTTTTTGCCAGTCCTGGGGCTTGGACTCAGGGTCTGAGCATTGTCCTTGGGCTTTCTCAAAGCCTAGGGCTCTACCACTTGAGCCACAGCACCACTTCAGGCTTATTCTACGTATATAGTACCAATGAATCGAACCAGGTCTTCATTCATGCTAGGCAAGCATTTTTACCACTAGGCCAAACTCCTGGCCCTGAACAACCTTTTAAGTCAATTCTATCCAATCCTTGAACATGGAGGGAAGCCTAGAAACAGAAATGAGGTAGCTAAGGCAAAAGCTAGAAAGACATTTATTTGTAAAGCCGTTATAAGCCTAAATTCTAGAATAAACCGGTTTCAACACTAACCCCCAAAGCCCAAAACCCAGAGAGTTTTAATCTGCAGAATACTGCCATTGTTTATTCAAACCTACAGTGACCTTGCACTTACAGTCCTGGGCAAGAACTTGGATGGAGTTAGACAAACCATGAAACCCACAAGTTAAGAAAATAAATAAAACATCCTCTTGAAGGACAGAACAAGATGCTTCCATTGGAAAGACAACAGATTTCCAAGAGCTGAGATGCAGAAGGGCATTCTTTCCACGCCTAATCAGAGGTGTCCCCGCTCTCATCACCCCGCTCCTCTTCATCACTTGCTTCAGCTTCTTCGTCCTAAAGGAAAAGGACATGCAAGGATTTTAGGTGACTTCTCTGGGTGACTGCAAAGTTCCAACACAGCTCTCACAGATACGTAACTATTCTGTTTTCATTGTTAAAACCAATGATAGCTGAGTAGTGGATTATGCCTGTAATTCTAGCTACTCAGGAGGCTGAGATGTGAAGACTGCAGTTCAAAGCCAGGCTAGGCTGGAAAGTCCATGACATTCATCTCCAATAAATTACCAAAAAAGCTAGCCGGGTGTGGTGGCTCACACCTGTCATCCTAGCTACTCAGGAGGGTGAGATCTAAGGATCAAGGTTCAAAGCTAGCCCAGGCACAAAAGGACCTGAGACTCTTATCTCCTATTAACCTCTAGAAAACGGGAAGTGGGGCTTGGCTCAGGGTTGATCAGCAGCCTTAAGCTAAAGAGCTCAGGGATAGCGCCTAGGCTGAGTTTAAGCCCCATGACCCACCAAAAAAAAAAAAAGTATAGCTGTGGCTCAAGTGGTAGAGTGCTAGCTTTGAGCAAATGAAGAGCTCAAGGACAGCACCTAGACCCTGAGTTTAAGCCTAACAAATGGCAAAAAGGGGGAAAAATCATTTATTTGTTGTTGAAGGGATGGTGGTACTTAATCTGAACCTGGCCTCTTACTTGCTAGGCATTCCTCCACCTGAATCCCACCCAACACCCCAGCTCCTGTAACAGACTTGATAGGTTACTCAGGTTGATTTTTTTGGGTGGATGGGAGTGGGGGATTGGTCATGGGACTTGAACTCTGGGCCTTGGCATTTTCCCTGAGCTCTTCAGCTCAAAGGCTACCGCTACCATCCTACCTCTTGAGCCACAGCACTACTTCCAGTTTTCTGGTGGTTAAATGGAGATAAGAGTCTCACGGACTTTTTGGTGCCTGGGGTTGGCTTTGAACGACATCCCTAAGTAGCTAGGATTACAGGCGTGAGCCACTATGCCTGGCTTCAGGTTGGCGATTTTCCTGCCACAACCTCTTGAATGCTGGGATTATAGGCTTAGCTACCTCATTTTTCTTGAACTGTAACTCAAGACCACAGAGGGCCTATAGCACTGATTATGTACCACACTGCAAATGAACCAAATTTGACTGAAGTTTAGTTTTTTGGGTTTCGTGTATTTATATGGGTCTCACATGCTAGGCATGGCACGTTCTTTACCACCAACCTACATCCTTAGCCCTTATTTTTTATTTTCTTGTAATAACTGCTGTTAAACCCAGGGACATGCACACTATGTAAGTACTCTTATCATTGAACTAAATCCCTAGAACAGGCATAGTTTTTTATTGGGGGAGGGAGGCAGTACGGAGTTTTGAGCTTCGTGAGGTACTCTTTGGACATCGAAGCCAAGGTTTTTTTTTATCTCAACTTCTCAATATGCAGATCCCACCTGAATTATCACAAAAATATATAAACATTTTTATTCAGATTTGTCTTTTTTCTCTCCCTCATCCCTTCTCCCTCTCTCCCTTCCAATTCTGGGGCTTGAACTCAGGGCCTGGGCACTGTCCATGAGTTTCTTTTGCTCAAGGCTAGTCCTCTATCACTTGAGCCACAGCACCACTTCCAGTTTTTTCTATTTATGTGGTACTAAGGAATCAAATCTAGAGCTTCAAGCACTTGACCACTAAGCTACCTTTCCAGCTCCCCCACTTTTGTAGTCCTGAGCTCCATCTTCCCCCGCTTCTCTCTCTCTCTCTCAGGCAGTTGTGGGCTTCAACGCTGGGCCAGGGTGCTGTCGCTGAGCTCTTTGCTCAAGGCTAGTGTTCCACTTTGAGGCACAACTCCGCTTTTGATTTTCTGGTGGTTAATTGGATGCATGAGTCCCAAGGACTTTCTTGCCCAGGTTGGCTTTGAACTGAAATCCTCAGATCTATGCCTCCTGAGAAGCTAGGATTACAGGCATGAGTAATCAGCACCCAGCTTCCACCTCTTTGGAAGAGAATTTTCAACTCTGTAATATATGCCAAAGCTTGAGTTATCCTGAGTGATCACAAGACTGTATAATGATTTACATACCTATTTTATAATAGATTGCATGATAGACCCTAACATTTATTGCTGATATGGACCGGTGGAGATGGACATAGAAGTACTTGAGCAGGGTTACATCGGGCACCCTCCACCAATCAATCAAAGCTTAATGCCCTTCCAAACAAACCTCCATGCTCTGGGTGACATCCACTGTCCTGCCATCTTCACATTCCACTGTTAAGATTCTCTGGGAATTCTGGGACAAAATCTCTTCACCCTAAATGTGGAAGGATTAACGCAAATAGCGAGTTGTAAAGATCACATATGTACATTTGGCAGAGAGAGGCAGAGGGAAGGAAAGCTGTGGTAGTGAGTTTACAGGCAATACAAGGAAGATATTCTAGATGTTCAAATTGAGGACATCAATTAATGGTTCATCCTGTCACACTCAATCCCAGTCTGTGATGTTCATATAATATGAATTTCTACAAAAGAGCCATTCATGTCTCTGTACTTATTCTAATACCACACTAGAGGCCACACTGGTCTGGAGAATTTTAGTTAACACTGAATATAGACCTAGAACTTTCCTAATTTTTTTTTAACCAGTCCTGGTGCTTGAACTCATGGCCTAAGCACTGTCCCTGGGTTTTCTCAAGGCCAGCGTTCTACCATTTGAACCACAGCATCACTTCTAGCTTTTTCTGTGTATGTGGTATCAAGGAATTGAACCAGGGTCTTTGTGTAAGCTAGGCAAGCACTCTACCACTAGGCCACACTCCCGACCCTTCCTAATATCTTAAGACACACTGGCACCATCATAGCCAAATGGCTAAGTAGAGGCTAAAGAGCAGTGTAATGCAGTTGCTTAACATCAATTCTGAATCAGGACTGTCCGGACTGAAATACTGGCTCCATTCGTTACTAAGTGACCTACATGAGTTACATTCTAAATGTCAACTTTCTCAAGGAAACAATACAATTCTACATTATAAGGTTCTATAAGGTTGATGTAAAGAAAGGAAATATTCTCTGTGGAGTATGTTTTCCACATATAAAATGTTAAAACTTTGCTCTACTTATGCCTGTAATCCCAGCTACTCAGATCTAAATCCTAGTCTAAGAACTGAGGCATGTGGTTCAAAGCAGAGAAATCAAGAGACTCATCTCCAATTAATGAGCAAAAATCCATAAGTAGCAATGTGGCTCAAGTGGTAGAGCACCAGCCTTGAATAAGAAAAGCCAAGTCAAAACCAGGCGCAATGGCTCATGCCTGTAATCCTAGCTACTCAGGAGGCTGAGATCTGAAGATCACAGTTCAAAGCCAGCTCAGGCACTAAAGTCCTTGAGACTCTTACCGCCAATTAATCTCTAGAAAACTGGAAGTGACACTGTGGCTCAGGAGTAGGGCGATGAACTTGACCTGAAGAACACAGGGACAGCGCCCAGGCCCAGAGTTCAGCCCCATGAGCAAAAAAAAAAAAGTACAAGTTCAAGGCCTTGTATTTGGTTATAAAACTCAGATACTGTTGGCCACTGGTGGATCACACCTGTAATCCTAGCTACTCAGGAGGCTACAGTCTATAGGACCACAGTTTGAGTCCAGTCCAGGCAGGGAAGTCTGAAACGCTCAACTTCTAAATCAGCAAAAAGTAACAGAGCCACCATTCATGAGCAAGAAAACCTTGAGAGCATGAGGCTCTGTGAGATGAGAGGGAGCCAGGAGCCTCGTGGCTCAAGTGGTAGAGTCCCAAGGAATCAAGCCCCAAAAACTTAAGGCCGAGTTTAAAACCTCATCTCAGTAAAAAAAAAACAATTGCCCTCGGAAATTACATGAATGAATAAAAAGGGCTTGGGGCCTAAATGAAAATGGTGTAACTACAAAGCAGTTGTATAAGTGACACAAGATTTCATACAGCTGTGCAACTAGAAAAGCTTAGTAGTTAAAATAGCAATTTTGGGATACTATTTAGGGAGAAACAACCAAACAAAAGTTTGTCAATACACAATAACGTAAGTATAGGGCTACTCACTCCTAAGCTGAGTTAGCCCCTGACCGGTCAACACAATGAACTCCAGACTTTTACCATCCAAGAAAAAAAAAAGTCATCAGCTGGGAATGTAGCGTAGTGGCAGAGAGCTTGCCTACCCTTCCCTGCAGGAAGCCCTGGGTTAGATTCCTTGGTACCACATGTGGAGAAAAAGCTGGAAATAGTGCTGTGGTTCAAGTGGTAGAGCAATGCCAGCCTTGAGAAAGCCCAAGGACAGTATCCAGACCCTGGGTTCTAGCCCCAGGAATGGGAAAAGTCATTAGAAATCTGCTTTGAAGTAGGGCTTGACAGAGACCCCAGCCCCCCAAGCCAGTGGCTGTGGTCTGGCTCCCTAGGACCCGAGGCACTTTGCACCTGCCCACGTCCCCTACCTGGGATGAGAGGTGTGGCCTGGGAGGCAGAGCCCATACATACACCGAGTGCCTCCCATCTTTACATCACCACACACTGAAGCACTGAAGGGGTTTCACTGCTTTTGTTGGTGGTGGTGGTGGTTGTGGGGCTTCAACTTAGTGCCTGGGCACTGACCTTCAGTTTTTTCCACTCTACATTAGCACTCTTACCATCTTGAACCACAGCACCACTTCTGGTCCTCTGGTGTTTAACTGGAGATAAAGATCTTCAGATCTCAGCCTCCTGAGTAGCTAGGATTACAGGGGTGAGTCACAGGCACCCAGCTTTGACATTTTTTTTTTTTTTTTTTGGTCAGTCCTGGGCTTGAGCTCAGGGCACCTGAGCACTGTCCTTGGACTTTCTCAAGGCTAGAGCTCTACCATTTGAGTCTCAGCACCACTTTGGCTTTTTTTCTATGTATGTGGTACCGAGGAATCGAACCTGGGGCTTCGTACATCCTAGACAAGCACTCTACCACTAGGCCAAACTCCTGGCCCCTTGACATTTCTTTATATGCATTCATTATATCCCGATTAAACTACTATTGTCCCTTCCTCCACTCTGCTTCTAAAGCTATTTGAACAAGTTTCACTATTCTGTTTTTTTTTTTCCTTTCTTTTTTTGCCAGTCCCAGGGCTTGAACTCAGGGCCCGAACACTATCCTTGGGTTCTTCTCAAAGTTAGAGCATTCTCACTTGAGCCACAACACCGTCTCTGGTTTTTTCTATGTATATGGTACCAAGGAATTGAACCCAGGTCTTCATGCATGCTAGGCAAGCACTCTACTACTAGGCCAAACTCCCAGCCCAACTATTCTGTTTTCATACATGCAAATAAACTATCTTACCACACTCGTTCTCAGCCACCCTATTCATTTGTCCCTCCTCCTCCTCCTCCTCCCCGCAGGCCTGTTAAAAGGAGTTTTACTGGGAGAACAGGGTTTAAAGAAAGTAGAAGATGACCATTAGGAATCAAAGGTTTACCTGCAAGTCCCGATTTTTGAGATTTCCCAGCCAGAAAGCCTCTCTACAATTATTAAGGACAAGCATGGCTTTGACTCTGCAAACTAACAGCTCCAGTGTTTTTTTGAGCAAAGGCACATGTTTGGTGAGTCTTGTGTCCTGATGAATCTAAATGGACATAAATATAATCATTTGAGTTTATGAGAACACATTAATACATTTTCCACAAAGAAACGTCTGAATTTCGCTGGGCGTGGTGGCTCACGTCTGTAATCCTAGCTACTCAGGAGGCTGAGATCTAAGGAATGCGGTCCAAAGCCAGCCCAGGCACTAAACTTCAAGAGACTCTTATCTCCCCAATTAACCACTAGAAAACTGGAAATGGCACTGTGGCTCAAGGCAGAAGGTCTGGAGCTGAAGAGGCCCAGGAGTAGGGCAGTAGTCTGGAGCTGAAGAGTTCAGGGACAGTTCCCAGGCCCAGAGTTCAAGCTCCACGAAAAAAGAAATGTCCAAATACACCTCTGCCATTGTGACAGCCCAGAGACAGGCTCACCAACAGTAGTAGTTTGGATGAGTATTCCAAAACATCTGGCAGCTAAAAAAAAAAAAAAAAGATCAGCCTCGCTGGGCACCAGTGGCTCACACCTGTAACCCCAGCTGCTTCAGAGGATTGTGGGCAGAAACATTCATTAGACTCCACCTTCAAAACAGCAAAAAGCAGAAGCAAAAAAGCAGGGCTGGAGGCATAGCTTAAGTGGAGATGACTAGCATTAAAAGCACAAGGCCAACTTCAGCCCTTTCCCCCAAATCTTCCATCTTCAAAGCATACTAATACCTGCTAAGGTTCTCTTTATAACTTCTTTTTTGGTGAGTCATGAGGCTTGAACTCTGAGATTTGGCTCTGTCCCTGATCTAACCAATTCAAAGCTAGCACTCTATCACTTTGAGTCATAGCACCACTTCCAGTTTTCTGGTTAAATGAAGATTAATAGACTTTCCTGCCCAGGCTGGCTTTGAACTATGATCCTCAGATCTCCTGAGTAGCTAGGATTACAGGTATGAGCCACTGGTGCCCGACTCCTCTTTATAGTTTCTTATTGACTCATTATCAACAAACTTACCTAAAATATTGAGATAGTAAAATAATATTAAACAACAAAAAGTTAGGATTAACTTGGAAATTCCTTAAAATTCTACTGTACAATTTCTAAACTTAGAAGCAGGGAAAAAGCTGGGACTATAAGGTAGAGTTATGGGAATTGACTCAAACTTCTAGGGCTTAACAGTAAAATGGAACTAGGGTTCTGTGTACCTTTAGAGGTGACAGTGGTTTAAGCAAATGTAAGAGCACTTCAGCCCCAAGCCCTTTAATGTTTCAGATCTAGTTCTTCAATACTAGGATACAGTTGAAAAGCTGTGCTGCATTGCAGCACTTCTTGTCTCGAACAACTAGCACTTAACAGAGATGGTTCATCTACCCAGAGTACTTTATAGCAGAGACACTTCCAGCAGCATCCTAAGGTCGTCAGTTAAGAAGTGCTTTAGAGGGGCTGAGAGTTTGGCCTAGTGGTAAGAGTGCCTGCCTACCATGCATGAATACCCGGGTTCCATTCCTCTGTACCACATACATAGGAAAAAGAAAGTTGGAAATGGTGGTGTGGCTCAAATGGTACAGCCCGAGCCTTGAGAAAATCCAAGTACAGTACTCAGGCCCTGAGCTTAAGCCTCAGGACTAGCAAAAAAAAAAAAAAAAAGTGCAAGCAGAGCAGGTGGTTGACATCTAATTCTGCCTACTCAGAAGGCTGAATGCGTAGCCTAGTGGTAGAGTGCTTGCCTAGCATGCATGAAGCCCCGGGTTCGGTTCCTCGGTACCACATACCAAGGAAGTGGAAGTGGTGTTGTGGCTCAAGTGGTACAGCGCTAGCCTTGAGGGAAAAAAAAGGCTGAAATCTGAAGGCAATAGTATGAAGCCAGTTGGGGCAGGAACGTCCATGCAACTCCTATCACACACCAAAAAAGCCAGAAATGGAACTGTGTCTCAAGTGGAAGAACAACAGCCCTGAGCACAAAAGCTCAGAAACAGCACCCAGGCCCTGAGTTCAGTCCTTAGGACTGATGAGGGCGTGAACACACACACACACACACACACAAATACCAACACAAAAAAGGTTAAAAAGGAAGTAGGTAGAGCCCATAGGCCCCCTAAAACCAACTGCAGATTATGGTAGCAGGGTGTACACTGCTTCCCTCTTACCTTGGAATGTCCACAAAGGTGATGAAGCAGTCTTGTGTTCAATTGGAAGGTTTCTAGTAAACTCAGAACATCATCCTATAACCAACACAATCCATAAATGTTCTACAGAAGTGTTCTACTTTGATTCTAGATGCCAACACATCCTTGCAACCAAGGGTTTCTTAGAGGATTGAGTGCAGGCTACAGCCTATGTCAACAGACCTCTTCACCAAAAAGTAGAGTGGTGGCCAGCTCCCACCTTTCAAGCCCCCTTTTCTGTACCTTGGTGTCAACTTGATTAAGACATAGACTGTAGATTTTTTTTGAGGCAAGATGGGTACTCATAATCTTCCTCTGCCTCAGTCTTAAATTTGCAGTTCTAAATAGTTACCATGCCTGAGTTTTCCTATCGGAAAATTAGGATAAAATTATCTTTTTTCCCTCTTTCATTAAGAGAAAGTAAGTATTATGGGTATATGCAAATCCCAATTTTCTAAATACCAGTAGAACTCATGTTTCTATTCTTACCTTACTGTAGTAGCTCTGGATGTCAGTTGGCTTAAAAAAATCTGAAGACTTTAATAACACTAGAGAGTTTCATGATACAAACTCATTTTCTCTCGCTCTTTTTATTGGTTTGTGTCAGTTACACAAACCCTTGTTTTATTTTGTTTATCTACACATATTTTCCCATCCCATATCGCCACATGTATTCCTGTCCATTTCAACCCTCTATCACACTGCCTGCAACCCTTTCCCCTGAAGGAAAGGTCGGACCTAGGAAGTACACGGAGTACCGGGAATGCAGCAGAACAGAGGCCTGATGATGATTTCTCTCTCATGTCTCTCCCTCTCAGTCTGCCAGTCTGTCTGCCTGCCTCTATCTATCTATCTATCTATCTATCTATCTATCTATCTATCTATCTATCTATCTATCTATCATCTGTCTGTCTTATCTATCAGAGCAGCCACCTGCACATCAGGGATGGAGGAAAGGCGAGAGTGAAGATACTGGTCTGAGGTGGCCAGTCTGCTTTGGAATGCTCACTCCCGTGTGCAGCTCTGGCTCAAGGAAAAAGGGTATTAAAGAACTGTGGCCCAGAATGCGGGCAACAGGTTGCTCCTACCTGCAGCCCAACCCTGGGATCATCACAGACATATTTTCTGCGTTTGCTCTGTGTGGGCAAGTACTTACCCGGTGTTTTCTAAAACTGAAGTCTAGAAGAGGCATACATTGTTTCAGAAATGCTTCCACAAAGAGACGTCCATACTGAAAGAGAGAGTGAGAGAGAGGGAGATAGATACTGGTGATCTCTGGCTAATGATTTTTACACACAAAAAAGGCATAGCTGGGCCGGGAGTTTGGCCTAGTGGTTAAAGTGCTTGCCTAGCATGCATGAAGACCCGGGTTCGATTCCTCGGCACCACATACATACAAAAAAGCCGGAAGTGGTGCTGAGGCTCAAGTGGTAGAGCTCTAGCCTTGAGAAAGTCCAAGGACAGTGCTCAGGCCCTGAGCTCAAGCCCAGGACTGGCCAAAAAAAAAAAAAAAAAAAAAAAGAAAGGCATAGCTGAAGTATACAGAATCCTCCATGAGCAAAGACACCACTGAGAGTATAAGGCCTTGATTTCAAGGCTGGATAAACACACACACACGAGAGGAAGATTACAGTCGGAGGCTGGCAAAATAAAACTATATCTGAAAAGTAACTTAAGGGCTGGGGGCATGGCCAAGCAGTAGTATGATATGGCGGGGAGAATAACTATGTTCAAGTTCAGCTGTGCTGCAGCCATTCCTCCTAATTCTAAGATTCTGATCACAAGTTTTCAAGCTCTTAAGAAGACTTCTTTCTGCAGTCATCAACTGGAGTAGGTGCTATTTTCTCTAAAGTACCACCTGTTAGCACAGATCCTAGAGTAGCATGTGGGAAAGGTCTTCAGCAATTCATCTTAGCTGAGACATGCTCCATAATGAGTCACAGAAAGAAAAATACTGAACAGGACCCAAGGAATTTCTTACCTTCAAACATACATGCAAAACAGGGCGACTATCAAATACCTGGGGAAACAAAAGACAAGAGATGCAAGTTGAGTGGGACCATCCAAACCTCATCCTCTTCCTACCAGGCAAACAAATCCCTAAAATGAAGAAGACCTGTCAATGATATGCATCAAAGAATCTCCAATTTTCAGAGAGAAAGAAAGGAGAATAACATTCTAAGGTGAAGGGCTAGTCTGATCAGAAATGTAGAATGCAAGAAAGTTGAGCATGAAGTATGTGAAAGCACTCAGGACGACTAGAAATGAGAATGGACCTTGATTGGAGGACTCAGAGTGGAGAAAAAGTAGAATGACTCATGGTAAGTGTTATAGAATAGGTGTGACATGAGAATGAGGGGCTAGGAGCGTAGCCTAATGGTAGAGTGCCTGCCTAGCATGTATGGAGCCCTACGTTCCATTCCTTGGTACCACATAAACAAAAAAAGCTGGAAGTGCTGCCGTGGCTCAAGCGGTAGAGCATTAGCTTTGAGAAAGCTCCAAGGACGGTGCCCAGCCCTTGAGTTCAAGACCCAGGACTGGGAGGGGGGGGGGGGAGGGAGGGAGAGAAGAAAGAGAGAGGAGAGAGAGAGAGAGGAGAGACAGAGGAGAGACAGAGGAGAGAGAGGGGAGAGAGAGAGGAGAGAGACGAGAGAGAGGGGAGAGAGAGGGGAGAGAGAGGGGAGAGGAAAGAAGAAGAGGAGGAGGAGGAGGAGGAGGAAGAAGGAGACAGGAGAAGAGAAGGAACAACATAGTGGGGCTAAGGAAGAAAGTGGATATGAAGAATGGGCAGGGCTACAAGGGGAAAAGACTGCATGGTCCGAAAGGAGGGTGAGAAGGCAGGCACACATTGGAGCTAGTTTTCTCCAGTTAGCTGGTGAGACAGAGCAGACAGCCCCCACACTCACTTTTATCAGGTTGATGAGGATAGTGAAGTCTCGAACAGCCATGTTCCAGTAGAGGAGCTTTTCTTCGTGAATCTGGAGACAGCCCAAGAAAGGACCAAGTAATTCTACTGTGTTCTCACGAACAGTTTCCCATTATCCTTCCAAAGAGATGTGGCATCTAGTGTACTTAACAAAATGGTTCTACATACATTGTGAAAACGTTAGCATACTACAGGGAGGTTTGTTTTGTTAGTTGTATGGATGTTTGAACTTAGGACCTAGAGCTTCCTCGGCTACAATTCTAGCACTTTAGTCCCAACATGTCTCCAGCCCAGCTTCTTGCTGGGAATGGTCTTAGAAACCTTAAAAAAAAGCCCAGCCTGGCCAGACTTTGAACTGTGATCCTCAGATCTCAACCTCTTGAGTAACTAGGATTACAGGCGTGAGCCACCGGCACCTGTCTAGGAATCTTTTCAGTAATAAACAAATAGTTAGAAGCCTCAGTGCAGCATATCTACTTGCCACCAGATCTCTGTAACTTGTGTGTGTGTGTATGTATGTATGTGTGCACTGGTCTGGGGCTTGAATTCTGGGCCTCAACACTGACCCTGAGTGCTCTCTGAAGTCTTGATTCTGTGTTAAGTCTTTATTCTCAGCAGGCTACCTCAGATCTGGTTAGCAGGCTGCAAAGGCGTACAGCATCTCAGACAGGCTGGCTTACCTCATGCCAGGTGGCATGTGGTGAACTGGGCAGGAGCCAGGGAAAACACAACACAACTTTCACCTTCCACTAGAGAGAAAGGAAATCAAACCAAGTACTCTTGGAAAAAAAAAAACTCCTAGACCTTGGTAACTAAAAGGAAATAATTCAAAACAAACCCTTATCCCAAGAAATAAAAGCACCATCAACTTCTAAGTAATCTGGAATGTATTTCTTGTTGGGTTAACATCTGACCTACCTGCTGCGAGTCAGCAGCTGAGCCAGCCTGAAGACCTTTCACTGTCTTCTCCAGCTCAGCCATCATCACTCGGAAGAAGACGACAAAGGTGTCTCTAAAAGAGGGGGACAAAGACAACGGGTGCTGGAGCCTCATGCCTGTCATCCTAGCTATTCTGGAGGCTGGGATCTGATGATTGTGTTTCAAAGCCAGCCTGTACATGAAAGTCTGCGAGACTTTTTTTTTTTTTTTTTTTTTTTAAATCTTGGAGCTCTAGACTCCAGGAGCTCTGTTTTATTTATTTATTTTTTTATTTATTTATTTATTTATTTATTTATTTATTTATTTATTTATTTATTTATTTATTTTGCCAGTCATGGGCTTGAGCTCAGGGCCTGAGCAGTGTCCTTGGACTTTCTCAAGGCTAGAGCTCTACCACTTGAACCTCAGCACCACTTCTGGCTTTTTTCTATGTATGTGGTACCGACGATCGAACCCGGGTCTTCATGCATGCTAGGCAAGCACTTTAACCACTAGGCCAAACTCCCGGCCCCTGCGAGACTCTTTATCTCCAATTGACCACCAGAAAATGGGAAGTGGCGCTGAGGGTCAAAGTGGTAGAGCACTAGCCTTGAGCTGAAGAGCTCAGGGACGACCCCCAGGCCCAGAGTTCAAGCCCCATGAGCCATAAAGAAAAAAAAAGTGGACAAATGTGTGTATGCCCACATGACCATGCACTGCCTAGAAAGAATGTCATAGGAAAAAGCCAAGGGACCAAAAGTAAGTTCCTTCCCCTCTCTAAATGTTCCTTCACTGGTGTATGCTGGCAAAAGGAAAAGAAAGGATTTTAAAAAGAGCCCAAGCAGATGAAAGAAAAACAAGTTAACTTTATAAGAGGAGGTGGTCTGATGATATAGAAAGAGTAGTGAATAGAGGAGGGAAGATGTGAGTTTGTGTACTGGGTCCACATTCATTATTGTCTTTGTACCTTTTATTGTCCTTAACAGTAAATTCAGGGTAATGATTCTGATCATTACTGAAAGGATAAAAAAAAAATGTGGAAGCGGCGTATTAGACAGGAAAGACTAAATTGGGTGTGGTAGTGCACATGTGCCACTTCAGCAATTATGTGCTAAGGCAGGAGGATCATGATTCCAGGCCAGCCTGGGTTATGTGCAAAATTTTATCTTTAGCTTGCCTAGCATACATGAAGACCTGGGTTCAATTCCTTGGTACCATATACATGGAAAAGCCAAAGGTGGTGCTATGGCTTAAGTGGTAGAGCTCCAGCCTTGACCAAGTCCAGGGACAGTTCTCAGGTTCTGAGTTCAAGCCCCAGGCCTGGCAAAATAAATAAATAAATAAATAACCCCCACAAGTAGAGTACATGTGGCTCACACCTGTAATCCTAGCTCATCAGGAGGCTGATATCTAAGAACTGTGGTTCAAAGCCAGCCAGGGCATGAAAGTCCATAAGACTCCTGTTTCCAATTAGCAACCAGAAAACCAGAAATGATGCTGTGGCTCAAGGGGTAGAACAATAGCCTTGAGCTGAAGAGTTCAGGGACAGTTCCTAGGTCTAGAGTTCAAGCCCTACAACCACCACCACCACCACCACTAAAACCACAAAACTGGCAAGATTTTCTGAGATTAAGAAAAACTATGATTATTAACAGACCTAAGTGATCAAAACAAAGATGCATGGTTAGATGCATAATAACCTTGTCCTTTGTTTTATTTGTGGTATTAACAACTGGCCCCAGGCCTCATAGACCTTAAGCACATGTGCTTAAGCACACTGAGCCACAGGATCCATCCCCGAGGATATACATGTGGAGGGAAGGTCAGGGCCTTCCCTCGGAAGGAGGCATGGTACAGTTGTATCAATATTACACGAAGAGAAGGGTGCTTACCAGGCAAGTGCACACACGTGAGTACATACTAGAAAAGGAGCAGGAGGTGAGCATTCCCTTACCGTGTCAGTGTAGGAAACATGGAGGAAGATGCACCTCTCGGGGAGTTGATCACTTCTGGAACTCCAATCCCAGCAATCTCCTCTATGGCCTTCAGAACACCGTCTGTGTGCTCTAGGTAGATGCTACACAGGGAGTCATTTAGAGGACAATAACACACATTACAGAATTCCTAAGCCAACCTTTCTTTTTTGAGATGTTGCCAGGTACCAAGTTTTGAGCGCACTTCTTATTTTTAAATTCTTTAAGCCACATTCTCAGCCCTTCATAATGAAGGTTTTAAATACTTATCAGGGGTCAAGTAAAAGAAGTCTCCGGTAGAAATCCAACTAGACACCTTGGAAGTGGTGAACAAATTTTGGTTGCACTTACTTGGACTATGTTGAACAGTAAGAAAACAGCTGAGAGCAGAAAGCACAACTGGAGTACCCTAAGACCTGCAGATTCCAATGTGAGTTTATTTTAAACTGAAACTTATGGCCTTACTTTCAAGTTTGGCCTAACACAGGTCATTTCTTACTCTCTGACTAGATGGAGGCCTGCTACATTGGCAAAATGGAAAAAGGTTATGTAGTAAACATCTCACCAAAGAACATCACGGAGCTGGTCATTAAAGCCAGCGCTCTTCTCTTCTTCCCCAGGTAGCCACGCCCGACAAAGGAACTGTTTGGCCATGGAAGCTATCGAGAAACAAGACAAAGGCATCTCACTCACAAATCAACAGGGGTACCGCAAAAAATCTGAAGTGACAGGAAAGCAAACTACTGCCTTTTAGGGAAGATTTTTTTAGCCAAAAAGATTATTTAAATTTACTAAGAAATTCTTAGTCTAGGTACAGTGGCTCATGTCAGTAATCCTAGCTACTCAGGAGGCTGAGATCTGAGGATCTCAGTTCAAAGCCAGGCCAGGCACTAAACTCTGTGAGACTCTTATCTCCAACTAACCACCAGAAAGCCGAAAGTGGTGCTGTGGCTCAAGGGGTACGGTGGTAGCCTTGAGCTGAAGAGCTCAAGGACAAGGCTCAGGCCCAGAATTCAAGTCCTACATCCGACCAAAAAAAAAAGTTCTTAGTCTAACAAGCAGCTTTTAAAAAGTAGCTACATTCCTGCTGCAGTGCCCTTTCTTCCTGAAATAAACACATTAGTTTAAAATGCAACATGTCCTATCCCCTCATCCCTGGACAGATAGACACACAGAAAGGACGATGGTGACATCCTATGAAAATCTAACAAGGAAATCTGCTGGGGACGCTGTATTTTAGAGGAAGATAGGAAGGGAGTGTGATGGGAGAGTTGAAACAAATTGGAATATAGTGAAAATGTGGAGATTTAATAAAATATTTCCTGCATAACTAGTAAGTAAAATTAAATAAAGTCAATTAACCTAACCAAAGTCACCCTAAGCAATGTCATAGCTCCTTTTTTGGGGGGGGGATGGGAAACAATATTATAGAAAGTCCCAGGTTTATCAGCATGTAATATCAATCCTATTCCTGACCCAAATAAAAAAGAGAGAAAAGAAAGGCAGAGCTGGGCCATCACCAATTTTTAATTTCTTCTGAGCCGGAGCTGTAGATTTCTCCAAAAGCACCATTAAAAGTCTGAGGAGATAAAGGCCACACTTGAAATTGGGAATACTGTGATGGAAATTTTGTAAGTAGTTGAAGCTCTGACTGCAACGAGACAAGAAACAAAACACAACAGTATTACATGTACTGAAGCCAAGCTGAAAACCACAGCAGTTGCCCCAGTACCCCACAAGATACGTTGGCCTACGCAGAATTCTCATTTTCTTTTTTTTTTTTTCATTTTTTTTTTTTTTTTGCCAGTCCTGGGCTTGAGCTCAGGGCCTGAGCACTGTCCTTGGACTTTCTCAAGGCTAGAGCTCTACCACTTGAGCCTCAGCACCACTTCTGGCTTTTTTCTATGTATGTGGTACCGAGGAATCGAACCCAGGTCTTCGTGCATGCTAGGCAAGCACTTTAACCACTAGGCCAAACTCCTGGCCCCAGAATTCTTATTTTCAAGAGATTAAGCACCAACTTTCTTTTAAGCACCTTGGTTAAAAAACAAAAACAAAAACAAAAAAACAACCCTCCCCCCCCAATAACATGGCGGAAGCCAGGGCAGACAAGGTGCCCTAGAATGTTAGTGTTGAATAGTCATGTATGCTAAGAAACCCAAGTATCAATCCTAGATAAATTATTACTCCTTAAAGCCTTTGGCAGAAACAATGAAAATAATGTTTAAAAGTTGAGTTAAAGGGGTCGGGAGTTTAGCCTAGCAGTAGAGTGCTTGCCTAGCATGCATGAAGACCAGGGTTCAACTCCTCAGTACCACATGCATAGAAAAAAGCCCGAAGTGGTGCCATGGCTCAAGTGGAAGAGCTCTAGCTTTGAGAAAGCCCAAGGACAGTGCTCAGGCCCTGGGCTCAAGCAAAAAAAAAAAAAAAAAAAGAGTTAAAGCAAGCACTTATGGCTCCCACTAACCTTACTTGATAGGCTGAGATCAGAAGGATTAAGGTGGGGCCGAGAGTTTGGCCTAGTGGTTAAAGTGCTTGCCTAGCATGCACGAAGACCCGGGTTCGATTCCTTGGTACCACATACTTAGAAAAAGCCAGAAGTGGTGCTGAGGCTCAAGTGGTAGAGCTCTAGCCTTGAGAAAGCCCAAGGACAGTGCTCAGGCCCTGAGCTCAAGCCCAGGACTGGCAAAACAAACAAACAAACAAACAAAAAAACCCAGTAACTCAGTAGAAACAATGTGTAAGGAATTATCAAACAAAGAAAGCCTACTTGTTCTTGAACAGAGGGACTCTTTCTAGGCAGTTACTTTACCACTTAAGCTACACACTCAGCTCTTTATGTTTTTAGTTATTTTTCAATTAAGGTCTTCTATTTTTTTTTCCACGTCCACCCCAGAGCATATTCCTGCTATCTATGGTCTCCAGCACCGACTGAATCACAAGCATGTTCACGAGGTCTACCCTATTGGTGGAAGTGTGGTGTCTAGCTAACCATTTCCCCCAGCAGACCTCTAACCTTGATTCTTCCAATCTCCACCCCTCAGTAGGATGAGCCAGACCTGGGGCTTTAACTCAGGACCTAAGTACAGTTTCTGAAGGTGTTTTATTTATTTTTTTGCTTAAGGCTAAAGCTCTACCACTTGAGTCACAGATCATTTCAAGCTTTTTTGGTGGTTAATTGGAGATAAGAGTTTCACAGTTTCCTACCTGTGTTGGCTTTGAACCCTACTCTTCAAATTTCAGCCTTCCTTTGTTTCAAGCCTGGTTCGACCTTACCCCCTTTGTTTTTAATTAAAAAAAATTTTTATTTAAAGAATTTATTAACATTAATTTTTCATCATATTTCAAATGACATGTTTAACAAATAAGTATTCAAGAAGGGAATTTCTATATACAATCACTGTCACTTAGATTTTAGAACATAATAAAAACTAGGCTGAGGGTTTGTATGTCATACCTTTTGAACACTGTTAGGCCTTCCCGGGTTTTTCTCCTACTTTTCCTCCCTCGACCCACTCCCACCTTTTTTTTTTTTTTTTTAAAGAAATGTATTGCACATAGTCAGCTCTCAATCCAAGGAGATGTTAAGAAGAATCACAATTAGTTCAAAATTGCCATTTAAAGAAAATAGGGGGATGGGAATATACCTCAATGACAGAGCACTTGCTTAGTACGCAAAAAGCCCTAGGATCCATCCTTAGCATTAAAGGAAAAAACAAAACTTGTTCTGTAACATGTGACACTTAACTGTTCTAAAGAACAGTTCACTGGTAGAACTTTTTTTTTTTTTGGGGGGGGGTCAGTTTTTGATTCTGGGCCTGGGCATTGTCCCTGAGCTTTTCAGCTCAAGGCTACCACCCTACTCCTTGAGCCACAGCCCCACTTCCCCTTTTCTAGTGGTTAATTGGAGATAAGAGTCTCATGTTATTTACTGTCTGGGCTGGTTTTGAACCGGAATTCTCAAATCTCAGCCTCCTAAGTAGCTAAGATTGTAGGTGTGAGCCATCTCGCCCGGCCAGTGGTACAACTTTTGACTGGCATGTGCAAGGACCTGGGTAAACTCCCAGCAATGCAAAATACATACATACATACATACATACATACATACATACATACATACATAAAAACACTCGTCATCCATTCCATAGAGATGACCCATTTTTCAAAGTGTGTATCTTCCCTAGGAAACTGTGCCATCACTTTCATAAAACAACAAAATAGAAGCTAAGTCTTGACTTGGGAAAAGGAAGTAAAAAAAAAAAAAAAAAATCGAAGGTCCAGCTGGATGCCAATTGCTCACAACTATATCCTAGCTACTGAAGAAGTTGAGATCTGTGGACCTAGGTTTGAAGCTAGCATATGCAAGAAAGTCCACGAGACTCGGCCTGAGCACTGGCCCTGAGTTCTTCAGCTCAAGGCTAGTGCTCTATCACTTGAATCACAGCGCCACCTCACTTGAGAGGATAAGGCAGAAAGACTGCAAGTTCGAGGACAGCCTGGACCGAATGAATCCATGCTTTAACAGCAACAAAAAAAGGAGAACGGCGGGGCCGGGAGTTTGGCCTAGTGGTTAAAGTGCTTGCCTTGCATGCATGAAGACCCGGGTTCGATTCCTTGGTACCACATACATAGAAAAAAGCCAGAGGTGGTGCTGAGGCTCAAGTGGTAGAGCTCTAGCCTTGAGAAAATCCAAGGACAGTGCTCAGGCTCTGAGCTCAAGCCCTGGACTGGCAAAAAAAAAAAAAAAAAAAAAAAAGCAGAATGGATAGTGTTTTTATCATCATTACCTAAAGAGTAAGATGTATAGGTTGATATATGCATGAAGTTAGTCAAGGCTTCAAAATTAATCAGAATTTGCAAGTGAAAAGTTTCACATGGTAAGAAAAACCTGAAGATATAATAAATTTCCTTCAGAACTCATGACACTAGGCATTTTTCTAAGGAATTTTGCCAATCTAGTTCCTGAGAGACATATAGAGAACTCAGTTTCACCCACCTGATTAGATCCTCCAGTGGCTGATCCCGTTCTATCTGCTTCAGCCGGCTGGCCAGGACCTCAAGGCCTGAGTATAGCAAATTACGATTGCCAATGTGAAAAAATCCACTCCTAAAAGAGACAAGGTGTTAGGTGGTTTGCTTGGCTTTGAGGTCATCACTTGGGCAGCATTGCAGGATCCTAGCCTCCAGCCTGCATCAGCAGCAAGTCAACAATGTTTGCAGAGAATTGTTATGTTTCGAGAATCAAATTCAGTCACAGCTCTAAGTCAAAGTGCTCTCAAATAGTTTTTCCTTAAAGATCTAACAGTGCTTAGTTTTTTCTCATTCCCTTCATTTCCAGGATGTTAGTCTCCTGCAAATATAAGCATTTTGTTAATTGCTGCATCAAAATTCAATAGGGTATGTGATGAAACAAGTCAAGTCTTCAAAGTTCTGTGTAAGGACTATATTTCATATTGCTCCACTCTTCTCAAGCCCGAACTAGCATTTTGATAAAGCCCTTTTCATTGTTGTTTGAGTAGTTCATAGCAATATTTTCTAACTGAATATGAGTTCCTTTCTAATTCATCCTACATACTTTTACCAAAAAGGTTTTTGTTTTTTAAATTTCTTTTCTTTATTTTTGGTACTGGTACTAGATGTGTGAACTCAGGATGTGGGTATTGTCCCTTTAGGTTTTTCAATCGAGACTGGCACTGTTACGTTGAAAATGAACTATAGGGTGGTAGCGTGCTCACCTAGCATGCACGAAGCCCTGGGTTTGATTTCCCAGAAATACATACACTATGACGCTATGACTCAAGTGGCAGAGCACTAGCCTTAAGCAAAAAGTGGTCAAGGACAGTGCCCAGGCCCTGAGTTCAAGTATTAGGACTGGCTAAAAAAAATAAAGAAGAAGAAAATGAACTACATACAAATTGTGGGTGGGGTCAGGAGGGAAAAACTATATGACAAGGAGTAATAATACTCCACAAGAAATGTACTCATCTGGGGCCGGGAGTTTGGCCTAGTGGTTAAAGTGCTTGCCTAGCATGCACGAAGACCCGGGTTCAATTCCTTGGTACCACATACATAGAAAAAAGCCGGAAGTGGTACTGAGGCTCAAGTGGTAGAGCTCTAGCCTTGAGAAAATCCAAGGACAGCGCTCAGGCCCTGAACTCAAGCCCAGGACTGGCAAAAAAAAAAAAAAAAAAAAAAAGAAATGTACTCATCTGATTTATGAAAGTGTAACCCCTCTATTTCACCTTTATAATAGCAATTTAAAAACCAGATAAAAAGAAAAAATTGTGGGCTGGGAATGTGGCTTAGTGGTAGAGTGCTTGCCTCGCATGTATGAAGCCCTATGTTTGATTCCTCAGTACCACATAAACACAAAACGGCAGAAGTGGTGCTGTGGCTCAAGTGGTGGAACGCTAGCCTTGAGCAAAAAGGAGCTCAGAGACAGTGCATAGGCCCTAAGTTCAAGCCCTAGGACTGGCAAAAAATAAAAAATAAAAAAAATTGGTACTTAACCATTTGAGCCACATCTTAACTCCCAGCTTTTTGCTGCTTAATTGGAGATAAAAAAAAAAAAATCCTCATGGATTTTCCTGCCCAGCCTGGCTTCAAATTGTAATTGTCAGATCTCAGACTGAGTAGCTAGAATTACAGGCATGAACCACCTGTGCCTTACCAAAAAGATTTTCTTAAGACACAGCTTTCATTATATTATAGCTGGATGAAAAAAATCTCTAAAATGCTTTCCTACACATTCACATTTTTCTGCCCGACCTTCGAGTCCCAGGAAAATCTAACTTCTAAATCTTTTCCTCCATAAAAATTTTCCAAGTACCAGGTATGGGTGGCTTATACCTGTAATCCTAACTACTCAGGAGGCTAAGATCTGAGGACTTTGATTCAAAGCCAGCCCCAGCACAAAGTCTTTGAGAGACTCTTATCTCCAGTTAATCGTCAGAAAACCAGAAATGGTACTGTGTCTGGAGAGCCAGGGACACCACCAATGGCACTCACCATTTTCTGCAACAAATCTGTTGGGTTTTGTGTGTATGTGTGTGCCAACACTAGGGCTTACCATCAATGCTTAACACAACGGTGCTCTATCACTGGAGCCACAGCTCTACTTTTTACAGTCCTACGAGCAGTATGTGAGTGTAGCAGTTGTTTTACCTTCTTACTGACACTTGGAAAGTCTTTCCTTTAGCCACCTTAATGGGTGTGCTACACCATCTCATTGTGCATTTCCTTAGTAACTATTAAAAATAAACAGCCTGGGCCAGGAGTGTAGCCTAATGGTAAAGTGCTTGCCTAGCGTGCACAAAGCCCTGGGTTTGACTCCTCAGTACCATATACAAAGGAAAAACTAGAAATGATGCTTTGGCTCAAGTGGTAGAGTGCTATCCTTGAGAAAGCTCGACAATGCCTAGACCCTACCTTCATGCCCAGACCCTGACTTCAAGCCCAAGGACTGTCCAAAAACAAAAAATGACAAGAAAAAAAAAATCCTTCTGTGTGTTTAATTGCTATCTGTTATTTCCTAGATGAAGTATCTATATTCAATGCTGGATGTCAGTGGCTCACACTTATAATTCTAGCTACTCAGGAGGCTGGGATATGAGAAATATAGTGCAAGGCCACTCTGGGCAGAAGAATCTACAAGACTGTCTCCATCAACCAGCAAAAATCCAGAAATGAAGGCACAGCGCAAGTGGCAGAGTGTTAACTTTGAACAAAATACCTGAGGAAGAATGTGAAGCCCTGAGCTCAAATTCCATGCCTGTTCATACACATGGACACACAGAAACAATCTCTTCCAATCACCCACTGCTTTTAAGGACAAAGGACTCAAAAACGACTAGTTAGCCAGTAGTTAGCCAGGTGTAGTGGATCACACCTATAATCCTAGCTACTCAGGAGTCTGAGATCTGAGGATCAAGATTGAAAGCCAGCCCAGGCACTGAAGAATGTGAGACTCTTTTCTCCAATTAACCACCAGAAAATGGGAAGAGGCGCTGTGGCTCGGGTAGGGCAGTAGCCTTGAACTGAAGAGCTTCAGGGACAGCACCCAGGCCCAGAGATCTGTGTAGCAGGAGAGATGAATAATGTAATACCAAAATATGGTTTTAATCACGAGAGATTTAATAGAGAAGTAGGAGGGTACTGGGAGTAAGAAGAAAATGCCTGTGAATAAGTGAAATTTAAGTCCAAATCTTAAGAAATGAGGCCATTCTGCAAAGACTAAGGAACAAGAAGTGTGGAAATTTTGGTAGAAGTATGTGCGCGTGAATCCTTTCAGCTGAAAGCTAAGTAGGTGACCAAATGAACTCAGAATGGCCCCAGGCAGAGGGATAAACAATACGGGAAAAGGCAGACAGTAGGAGGCCTGAAAAGCTAGGCAAGAGTGTGAACAAGAGCTAAATTGTGAGTGACTGTTGTTCTTAATGTACTCTCTTTTTTTCTTCTCTTGTGTTGCCCTTTGGTTAATCTCATATTGTTACAGAATCTGACTTTGTTATCTGGTATACTAAATATATGTTTATTTGAAATAGGAGGGGAAAAATGAGGAGAGGGGGTGGGGGAGGGAAATGTGGACAAAAACATGAGAAGGGTATCAATGTGTGAGAAATAACGCACCTTCTATCTGGCAAATATAACTGTAATCCCTCTATACATTAAAAATTTTTAAAGTCCATTCCAAAAAAATAAATAAAAATAAAAGTATCATTTCTGAAAAAAAAAAGTGTGAACTCAAGAAAACTAGTAGCAATCAGGGGGACAAGAAGTGAGACTTAGTGCAGGCCCGAGATGCTGGTAAGGTAGAAGCAATGGAGGGACAAAAGAACAGATGACTGATTTGATTTAGAAGACAGAATCAACAGGACTTGGGGATCCCAAGTAGGAAGGATAAACAGTAGACAGTAGAGACAAAATGATAAAGAGCGTAACTCCTGGTTTTTGACCCAGAGAACTGGGGATGGCATTTATTGCACCATGCAAAGCCGGGGAAAGAGATGATACACTCATTTTGGATGAGGTGTCGATGACACATCTAAGCAGGTGCTGAGAAGTCAGTTGGATATAAATGCCTATAGCTCAGAAGATAAAATGAATCATAAGTTTAAGCTTGGGAAAGCTTTCCCAGAAAACCTGTGTTAAGGGATGGATTGTAAAGGCCTATCTCTGAATAGAAGGATTTAAAGGATACATCTCCCTATTCTATTTTTCTCCAAGCTGAACCTTTCAACTCTCTACCTCCCTCCTAAAGTCTACTTACCCTTTAAGAACCTCAAGTCTGGATGCTTCTGCAGTGTTCTGAGAAGCTCTAGCTGACAATTAGTTTAATTCTTTATTATATGATTTGAGACTTAATTACAATTTATTTAGAAGCGATTTTCTAACTGAAGCCTTAGCTAGCAGGCAGTGGCATATACTTATAATCCTAGATACTTGAGAGGCTGAGATCTGAGGATCACAGTTCAAAGCCAGCCCAGGTAGGAAATTACAACTCTTTTTACCAATTAGCCATCAAAAAGTGGGAAATGGAAGTATGGGTCAAGTGGTAGAGTGACAGCTTAAAATGCAAAAGTTGAACAAGGGTACAAGTCTTAAATACCAGCCCCAGAACCAGCAAAAAACAAAAGTAATTATATAATTTAAGTCTCATTAGTTATTTTTTTGAGATGGGGTTTTCCTATGTGACCCAAGCTGGTCTTAAACATATCAGCTAAAGCAATACATTTACCTCAGCCTCTCAAGTAACTAGTACTACAGGTGCATCTCACTACATCCCACTCCTCCAGTTATTACACAATTCAGTAAGACTAAGGAGAGGGTAATTATGTAATTCCAGCTATATGGGAGGCAGAGATTGAGAAGAACATGGCTTAAGGACAACCTCAGCAAAAGTCTGTGAAACTTCATCTCACTAATAAGAATCTGGAAGCTGGGTGCAGTGGCTCACACCTGTAATCCTAGCTACTCAGGAGTCTGAGATTGGAAGATCAAGGGTCAAAGTCTGCCCAGATACTAAAGGTCATGAGACTTTTACCTCCAATTAACCACTAGAAAACTGGAGGTAGTGCTGTGACTCAAGTGGCAGAGAGTCAGCCTTGAGCTGAAGAGCTCAGAGACAGAGCTCAGGCCCAGAGTTCAAGCCCCATGACCAACCAAAAAAAAGAAAGTGGGTGTAAGATAAAATGAAGAATAAAGCATCATAGTTACATAAAGTTTCTAGATTTTTTCCTTCTTGTTACTTTAGTCACTCAGTTTTAAGAGAGTGCATACTTAACACTACCTACTAGTATACTTTCTATACTTACCAAGCAAAAAGGCTATGAAAAATCTGCAGTAGCTTCTGATAACAGGAAGACATTATATGGGATTCCTGAGTTTTCCCTCCTGGCCTATCAACATGAGTCTCAGCAACTGAGCACTAAAAAAGAGAAAAGATCTTAGGACAGATCCTCTAGCAATTACAATTTTTCTTTAATTTTCTTCAACAACAACAACTGAACTCTTATGTTGATTTAATGATTTCTAAGCCTCTAATACAATAAGATAGTCTCTGACCTGGAAGTAGTTGTGAATGTTCTCTAAATGGTTACACATAGGGGCCAACAGCTGAACAACACAATGAACAACTTCCTGGGTAGATTTCTGATGGAGATGTGAGAATCCAACATTCCAGCTTCCTTTATTCTATAATAAAATAAGACATGGAAAGAAACTATTGAATAACATTTTCTGAAATCAAAAGTTCATTAAAGCCAGGCATTACTAGCTAATGTCCAGAGCTACTCAGAAGGCTCAGATCTGAGGATCACAGGTCAGTGTCAGACTGGGCAACAAAGTCCATAAGACTCATCTTCAATTAACCACCATAAAACTAAAAGTGGAGCTGTGGCTCAAAGTAGTAGAGCATTAGCCTTGAGACTGCACCCAGCCCCTGAGTTCAAGCCCCACAGCTGAACAACAACAACAAAAAAAATGGTTCATTAAGGAGCTATGATTCCAGATAGGAGTAGATAGGAGATCTGAGCTGGTAACCTAGTATGCTTTCTTTCTTTTTAAACGGTTGTAGGGCTTGAACATAGGACCTGGTCGCTATCTATGAGCTTTATTGCTCAAGACTAGTGCTGTACTACTTTGAACCACTGCACCACTTCTAGTTTTCTGATGGTTAATTGCAAATAAGAGTCTCAAGGACTTTCTGCCCTTACAAGCTTACAGATCTCAGCCTTCTGAGTAGCTAGCATTAGAGGCATGAGCCACCAGCACACAGCTTTCTAGTATGCTATTCTGACAAAGGAATAATGAAGAGATGGCTTCTGTAAAGTAATAATAGTGGTTGATTTAAAAACTTCAGCCCATCACAATAAGGTAAAGATCACATAAAGTAAAAATTCTTTAGTTATGCAGGAAGCATAAATAGGAAGACTGCAGTTCAGTCTGAACCAGGACCTATTTAGATGGACAGGAATGCAAACAATACAAATAATACCAAAAAAGAACCAAGAAACCAGATGCATTAATGTTCAAATACAATATTTTACTGATCCCACCATCCACTTGTCCCTTCCATGCTAGATGCACATTTATACCTATTCTATATATCTGTGACCCAAACACAAAAGGGACAACTTACTCGTTACTAACATTTGCTTGTTTCCAAAACCACTGAGCTCAAGTCCTATTCTGCCTCTACTTACCTTAAGGAAGGGAATTCTCTTGGCAAAAGAAGGTGTCAGTTTATTCTCTAACTTGTGGGAGAGATCTTCCAGCAAGAAAAGCAGCTCAGGAGGCCCAAGTTGCATAACCTCTGTAGCCTGTTACATGAGCAAAGGGGGATTAATTCTAAGTGCATTTTACCCATCGTACTGTTGGCACATTTCACATCTACTCCATTCATCCATGGATGGTAGGTAGAGAACTTGACTTTCTTTTGTGGGGCTTGACTTAAAAGCTTGAACTCAGGGCCAGGGTGCTGTCCCTGAGCTTTCTTGCTCAAGGGTTATCATTCTGCTACCTGAGCCACAGTTACAGTTCTGGCTTTTTTGTTATTTGGAGATAAGAGTCCCACAGACCTTTTGAACTGCGAACCTCAGATTGCAGCTTCCTAAGCAGTTAGAATTACAAGCATGAGCTTCAGGCACCCAGCCCTCCCTCTCTCCCTTCACTCCTTTCCTAATAAGAATGGATCTGAAAGGTTAGATATAGGATTACAGTCAGGCACTTACTTCAGTGTGCATATCAGTATCTAGGAAAACCTTTGTTACAAGTCCACAGTGTAGAATAGAGAAGACTTCGATGTCCAGCTCTCGGAAAAAAGCATGATAATTTTGTAGTGACCCTGACTTCTTTCCTTCCATCTCAGTGGACTCCTGGCAAAAAAGTAACAGCAATCAAAAGAATAAGTAAGTTTTCTATGTTCATCTAATTTTTGTGAGTGTGGGCTAGCCTAGAGCTTAAACTCAGGGCCTACCTGCCGTCCCTGAGCATTTTTGCTGAAAGCTAGTGTTCTACCACATGAGCCACAGCTCCACTTTTAGCTTTTTAGTAGTTATCTAGACTTTCCAGCCTGGGTTGCTTTTGAATTGTGATCCTTAGATATCAGCCTCTTGGGTAGTGAGGATTACAGGCATGAGCCATCAGTGCTCAACGGCTAGTCTAATTTTTAATGAAGATTTAGTCCAAATACACATTTATTTTATGCAAAAAGTTTCATTCTCATTACATGGAATCTTTTTTTTTAGTCAGTACTGGAACTTAAATTCAAGGCCTTGTGCTTGCTAAACACTCATGCTAACACTGGAGCCATGATGCCATATTTTCACTACACTTTTTTCACCAAAGTGTACAGCACAATTTAATATGGGAATACAAATCAAAACTATCATCTGTGGCCAGGGACCAGCGGCTGATGCCCATAATCCTAGCTACTCAGGAAGTAGCACTGTAGGTAAAAGTGGTAGAGTGCTAGCCTTGATCTAAAGAGTTCAGGGACAGCGACTAGGCCGAGGTCAAGCCCCATGACCAACAAAAACAAAAACAAAACCACACTATCATTTGTGGTTCACTTCTATTTAGGGCTGAACTACTAGGCAAATCAAGGCATCAAGATAACACATATTTGTGGACTTAGTAGTTAGGAAGATCTGACTTCACATTCTAGTTGAAACAACTATACATTTTGTGTCTCAGGAAGAATATCACTTATACTCTCAGGAAAACTGAGTTTTTAGGACAATTAGAGAATATATGAACTATTTATAGGTCTATATCTAGATGTCTATCAATAGCTAACTACATAGATGATATCTATCCTCTCAAATATCTGTTGGTCGGTCTATCTATCTATCTATCTATCTATCTATCTATCTAATCTACATACATAAACAAAAGTAGCTAAAATAGAATTAGAGCCAGTAGTCAGGAAGTTTCACAAATATGTGAAATAGATCCTGTAAATGATAGTTTCAGGAAGAAGGGACAACAAAAGAAGTAGAGGCGTGGCTCAAGTGGTGAAGGGCCAGCCTTGAGGAAAAAGAAAAAAAGTAAAATCGTGAGTCTCTGAATTCAAGCTAAAATACCAACTCAAAAAAACAAATGAACAGCCAGGTACAGTGGCTCACGCCTGTAATCCTAGCTACTCTGGAGGGTGAGATCTAAGGATCACAGTTCAAAGCCAGCCTGGACACTAAAAGGTCTGAGACTCTGATCTACAATTAATCACCAGAAAACCAGAAGTGGCACTGTGGCTCAAGGGGTAGGGTGGTAGCCTTGAGCTCAAGAGCTCAGGGACAGCACCCAGGCTCAAGAGTTCAAGCCCCATGACGAAAAATAAAAACAAAAAACCAACAACAACAAATAAACAAAGGGTTATATATCAGTCTAATAGTATAGTCTACTTAAGCTCTGAGTTCAAACACTAATACTGCCAAAATACAAAGGTAAATTATAAAGCAAATAACCAATAAGAGTGTAGCTCAAGTGGCAAGGCACTTGCCTAGCATACAATCTCCAATATCACACACAGAAACAAATGAATAGCAATTTAAAAAAGAGTAATTAGGGGCCAGGAGTTTGGCCTAGTGGTTAAGTGCTTGCCTAGCATGCACGAAGACCCGAGTTCGATTCCTCGGTACCACAAACATAGAAAAAAGCTGAAAGTGGTTCTGCGGCTCAAGTGCTAGAACACTAGCCTTGAGAAACATCCAAAGACAGTGCTCAGGCCCTGAGTTCAAGCCCCACGACTGGCAAAAAAAAAAAAAAAAGAGTAATTAGAAAAAACAATGGTGTGGCAACGATGAAAATTGAGAGTCTTGTTCAAATTGTGCTTTTAGCAGACTCCATCTGCCTATCTGTTCCCTAATTATTTGCTTCATAAAATGTAAGGAATCAAGCTGGCTTTCTGTAGACCTCAATGGCCTTCACACACCTTGTCACACACAGACACAGGCTGAAATTCCAATACCTTGTCTAAGTGGCTTCTACCAGACAGCTCAGGGTCGCATTCTGTGTTATCCTCCTTGGAAGGTTTGTCAGAGGACAATACTTTGCTGCCATCTGCTTTGCGTTTCATTCCTCCTTGTATTGCAAAAAAGAGAAAATTACTTAAGTAGTTAATAATCCTGCAGGCCTCAAGAAATAACTTCTTGAAAACTAAATTAGATAATAAGCTAGTGAAGAAAGGATTCAAGTGCATTATCTGACGCCTTGATACATAATCTTTTAGATTAATGACAGAGATAAATGGAGAACATACTCACCTAACTTTGTTTTTTTTCTGTTTTTTGCTGAAGCAGAACTGCTATGAGGTATTACATTTAAAGTTTCCAAGTCAAAATGTGCAAGAGGAGGAACATAGTCTGGAGTGACTGAAACAGAGAGCAAGCAGGCTTGGTGTGAACCAACCACACAGACCTGGGATGCAGTCACCCAACTGGCTAAAATTGTTCTCCAAAATTACCCGCTGAAGCAATGACTGTATGTGAAGACATATTCTGCATAGCAAAACAGCCAGAAAAATTAGAAGAATATTACTACAACTGATTCTGATCAAGAAATAAATTACATAAAACAAATAGAAAAAGGACTAAAAATAAGCTTGCATTTGAAATCTAAAGAGATTAACATTAGCCACAGCAGATTTTATTGTCATCATTTTAGATGAAGACTTGTCTACATTTTCTCCAGATTAGCTAGCAATACCTCCTTTTCTCTTTCCTTTCCCCCTGCCATTTAATTCACTCATTCATTCAATATATTTTCTGTGGTACTATGTGTTAAAATAAAGGCCTCATATAATTGAGCCATATCACCAGCCCCTTTGTTTCTCATATATATACGTATTTTTTTTTCTTTTTCTTTTTTGAGGATTGGAAGGAGATAAGAGATTGATCTGAAAGTACAGCATGCTGTACTCACAAATCATATCCTTTGCTTCTTCATATAGGAGGCTCCTTTCTTATTTCCTTGGAATTTGGTTCACAATTTTTTTTTTTGTGGGTCATGGGGCTTGAACTTGGCCTGGGCGCCGCCCCTGAGCTTTTCAGCTCAAGGCTACTGCCCTACTCTTATACTTGTAATAATAATCACTTAACTAGTTGAAGACTCTGGCTTTTGGAATTGCTGGCTTTTGTTGTCACCTAAGTTTCAACTTAAACTTCCTATTGCTGAAATACACCATTGCATCTTATATATTGTTGAGGCTCCATGAAAGAAAAATAATGTAATTTAAGATAAAGTTCAAGCCGAATGTGGTGGCACACAGTGCTACTGAGTAGCTAGTAATCTTAGCTACTCAGGAGGCTGAGATGTGAGGATTGAGGTTCAAAGCCAGCCCAGGCACTAAAGACTGTAAGGCTCTTATCTGCAATTAACCACTATAAATGGGAAGTAGTGCTGTGGCTCAAGGGGTAGGGCAGTAACCTTGAACTGAAGAGCTCAGGGACAACATCCAGGCCCAGAGTTCAAGCCTCACGACCAACAAAAAAATGAAAGAAAAAGGAACTACTTACTAGCCAGGTACTAAGTTCAAGCCCCAGTAATAAAAACAACAAAAAGAAGAAAAGAAGAACTACTGAGATGTAACAAGAAAGTATCCAGTAAAGGACTAAGGCTGCTTCTGTCCAAAGTAGTGAATATGTTTATGAATATGTATTATGTGGCTGCCCACCTCTTAGGGCCAGGGACTATCTCAATTGGTGCTTTACACAAAGCAGTGCTTTTTTAGGACTTTGTCCCCATTACTTGCTCCTTGATATGGAAGCAAAATTCACATGCAGTTAAATACATACATGTACATATATAGGGTTTTGTTGTTATTAAAATATTTCTTTTCCTGCTCATTACACCTTTTCTTTTACTCAGAGATATAGATTTCTATTACTGAACCAAAATTAAAAGCTAAATTCTTGCTGGGCTCATGGCTATAATCCAAGCTATTCAGGGGTCAAGAGATTTGAGGCTCACAGCTGGAAGACAGCTGGCAGAAAAGACTTCATGAGACTCATATCTAGGATATACTACTCAGAAAAGGCTGCAAGTGGCACAGTGGCTCAAGTAGTAGAGAGCTATCCTTGAGCCAAAGAAGCACAGGGACAGCATCAAGGCCTTGAATTCAAGCCCCGGGACTGGTATATGCGCGCGCACACACACACAGAGCTAAATTCTTTTATCTCTCACCAAGGACATAAGGTTATCAGGATAGGATCTCCTTACCTGCCAAGTACTTTTCCAAGATATCCTGTAGCCCTACAATATCTTTTAACCGAGTGAGTAGCTTCCCCTTAATTTCAGGTGGTGTTTGTAGGCAGAAGGCATTCATAACCTACAAGTACAAATTATATGCTTAGACTAGGACATGTTCAGATTCTAGCTTTATTATATGACCCACTGAGAGCTAAACGATGTCACTTGGCAAAATCTGTGAGTTTAATATGTACTGTAGTTTAGATCTTAAAAGTCCTCTATGGTTGGGAGTTTGGCCTAGGGGTAGAATGCTTGCTTTCCATGTACATAGATCCAGGTTTGAAACTTCACTCATAGAAAAACCTGGAAGTGATGCCGTGGCTCAAGTGGTAGAGCTCTAACCTTGAGAAAGCCCAAGGACAGTGCTCAGGCCCTGAATTCAAGACCCAGGATTGGCAAAAAAAAAAAAAAAAAAAAAAAAAATCCTCTTAAAGTTCATATAATAAAGAAGTTCATATAATAAAGTCTCTATCCTAGTTAGTGGGTGGTGGAGCTTTAAGAGTTGGGGCCAGTGGGGACTAGTGGCTCACACCTGCGATCCTAGCTACTCATGAGGCTGAGATCTGAGGATCATAGTTCAAAGCTAGCCCAGGAGATAAAGTCCATGAGACTTTAATCTCCAATTAGTCACAGAAAGCTCCAACAATAGAATGCTAGCATTGAGCAAAAAAGGGAGTCCAGGGACAGCTCCCAGTCCTAGAGTTCAAGCCTCATGACCAAGGGGAAAAAAAAAAAAGAAAAAAGACACAGGACCTTAGGGAGACTTGAAGTCATTTGGGTGGTGCACACTTGAAGGTCCTTTCCTCTTTGCCTTTGCCTCCTAGCAAATGACTTTGTTTTGCCCCTATCAGGGATGGGAAGGCCTTAGCTCACAGACCCTATAAGGCTCAGGAAATCTAGCACTTGCTTCTCATTAGCTGCATAATAATCTGTCGGCCACTTTTTATATTTTGTATAGTCTATAAGAGATCCAAATGCCATTGCCAGAGAAAAAGGTCCCCACCCCAGTTCTACATGCTCAGCATACGATAACACAAGCCCAAAGCCAGGGACCAAGTGACCAGGAAAGGAACTCCAAGCTGTCAACTGAAATAAACCTTTCATGTTATGAGGTGATCATCTTGGGTATTTTGCTATAGTGATATCAAAATTTTACATTGCTAACTGACTATATAAACATTCTTTGGCAAGGTGCTTGGTAAGGAAAATCCCTGAATCAAAGTAGAGACTTTTTTTTGGCCAATCCTGGGCTTGAGTTCAGGGCTGGAACACTGTCCTTAAGACTTTCTCAAGGCTAGAGCCTCAGCACCACTTCCAGCTTTTTTCTATGTATGTGGTACCGAGGAATCGAACCTGAGTCTTCATGCATACTAGGCAAGCACTCTACCCCTAGGCCAAACTCCCAGCCCCAAGACTTTTCTTTTGAGGAAGATGGGGAGGAGGCAGGGCAGTACTGGAGACTGAACTTAGGGCTTTGCACTTGCAATTATACCACCTGAGCCATGCCCCCAGCCCTAGAGAACCACCTTCATTACCTATCTACATAGTACTAGTCATGCACCAAGGCAGGACATCTGGAGGGCACCCTCTTGACTCTGCCTCTTACTAATAACCCTTTGTGACCTTGGCTGGCCTTAAGCTGAGATTGTATTTCATAAACCTCGGATTGAACATCCTTGAAGGAAACTATGGGCAGGAAATAAAACATTTAAGTAACTGCTTACCTCTCGGAACCAGTTTAGTGTAAAAAATATAAGTGAACACATGAACGATCGCTCCTTAGCCGACATGGACTCCAGCCTTCCTCCTCCAGGCTCCAAGTCAGTAAGAAATAGAGGACAATCTACGAAAGAAAAACAAACATTTCAAATTCTCCTTGTTCAAGCCAAAGTAAGATGGATGTTGCCCCCTAGAACTACGTTCCTCCTTGTTTAGCTTGTACTTATGGAACAAGCTTTAATTAACCCCAAAAAATATTTTCTATCTGGGCACCGGAGGCTCATACCTGTAATCCTAGCTACTCAGGAGGCTGAGAGCTGAGGAACAAGGTTCAAAGCCAGCCTGGGCACTAAAGTCCATGAGACTATTATCTTCAATTAACTACCAGAAAACTGGAAGTGGTGCTGTGGCTCCAGTGGTAGAGTACTAGCCTTGAGCTAAAGAATGCAGGCCTAGAGTTCAAGCCCCACAACTGACTCACCTCCCCTCACTAATAAATTTCTTATTAGACTTAAAAAATTTCCATATTACATAGCAATCAACAAATATAATTAAGAAGTTTGAATAACATGAAAGAGAATGACTGGGAAGCAGTTAAATGCTAAGTGATTAGCACAATGAGATGCTAATAAACATACTATTTGTCTATACCATTCCATTATTCCTCCACTGCCATAGGGAGTCAGAGAACTCCTTCTTACACACACCATGAACTGATGTCAATGTTAACCACAAGAGTGGTTCATGTTATACCTAGAAGACCATCAATCTCCTCCAGGTTCCCATTATGTTGTCTTGCCACACAAAGTCTTAGTAACCGGAAATAGGGCGCCAGGCACAGTGCAGATACCAATCTGAAAAGGGAAAAACAATGCATTGCTACAACTACACTTTACAGTCTAAGTGGTTTTAGTACATGTCTACAGAGCCGACCACTGTAACAATACTTTTACCCAAGACAAATACTTACTTCCAAGAGAAAGTGGCCAGAAATAATACATTCTCAAGAAACCACAATAACCTAAATTGCAAGAAGTCAGAGGATATGTACATGAAGTAAAGGTAGATGGAGGAAGGCAGAAACGGTTGTTTACAGGATAGAAAGTAAAGGGTAGAGAAAAAGGAACAGAAAAGGAAATAGCCTGCATACTATTTGCTGGTTTTCACAAGGCAATACACATCTTAACACTAAGATTCAAGAAAGTACCAACTATCTGCCCCTTCCCTCTGCTTCCTCCAAATACTTTTTTATTCAAGTTCCCCAAAAGTTAAAAAGACAATGTAATTCCCTATGAACATTTAAAACACAAAGAAGCTTCAGAGAAAGAAATTTTAAAAAACATACTGACTTTTGCCCTGGTTCCTGTGAAGTTATTTGACCCCTATCTTCTGCAAATTTCCAAGACAGCAACGGTAGGAGATTAATTGCAATCCCATCACGAGTATTGTATTCTTCCAGTCCATACAGGGCTTTCACAGGAAACAGAAAGTCACTGTGAAGAGAACCCAGAATCTTTATGCCTCAGCTCAAGGGTAAGCAAGGCTATAGGAGAAATTAGAAGCAAGAAAGAACACTGGGGCCTGGAGTATAGCCTGGCAGTAAGAGTGCTTGGCTAGCATGTATGTAACCCAGGGTTTGATTACTCAGTACCACATACTAAGAAAAAGCAGAAGTGGTGCTGTGGCTCAAGTGGTAGAGCACTAGTCCTGAGCAATAAGTGTCTAATCCAAGGATAATGCCCAGGCCCTGAGTTCAAGCCCCAGGACTGTTTAAATAAAAAAAAAAAAGCTTGTATCAACTACCAAACAGCACTTACCCTTTTGGAACAACACAGAGGTCCACCACAAAGGCATCCTGGAAATCATTAAAGATGGTCTGGCCTGCCCATTCCTGAAGGAAGCAAGCAAACAAACAAAACAGACAGTGTTTCCCAGTGTGGACTTGCTCTAGAATGCAAGGTAAATTACTGTTAACCCTTCCAAACCTCAGTGTTCTTTGCTAAAGGGAAGATGAATACAGACTTCATTATTGTGAAGTAGAACAGAGATGAATACATGCAGAGTACTTCATCCAGTGTTTGTAGGCTAGGGATGGTGAAACAGAAGAGGTCTACTAACACCCTCATCAGTTACAGCCTTCTCCCCTATCACTACAGGAAGGAGACCTCGTGAGAGCTCCCAGAGATGAGGTGCTTAACAACAGCCTTCCTAGTTATAAGCTGTGAGAGCTTACAAGAACTCACACTGCAAGAGAAGCCAGAAGACTGCATTGTAAAGCAGTTTTCATGCTTTACTACTTGAAGGAACAGGCTGGGTATAGTGGCTGGTGTTTGTATTCTTGGCTTCTCAGGAGTCTGAGATCTGAGGATTGAGATTTGAAGTTAACCAAGCAGAAAAGTCCAGTGAGACTCTTATTTCCAATTAACCAGCAAAAAAAGTCAGAAGTGGAGGTAGAGCTCAAATGGTGGAGTAGTAGCTTTGAGAGAAAAGGCCACGCAAGAATGCAAGGTTGGCTGGTGCTGGTAGCTTACATCTGTCATCCATGCTACTCAGGAGGCTAAGAACTAAAGAGTGATTTCAAAGCCAGCCAGGTAGGACCGTCTAAGAGACTCTTATCTCTAACAGGCTCAACAGCAGAACACTTAGAACACTTGCCTGGCAAGTACAAGTCCTTAAGTTCAAGTCTCTGGAAGGGAAGGAAAAGAGAAAAGAAAAAAGAAGATGCAACACTTGTCTTACCAAGGTTTTTGGAGCTAGCTTTCCCTCCTGGATCAGGTTGGCAAATTCATCATAGTAGAGTGCTGAGGCCTGAGGAGATTGCTCTGTACAGGACTGAACTAACTGCAACAAGGAGGTCACCTGGAGGAGACAAAGAGAAAAACATTCTACAACTCTTGGGATGCCAAACTTTCTTAAATTCCATTCACCTGTTTCAGTCTTGCCAGCAACACTCTCACTGAGATTCTCCTGAGCCTAATATGTCCTGTTTCTTTCCAACTGCATGCCATTTCCAAGTTTATTAGACACATACAAGACAGATTAATTTTTCTAAAGAAAAACTTTGATTGTGCCATTTCCATGCAAAGAAACCTTTAAGAACTACTTCTGCTTCAAAAGTGAATTAAAAAAAAAAAAAAAGGTCCTACCCAGGCTCTGGTGACTCATGCCTGTAATCCTAACTACTTAGAAGGCTGAGATTTAAGGACCGTGCAGTTCAAAGCCAGTTGCAGCAGGAAAGTAACCTCCAATTAACCACCAGAAAACTAGAAGTGGCTCTGTGTTCAAGTGGTAGAGAGCTAGCCTTGAATGAAAAGCTCCAGAATCGTGCCCAGACCCTGAGTTCAAGCCTCGCAGCTGGAAGAAAAAAAAAAAAAATCACCCCTGATTTTCAAGGTCCTTTTTTTTCTACCTGTGAATGAGTTTTCCATTCTACTTATCACTACACTATTTTTCCCTAGACTCACCCAAGTTGTGTATGCTAGACAAGCTAGACAAACATTCTACCACAAACCCACCACCTCAACCCAACCTGCAATTATTTAACATCAACTCAGTTTTTTGGCTCAAAGTATATAGCTTAGAGAGATTAGACAGATATAGAAATAAATGAAAACAAAACCAAAAATCTTTAGTATTAGAAAATGAGTATAAGGAAGCCAGAAAAATAGTTTGGAAACCAAGTACTGTTTCTGGTGAGTCAGCCACGATAAAAAGCAATCTTTAGGTTATGCACTCACATAAAGTGCACCTCTATGACGGCTCACCTGCGTGCACTTGTCACTGCTCAGGTCAGCTTGCCCTTGGGTAGAATTAGAATTACTAGAAAGAAGAAATTTTAGTTTTATTTTCATAATATTTTACAACAACTGGTAATAAGAATCTTGTTTTCTGTCACACACAGCAGAACATTTATTTTGCCCATACAATATGTGGGTTATAGCAAAGGATGGCTTGCTCTCTCTATGAGTAACACTATGTTATCTGGGCTCATCTCAAACTTCTGGGCTAAAGGGATTCTCCCATCTGAGCCTTCTGGAGTGCTACAGGAACTAGAAGTATATATATCACTATACCCAGCACACACACACAGTCTATACAATGTAACGTTTTATTTTTGTAGGACAGTGACTTGATGGATCCAGTGCCACAGAAGTCAGTCTGCCAATGTACCTGTCTCCTTCCATGATTCCAGCCATGGTGACTGCACCAATAATCCCAATGAGCTTGTACTTGAATATAGTGCTAGAGAGTTGTTTCCGGACCACCATGTACAAGTCATCCTGCAGTGAGACGAGGACAGAGAAAATGAAGTGTTGGAATGGCAGAAAATGTATGGATGTTGGAATCACAAACACCACCACAAAAACCATATTAGGAAGGGGTCTACCATTTACTAAGTATGTGGAGCACGGGCCTCTTCCTGGCTTTTTTGATAGTTAGAGACAGTCTCCAGGCTTTAAACAGTGATCCTCAGATCTCAACCTCCTGAGTCGCTAGGACAACAGACTTGAGTCATTAGTACCTACCTAAGCAAGCTAACTTAAGAGAAGATCTAATATACCTAGTACCTCCTGGCACACAATATGCATTTACTATTTGTGGTAAGAAAAGAATATTTAAGCCTATCTGAGGATTGTGGTTCAAAGCCAGTCCAGGCACTAAAGTCCGTGACACTCTTGTCTCCAAGAGTAGGGCTCCACAGGAAGTAGGGCTGTGGCTCAAGGCGTAGGGTGCTAATTTGAGCTGAAGAGCTCAATGACAACATGCAAGCCCACAGTTAAAGTCCCAGGACCAACAAAACAAAAAACAAAAAAAAAAAAAAAAAAAGAATTTTTAAAATGCTGAGATATGGGGCCAGGAGTTTGGCCTAGTGGTAGAGTGCTTGCCTAGCATGCATGAAGACCCGGGTTTGAGTCCTCGGTACCACATACATAGAAAAAAGCTAGAAATGGTGCTGAGGCTCAAGTGGTAGAGATCTAGCCTTGAGAGAGTCCAAGGACAGTGCTCAGGCCCTGAGCTCAAGCCCAGGACTGGCAAAAAAAAAAAAAAAAATGCTGAGATATGACTATGCACTCTATTTCCTCTACTACTACACAGACTAGTGCAATTTTATTTAGCAAATTGAAAATGGAGAGATTTAAAAGATTCTCAACTGCGCATAGTGGCTTACACTCCCAACTGCATGGGAGATGGAAAATTAAATGATCACAGCTTGAGGCCAGCCTGGACAAGATGTTAGCAAAACCCTACCTATCTCAACAAACAAGCTAGAGGAGATAGTTCAAGCCTATGAATCTAGCTGTCCAGGAAGCACAGGAAGATCATGGTCTGAGGAAAGCCCAGGGAAAAATGCAAGGCCATATGCAAAAAAAATAACGAAAGTAAAAAAGAACTAGAAGAACTAGAAGCTTGGCTCAAGTGTTCCAGCTAGCAAACATAATATTCAACACTCAAATACCACCAAACTAAAAAGAAAACAAAGCCAAAGTTTTTTTGTTTTTTTTACACATTTTTTTATTACCTGGATGTGGCTGCTAGTTTCATGTTGTTTGCTGAATGCCAGTGTGCTGAGAATATAGAAGAGTTTTCTTATTTGTCGAGGGGAGATATTCTCCAGATAATCTAAAATGCCCTTTAAGAAACACAATGCCAACAATGAAGTTAGAAGCTAGAATGAATCTCTTTAAATTAAAAAAGAAATTAAAATCCTTCTTATGGCTTCAATATGAAATGGTACCCTCAACCTATGTACTGGTGGCCTGCCTGTCAGCTAACAAACTTTTGCTAAGTGAATGAATCTTGAGAGCTCTGACAACATTCACAGATTCTTACATTATATGATGGTGTTATTGGCCACTGGTGAAAAGGACATAGGGCCTAGCTACCTGTCACTAGAAGCATGCCTTCCAAAGACTTGTCTTATCCGTACTACCCATTCCTTTATCTCAGCCTCTGCCAACTACACCTGCTCTGATATTCTTTCCAAAGTAATGGAGCCAACTGACCATGGACAGAAACCTCAAAGATTGGCCGGACCCCAGGAACTCACACCTATACTCCTAACTACTCAAGAGGCTGAGATATGAGGATCACGGTTCAAAGCCAGCCCAGGCACTGAAAAGTCCATGAGGCTCTTATCTCTAAGCACCATGAAACCAGAAGTGGCACTGTGGCTCAAAGTGGGAGAGCGCTAGCCTTGAGATGAGGAGCTTAGGGACAGCACCTAAGCACCTAATCGACAAAGATCAAAAGCGAAAATAAAGCTTTCCTCCTTTAACTTGTTCTCTAAGGTATGAATCATTGACAAGAAGTCATCTGCTCAATGTGCCCACTGGACTCCAAACCACAACTTCCAACTATCCTAAACCATGTACTCACGGTATGTAAATGGCATCTTCACCTGGGTTTCCTAAGATTAAACACGTGTACCTAGATGCCTGGCTTCTTAAAGACACATATCCCTACATAGATTCTAATATCAAACTGTCTTTTTTTTTGTCAGTGGTAGAGTTTGAACTCTGGGCCTGGGTGCTGTCTCTGAGTTCTTTAGCTCAAAGCTAGAGCTCTACCACTTGAGCCACAGCACCACTTCCAGTTCTCTGGTGGATTACTGAAGGTAAGAATCTCATGGACCTTCCTGTCCCAGCTGGCTTTTATCACTCAGCCTCCTGACAGAAAAGAGCCACTTGTGTCAAGCTCTTCTGGCTTTTTCCTGGTTAATGGGAAGTTGAGAGTCTCATGGATCTTTTTGCCCTGACTAGCTTCCAACCGGGATCCTCAAATCTCAGCCAGGATTACAGGCATGAGCCGCCAAACCCTGGCTTCATTACCCTGAAATGTGACTTGTGTGTCTTATTATCACCAAAAATGATCTCCATCCTATAGCACTCAGAACAAAGCTTGGCACATAATTAGGCACAAAAATATGGCTCAGACCTGCAGTGCTAGCTATCAGGAGGCCGAGATCTGAGATTGTGTTCAAAAATAAACTTGGCAGGAAAATCTGCAAGACTTTGATCTCCAATTAAGCAGCAAAAAGCTGGAATTGGAGCTCAAATGGTAGGGCACTAACCTTGAGCAAAACAGATCAAGGACAGCATTTCATGTCTTTAGTTCAAGCCTCAGGACCGGTGTGTGTGTGGGGGAAGTGGAATGTTTTCTAAATTAATACATGTGTCATATTTTAAAGTAGGTTGCCTATCATTCAATTTTCTATCTACCTTTCTCACAACGTAACAGTGCTCAGTATCTAAAGAACACCAAATACATTGTTTTTAACAAATCTGATAATGCTCAGATATATAAAGCAAATAAAAATCATTTGATGTCTACCAGTGCAGATAATAGATACCTTGACAAAAACGGCATTGAGTCTCATAGCAGAAGGGTTTAGGGTGATCAGCTCGAGGAGGACATCCAAGGCAGCATCCACTTCAGCTGCATTCCCACTGCAGACATGTGTCACCAGGGCACCCACCACTTCCTTCAGGGTAATGGCGAGAAAACTTAGCGGGGCTGTGCTGACCCGGTTAAAGTCCAAGTCTTATGTATTAACTACCTTGTTAAAACACAGTTATTGGGGCGGGGAGTTTGGCCTAGTGGTAGAGTGCTTGCCTAGCACGCATGAGGACCCGGGTTCAATTCCTCAGTACCACATATATAGAAAAAAAAAAGCCAGAAGTGGTGCTGAGGCTCAAGTGGTAGAGCTCTAGTCTTGAGAAAGCCCAAGGACAGTGCTCAGGCCCTGAGGTCAAACCCAGGACTGGCAAAAAAAAAAAAAAAACCAACCAAACAAACAAACAAAAACACAGTTATCAAGCTGGGAGAGGTGGCTCCAACTGTAATCCTAGCTACTCAAGAGGCTGAAATCTGAGGATCGAAGTTCAAAGCCAGCTACAGCACTAAAGATTGTGAGGCTCTTATCTCCAATTAACCAGGGAAATGGGGGTGTGGTTCAAGGGATAGGGCAGCAGCCTTAAGATGAAGAGCTCAAGGAGAGTGTCCAACCCCAGAGTTCAAGCCCCATGACCCCCGCCCCTGCAAAAAAAAAAAAAAAAAAAAAAAAAAAAGCCAGCCTTGAGCAAAAAAAGCTCAAGCACTATGCCACCCTTTAATTCAAACCCCAGGGTTTGCACAAAAAAAAAATCTTGAAAGGGGACCAGCAATGGTATATTTCCTATTTGACATATGCAAGACCCTAGGTTCAATTCCTACTATCATAAGAACATTATTTTTTTTTTGTTTTTTGGGTTTTTTTTTTTTGCCAGTCCTGGGCTTGAACTCAACACCTGAGCACTGTCCTTAGGCTTTCTCAAGGCTAGCACCCTACTACTTGAGCCACAGCACCACTCCTGGCTTTTTCTATGTATGTGGTACTGAGAAATCGAACCTGGGTCTTATTCCCTCCTTGTACAGATAAACATGTCAACATACCTGCTGGCAGTAAGTGTCAAAAAACCTAAAAGCATATGTATACAGGAGACTGCCAAATGAAATTATACTTGGGTCTTGTGAGTGAAACAAACTTTGAGCCAATGACAGAATAGATGGACAAATATCCTTAAGAACCTAGAAGGGAAGAAAGAAAAGAAATGCAGGCGGAAAAAAATCTTAGTTATAACAGAATCAGTACGTAGTAACCTCTTAAAAACATACCCTCCTTTGGGTATTAATTTTTCTCCCCAACTCTTTGAATTTCCTTCATGCATACTATACAAGTTTTCCACCACTAAGCCTATTGCTGTCATTTTCACTTAAGAAACCTTAGTTTTTACTTCAGTCAGGATAATCCTTCAAAATTACAATTTTCCCTCAGGATAAATGAAATGTCATAGGTACATAAAACTATTTTAAAAGGTTAATAAGAGCTGGGCATGCCTATCATCCGAGCTAGTCAGGAGGGTGGGATCTGAGGATTGTGGGTCAAAGAAGCAAATCTGGACAAAAAAGTCCACGAACTCTCCCCCCCGCACCCACATTCTGTTAGTTTATTTCAAAACATATTAAAAAGAAAACACATGTATTTATTTATAGATTTACAAGATTATCTACATTTATAAAGAAAAAATGATGAAGGATTAATTATATTATCTAATAAATACTGCAATTAACCTTTATAGTTGCTTAAAAAAATTGCCAATACTTCAATTTAATTTGCCATACACTATTGCAGCATGTCCCTAAATAAAATTACATTGCCGCAGGCGCAGTGGCTCATGCCTGTAATCCTAGTTACTCAGGAGGCTGAGATCTGAGGATCAAGGTTCAATGCCAAACCAGGCACAAAAGGACTTGAGATTCATCTCCAATTAACCTCTAGAAAATGGGAAGTGGGGCTTGGCTCAAGGGGAGGGTGGCAGCCTTGAGTTGAAGAGCTCAGGGACAGGGCCCAGGCTGAATTCAAGCCCCATGACCCACACAAAAAAAAGAAAACAAAACAAAACAATCCAACAAAGCTCCAACAATACTTAGTAAAGGTCTGGAAAGGTTAAGATGATCTTCCTATGTTTTTTCAAATCAGTTGGACTGATTATCCGACACACTTACCAGATCATGGACACAGAATGTATTCTCTAGCAGATGCTTTTCAATGTGGCCTAATCGAATCTTGCTTCTGAGCACCCTCTCTATGTACTTCTTCGTGTGGGTGCTGGTGCTGTAGAGGACCAGAAGCATCGCCACATCAAAAATCTACATCAGTAAGAGGCAACAGGAACAGCTTAGTAAGTCAGTGGATCCACTACAGCAGAACAGTACTCTCACCTTTTCTCCCACAAAACAGACGGATGAGATTAATTTGCTTCATATATTTCAAGGGGGGAGACACACACACACACGCGCGCGCGCACACCCCCCCACACCACACATACACACACTGTATACATTTATATATACAGACACATACACAGAACCCAGAAAAAATTTTCTGGAGAAATTGTTTGTTTTTTTGGTCAGTCATGGGCCTTGAACTTCAGCTGAGGGCTAGCACTCAACCACTTGAGCCACACTGGCACTCCAGACCTCAGTTTGTTTGTTTTTTGGGGGGGAGTGATGGGGCAAGGGCGGGAGAGGGGTAGTGCAAACGGGGGTGGTGTTTAATTGGAGATAATAGTCCCAGGGACTTTTATGCTCTGGTTGGCTTTGAACCGTGATCTTGAAGTCTCAGCCTCCTAGCCCAGCCTAAGTGCCACAACTATTACCCACAGTATCTCTTAAGAAAATGCTGGAAATAAACTCCAAAAAAATGGAAGCAAGGGTTTCTTTCCTTTATGGCTGTTCCTTCTTTATGTCTGGCATGTTTATATGTCTTAGGGAGGGTAAGAGAAATCACACAAATGGAGGGAAAAAGAATAAACAAATATAACAATGGAACTCACTAGACACTATGTTGAAAGTCAACTGTGCAATTTGTAGGTGTGATAGGAGAAAAAAACAGGCAAGAGAGAAGGGGTAACACTGTCCAAAAAGAAATATACTCTTTTTCTGTATGTATGAGTCATGGGGCTTGAACTTGGCCTGGGAGCTGTCCCTGAGCTCTTCGGCTTAAAGCTACTGCCCTACCCTTAAGCCACGCCCCATTCTCCATTTTCTAGAGGTTAATTGGATTGATCCTTTTGTGCCCAGGCTGGCTTTGAATGTTAATCCTCAGATCTCAGCCCTCTGAGTAGCTAGAATTATAGGTGGGAGCCACCGTACCAGCAAGAAATGTGCTCTTTACCTGATTTACATAACTAACTCCTCTGTACATTTATAACAATAAAAACATAAATTAAAAAAAAAACTGACCTAGTGGTAGAGTACATGCCTAGCATGCATGAAGGCTTGGGTTCAATTCCTTGATACTACATACACAGAAAAAGCTAAGTGTTGCTGTGGTTCAAATGGTAGAACATTAGCCTTGAGAAAGTCCAAGGGCAGTGCCCAGACCCTGAGTTCAAGTCCCGAGACTGGAAAAAAAAAAAAAAACGAAAAAACAAAACAAAACAAAACAGGAAGCAGCTCATACATGTAATCCTAGCTAATCAAGAAGCTGAAATTTCAAAACTGAGGTTCAAATCCAGACCAGGGAAACTCATTTTGCCTTGTATGTGCCAATCCTCAGGCTTGAACTAAAAGCCTAGGCACTGTCCCTGAGCTTTTGTGTTCAAGGCTAGCAGTTCTACTGGAGGCTTTTGGTGGTTAACTGGAGATAAGAATCTTACAGACTTTCTAAGCCAAGGCTGGCTTTGAACTGTGATCCTCAGATCTCAAACTCTTGAGAAGGTAGGATTATAGCCATGAGCCACCAGTACCATTGCCAAACAAATTCTTCTTGAAACACATTTCCAATTAACCAGAAAGCCAGAAGTGGAAATATGGCTTCAGTGGTATCATGCCAGCTATGAACTAAAAAACTGAGGTAAATTGCAAGGCCTAGAAGTCAAGCTCCAGCACCTACCACCACATACACAGAATTTAACTTATTACAAGGAGAAAGCTGGGGCTAAGAGTTTGGCCTGGTGGTAGAGTGCTTGCCTCGCACGCACGAAGACCCGGGTTCAATTCCTCGGTACCACATACATTAAAAAAAAAAAGCCAGAAGTGGTGCTGTGGCTCAAGTGGTAGAGTTCTAACCTTGAGAAAGCCCAAGGACAGTGCTCAGGCCCTGAGCTCATGGCCCAGGACTGGCAAAAAAAAAAAAAAAAGAAAAAAGAAAGCACTGGAAATATAAAAGTGATATCACAGGAATAATTCTGAATCTCTCCACACTTACCACAAGAAATCAATAAGGATTAGAAGCACTGACTCAAGTGGCAATAGTGTCAACCAAACAAGTGGAGGGCTGTAAGTTCAAACCCCCATGTACTGGCAAAAATTTAGTAAAGAGGAAGGTTTTCTAGTAGCATTTTGATAATACAGAGTGTACAGGCCTCTGCAGAGAAACAGAAGTGAAACACAGAATGTTCTTATTTGGATAATACTGTTGTGGGGGAAAGAAGGGTAGACAGACACAGGAACTGCCACCGCCCAGGGAGGGAGGATGTCTCTGGGATTTTCCTATGTCTCCTTTTAAATATTGGAGGTTAATGTAATTACTAAAATTAATTTAAAATACAGCTCATTTGGCAAGTTACCCCCTTAGATCATCTTCCCAAACAATATTTAGTAGAGCAGCTACAGAAAATCCATAAGTATGACTAGAAGACAAGCTAATTATTTTGCCACAACTTTAGCTATAACATTTTAAATTCATAGTACAAAACTATAATTACCACCAGGGGTGGTGGCTCACACCTGTAATCCCAGCTACTCAGGAAGCTGAGATCTGAGGTTCACGGTTCAAAGCCAGCCTAGGCACTAAAAATTCCATGAGACTCTTATCTCCATTAATTACCAGAAAATTGGAAGTGGGCTGTGGATCAAAGGGGTAGGGTGGTAGCCGTGAGTTGAAGAGCTCAGGGACAATTCCCAGGCACAGGGTTAGGGCAGTAGTCTTGAGATGAAGAGCTCAGCAACAGTACCCCAAGCCCAGTGTTCAAGTCCCACGACCGACAAAAAACAAAAACAAAAACAAAAAAAACCCTATAATTACCTTGTGTTCAGCCACTGAGGAAATGCCTTCAATTGCCTAAAAAACAAAACAAGGTTGACAACCATATTACCATTCGTCAGTGGAACATGCCTTCTTCTGCATGCTGTTTTCTTGAGAGTCTATATCTACCTATCAATCACCTAGCTCTTATTCTTGAATGCTTTCTAGTATCTGTAGCTCAAAAGGCTGAGTGCTAGCTTTGAGCAAAACAGCTCTAGTATAGCACCAGGCAATGAGTTCAAGCCCCAGGATATACTTACATAACTGTCAGTAATTTGATACCCATTTTCCCCTTGATACTCAAAATTCCAAAGATCTCACTCACCTTAATCCAGGCTTCTGAGATGGTTTTGTCATATCTAACCGCTGACTTTATTACATCAAAGAGAAGAACGACACAGTCTTTACTTGTGTTTTCTTGACTTCCTGAAGAACTATAAATAGAAGGAAAATTGTATCTTTCCCTTACCAGAGAAGGACTTTTAAGATCGGGGTTCCTGCTTACTAGCCAAATACCCTGGATTAAATCTCAGCCTCAACTGTCAATAGTTAAAAGACTTGTATTGCAGCCAGAGGCTGGTGGTCCCTGTGTATAATCCTAGCTACTCAGGAAGCTGGGATGTAAAATCAAAGTTGAAAGCCAGCCCAGGACCTCTTACCTCCAAAAAACGATCAAAGAGCTAGAAGTGGAGCTGTGGCTCAAATGGTAGAGCAGAAAAGCACAGGGCAACACACAAGGCAGTACCCAGTCCTTGAGTACAAGCCCCAAGACCAGAACACACACACACACACACACACACACACACACAAACCACCACCACCACAAACTTGTACTGTAGTCTATCTAGGCTTATTCTGACTGATAAAGCTTTGCATAGACACAGGAACTGGAGACATGACTCAAGTAATAAATGACAGAGCCATTAACAAAAAGTCAAGTAGGAGCTCCAGTCTCTATGTTCAAGTCTGAGAGAGACTGATTAAAGATGAGCATAGGACTACATGTGAATGTAATAATTACTGCTAGTATTCATCATTCTGAGTAGTAAGCACTAACTATTCCTGACCCATGTCAAAAAATTTGATCTATGCAGGAAAAAGGATGGAAACATTAAAAAAAAAAAAAAAAAAAAGCAAAACAAAACTATACCTTGCTCCTCCTTTGTTTTTCAGCTTGTTTTGAGAGGCAAGAAACTGTGAGGGCAACATGAAGTGGTGCAGATCAAACTTTTTCCGAAGTTCCGTAATTACCTACAAAACTAAGTATTAGTCATGTATGCTACTCCTGCTCACTCTCCCAATAGAACCACAGTAATTCCTGAGAGACTGAGGAAGAAAAAAATGTAATGCCAGAGTGAGACTTCTGAAACAGGATTGATAAAACTAGTTAAGGCAAAGTCATCCCAGAATCCCAGGTTCCATGGATATTACTACACAAAAAGAGCAAATATAACTGAAGCAGCTTATACAGAATAATCGATCTGACTAGCAGTGCCAATCTTTTCCTGAATGCATCTGCAATAATCAGCATTATCAATTTAGACTTAATTTAAGTAACTTATCCTGGTATCTTTATATAGATTTGGTGGGAAAACAAAATACCTCAAATGCATTGGTGGCTGTTGCAGAATGAAGAATAAACTTCATTATCACGGGTAAATCATCCAGTCTGAGAGATGACAGTTTACCCATCACCAGCCGCCGTATCTAAACATAAAAAAAAATAAAGAGACCAGGAGTTTGGCCTAGTGGTAGAGTACTTGCCTAGCATACACAAAGACGCAGGTTCGATTCCTTGTTACCACATACATAGAAAAAGCCATAAATGGTGCTGTGGCTCAAGTGGTAGAGCTCTAGCCTTGAGAAAGCCCAAGGACAGTGCTCAGGCTCTGAGTTCAAGTACCAAGACTGGCAAGAAAAAAAAGCACAAAGAACTTCTTTCCAATGGAAGGTGAACTTATTCATAACATTCCATGTATATAGGTAAAAATGGAGCCTGGTAACTTCAGGGGAGGATAAAGTGGGGGAGAAAAAGAAAATATCTTTTCATGTCTTATATTATGACTTGTCAAAAAAAAAAAAATGGGGGCCAGGAGTTTGGCCTAGTGGTACAAAAAAACACTGGAAGTAGTGCTGAGGCTCAAGTGGTAGAGCTCTAGCTTTGAGAAAGTCCAAGGACAGTGCTCAGGCCCTGAGCTCAAGCCCAGGACTGGGGGGAAAAAAAAATTGGCAAGGTGCAAGTGGCTCATGATTCTATTTCGAGCTACTGAGGGGACTGAGATCTGAGAATCAAGGTTCAAAGCAAAAGCCAGCCCAAGCAGGCAAATGTAAGAGATTTTTTTTTTTTTGCCAGTCCTAGGGCTTGAACTCAGATCCCGGACTCTATCCTTGAGCCTCTCAATATCCTAGGCTAGCACTCTACCACAGCACCATGTCCTGCCATTTCTGTTTATGTGGTACTGACAAATTGATCCCAGGGCTTCATGCATGCTGGTCAAGCACTGTACCACTAAGCCACATTCCCAGCTCCTCTAAGAGATTATTTTCTCCAAATAACCAGCAAATGCTAGAACTAGAGATGTGGCTCAAGTAGTAGAATGCTCAGCTATGAGTGAAAAAGCCAAGCAAGAGTAGGAGCTTGAGTTAAAGTCTCAGTGTAGACACATACATGTATGTGCATGCACACACACACACACACACATACATATACACATAACAGTGAATCTATTATAATATAGCATTTTGAGATCTATTGAAAGCTAGCACTAGTGCCCACACCTGTAATCTTAGCTAGTCAGGAAGCTGAGATCTGAGGGCAGTGATTCAGAGCCAGCCCAGGCAGGAAAGCCTGTAGAGACTATTCTTTTGTCAGTCATTGGTCTTGAACTCTGGGTCTGGGCGCTGTCCCTGAACTCTTCAGCTCAAGGCTCTGCCACCCTATCTCTTGAGCCACAGCGCCACTTCTGGTTTTCTGGTGATTAATTGGAGAAAAGAGTCTCTCAGGCTTTGTAGTGTCCGGTCTGGCTTTGAACCATGATCCTCAGATCTCAGCCTCCTGAGTACCTAGGGTTACAGGTGTGAGCCACTAGGCCCAGCTATAGAGACTCTTATTAACTAATAAAAATCCTGAAAGGGAGCTATGTCTCCATGTGGTAGATCACAAAAGCTCAGGGAAAAACCGGGCATTGGTGGCTCATGTCTATAATACTAGCTACTCAGGAGGCTGAGATCTGAGGATCACAGTTCAAACCCAGCTTGGGCACAAAAGGACCTGAGACTCTTATCTCCAATTAACCTGTAGAAAATGGGGAAGTGGGGCTTGGCTCAAGGGTAGGGTGGTAGCCTTGAGCTGTACAACTCAGGGACAGCGCCCAGGCCTGTGTTCAAGCCACATTAAGGAAAAAAAGAGAAAGAGAAAACCAAAAGTGGAGATGTTGGGCTAGGAGTTTTGCCTAGTGGTACAATGCTTGTCTAGCATGCACGAAAACTCGGGTTTGATTCCTCGGTACCACATACATTAAAAAAAAGCCAGAAGTGGTGCTTAGGCTCAAGTGGTAGAGCTCTAGCCTTGAGAAAGTCCAAGGATAGTGCTCAGGCCCTGAGCTCAAGCCCAGGACTGGCAAAAAAAAAAAATCTAAAAAAAATGTGGAGATGTGGCTCAAAGATGTAGAACACTACCCTTGAGCAAAAGAGCTTGGGGACAGTGCCCAGGCACTGAGTTCAAGCCCCATCAATGGAAAAAAAAAAAAAAGAAGCTCAGGGAAAGTAGCCAGGCTCTAAGTTCAAGCCCCAGAACAGGCACAAAAAAATAATGAGTCACTGAAGAGGAAAAAAAGAAAAAGAAAAAGATCAATAGATCAACATATCACTGACTATAGTTCCAGAAGGCTAATTTCATTATATATGATTTTTCCCAAGTTGATGACTGGCTGACATTGACTGGTTCCAAGTGGTCACAAAGGTCTGTGTCATTTCTGGAAAGCACAATCTTTCCTACCTTGGAGAGGAAATTTGTGTCAAGTCGGAGGCTGGAAAGGACATCCAGAATTGGGACCGTAAGTGGAGTAGTGTTCTCCATCAGCAAGTCACTAGAAACAGTAGAAAATGTAAAACTGTCTATTGGTTTACACACAGTGAGCAAACAAACAATGACTGGAGAAGACCATTCACTAGTGTGGTAAGAGATTCATAGTTATCCCTTACTGTAGGTAGATTAGGTTCAGGGTCCCATGGATATCAAAATCTTCAGATACTCAAGCCCACCATATAAAATGGTATAGCTATTTGAACATGACCTGCATACCAATCACGACCTTGCACTTCCTCTAGAATACTTCAAATCATCTCCAAGATAGACAAGGAATGTTTGTACATGGTACTTATGGATGAATTTTTTTGTGTTTTTTTTTGGTCAGTCATAAGGCTTGAACTCAGGGCCTAGATGCTATCCCTGAACAATTCTACTCAAGGCTAAAACTCTACCACTTTGCACCATAGTTCTACTTCCAGTTTTCTGGTGGTTACTTGGAGATGAGAGTCTCATGGACCTTCTTACCCAGGCTGGCTAAAACTGCAGTCCCTGGATCTCAGCTTCCTGAGTAACTAGGATTATAAGCATGACCCACTAGATAAGTTTGATCAGTAACTGGGTGAATGTAAAAATGGAATCCACAGATCCATGGGACAAACTGTTTATCTCCTACCTTCTTACTGTATATAATGTTTAATTAAAAACAATCTGCAGGGGCCCCCAGAGTTTGGCCTAATGGTAAAATGCTTGCCTAGCATGCATGAAGATCCACGGTCAATTCCTAGGTACCATATACATAGAAAAAAAGCCAGACATGGTGCTGTGGCTCAAGTGGTAGAGTGCTAGCATTGAGAAAGCCCAAGGACAGTGCTCAGGCCTGGAGTTCAAGCCCCAGGACTGGCAAAAAAAAAAAAAAAAAAAGGGCGGGGGAATCATTTGCATGCCAGATGCCAGTGGGTTATGTCTGTAATTACAGTTACACAGAAAATTGAGACTTGCAATTCAAAATCAGCCAGGGCAGAAAAATCTCAGAGAGTGTCTTATCTCTAACCAGCAAGAAGCTAGAAGCAGAGGTATGGCTCAAGTAGCAGAGTAACAGCCATGAGTGAAAAAGGTAAAGGACAGAGTAAGGCTCACAGTTCAAGTCCCTACCAAAACAAAGTCTTACAATAAACATAATATATGCTCATTATAAAAATTCAAATAATCAAGCTAGGCTCAGTGGCTCACACCTTGTGATCCTAGCTACTTAGGAGGCTGAGATCTGAGGATCAAAGTTCTAAGCAACCCAGCACAAAAGAACCTAAGACTTTTATCTCTCCAATTAACCTCTAGAAAATGGGAAGTGGGGCTTGGTTCAAGGGGAAGGCAGAAACCTTGAGCTGAAGAGCTCAGAGACAACGCCCAAGCACAGGGGTAGGGGGTAGCCTTGAGCTGAAGAGCTTAGGGACAGCGCCCAGGCCAGTTCAAGCCCAGTGACCCACAAAAAATAAATAAATTAATTAATTAAATAAAATAAATTAAATAATCAGAATAAACTGGACGTTAAGAATCCTTCCTTCTCTATTGAGGACATCCTTCCTGGGTTGCTGTTAGTTTTTGTTTTGTTTTGCTTTGAAATGCTGGGGCTAGGGCTTAAATGCAGGGCCTGGGGACTGTCCTTGCGCTTTTTGCTGTTGTTCAAGGCTAACAATCTACCACTTGAACTACAACTCCACTTTTACCTCTTTTAAGAGTAGTTTCTTGGAGATAAGTCTCATGAACTGGCTTCAAACCATGATTCTCAGATCTCACCCTCCTCAGTAGCTAAGATTACAGGTATAAGCCACCATCGCCCAACTTAAATGTGCATATACACACACATACATACACACCAGTACTGAGACTTGAACTCAGAGCTTGAAAGCTGCTTAGCTTTTTTTTTTTTTTGCTAGTTCCTGGGCTTGAGCTCAGGGCCTGAGCATTGTCCTTGGGCTTTCTCAAGGCTAGAGCTCTACCACTTGAGTCAACAGCACCATTTCCAGCTTTTTCTATGTATGTGGTACCAAGGAATCGAACCCAGGTCTTCGTGCATGCTAGGCAAGTACTCTACCACTAGTCCAAACCCCTGCCCAGCTGCTTAGCTTTTTTGTTGTTGTTGTTGTTGATCAGTTGTGGGACTTGAACACTGGGCCTGAGAGCTGTCCCTGAGCTCTTCAGCTCAAGGTTACCTACCCCTTAAGACACAGCACCACTTTTGGTTTTCTGGTGGTTAATTGGAGATAAGAGTCTCACTGACTTTTTAGTGTCTAGGCTGGCTTGGAACCTCAATCCTCAGATCTCAGCCTCCTGAGCAGCTAGGATTACAGGTGAGAGCTACCACACTGCTTAGCTTTTTGCTCAAAACTCACAATGCTCTGAGATCACTTGAACCACAGCTCTATTTACAGATTTGGGTAGTTAATTAGAAAATAAGAATCTCATGGACTTTTCTACCTGGAATCCTCTGAATTGTAATCCTTAGATCTCAGACTCCTGCACAACCAGGATTATGAGCGTGAGGCCTCTATATCCCATTTGAAGACATTTTTCTAAAACCCACTCTAGTTACAGTTAATTTTATTAAGGGCAGGGTATTAACAGGAGTACAGAGAGGTGAGGAGGACAGCCAGGTACCAGTGGCTCATGCCTATAATCCTAGCTACCTAGGAGTCTAAGATCTAATGACCCCAGTCCAATCCAGCCTGGGCACCAAAGTCCATGAGGCTCTTATCTCCAAGTAACTAACAGAAAACCAGAAGTGATGCTGTGACTCAAAGTGGTAGACAGCTAGCCTTGAGCAAAAGAGTTCAGGGACAGTACCCAAGCCCTGAGTTGAAACCCCATGACTGCCAAAAGAAAATAATAATAATAATAATAATCACTACAATAATAATCACTATAGGAGCTGGAGGTATGGATCTCAAGTACAAGTAACTGACTGGCAAACACAAGAAACTGAATTCAAATCTAGTATCAGTAAATGAAAGCTCGAAAGAAAAAAATAGAAAGTTAAATCTCATGAAAAGGAGATATACCATGTTTTCTTTGTTTTGTTCCACCCCCCCCAGCCCCATTGTGGGACTTAAATTCTGGGCCTTGGTGCTGTGCCTCAGCTCAAGGTTACTGCCCTACCCCTTGAGCTACAGCACCACTTTCAGTTTTCTAGTGGTTAACTGGTGATAAGAGTCTCACGGACTTTAGTGCTGGCTTTGAACCTTGATCCTCAGATCTCAGCCTCCTGAGTAACTAGGATTATAGGCATGAGCCATAGCACTAGCTACCATGGTCTTTTTATAAAGGAAGAACCATGTCTGACATCATAGCACAATGGAAAACCTGATGCCTTGCTGCTGTCTGGGATTAGCATAGCAGTGCTCACTCACCTGAGCTGATTTGCTACATCAGCATGCTGAGCATCCCCCAGGATCTCAGGAAGGCTGGTGACAAAGTCCTGTTGTAGAGGGACTGGAGCAATGCTAATCAGCTGCATGATTTTGGTGGTGAGGTCCTGTAATGGAAGACATTATAAGAAATGGCACACTAGCTACTCAGAGGTGAAATTTTCAGACATACAATATGAGGACAAGCTCAAGTTCCAAACTTAAAACAGGCAAATTCAAAAAAACATGTATAGAATAAATACTGAAGTAAATGGATAATTAATTATCTTACACTTCTGTTAGCCACAGTATTTCATTAGTCTTTACAACTGTGGAGTTTGCTTGGCTATCTCCATTTTCAAAATGTGGGAATTCAAGTTTCTCAGGATCTATAGCTAAATGGCACATTCCAGCCCAGATAAGACAAAACTCACATTCTTTCCAACATTTAACTTGGAATGTCTACCAAAATTAGAACAATATTTTTAAAAACAATTGAAAAAACTGCAAGCTGGTGCCAGTAGCTCACATCTACAATCCTAACTATTCAGGAGGCTGAGATCTGAGGATCGTGGTTCAAAGTCAGCCTGGGGACAAAAGTTCCTGACTCTCTCCAATTAACCACTAGGAAACCAGAAGTGGTGCTGTGGCTCAAAGTGGTAAAGCACTAGCCTTGAGCAGAATTAATCAGGGATCGCACCCAGGCCCAAAGTTCATGCACCACAGCTGACCAAAAAAGACCTGAAGCACTTGGTTCAGATAGATTCAGTTTATCAAGGTGCTAACTAATTCATAATTGTAAAAACTTCCTATAGGTGTTTGCCTAGCATTCACAAAGCCCTGGATTCAATTCCTCAGTACCACATAGACAGAAAAAGCTGGAAGTGGTGGTGTGGCTCAAGTGGTAGAATGCTAGCCTTGAGAAAACCCAAGGACAGTGCTCTGACCAACTTCAAGCCCTAGGATTGGCCAAAAAAAAGTACTCAGGTCCTGAGTTCAAGTCCTGGGAATGACCCAAAAAAAAGGAGAAACTGCCTATAATTTTCCTTAATATGCCAATGAAATTAAAACATTCGCAGTGAAGTAAGATAGTTGGGGGTCTCATTACTTTTGAGAAGTAAATAATCTCTATATTTTGAAAGCAAATAATATTTCAATTTTATTACTTACATATTATTAAATTACGCATATATTTTATGTACAATGCATAATATAAACATATTTTTTCCACTTTTTGCCAACATGGGCTTTTTAACTCAGGGCCTGAGTACTGTCCTTGGGCTTTCTCAAGGCTAGAACTCTACCACTTGAGCCTACCCATCATTTCCAGCATTTTCTATGCATGTGGTACCAAAGAATCGAGTCCAGGTGTTTGTGCATGCTAGGCAAGCACTCTACCACTAGGCCAAACTCCCAGCCAATATAAGTATCATTATGTTATAAACAGTATTAAATACTTTCCCCCCAGTCCTGGGGCTTGAACTCAGGGCCTGAGCACTGTCCCTGAGCTCCTTTTGCTTAAGGCTAGCACTCTACCACTTCAGGCACAGTACCAGGTCTGGCTTTTTCTGTTTATGCGGTATTGAGGAAGCGAACCCAGGGCTTTATGTATGCTAGGCAAGTGCTCTGTCACTAAACCACATTCCCAGGCTTATTTCATCTTTACTATTGAGTAAGCTTCTTTTTTTTCCTTCTTTGTTGTTGTGGGTTGTGGGGCTTGAACTCAGGGCCTGGGTGCTGTCCCTCAGCTCTTTTGCTCAAGACTAGCATTCTACCACACGTAGCCCCAGCTCTACTTCTGGTTTTTGAGTGGTTAACTGGAGATTTCCATACAGGCTGAATTCAAACTATGATCCTCAGATCTCAACTTCCTGAGTAGCTAGGATTATAGCTACTCAGAAAGGAATTGCTGGGTTTACAGGTATGAACCATCATGCCTGATGTTAGTTTCTTTCTTGAAGAAATTTAAACATGCAATATTCATAATTCTTGAATGATAAAGCTGGAAAGAAACTATTGGACAGATGTAAGGGTGCAAATTTTCTGTTAAGGAAAAAAAAGATAGGCTGGGAGTTTGGTCTACTGGTAGAGTACTTACCTAGTATGCACTACGAACCAGCAGGGTTCAATTCCTCAATACCACATACACAGAAAAAGCTGGAAGTGGCACTGGAAAGCCCAAGGACGGTGCTCATGCCCTGAGCTCAAGCCCCAGGACTGGCAAAAAAAATAAAATAAAACAAAACAAAAAAAGAAACCTCCACAAATTCTAAACATTTGGCCTGGAATACTATCTTTAAGTAATAGACCCAAAGCCTACCTGGCCATCCACAATTCTGTCAAGCCATTTCAGTTGACTTATAATGAGTCGAGGCATGCTGATTCCATCACTATTTGGTCTGTATATTAAAAATAAAAGAGAAAAATAGAAGAAAAGGGGCTTAGCCTTTCTGGTTTTTGTTTTTTGGTGCTGGGGATTGAAACTAGCCCTCACACATGCTAAGCAAGGTTTCTACAACTGAGTTATATCCCCAGCTCCTGAAAGTAATCTTTCTGACTTACATATAACAGCATAACCATTCTCAAAGTATAATACCCCTCAACTGATATTTAGAGCACATATACTATGTATGAGGCATTTGTTAGAAACACAAGCCATACCAAGTAGACATAGGATTACACTACTTTGAGAAAATGACTGGAAGAAAATGCACTGAATTGTTAACAGGCAAGAGGATTTAGAGACAAAACAAGAGCTACACAGTTATTACTTAAAAGTAATATAATTAAGGCTGGAATGTAGATAAGTGGCAACACTTCAATCCCCAGTACAAAAAAAGGGGGGGGGGCGCAAAAGTTGTACTTAGTGGTAGAGTTTTTGTCTAGTGTGCACGAAGACCCAGGTTTGATTCCTCCAGACCACATACATAGAAAAAAAAAAAAACAAAAAACTAGAAGTGGGACTGTGGCTCAAGTGGTAGAGCTCTATCCTTGAGAAAGCCCAAGGACAGTGCCAGCTCAAACTGAAAAAAAAAATGAATAACAAGAAAAATAAAATTGCATTTAAAAAAATAAAGTCTGGGGCCAGGAGTTTGGCCTAGTGGTTAAAGTGCTTGCCTAGCATGCATGAAGACCCGGGTTCGATTAATTGGTATCACATACACAGAAAAAAGCTGAAAGTGATGCTGAGGCTCAAGTAGTAGAGCTCTAGCCTTGAGAAAGTCCAAGGACAGTGCTCAGGCCCTGAGCTCAAGCCCAGGACTGGCAAAAAATAATAATAATAATAAAGTCAAGTGGCTGGAAACAATGATTTATTGTTATAATCCTACCTACTCTGGAAGCAGAGATTGTGAGAATAATAGTTTAGAGTGAGCTGGGCAAAAAGTTATAAGACTCCATTTCAACCAATAAAAGCTGGGCATGGTACAATACGACTAACATCCCAGCTACATGGAAAGTGGAGGAGGACCATGATATGGGCCAGCCCAGCCCTAAGTTCAAGACCTTATTCAAAAAGTAACTACTGGGGCCGGGAGTTTGGCCTAGTGGTAGAGTGCTTGCCTAGCATGCACGAAGACCCGGGTTCGATTCCTCGGTACCACATACATAAAAAAAAAAAGCCAGAAGTGGTGCTGTGGCTCAAGTGGTACAGTGCTAGCCTTGAGAAAGTCCAAGGACAGTGCTCAAGCCCTGAGCCCAAGCCCAGGACTGGCAAAAAAAAAAAAAAGTAACTACTCTCTCTGGGCCCTAGTGGTACAGTGCTTGTCTAGCATGCACAAAGACCCAGATTCGATTCCTCGGTACCACATACATTGAAAAAAGCTGGAAGCGGTGCTGAGGCTCAAGTGGTACAGTGCTAAGCCTTGAGAAAGTCCAAGGACAGTGCTCAGGCCGAGCCCCAGCCCAGGACTGGCAATAAAAAAAAACAAAAACAAAAACAGTAACTACTCTCATAAGGGGAAGCTATATCTAAAATACACAGGTACATGAGAAATACAGGACTGACTGACTCTAGACAAAAGGAGGATATGCTTTTTTTTTTTTTGCCTCAAAGAGGTTGAGATATGAAAAATCATTGTTTGAAAACAACCTAAACAGAAAAGTCCATGATAGACCATCTCCAATTAGCCACCATGTTGTTGCACTGATGGGCCCGGAGCATGGCCTAGTGGTAAACTGCTTGCCTAGCATGCATGAAGCCTGGGGTTCAATTCCTCAGTACCACATAAACAGAAAAAGTAGGTAGTGTACTGTGGCTCAAGTGGTAGAGCGCCAACCTTGAGCAAAAGCAGCTCCAAGACAGTTGCCAAGCCCTAAATTCAAGCCCCGGGACTGGCAAAAAAAAAAAAAAAAAAAAAAAAGAAAGAAAGAAAGAAAGAAAGAAAGAAAAAGGAAAAAAGATACTATCCCAAAAAATAAAGTAAAAGTGGGTGGGGCTGTGGCTCAAATGGTTGTCTGCCAGGCAAACAAGAGGTCCTGAGTTCATATAAACAAGAGTAACATATAAGCAAACAAATACAATACAAACAGTACAATGAAAAGGAAAGAACATGTTCAACAAATATCTGACTCCAGCCAGTTGCTCCCCTCTTTGGAAATGCCCATTACTGACCTTGTATTATGTAGCCTTCTAAGGACCATCTATACATATCTATGTACTACCTAATTTACTACTTAATATTAACAATAATTCTGTTAGTTTTATGAAATCATTGAGATGAAATTACACAAATAAATACCCCAATAAACTTGCAGTAGTCACACACAAACCTGGCATCATAAATACATGGCTCTCAACAGACTATTTTAAGCAATCTTTTCAGAGATATGTAAGAATAATATTTGAATATTTGAAAATAGCTCCACTTACTTTTCAAAAAGAAATTCTGGTAACTTTTCAAATAAAGTTTTGATAACAGCAGGCTAGAAAAGACGACACAGTAGTTAGGCATCAGATGGGCTCAAAACATACAAGAAATCCTGTTATAGGAATCTTTAGCCTGGGCACTAACGACTGAGAGACTCTTATTGCCAATTAATCACTCCAACTAATCAGGAAAAGTGGGGCTGTGGCTCAAGGGATAGGGCGGTAGCCTTGAGCTGAAGAGTTCAGGGACAAATGCCCAGGCCCAGGGATGGGGTAGCAACCTTGAGCTGAAAAGCTCAGAGACATCACCCAAGCCCAGAGTTCAAGCCTCATGACAAACAAAACAAAACAAAACAAATATGTCAGTGTAGCATCTACTTACTACATTTGAATTAAGAGAAGAAAAAGAAGTAAAGAACAAAAGTGAGCTACATAAACAACTGGAAAGCTGAACAGGAGGTGAACAGGATATGGCTAAAATGACAAGGTTCTCAGATGCTAAAGAAATGAACAGAACTGGACAGAGAGGGACAATCATAGCAATTTAAACACACAGATCCTTGGCAGACCCCTCTCAGCAAATTGCTTTGGAAAAGCTGCTACAAACCCAAACTCTCCAATGAGCCTGCCTCTACCCTGTGACTCACTTATGTTAGATACACACCAAATCCCATCCATCAAATGTTCACAAATGGCAGTCTTACCTGTAATATGTCAATCCCCAGAAGTAGTTTAATGAGGCTCTTAGAGTAAGACATGCTCATGCTGTAAAAAAAAAAAAGAGATAGTTGGTTCCTATTTTTCCCTGGTTCTAAAGTTTATAGTGACCTTTTTTTTTTTAACACCAACTATAAAGCCCTCAAAGGTTAAGTTCACAGTGCCAAATTGTTAGATAAGAAATCCTAAATCCTAAACCTTAATAAGAAGCAGAGATTTGAAATTCTATCAACACAGGTTAAGATAGATATAAGCTAGGCGCAGTGGCTTACGCCTATAATCCTAGCTACTCTGGAGGCTAAGATCTGAGAATCTGGTTCAAAGTCAGCCCAGGCAAAGCAGTGAGACTCTTATCTCCAATTAATCACTAGAAAACGGGAAGTGGGGCTGAAGAGCTCAGGGACAATGCCCAGGCCTAGAGTTCGAGCCCCATGACCCCCACCCCCCCTGCTCCACCACACTCCCCCGCCGCCATAAAAAGGATGTTATAAAAAATCTTCTAGTTCTTAGAGCTCCAAATTTAATTCGTGTAAATTTAGGCTTAAACTTTAAGGAACAGAGATCATAAATCAAAAAGGAAATGGTAAAAAGTTGCATTTTCCCATCCCAACCCAATTACTGAAAACAGAATGGGTCCTGCATGCCGCCTCTCCACACCTGGCTTCCTCATCCTGCAGACGTTCACAAGATAAAAGGCAGTTCCTGAAACTTTCACTGTCCTCAATGTACGACTCCAGGCCCTTGACAAATTCTTCTATTACCTTAATGAACAGATTTTAAAAATAAACAAGGTAAAATGAAAAAATAAACAGAGAAGGGCAAGACTGCTCTTGAGCCATCTAGCTAAAACCCACCATTCCCTTTAATTGTAAATTCTCTATTAAACTCTGCTTAGAGAGAGAGAAGAGTAAGATTTTTAGCTTAACATGTGCTGTCACCTAAAAATTATTCTAAATTGTTCAATTGTATCAGGGTCTTTCAATTCCTAATTCGGGAGTACTACATGGAAAAAATACATACTTTAGGATAAGAAGGGTGTTTCTTCAGGGTCTGGAAAAGCTTCTTTTGGAAAACTATTTGGTCCACAGCTGTTGAAGAAAGGATACCTGGTCACCAGTCTGTAACATCTACTAGGTTTTTCTGTAAAGATTTACATTTGTAGCTGGGTGTCAGTGGCTAAGATCTGAGGATTAAGATTCAAAGCCAGCCCAAGCAGAAAAGTCTATAAGACTCTTATTTGTTGTTTGTTTTGTAGGTTGTAGTGCTTGAACCCAGTCTGGGTGCTGTCCCTAAACTTCTTCATTTAAGGCTAGAGCTCTACCACTTTAAGTCACAACACCACTTATGGTTTTCTGGATATTAACTGGAGATAAGACTCTGGCACTTCCCTGACAGGGCTGGCTTTGTACCATGATTCTCAGATGTGAGCCTCCAGAGTAGAAGTTAGGACTACAGGCGTGAACCACCAGGGCCCAGCTGATTACTAAACAGTCTTAAAAAGATCTTAGCCAGGTGTGGTGGCTCACGCCTGTAATCCTAGCTACTCAGGAGCCTAAGATCTGACATCACGTTTAAAGCCAGCCCGTTCAAAACCAGCGCAGACAGTAAAGTCTGTAAGATTCTTATCTCCCACTAACCACTAGAAAACAGGAAGTGGCACTGTGGCTCCTGGGGTAAGGTAGTAGCCTTGAGCTGAAGAGCTCAGAGACAACACCCAAGCCAGAAGTAGGGCAGATGATCAGCTCAGGACAGTGCCTTGGTCGACTCAGAGTTCAAGCCCCATGACCAAAAAAAAAAAAAAAAAATGACAGAACTGGCAATAAAATCTGCATGACTCTTATCTCCAAAAAAGCTGGTAAAAAGCCAGCAGTGGATCTGAGGCTCAAGTGGAAATAAAAGTCCAGCCTTGAGTGACAAAGCTAAGAGACAGTGCACAGGCACTGAGTTCAAGCCCCAGTATCAGAACAACAACAAAAAATGTTGGTCATGGGTAGCTCATGCCTGAAATCTCAGTTATAGAGGAGACAGAAATACAAGGCTCTAAGTCCCAAAGAGCCTTAAGACCCTTACCTGAAAAATCAGTAAAGCTAAAAGAAATGAGGAATGCAAAGTGTTGAGCTAGTAGGAGTTGCCTGGCAAGTTTGAAGCACTAAGTTCAAACCACAATACCAAAAAATGATGTTACTTGCAATAATAAAGTTACTTATAACAGTAAAATATATAAAAAAAAGAAAAGTTACCTAGTTGATTTTGATTCTGTCCAGTTTTAAGAATAAGTCCTGATGTCTTGAGAAGTCTTACAAAAACAGTGTCATTTTCTTCAATTTCATTAGGAGCATGAGATTTCTTCATTGTTTTGGGAAGTGGCTGCATCCTGTCTTCTGAGACTAAGCAGAATTTTTAAGATAACAAAATTTTTTTAAACATGAAAGAAAAGTTAATATAACTCCAGAAATAAGAGTGCTAACATGAAAACTGCTATGTTTCTAAAGAACAGAACTAGAACTGGTGCTGCAATTAAATGAACTATTGAACAACTATTGTTGTCCAACAGTAGGCAACAAATTTTACTTCCAAATAAACAGATAACCTAAGCCGTCAACAAATAGACTTTTCACTCAAAGAACAGAAAATGTGCCAGCATTCAGGATTGCTTGAGAACAAGAATAACTATGGAAATGAGTGTCTTCTACAAGCTGTTGTTTGCAAACCATTGCATTGCACACTAAGAAGCTTATTAAAATGCATATTCTAGGTTTCATTCCTAGAAGTCTACATTTTTGGCAAACTTTTCTAACAATATTCTGAGATACATTGAAGTTTAAAATCAATCATCTGTATGCAAAAACAAAACAGAATGAAGTGGGTTCTCTGGCATCACAAGTTTTAGTACAAAGTCATGCAGGCCTTATCCTAAGGCTTATCCTAAGGCTTTCAACTTACAATAAAGCAACAAAGGGCTCTTGAAGCAAAGAAAACTTTTTTCTTTAATGACACAATCAATTTTGTTTTTTCCTTCACTAATTCATCTTTTTTTTTTTTCAATAAAAAGCCTTAAACAAAATGAAACAAAGATCAATCACTCCCTTACTTAAAGAAAGTGCTGGCACTGGGCCAGGCACTGGTGGCTCAGGTCTGTAATCCTAACTACACAGGAGGCTGAGATCTGAGGATCATGGTTCAAAGCCAGCCTGGGCATGAAGGTACATGAGACTCTTATCTCCAATTAACTACCAGAAAACCGGAAGTGGAACTGTTGCTTAAGTACACACTAGCCATGAGCTGAAGCACTCAGGGATAGCGCTCAGGGCCAGGCCCAACACTGCCCCCACCCCCCAAAAAAAAAATAAAAAGCAGCAGCAATGGTGGCTCAATGCTAGAAACTCAGGAAGGTAAGATCTAAGGATCGTTTCAAATCCAGCCTGGGCAGTAAAGTCATACATACATACACATATGTATGTATGTATGTATGTATATATATATATATATATATATATATATATATTTTTTTTTTTTTTTTTTTTTTTGTGGTGGGGAGGTTGGTCGTTAAGACTTGAACTGCGGGCCTGGGCGTTGTCCCTGAGTTCTTCAGCTCAAGACTACCTCTCTACCCCTTGAGCCACAGCACCACTTCCAGTTTTTGGATGGTTAATTGGAGTCTCACAGACTTTTTAGTGCCCGGGCTGGCTTTGAACTGGGATCCTCAGATCTCAGCCTTCTGAGTAGAAAGGATTACAGGCATAAGCTACTACACCTGCCTAGACTCTTTTCTTTACACTATTTCTTTGTCTCTAGTGTATTTGCTTTGATATATTTTCTCTTTAACTGTTACTATCATAATATTGATAACCATTTTTTTAAAGAATAAAGACACCAAAAATTTATTAGATCAGACTGTCTTTTCATTGTGTCCCAGATCCTAGATAATGGATAAAGTCTATAATGCTAATTTTTCTAATGATTGTGGAGATAGATTCAGAGGCTGTTCTAGTCATTTATGGAACTTGAGGCAAAACTCAAGTCTCAAACCTCCTGCCATTAAATCCTGATGACTGCAAGCATCTCTTCAACTACCCTATACATGTGACCCACAAACAGAGTAATGATCCGTTACTTACTGGATTCATCTTTTGACAGAGGATCTTTACCACTACATCTTGACAGTCTTCTTTTGAAAACCATTTTGATTTAAAATATTTCCTAAAATAAGACAACAAAAGTTATTCTCTAAAATTTATCTAAATTAGAGAAAGTTAGTGACAGCTCAGAGAACTTGCTGTATATAAAACCAGTCTTCTCACTAATTATGAATAAATCCAGATGCTGAGCACATTTCAACTGTCCCCTATCTGGCCAATAAGCATTTCCCCTCAGAACTTGTGTATTTAGTGGCTTTTTTTCACCACCACTTTCTTTTTGCTCAAGTAGAAAATTCACATCTCTTTTTACCTGAGATTCAAGATTCTTTATCACTTAGCCTCAGTTTACTTGTTTGCCAGCATCTGGACTTGAACTTTGGGCCTCTTGCTCTTACTTAGCTTTCTTTTCTTGTTTCTTTTTCCTGTCCCAGGACTTGAACTCAGGGCCTGGACACCATCATTGAGCTTTCTCAAGAATAGGGCGCTACCACTTGAGCCACAGCACCACTTCTGACTTTTTCTATGTATGTGGTAACAAGGAATTGCGCCCATCAGGGCTTCATGCATGCTAGGCAAGCATTATACCATTATATCACTCTCCCAACCCTTACTCAGCTTTCATGCTCCCAGCTAACACTTTACCACTTGAGCCAAATAACCAGTTTAGCTTTTTGTTGGTTTATTGGAGGTGAAGTCACTCACATTCTTCGGCCCAAACTGGCTTCAAACCTTGTCCCTCAGATTTCCGCTGCATGAGTAACCAGGATTACAAGTGTGAGCCACGGTGCATACTAATCTACCTGCTAATTTATTAATTCAATACTGTATGTTAGAGATTACAGTAAGTGTTGGGGGGGGTTACTAGACATGCCCTCGGGGGCCTTTATATACAACAGTAAGTGCGGGCCTGGGCACCGCCTAAGAGCTTTTTCACTTACAGGTGGAGCTCTACCCTTCATTTGAGCCACAGCTACACTTCTGGCTTTTTTTCTTCTTCTTCTTTTCCTACTGTAATTAACTGGAGTAAGAGCCTCAAGGACTTTCCTGCCCAGGGTGGCTTCGAACTCCAATCCTCAGGTCTCAGCCTCTTGAGTAGGCAGATTACTGGTGTGAGCCAGGAGGCACCGGGGTTGCCAATTTGCTTTTGTTGTGCCAAGATTGTCCCATGTTCTGGGAATGACCCCACCCCCCACCCCTGCTTGCTCAGGGCCCATGTACTTGAACCCCAGGTGGCAACAGCTTGATGCTCAGTGGTTAGACACCTGAGCTCTGATTAATCTTAAGGCGACCACTGATTTGAGTTACTAAACAGCCAATCAGGTGATTGTAACTATGGAATTCCCCTATAAAAGCTGTGTAAAATCCTTGCTCAGGGCCTTAGCGTTGCCGAATACGGGTACGCGGAAGTCCGAGCTGGCTTCTTAGCTTTGACTGGTCTTTTCGGGGTTCTAGGAATTGGGGTACAACCCTTTTAGCGTGTGTTTTAGGTAAGGTCGGACCCACAGCTTCCAACCTCCACGTCTGGAGCTGTCCAGAGACCAACAGCGCCCATCCCCACGCCCCCGGCCCCTTCCCACGGAGCCCTCGTCTGCAGAGGGGAAAAGCCTAGGTCGGGGCCGCCTGACTGCCTTCAAGGCCCCGCACCCCCAGCGACACCTGACGCGCGCGGACTCGAGGCCGGGTCCTCTTGCCGTCCCTTTATCCCTTCGCCATGTCCACGACGCCGGCGGCAGCCGGGGTGCTATCCCACCCGGGAGCGGGAGGAGGAAGCCGAGGTTCGAGGCGCGAGGCCCCCGGAGGAAAGGCGGGAGGGAGACGGCCCCACAAACGGCCGCCCGGGCCGGCGACCGCGCTCAACCGCCGCTTCGCCGACCCCGCCCCTCCCTTTCGACTTTTCCCGCGCCGGGACGCCGCGGCGTCACCGACGCGCGCCGTCGCGTGACGTCAACGCTCGGCGCCGGAAGTCGGCGGCCCCGCGGCCCAGCTGGGAAGCTGTACGCGGTGAGTCCGAGCCTGTCGTGGAGTCTCGGGGCCGACCTAGCGTTGGGGTGAGAGAAGGCCCGGAAGCGGAATCTGAGAGGAACTAGGACTTACCCTGCCCTGACAGCCGGCTTTCTGCGAAGATGGCGGGGCCAGAACTACTGCTCGACTCCAACATCCGCCTCTGGGTGGTCCTACCCATCGTGATCATCACGTTCTTCGTGGGCATGATCCGCCACTACGTGTCCATCCTGCTGCAGAGCGACAAGAAGCTCACCCAGGAGCAGGTGTCCGACAGGTGAGTACCGGCTCCGGCCGGCCCACCCCGTGACCTTGGGCGGTCAAGGGCCGAGGCCCCGCCACTGCGCCCACGATCGCACCGCGCCCCCACGGGTAGGTGGACCTCAGGCGTCACAGTGTATGTCCCTTCTGTCAGTCCGTAAAATGAGGCCAGGACCCCAGAGAACCGACCTGGGGGGGGGGGGGAAGGCGGGTATCGATTCGATGATGTCCTTAAATCCCTCCGTGCTGGGCCGCTAACACTCGTGAACCTCGGTAGTCAACTCGCTGTCCTCTGGGGCGGTTATTACAGCCCGTCCCGTCCTCGGGAAGCATCTCTGCCCGCTGCTAGGTGCGTCTCTGCTGGAGGCCGTTGCGACACCCCGTCAAGTGCATCGGTCATTTTTTTTGCGTTCTGCCAAACGGATTTCTGGAATGGTCAGCCGAGACTCTAGGAACACAAAAGCACCACTTGGCACACTGTAAAACTGCCATCAGAGAAACGGGATGGGTTCTCGCGATCACTTCCCCTCCTGAAGTCGAGGCAGCTTCTTCTCATATAGGTGAAAGCCAGAAGTGGTGCCCTAGGCTTGAGAGAAAGCTCAAGCACAGTGTTGAGGCCCTGAGTTCAAACCCCAGGACTGACCAAAAAAAAAAAACCAAAAAAATGCTGGGCGTTGGTGGCTCACACCTGTGATCCTAGCTAATCAGGAGGCTGAGATCCGAGGATGGAAGTTCAAAGCCAGCCCAAGCACAAAAGTCCCTAGAGACTCTTTATCTCCAATTAACCACCAGAAAACCGGAAGTGGCGCTGTTGCCCAAAGTGGTAGCCTTGAGCTGAAGAGCTCAGAGACAGCGCCCAGGCCCAGAATTCATGACCGACACACACACACAAAAGCAAAGGCAGGTGCAGCGGCTCACGCCTGTAATCCTAGCTACTCAAGAGGCTGAGATTTAAGGATCTCAGTTCAAAGCCAGACCAGACACTAAAGACTATGATACTCTTATCTCCAATTAATCACTAGAAAAGGGGAAGTGGTGTTGTGGCTCAAGGGGTAGGGTGGTATTCTTGGGCTGAAGAGCTCAGGGACAGTTTCCAGGCCCAGAGTTCAAACCCTATGACCCACTAACAAAAACCCTCAAAGGACAGGACCCAAGGACTCAAGCCCTGAGTCTAAGAGACTCTTATCTCCAATAAGCCACTCGGAAAAAGCCAGAAGTGGCACTATGGCTCAAGTGGTAGAGAGCTAGCCTTGAGCAAAAGCTCAGGGACAGTGCTCAAGTCCTGAGTTCAAGCCACAGGACTGGCAAAAATAAAAAAGGATCATTTCACATATGTCTACTGGATGCTTGCACATCCAGACATTTATTAAATGTAAAAATCTATAGGGTCCCTCAAAAAATTAATTTAGGTTTGTGTCACAGACAAAACAGTTTGACAAAGTATTCAAAAGTAGTGTATGAGGGACCAGGAGTTTGGCCTAGTGGTAGAGTGCTTGCCTAGCATGTACTAAGACCCGAGTTCGATTCCAGGTACCACATACATAGAAAAAAAGCTGGAAGTGGTGCTGTGGCTCAAGTGGTAGAGCTCTAGCCTTGAGAAAGCCCAAGGACAGTGCTCAGGTCCTAAGTTCAAGGCCCAGGACTGGCAAAAAAAAAAAAAAAGTGTGTGATATGGTATAATTCTTTGTCTTGTACCACTGTGCCCAACATTGAAGAACAATTACCATCTCAGCCCTAACAAATGACAATTCCATATTTTTTCCCTTACCCATCATTTTGACAACCAACAAAATTCTACAAGGCCCTCTAGAAAATAATGCCACCACCATGGAGAATCTGCTTTTGAGAAAACTCAACCTCTCTGCTCATAATTGCTCGATTTTATGTAAGGTGGTCTGATCATGGTGTAAATCTGCCCCACTTAGTTATTAGTGGAACCTGGGCTGTACACCTGCATAATGAAGCAGCCAAAATCCAAAGCAGAAGGTGGGTTTCAGTAGAAAATCAGGTCTCCTAAGTACTGCAGAAATTACCACTAGCCTGAAGAGTAACAAAATGGGATGCTGGTTTCTCAAAGTATTAAACTTTAAATGCTCGAAATTTTAAATAAAACCAGGTGTATTGGTACACATCTGTAGTCCCAACATTTGGGAAGCTGAGGTAGGAGAATCATGAATTCCAGGGCAACCAGGGCTACATTGACTTGATGGTCAGCCTTGGCTAGAGTATGACCATGTTTCCTACTCTGTACCGAGCCAAAAATTGATGAATAAAATATAGTAAGCTATGTTTGGAGACAGGTCATATGTAAAAAATGTTCTCATAGGTTGTCAAGAATAGGGAACATCATGCTAGACACTGGTAATTAATGCCTGTAATCTCACCCATTGAGAAGGCTGAGATCTGGAGAATTGTGATCCTAGACTCCACCTCCAAAGTAACCACTCCAGTAGGGCTGGAGAAATGACTCAAGTGATAGAACACCAGCTCGGCAAGTGAGAGGTCCCCCAAGCCCTAGTGCTGCCAAAAATAAAAATAAAAAAAATAGAGATTTGGGAGGCAGAGATCTGAGAATGGCTTTTGAAGCCAGCCCAAGTAGGAAAGTCCAGGAAACTCATCTCCTATTTACTACCAAAAAGCCAGAAATGGAGCTATAGCTTAAATAGTAGAGTACTAGCCTTGAGCAAAAGAAGCTCGAGGATGAGGCAGGCTTGGTGGAGTCCCATGCCTGTAATCCTAAACTACTCAGGAGATTGAGATCAGAGGATTTAGATTCAAAGCCAGCCCAGGCACTAAAAACCATGAAACTCTTTTTTTTTTTTTTTTTTTTTTTGCCAGTCCTGGGCTTGAGCTCAGGGCCTGAGCACTGTCCTTGGTCTTTCTCAAGGCTAGAGCTCTACCCCTTGAGCCTCAGCACCACTTCCGGCTTTTTTCTATGTATGTGGTACCGAGGAATTGAACCCAGGTCTTCATGCATGCTAGGCAAGCACTTTAACCACTAGGCCAAACTCCCGGCCCCAAAACCATGAAACTCTTATCTCTAATGAATCTCTAGAAAAGGGAAGTGGGGCTGTGACTCTAGGGGTAAGGCTGTAGCCTTCAGCTGAAGACCTCGGGGACAATGTCTAGGCCCAAGGATAGGGCAGTAGCCTTGAGCTGAAGAGCTCTGGGACATTGCCCAAGTTCCAGAGTTCAAACCCCATGACCCACAAAAAAAAAAGAAGCTCAAGGACAGTGCCCGGGTCCTGAGTTCAAGCCCCAGAGAAACAGAACTGCATTTGAGAAGTACTAACTTTAAAAACTGAGCCCAAGCAGTTGGTGCTCAGTGGTGCACACCTGTAATCCTAGCTATTCAGGAGGCTGAAATCTGAAGATCCCAGTTCAGAGCCAGAAGGCACTAAAGTCTGAGAAACTCTTATCTCCAATTAACCACTAGAAAACTGGGAGTGGTGTTGTGGTTCAAGCCCCAGGACTGACAAAAAAAAACCACAAAAAATAAATAAAGGTTTTCCAGGTGCTGATGACTGATACCTTTAACCCTAGCTACTCAGGAGACTCAGATCTCAGAATTGCAGTTCAAAGCCAGCCTGGACAGGAAAGTCTGAGTGAGACTCTTATCTCTAGTTAACCACTAAAAAGCTGGAAATAGGAATGTGACTCAAGTGATAGAGCTCTAGCCTTGAGCAAAAAAAGCTCAGAGACAGTGCCCAGGCCCTGATTCAAGACCCAGGACATTACCCCCCCCCCCCAACCTCCAAAACACCAAACAGAAAATAAAAGTCCTTAAGTTTTGCCAGGTGTGGTGCTGTATGCCTGTAATCCTGTCCCTTGGGAGACTGAGGCAGGAGGCACTTGGCTTTCATCAACCAGCACTGACACACAGGCCACATACTGAGTAGCATGGTCTAGCCTCCTGGAATAGAACAGATATAGTAAGGTCCTCTCTGTAGGCCTGTGGGTAAAGGCAGAACTCCAGGAGGACACTGGGCCTGGGAGAATTTTGTGCAGAAGGTGTTACAGCATGATGGCTAGCACTGGCAAAGAAGAGGGTGCCAGTGCATGCTCAGTACCTCCTGGCATACATGCAGGGTGGCGGAGACAAGCCCAGGAGAAGACAAATATGACATAGTTATATTTTTGTGTTCTTTTTTTACTTTTCAAAGATTCCATTAATTTGAGGGCATTTTGCTACCTTTCCACAGGCTTAGAAAACATCCAGTATTTTGGTCTCTATTGTTTGGTATTTGTATCTTAGCAACCCTAATCCCTGTGTAGCATCACTACTATCTTTTAAGGATCCACTGTGCCCTGGTATCACTCACTACATGATTCATTTATTCAGTCAGTGTTTATCAAGAACTTAGTCTGAATCCCAAGTGGAGTGGCTGATTGTTCTTCCTCAGATAACAACCTTCGCAACACCTGTCCTCATTTCTGTGTGTGCATGAAGAAGTTCCTTCCTTATCCTCAGCCTTCCCCTCCATGTCTCCAGACCCCTTCTGAGCAGTGTCCAACTCAGAAAGTTCCCTCTAGTCCCATTATGAAGTAAAATCCAGAATGAAATAGTCCAACTGTGCCTTCCTCAGAAATCTCTTTGTTCAGCTCCACAGTCTCTTCTGAAGACTTTGGAAAAACCTGTTAGTCTGAGGGTATTTGAATTTTGGCGAATTTCCACACATAGCCTTTGCCAAATAGTTCCTTTCTAGTGTTTAAATAGGTCTCTACTTTATTCTCTCTTTTTCTTCTCGTGTTTCACTTTTTTAAAAAGTCTTATTGTCTGTCTTGGTTGTATTTTTCAGTCAAGTCCTAATTCGAAGCAGAGTCCTCCGGGAAAATGGAAAGTACATTCCCAAACAGGTAATCACTTATGTTTTATTAAAAGCCCCCTCATTCCCAGCTCAGTGTCTTACAAGAGAACTCTTTGGAAAGTAGTGATTTACTGGTGAAGCCAGGGCCTGGTGGTGCTTGCTGTCATTGTGACCATATCATCTTCTTAGGAAATGGTTTTTAAATGTGACTCAGCTTAAGTGTCAGGTTGGCTGCCAGGGGGGCTGGCAGCGCTGAGAGTAACAAAGTGTTCCGAGGCCTCTGAGCAGACCTCGGGGAATAGCTGACGGTTTGCAGTGTCACAGTTCTTCACACTTACAACCCTGTCTCTCTTTTTCTAGTCTTTCTTGACACGAAAGTATTACTTCAACAATCCAGAGGACGGATTTTTCAAAAAAACTAAAAGGAAGGTGGTGCCACCTTCTCCCATGACTGGTGAGTCCACTTCCCTTCTCCCACCATTAAAAGATTGGAGACAGAAGGAGCCTTGGAAATCATCCCAAATGGGAAGCCATCCATTGCTAGGACTGATCTGGGAACACCAAGTGGAGGTGGATTTGAGAGCTTTCCAGCGTCTCCCACTGTGCCCCAGCCCTTGCTGGCAGATGGCTATCGTGCTGCTGCCTGAACAAGGAGGAGCTCCATGTTTGGTCCATCCAAAAGGAATGGCTGCAGCCACATCATGAAATACGCCTAGACATTGAAAATCCCTAGAAACAGACACTATACCATTGTGTACATGACAGTCACAAAATTACTTTCATTTATTTCATTCTTTTTTTTTGGGGGGGGGGGGTCATGGGGCTTGAACTCAGGGCCTGGGCACTGTCCCTGAGCTCTTCTGCTCAAGGCTAGTACTCTACCACTTTAAGCCACAGCACCTCTTCCTGTTTTACCCTTTCATTCTTTTGTGGGGCTGGGGGTCGACCTAATGTACAGTAGGCAAGTGTTCTACCTCTGCAGTTAACATCTGTCGCCCTCAGAATTTTTTTTTTTTTTTTGAGATGCAAAGACTTCATTTTATTATAGTACAAGGGCCGTGATGGATGGGAATGTGTGGATGTAGCACCCAGCTACTGTCCTGGTTAGCATCGTGTGCCCATTCCAATAGCCATGAATGTGCCAAAGGTGCTGCCACTCTGCATCATTGTTCTCCCACTGCCACCCATCAGCTCCCGGCCCCACATTCCAATCCTGACACAGGAAAAGGAGCCAAAGGGAAAGAGCATTCAGGCCGCCATGCCCACAGCACAACCCATAACAAAGCCCATCTTCACATGGCCAAAGCAGCTGGGCTACAACTCCTTATAGGGACCCACGGCCACTGACATCTCGCTCTGGGCCTCAGTCACTCAGATCCACTCGACACAAAAAAAATTTTTGCCACTCCTGGGGCTGGAACTCAGCACCTGAGCACTGTCCTCGGGCTTTCCCACGGCTAGAATTCTACCACAGCACCACTTCTGGCTTTTTCTGTGTATGTGGTACCAAGAATCGAAGCTGGCAGCTCCAGGACAGCTCCTAGCCCCAGAGTTTGAGCCCCACAACGGAACCCCTTTCTATTTGAATCACCTTCAGAGGTGAGAGGGTGTGCCACAGGCAGCTGAACGTGTTTGGAGAAGCCTAGGGGAGCCCTCCAGCGTGCACTTTCATCAGTTACACTGCTTTACAGTGAACGAATCCTAAGTTTCAGGTAATGGTGAGGACTTACACGGTGTGGGCCTGGACAGCAGAGGAAACCATAGTGCCTTGTACTTCTGTCCTAGATCCCACCATGCTCACAGACATGATGAAAGGAAACGTGACCAACGTCCTCCCCATGATTCTCATCGGAGGTTGGATCAACATGACTTTCTCTGGCTTTGTCACAAGTAAGTTCCAGCTCCAGCACAGTTCACTTTGGCTGCACTCCCTTCCCAGGGAAATCCAGGTGCTACCAAGACCAATGTTCTGGGTCTTAGGCATTCTTAAAACCGCTGATATTACTTGCGTGAAAGTATTTAATAGACTGTAATTTTGTGCCTGCTGCTCCAAAGTGATCCTGAGTTCCAGAGCTAGCAACCCTTCTCCCAGTGAAGACACAGAAGAGAAACTTGCTGGTTTGCCTCTGTGGCAGGTGTGTCCTGGGGAAGGATGGGAAAGGGAGTTCTAACTCCTTCCCAACTTCTTTTGCCAGATCTGTAGTTACCTGTGCAAACTACACTTAGGCTTTAGTGGATTAGTGCAATTTTTTTTCCAAATTTTAGGTCACAGCTCAATTTGAGTGCCTTCTCAGCTGTCTAGAAGTTGGTATTATTCACGAAAATTGGAGCAGAGGGACACTTTGACGTTTTTTTCCTTCAGGAACTGCCATCATTTTCCTGGTGGAAATCATTTTCCAGCAGCCATATGACACAAAACTCCCTCCCCCTTCTCAAGAGTGCATTCACACTTCAGCCCTCTAAAAATAACATGGCTAGGGTGCTGAGAACATTTCTCTCTTCTCCACAGCCAAGGTTCCATTTCCACTGACGCTCCGTTTTAAGCCTATGCTGCAGCAAGGAATCGAACTGCTCACCCTAGATGCATCCTGGTAAGAACTTGCTTCTCCTAAAATACAAACCAAAATCTAAATTTCGAAGTTCCCAATTTGAATATTTAACTGGAATAGGTTTCTTAAAGGTTGCTTTTGTTTTGTTCTGTTTTTAATAGTTGAAATCCATTCAGAATGCTACTACTTGGTCTGAGATATAGCTCAGTGGGAAAGCACTTGCACTGGCAAGTGCAATGTCCTGGGTTTGATCCCAGGACCAACAAAAAGAAGACAAAAAAAAATAGTTAAAAAAAAAAATCCAACAACAAACGAGAAAAACAAGAAAACAGAATGCCATTGCTGAGTTTTTTGGTTTTGCATGGGTCATGCTTAAAGAAAGGATGTGCTGGCCTTTTTTTTTTTTTTTGCTCCAGGGGTGTAAGTGGAGATGCTGACATCAAAAAGATGAACTCTGAGCCTGGAGCATGGCCTAATGGTAGAGTGCTTGCCTAGCATGCTTGAAGATCCAGGTTCTATTCCTAGGTACCATAGACAGACAAAAAAGATGAACTCTGATTACTCAATCCTTTGTATTTCATTTTTATTTTATTTCTTTAAGCTTAGTTTTGTGAAGTGGGTATATCAAGTGTCAGGAATGGAGCTCAGGGCCTTGCACATTCTAGGCAAGTATTCTACCATTGAGCTACAACTCCAGACCTTGGTTTTGCTATGTAGCCCAGGAAGACCTCAATAATTCTTGGTTGCCCAAAGTACTACTGTGATTACTAGTGTATCCCACCATGCCTGGCTAAGGGAAACCATTTTTTTTTTTTTTTTTTTTTGCCAGTCCTGGGCTTGAGCTCAGGGCCTGAGCACTGTCCTTGGACTTTCTCAAGGCTAGAGCTCTACAACTTGAGCTTCAGCATCACTTCCAGCTTTTTTTTTCTATGTATGTGATACTGAGGAATTAAACCTGGGTCTTCGTGCATGCAAGGAAGCCCTCTACCACTAGGCCAAACTCACAGCCCCATAAGGGAAACCTTTTTATCAATATCATGGAGCTTATGGAAATAATGTATGTTAGTCAGAACACAAGAGAGAAGAATCTAGCCTGCCAGTATGGGAGCAAGTGGTAAACCTAAAATAAAGGAGGCCTCAGAGATAAAATTCAGAACTCATAGGTTTTCCCTATAGCTGCTGTCCTCAGCCATTGCAAGCACTTCTGAAAGCCTCCTCTTGTCCTTTCTACTGCATAAAACACACAAACATACTTCCTCTAGGGAACCAGATTCATGACAGGGGCCTTTTTTTTTTTTTGCCAGTCCTGGGCTTGAGCTCAGGGTTTGAGCACCGTCCTTGGACTTTCTCAAGGCTAGAGCTCTACCACTTGGGCCTCAGCACCATTTCCGGCTTTTTCTATGTATGTGGTACCGAGGAATCGAACCCGGGTCTATGTTTTCCTTTGGCTTTGTAGGGTGAGTTCTGCATCCTGGTACTTCCTCAATGTGTTTGGGCTCCGGAGCATTTACTCTCTGATTCTGGGCCAAGATAATGGTAAGAAACAAGCAGGCTTGATCGCAAATACTTCCTTAGAAGAATTGTCCATGCTAGAGCACAAAAAACCTTATAGTTCGTTGGTTATCATAGCAGATTGCTTCATTCTTTAAGTTCTTGAGGTGTTCTGAAATCTTAAAAATTCCAGGACTCCCATTGAAGCCCTGGGTTGCTCAGTCTGGTGTGTGTGTGTGTGTATGTGTGTGTGCGTGCGTGCGTGCGTGTGTGTGTGTGCGCGTGTGCGTGTGCGCGCGCGCGTGTGTGTGCGCGTGCCAGATCCAGCACAGCACTGCACAGTTCAGGTTCAGTTCAAGTCCTGACTCATTCATGCCCTGAGACACATGGGTTGGCCCTCTGCTCTGCTCTGCTCTGCTGTGCTCACTCTGCTCCTCTGCTTGCTGCTCTGTAAGCAGTTGGGGCCTTCACAGCCAGCCTGCGGGGCTGAAAGAGCACTTTATGCGGGTGCCGGCATACAGTAGTCCTCTGTAAAGTTGCTAGCTTCCGTTAGTTGTCTTTTTGCAGCTGTGACCCCGTTAGAGCTTTCCCACAGTCCTAGTTCATGGCGTCAGCCAGTCAGGGGTCCTGCTCTGAGAAACACCATCCAGCTGCCCGTGCCAGGTGCTGCTGGAGACTCACAAGGCCTGTCTCCCATGCAGCCGCTGACCAGTCACGAATGATGCAGGAGCAGATGACTGGAGCAGCCATGGCCATGCCCGCAGACACCAACAAAGCTTTCAAGGTACGTGCCCCGTGCTCGCCGCAGCAGACAAGGCTGAAGTGCCCAGAAAATCCTGCAACTTGGTTCAGAAGCTTAACAACCCTGCTACCGGCATTCAGAAATTGTGTGTCTGGGTGCGGAGCTGCACCAAGGGTTCTTAGTCCCTGCCTGCTGGCAAGATCTCAGAATCCCACTGTGCCTCTTCACAGTGCTGGGGTGCTCAGTGAACAAGAGGTTAGGCAGCCTGGAACACTGTGACCTCTCAGCCCAGTCTCTTCACGGCTCCTAGCTGGGCAGGCAGAGGCCACAGGTCACCAGCCCCAGTCCCTGGTCCAGTCCCAGCCCCTCCCTCCCCACCCTCTTGTCTTCTTTGCAGACAGAGTGGGAGGCTTTAGAGCTGACAGATCACCAGTGGGCACTGGATGATGTGGAAGAGGAGCTTATGGCCAAGGACCTGCACTTCGAAGGCATGTTCAAAAAGGAATTACAGACGTCCATCTTCTGAGGACAAAGCAGGGATTGGCTGTGCCAGGAACTCGGAGTAGCGCTTAACCTTGTAACTTCCGTTGGAGCTGCGGAGTCTCTGAGAATAAAAAGGAGGGTGCAAGGGCTGGCGGGCGTGCAGCAAGGCTCGTTCTTGTCTGAGCTGGGTTCCCCTTGTGTCGGAAACTAGAGGAAAGAGGAGTATGCGGGGTGACGTGCTAGTTAAAAGTTTCCTACGTTTTCCTGCTGGAGACTAGTCGTGAAGTCAGAGAAGGGGGCGCCTGATAGAGCTACTGAATCTACCCCCAGAAGTAGCCAAAACAATCCAGTCTCTGTTATAACTAGTTCTTATGTTCAGTCCGCCTGACTTCTAACCACTGTAAACTCCTGTTTTCTTGGTATCCAGACACTCTGCATTGTACCTTTAGTCTTCATTTTGTTAGGATTTTTAACTTCCTTTATAAGTGATACATTTTCAGAACCGAAAATTTAGAAACTATGGATGAGCAAAACAACCAAGCCTATTGAATGACACACAGGACAAATGTGTCAAAACTGGCTAAAATTAACTTTTGAGTGAAACTGCCCTGGGTCAGGAGACCCAGCACACAAACCTTGTAGATCTGGTACTGTCCAGTGAAAAAACTGACTGCAAGGCCCTGCTGGGTTCTCACATGCCTGTGGAATTCTCAGAGACAGCTTCCAGAGTACAAGTTCTTGATCTAGACTTCAGAAAAAAGCAAACCCATTGGCCAGTTAATGGTGCTGTTGCTGTGCATGGCCAGCCAGCTGAACAGAAGACCTCATTGCTCCTTACTCTGGACAGGAGAGAGCCGCAGCTGCTGGCAGGTGCCAAGCTGTAGGGCAGGATGCCCAGGAATACTAGTGTTGCAGGAAGGAGACAGGGCACCAGTGCTGAACCAAGAAGTGAATGCAGTTTGCATGTTGAGCTCTGTGTTAAGAACAGCAACTCTTGACTACAAATTAAACCATTGTTTCTCCTCTTTGCCTGTGACTATGTTGCCTCTGTGGGTCACTGACAGTCTCTACCAGATGCGAGGAGTGTCTATCAAACCAGTACTGCAGATGACCTTGAGCCTCAGAGACTCAGGAAAGGTGGGTGCGGCTCAGAGCCATGGGGCGTAGTGTGCATGAGGCCCTGGACCCATCCCAGTAGCAGGAAACAAACGAGCTCATGAGACAGACCTATGCCATCCAAGAGTCAGGTGTGATGGAACAGGCCTGTAATCACAGCAACTCTAGAAGCAGACATCAGGAGCATCCTGTTCAAGAACAGCCTGAGCCAGAAAATGAGCAGCCACTAAGCGGCATGGTGATGCAGATGGGTAATGTCAGCTATCACAGGAAGAAGACAACCAGGTGCTGGGGGCTCGCACCAGTAATTCTAGCTTTTTTTTTTTTTGCCAGTCCTGGGCTTGAGCTCAGGGCCTGAGCACTGTCCTTGGACTTTTTCTCAAGGCTAGAGCTCTGCCACTTGAGCCTCAGCACCATTCTGGCTTTTTCTTTTCTATGTATGTGGTACCGAGGAATTGAACCCCGACCTTTGTGCATGCTAGGCAAGCACTCTACCACTAGGCCAAACTCCCGGCCCAAGTAATTCTAGTTATTCAGGAGACTGCGATCTAAGGATCTCAATTCAAAGCCAGCGCAGGTAAGAAAGTCGGGGAGACTTATTTCTAATTATCTATCAGAAATAAGAAATGGTGCTGTAGCTGTAAGTGGTAGAGTACCAGTAAGCTCAGGGACAACGCCCAGGCTCTGAGTTCAAGCCCCAAGACCAACCAAAAAAAAAAAACAGAAAAGGATGCAGAAGAGCCATTAGATGTGTTCCTGGGTAACCAAGAATGTCATGAATACTAACCTGTCCTCCAGTGACTCACTTCCTCTATGAGACCCCACCTCAAGATTCCACCACCTACCAAATGCCCTCAGAATTTCCTTTTTCTTTTCTTTCCTGTTCCATTCTTATTGAGAGGGGGATGTTGCAGATCAAATCTAGACCTCTATTATTTCTTTCCTTATTTCCTCTTTCACTCCCTCCCTTCCTCTTTCTCTCTTCCCTCCTACCCCCCCTCACCCTTTCTCTCTGTGCTCAAGGCTAGCATTCTAGCAGTTAAGTCACAGTGCCACTTCTGTTTTTTTCCTGAATGGTTTATTGGACATAAGAGTCTCTGGATTTTTCTGCTGGGATGGCTTTGAACTGCAATCCTCAGATCGCTTTTTCTCTTAATTGATCTTTATCATTCTTCCAATCACAAAAGCAATTTATGGTGTGTAGAGTAGTAGCAAACACAAAAAAGCAAAATTAGGTTAAAAGTCTATCAACCACTACTTACCTCCCCATTCCTCAGTTGTAGCGCAGCTGGATGGATATTAGGAAGAAGAAATCTGAGAGAACTATGGCTGTTAGCATGGGAGGAGGCATGCCTTGCATGTCAGGAGGCGTGCAGCATCTGCTCAAACTAACCTGCTGCAGACCAGATATAAGCACTTGATGGGGAGGGAGAAGGGGGGTTATCTGAATGAATGGCAGCTAGTTGAAGAGGGCACAGCAGATGCTATTGCCTTCAAAGCATTCCTAACCTATCGTGGAATTGAAAATAATACTATAGAGCAATATGCACTAGGGGGTCCTAGTTTTGTGAAAAGAAATCTGTGTACACACATGGGAGTTTTAAATATTTTTATTATCTTTTCTTTTTTCAGTTCTGGGACTTGAACTCGGCATGGACACTGTCCCTGAGCTTCTTTTAGTCAAGGCTAGTTCTTTACCACTTTAGCCACAGTGCCCCTTCTGGCTTTTTCTGTGTATTGAGGAACTAAACCCAGGGCACTCTACCACTGAGCCTCATTCCCCGACTATATTTACTATCTTTAAGTAGATATACAAAGGAATTTTTTTGTTTTGTGTTTGTCCCAGTCCTGGACATTGTCCTTGAGATTCCTTTGCTCAAGACTATGTTCCCCCACTTTAGCCACAGTACCACTTCTGGCTTGCTTGCTTGCTTGCTTTTATTGGTTGTGGGACTTGAACTCAATGTCTGGATGCTGTCCCTGGGTTTTTTTTTTTTTTTGCCAGTCCTGGGCTTGAGCTCAGGGCCTGAGCACTGTCCTTGGACTTTCTCAAGGTTAGAGCTCTACCATTTGAGCCTTAGCACCACTTCTGGCTTTTTTCTATGTATGTGGTACTGAGGAATGGAACCCTGGTCTTCCTGCGTGCTAGGCAAGCACTCTACCAGTAGGCCAAACTCCCGGCTCCTTGAGCTTTTTTTTTTTCCCCCCTGAAGGCTGGCACTCTACCACTTGAGCCACAGCGCCACTTCCAGCTTTCTTGGTGGTTAGAGATGAGTCTCACGGACTTTCCTGTCTAGATCAACTTTGAACCAGATTGTCAGATCTCAGCATTGTGGATGGCTATGATTATAGGTATTTTACAAGCGTGAGTGGTAGAACACTACCCTGGAGCACAGAAACTTGGGGACAGCACCTAGACCTAGAGTTCAAGACCCGGAGTTCAACCCCAAGGACTGACACAAACGAAATAAAAAGTCTGGAGGAGCTCGTCACTGGTGGCTCATACTTCTGATCCTAGCTAACCAAGAGACTGACATCTGAGGATCAAGGTTCAAAGTCAGCCAATTAACCAGGAAAAAAAAAAAAAAAGGCTGGGGGCCAGGAGTTTGGGCTAGGTAGAGTGCTTGCCTAGATCCCCGGTACCACGTACACAGGAAGTGGTGCTGTGGCTCGAGTGGTGGAGCTCCAGCCTTGAGAAAGCCCAAGGACAGTGCTCAGGCCCTGAGCTCAAGCCAGGACTGGACACAACAATGAGCACGAAGCCTGGCGCGGCCCTGGGGACGGGCGGGCGGTCCCCGCGCGCCTCCGCGCCCCAGGCCGGCGGCCGGCTGCCCGTGCTGCCCGGGTCCCGGCGGGCCGAGTCCGCCTCGGGAAAGGGTTAAGGCGCGCGGTGGGCGGGCCCGCCATCCTCCGCGTCCGCATCCCGGGATGCGGGGCGGACGGCGCGCGCGCGCGCGGGGATCCGGCTGCGGGCGCGGGCGCAGGTGAGCAGCGGAGCAGGGCGCGGAGGAGGGGGCGCAGCCCGCAGCCCCCCTGGCGGGCCGGGCCTGGGCGCGGAGGGCCCGGGGCGGGGGCGCCCACCCCCACCCCGACACTGCGGGACCGCGCGGAGCCGGGCCGGGAGGAGGCCGGGGAAGAGGAGGTAACCCGAGCCCGCCGGCTCCTGCAGGCTGCCCTGCCCCCCCCCCCCAGTCCTGCCCAGTCAGCCCAGCCGCAAGGGCTTCCCACCCCCAGATCCGCCCAGACCCCGCGTCCCTGGCGCCCGGGATGGGGTGGGGGAGGCAGGCCGATGGCCGTTATTCTCTGAAGGCTCCTGGCTCTGCAGTGACTTAGTCTTCTCCGTGCCAGGTGAGCCATGGGGCTTTGCTACTCCCCGCGCCTGCACTCGGCCGGCTGTGTGACCTTGGACGCGTTGCTCAACCTCTCTGAACCCTGTGCTGGGCACACTCTCGCCTGCTTGTAGGGGAGGAGAAGAGGGCGCAGAGGGGCACGGTTGGTAAGCAGCCGCCGTGTCAGGAGCTCAGCGCTTCCTCGTGAGTGCCCAAGCCAAGGGCAGGCTAGGAGGGGAGGACCCGGGGAGGACCGGGGACGGTGGCTACCCAGAATGAAGGAGCAAGAACTCTGACCCAAACACAGCCAGGCCTCCGCTCCCTCTGCCATGGAGACCCGGCCTGGGCCCTGGCCTCACCTGCCTCCCTGGCCTACTTAGGGATGGACTCTGGGGAGCAGGAGCCTTTGGGGAATATCTACCTGGGCCCAGTACACACTGAGGTGGCCAGAGGGATCAGGAGCGACTTCCTGGAGGAGGAGGAGGAGGAGGAGGGGGAGGAACCCATCTAATCTACCATGGCCCCCTGGCTCTGCACTCTGGCCTCTCTTCCCTGGTGAAACACCGGCGCTGCCCGGCATGCCCACTCTGATGTAGCCCCTGCCTTCCTGAGTCCACCTTCTTCCCAGGCTGTCCTTCACTTGCGGAGTCCCAGCCACCTTTGTTATGACTTGGGCTCATTTAACTCCTTCTTGCTCCAGGGCCTTTGCACTTGCTCTTCCCTCTGATGCTTGTCCCTCAAATCTTGCCAGACTCCTTACCATGCAGCATTTAAATGTCACCCCTATCCCCGGTACATAGCTCCTCATCCCATTCGTTTTCTTCATCTCATACCTCATCTAGAATTACTGACTTTTTCAGTCTCTTATCCAGAATAGAAAGCCAGCTCCATGGGGCCATCAGGTCTCTGTATTCCTTGTTTTTCGTTGTTGTTTCCAGTTCTTGGGGTTGGGCGCTGTCTGTGAGCGTCTTTTGTTCAAGGCTAGCATTCTACCACTTGAGGCATAAAGCCACTTGGGGCTTTTTTTTTAATTTTTGGTCAGTCCAGGGGTTTGAACTCTGGGCCTGGGTGCTATCCCTGAGCTCTTCAGCTTAAGATTAGTGTTCTACCTCTTGAGCCACAGCGCCACTTCCGGTTTTCTAGTGGTTAAGAGTCTCAGGGACACAGAGTTCAGTTTATTTGCTGAAAAGTTAAGGGGAAGGAGAAGGAAGCTTTACGGAGCAAAAGCAAAGCAAAGGCCTCTACATCCTATTACGCTATGTAGTCTCAGTGGTTCATGCCTGTAACCCTACCCACTCCAAAGGCTGAGATCGGAGGCCTGAGGTCCAAAGCTGGACACTAAAGATAACCACTAAAAATAAATAAATAAACAAACAACGGGGAAGGGGGACTATGGCGAGGAGTAGGGTAGCCTTGGACTGTAGAGCTCAGGGACAATACCCAGGCCCAGGGGTAGGGCAGAAGCCTTGAGCCGAAGTGCTCAGGGACAGTTCAAGCCCCACAGAAAAACAAAAAACAAAAACATAAATCCTATTAAGCTGATGTTGTGGGCCTGGCCCTTTCGGTGGGCCTCATAAGAAGCCAGAGCTCTTCTGTTTGGTGAATATAATGTAATCCTTATATTAATTACAATAAAAATTATTAAAAAAAAAAAAAAGAAGCCTGAGTTAGCCAGGCATTGGTATCTCACTCCTGTAAGCCTAAGTACTCAGGAGACTGAGATCTAAGGATTGCAATTCAAACCAGCCTGGGCAGAAGCCAAGCCAGTTAGACTCTTATCTCCAATTAACCACTCAAAAAACAGAAGTGGCACTGTGGCTCAGGTGGTAGAGCACTAGCTTTAAGCACAAAGAGGCTTAGGGATAGTGCCCAGGCCCTTAGTTCAAGCCCCACGACTGACCAAAAAAAAAAAAGGCGTTCGAGCAGGGGACATGCAGCTGCCTGTGTTTCTCTTCTGGCCCCTTGGGAATACTGGGCATCCCAACCCTCATGTGGCATCCCCTCATTTTTAGGTTCACCCAGTGAGGACTGGAAGCTGAGGACTCCACGCCCTGGAACCAGCACACCATGGCCCCCAGCCCACAGAGTCTCCTGCTGCTTGTGCTGCTCCCGTCCCTGGGGGCTCACCCAGCCCTGGGCAGGAGCCTTCCAGAACCACTTGAAGACTCCCAGTTCTACCTGATTCCATCTGAGCCCCAGGACCGGGACCAGAGCCCCAGAGATGAGAGCCTCTGGCATTTGAACATCCCCCAGTCCTCTGCTGAAGGTCACAAGAGGCCTACAGACCCTCCCCTGGGTCCAGCCCTGCACGGACCCAAAGCAGCCCACAGGGCCCCAGGAGGACGGCTCCATGTACCTGATGACCTCCAGCTGGCTCGGGGTCCCAGCTCCCAGGGCTGGACAGGGCTTCCTGACTCACAGGAGCCTCTGGAAGAGGAAGCATGGGTTTCCCTCCCCCTGGAGCCCCCCGACCCTGCCTTCATCCCAAGTCCCAAGCCTCAGCTCAGAGTGCCCACAGCTGTTCCCGCCACACATGAGCCAGAAGGCCCAGTGGGACAGCATCCACCCAGAGATGAGGGTCTGAAGACCAAGACCAGGGCTCCTCAGATGGCCCCCCAGGACCACCCAGGCTCTCCCCACACTGCCAGGAGGCCTGTTTTGGGAGAACAGGGCGGACATGAGGAGGACTTCCAGGAGGCAGCCCGAGCACCCCTCTCCACGCAGCAGGATCCAGCACCCCCAGGTGAGGTGAAGTCCCCTGAGAGGCCCAGGGCCCAGCCAGACCAGGCATTGGGGAGAAGCCTTCCTCCTCCTGAGGAGCTACCACCTGAGACCCCCAGAATGGCTGGAGCTGCAGAGACCTGGGAAGCCAGCTCTCCAGGCCCTGGGCCCGAGCAGGCGGATCTCTACAATGCTCAGGACAGCACAGAATCCCCACCCACATCTCCTCCAGCCTCACAGGCTCCCAATGGACAGCAGATGCCAGGTGGGTGTTTACAGGGAGGGGGCACATGGGCAGGAGTGTGGAATGGTCCAGGGCACCTGGTGCCCCATTTCTGTAGGATTCTGAGCCTCACTGCCATGCCAGGCAAGGTGGTGATCGCTTCTGTCTTTTCAGCAATAGCAGCAATGAATGGAGGCGACCCCATCTCTCCTCAGCGGGTGAGAGGTGCCATGGAGGCTCCAGGCACCTCCAAGTCCCTCCTCCCTCATCTCGCAGACCCTGGCCCAGCCACAAACAGAACAGAGAGCCCTGTGGGGTCGCTGCAGCCAGGTGAGGTCATGGCTGGGGGGGCTGGGGAGGTTCTGTCATATGGAGAGAGGGGCCAGGTGGAAGTGGAGAAAAACAGCTGCTTACAAAAACTGGCTAGGCCAGGGGCAGTAGTGGCTCACGCCTGTAATCTTTGCTATACAGGAGGCTGAGAGCTAAAGGATCATCATTTGAAGCCAGCACAGGCAGGAAAAGTCTGTGAGACTCTTTGCTCCAGCTAACCACCAAAAAGCTGGGAATGCAATTATGGCTCAAGTGTAGAACACTTTTCCTGGGGCAAAAGAAAAGCTAAGGTCCTGAGTTCAGGCCTCCTGGATGGGCACACACATGAATAAAGATGGAAGTTCTTTCCATCCAGACCTCGCTGAGTGCCAGGCACTGTGCCAAACCACTCGCCCTCTCCAGTGGCAGGTGCTAGTGTCTCCGTGAGCTTGGAAGCCAGGAACAGTCACCGAACACAAGCGCTTTTTCCCAAAGCTCTGTCTGTCATTGCAGATGAAGCCGAGGAGTGGCCCCGACGCCCCCAAAGCCATCCCCCGGCACCCCCAGTCCAGGCCCCCTCGACACCTCGCCGCGGCCTCATCCGAGTGACCACCCAGCGAGCCCTGGGCCAGCCGCTCCTGCCGGAGCCCTCGGCCAGCTCCACGGCTTCCGCGCCGGCCCCCAGCCCCCCGGCCAACGCCACCGCGCCCCCGCTGCGCTGGGGGCCCCTGCGGCGCGTGCTGAGCTTCTCGTGGGAGCTGCACGTCTACGGGGTGGGGGTGCTCTTCGTGCTGCCCGCCCTCCTGGCCTTGGCCACGCTGGCGGCGGCCCTGGCCGGGCCCCGGCTGGCCCTGGCGGCCGCGGCGCTGGTGCTCGCGGCGTCCGCCCTGCGGTCCGTCTACATGCTCACCGATCCGTACGGCTCGCACGGGCGGCTGGGCACCCGGGCCGGCCTGGTGCTCTACAACCTGCCCTTCCCGGCGCTGCTCACGGCGCTGGCCGCCCTGACGCTGCTGGGCCTGGGCGCCGGGCTGCCCGGGCCGCTGCAGAGGCCGCTGCTGCTGGGGGCCGCGGCGGCCGTGCACGGCGCCGCCCTGCTGGCCGCCGACCTGCTCTCGCCCGGGCCGCCGCTCAGCCTCCTGGCGCAGGGCTCGTCGTGCGCCTGGGGCGCGTGCGTGGCGCTGGGCACGCTCTGCCTGTGCCGCCGCCGCCTGCTGGCCGGCCCGCGCGGCGGGGACGCCCGGCCCGGCCCGCGCCTGCTGGCCGTGGCCGGCTCCCTGGGGCTGCTGGCCAGCGGCCTGCAGCTGGCGGCCGCGCTCTGGCTGTACCCGGGCCCCGGCCGCGAGGGCCGCTTCTCCTGGGCCTGGTGGGGCGTGCACTTCTGGCTGCGCCTGCTGGAGCTCGGCTGGGCGCTCGCCCTGGCGCTGGCCGCGCTGGCCGCCGCCCGACCCCGGCCGCCCACGGAGCACGCGTGCTGGGCCAAGCTGCTGCGCCTGGCCTGCCCCGCGCCCTCGGGCAAGAGCGAGGTGCCCGAGCGACCCAACAACTGCTACGCGGGGCCCAGCGGCCTCGGCGGCCCGGACATCAGCAAGAGCCTCATCCGCAACCCGGCAGAGGCCGGGCCGCCCGGCGCCTGGGGCTCGGCTGCGTCCCTGGGCCGCGGCCGCCCGGGGGGCCCGGGGCGGTCCCGCGGCAGCGTGGGGCCGGCGCCGTCGCTAAGCGAGCTGGACCTGCGGCCGCCGTCGCCCATCAACCTGAGCCGCAGCATCGACGCGGCGCTCTTCCGCGAGCACCTGGTGCGAGACAGCGTGTTCCGGCGCTGCGGCCTGGCCTCCTCGCCGCCAGGGGGCGCGCTGCGGCCGCGCCGGGGCAGCCACCCCGACGCCGAGCCTGGCGGCGCCGGCTCTCTGCGCCTGCGCGGCCGCTGCCGCTCCCTGAGCGACGTGCGCGTGCGCGGGCCCGTGCCGCCGGTGCCGCCGCCTCCGCTGCCGCCGCACGTGGCGGACGAGGCGGAGCGGACGGCCGCGTGTTCCGGCAGCTCCCTCGACAGCTTCTCCCGGGGCTCCCTCAAGATCAGCTGGAACCCGTGGCGCCACGGGCTGTCGTCGGTGGACAGTCTTCCTCTAGACGAACTGCCCAGCACCGTGCAGCTCCTGCCGGCGCCGGCGCCCCCGGAGCCCCCGGGCCGGGCCCACCCGCGCTGCCAGCCCGGGGCGTCGCGCAGCGCCTCCAGCGACACCATCGAGCTGTGAGCGGGGCCGAGCCGTGAGCGGGGCCGAGCCGGCCGCATCCCGACGTGAGCTCGCCGGCCCCCGCACACCCGGTTTTGTTTTGTTAAATATATATATTTTTCCCCCAGCAGGAATTTTGCACAGAGGCCGTGGCGCTCACGGAATGCGGGGTGGACGCGCATGGCGTTGAGCGGGAGGGGCCGGGGAGCAGGTGCCCAGGACCCCTCGCGCGGGGATGAGCCTCGGTGTCCAGATTGGCTGTCCTCCTTGTGCCAAAGAAATAAATGTTTAAGATTTGGCCCGAGCCGGCATCGTGCCTCCCCGCGGGAGCCCCAGGCCTCGACACCCTGGGGCGCGGTAAACGCCTGTGTCCCGGGGCGGCTGTCGTGTAACTCGGTGGAGAGTGTCCCCCTGTCTGTTCTAGAGCGGGGCGTGGATCCTGCAAACTACCCAGAAACCGCACCTCCTGGGGGCTCCAACTCCAGCTGGCCCTCTCCCAGCTGAACCTCTCCTCCACCTTCCACTTTCGATGGTTAGAAAGGCGGGCTCGGTGGCTCACGCCTGTCCTCCTAGCGACTCAGGAGGCGGGGATCTCAAACCGCAGTCTCTCACCAATGCCCGCCCCTACCTCCCTTCTTCCTTCCCTCTTTCCTCCACCTACTTCAGCAGAGACCTCTCAACTTGCCAGAGTTTTAGACCACTTCCCCATGTTGGCAGTGAGGGGGGGGGTATGGAGACGGAGGCCTCTCCAGCTTCTAAGACCTTTATTTCCTGAGATGAATAAATACGTCAGTGGCTGAGGGGAGGCGCTGGCAGCATGCAGCTGGCAGGAGAGGGCTGTGGCAGCCCGGCCCCTGCGGGGCCCCTCTGGTCCTGGGTAGGGGCCAAAGCTCACCAGCAGTCGCCACAAGGAGACTCTTAAAATGTATGCACACTGAGAGGCGGCCGGGTCCCCTCCGCCCCAGGCAGAGCTCGAGGTTTTCTGTTTCCAGGGACTTTGTCACCAGAGGGGCCAAACCTGCTCCTTAAGGCGGGCAGGGGTGGGTGCTCACCCCACTCTCAGAAACGGAGCGGTCCTGAGGCCAGCACCGATGCCTGACCTCGGCGGCAGCCTGGGTGGGGTCCCACGGGGCGGTGAGGATTATCTGCCCTTGATGAAGCCCTCGAGCACGCGGTCACTGCGCTCGGACAGCCAGTACCCGGTCATGGCGGCCACGGCCCCGATGAAGATGGCGGTGAACACCAAGTCCCCCTTGGCGGCCAGGGTGGCCAGCGCACATATGATGACCCCGAAGAACATCTGCTGCAGCACCACCAGCTCGTCCTCTGTCACCTCTGAGAAGAAGCCCGCTGACTCTGCAGAGGCCACACGGCGCCGTCACTCCCTCCCCGGGTCCCTGCGGTCCCCGCAGCTGCCCTGCCTGCCAGGCACCGCCTGGTTCACCGCGCACGACACCCTGCCTCACTGCGTGGAGAGAGGCAGAGCCAGGCGGCCTGAGCCAGGTGCTGTGCCGCTCTGCCTCTTGGTTTGCAGATGCGTGAGAGGGGATGAGAAGAGAACACTTGCCAGCGCCGGCCTGTTTCCGGTTCAGCACTGTGCACTGCCATGGGTAGGGGACCGTGTGCCGCCCACACTGAGCCCTCTGAGGTCTCCGCACGGCCCCAGGGTCTAGAGCAGCCCGCTGGGGCCAGGGCAAGGATGGGGCATGCGCAGATGAGGAGAAGGGCTTTGGGAGGCTTCACTCCAGAGGAGAGGGGCTAACCTCCAACCCGAGAGTGGACACAGCGCCCAGGTCTGCGAGCGCTCGCGGGGCTGTGTGGAGAAGAGGCTGTCACTCACCTGGGACCTGCTCCTGCACACACACGCCCTCCACCTGCTCGTAGCCCTCCTCGCAGATGCAGCGGTAGCCCCCCGCCGTGTTCTCACACTTCTCGTTCTCTCCTGGACACACAGCTGTCTCACACTCATCCACATCTGCAGAGATGTGTGGACAGGCAGGTCGCGGTGGGGACTGTCACGACTCCCGGGCAGCACCCGACTCCATCCTGTTCACATCCTGCCACTCCCTCTACCCCTGCCCTGCCAACACAGCACCCTTTCCGCCCCCTGCCCTGCCAGTGCTCTGGCCCGACTCAATTCCTGAGAGGCGGGACACTCAGGATGTCTGTAGCCTTTGCCAAGAGACTCACCAAGACACTTGGAGCCCACCTGCTGGTAGCCAGGACTACACTTCTTGCAGCGGCCAGGCCCTGCCCCCATGCAGCCCAGGCAGGCCTTGGCACAGTCTGTAGAAAGTGGGGAAGGTGAGGGGTGAGGACTGCCCCTGGGCCCAGGGAGTCAGGCTCCAGAAGAGGCTCTGGAGAAAGAGGGTGTAATTTCTCTCTCCCCCCCCAACCCAGAGGACACTGACCTCGGCACTCGTAGGAGCCTTCAGTGTTCACGCAGAACTGGTCAGGCCCACAGCTGGCTCGCTCTGTGCCACACTCGTCAATGTCTGCAGAAGTGGGGCGGGGGGGACATCAGTGGTGATCTAGTGAGCAGACACTAGGGCCACTCCAGTGTCCTAGGGCCATTGTGTGGCAGAGGTGGAAGACTGGCTGCCCATGGGAGAGGACTGGGGTGGAGCTCTGCCCAACAGGATGTAGGCAGCATGACAGCTTCTCTTCTAACTTGGCACTAACGCAGCCTCCTCCTCTCACTTTCTGAGTGCTGAGAGGGAGGGAGACCTGATTCAGCATCCGTGGGAGAGCAACGCTGCCCGGGGATGACCCAGCAGAGCTGTCCTGCTAGCCGGGGCCATTCACTTCAGGAATGTAAGAGAAAAAGAACTCTACCTGGTGTGTGTGTGTATGTGTGTGTTTGCCAGTCCCAGGGTTTGAACTCAGGGCCTCAGCACTTGAGCTTCCTCAAGGCTAGAGCTCTCCCACATGAGCCACAGCACCACTTCCAGTTTTACTCTGTATGTGGTACCAAGGAATTGAACCTGGGTCTTCCTGCATGCTGGGCAGGTACTCTTATCACTAGGCCAAACTCCCCACCCTCGATGTTCTTTAAGTAACAGTTTTCTAGGGTCTTTCTGTCACAGCAGTTTCATAAGTGGTCACACAATGACCAAACCAAATACCAAACGAGGTATCTTGGCCCAAGTGTAGACTCCTCATGCCTCTGGCAGGCCCTTCCTCCGCACCCCAAAGACTGTGCACAGCTCAGTCTGCTCTAAGCGCTCGGCTGTTTCTGCCTTCCAGGCTAGGCCAAGATGTCTACAAAGACGGAGCCTGTGTCGCCGTGGCGTAGGCGTGTGTGTGTGGAGGAAAGAAAGCCCAGGCGGAGCCCCACTCACCTACACACTTGAGGTGATGCAGAGCCCAGCCCTTCTTGCACTGCAAACAGTTGGATTCCTCAGGTCCTGTGCAGCGAGCACAGGGGCCAAAACATGCTGGGTGACAGGGAGACAGAATGAGGACGGGCAGGAGGCGGTGCCCCTCCTGCCCCTCCCCTGCACCCCGCCTCCTGGCTACCTACCCGAACATACCAGATGGCTGGCATTGCGCTCCGCTTCAAAGTAGCCAAGACCACACTGGCCACAGGCCTCACCCACGTAGCCGGCTTGGCAGTCACAGTGGCCCCTGCCCCCTCGAGTCCCTTCCCCTTCACACTGCCCGTAGCCACCGCAGGGCCTCTCGGTGCCCCCAGGACAGGCTGTGGACAGACACCAACTGGGTGAGACCTCATTTGTGTGCTGGCACATAAGAGAAATGATCTACAGATTCACATTTTGGAGAAGAACATTCATTTTAGAGTCTCTATATTTTGTTATAAAACTATTTGAAATTTACTTAATTTGGGGACAATCAGGTGGGTTATAAACCTTTTTCCTTTTTAGTAGTAGTAAGGATTGAACTTGGGCCCTTGGCTTACAGGACTAGACACCTACCACTTGAACCTTTTATCTTTTAGTTTAATTTTCAAACAGTCTCCTGCTTTTTGCCAGGGGCTCACCTAAAGCCAATATCTGCTTCCCACGTAGCTGGCATCGCAGGCTTGTGCGATCACATCCAGCATTTTTTTTCACCCCGGCTAGTCTCACACCTTCAGTCTCCACACAGGATTACAGACTGGCTTGCTCCTGCCCTTCCTTCCTGCCTTCTCTCCCTCCTTCCCTGCATCACTCCCTCCCTCCTTTCTTCTTTCCATCCCAGACAGTGCCTTGCGAGGTACGAGTGGCTCAGGCCCCTGTCTGAGTGCTGGGATTATAGGTATGCCTAATGAATCTTTTCTAAAGACTGCATGGACCCTCTCAGTAACTGGGGCTATAAGAGAGTGTTCTAAACGTGAGCCTCTGCCTCAGAACTGGGGGGGAAAAGAGGCAATGACAATGGGGGCTTCAGAGCAGCCCCTGATCCTTCCCAGGGAGCTGACAGTTTGCCTGGCACAGGAAATGAAGAGTAGGGTGTCAGCATTTGTCTAATGTGTGATTTTGGTTTTTTTTTTTTTTTTTTTTTTGCCAGTCCTAGGGCTTGAACTCAGGGCACTGTCCTTGGGCTTTCTCAAGGGTAGTGCTTTACCACTTGAGACACAGCTTTGTCTGTGTACGTGGTATTGAGGAATTGAACCTGGGTCTTCATGCATGCTAGGCAGGCACTCTGCCACTAGGCCAGGTTCCCGGCCTATTATGTGATTTTTTTATACATTTTTTTCTTTCTTTTATTGCCAGTCCTGGGAACTGAACTCAGGGCCTGGGCACTCTCCTTAGGCTTTCTTTTTTTTTTTTTTGCCAGTCCTGGGCTTGAACTCAGGGCCTGAGCACTGTCCTTGGACTTTCTCAAGGCTAGAGCTCTACCACTTGAGCCTCAGCACCACTTCCGGCTTTTTGCTATGTATGTGGGGTACCGAGGAATTGAACCCGGGTCTTCGTGAATGCTAGGCAAGCACTTTAACCACTAGGCCAAACTCCCGGCCCCCTATTATGTGATTTTTGACACCAGCATCTGCCAGGAGGTTCCCTGTGCCTTTCTGTCTTTCCTTGTGGATCTGCTCATCTCCACCAGGAGGCAGCCAAGAACCGAGGTCCTGAGAGGTTCCATGAGCAACCTGTCCTCACCCAGCCAGGGACGGCAGAACTAGAGCAAGTCCTCCACTGTCACCTCCTCCCCCGCATTTCCCCAAGAGGAACTTGAAAAACTCACGCAGGCAGGAGGGACCGAAAGAACCAGAGGGGCAGCAGAGCTTCAGAGAATCTGAGCAGAGCCACAGGAAGAGGTCCGGGGCTTCGTGTTGTCTGAGGCCAGGGCAGGGGTAGATAGAAAGGGAAAGGCCATTAAGGCAGGGTTGCAGGCTTCCGCCACCTCCCACAGGACCTTGACTCAGTCCACAAAGTCACCTAACCAAGGCGCTTATCGGGACAGGGTCCCCTTTGCCAGCTACTGGCTTCTTGGCCAAGTCAAAGCTGTAGCACAGGCCCCCCAGAAGACCACCGTGCCGCTCACCTGTGGAACCACCAGCTCTCCACCAGCTCCTCACTCTGCTCCAGCAGGCGATGGCACTCGAAGTCCGACTTGCTGCACACGCCCTCCAGCACCTCCACCAGGCGGGTCTCACTGACCAGACAGGGCCAAGATGGTGGGAGAGTGCTCTGACCACCCCTCCCCAGAAAGTCCCAATTCTAGTCTCTCTCCACCCTTCTTGCTGTGACAGAAAGAAAAGCCATGAGACACAGGCCTGGGTTCAAGTATGATACCTGACTTGGGGAAGTCCCTAAACCACCTGCACCTCGTGTGTGTGTGTGTGTGTGTGTGTGTGTGTGTGTGTGTGTGTGTGTGTGTGTGTGTGTGTGTGTGTGTGTGTGTGTGTGTGTGTGTGTGTGTGTGTGTGTGTGTGTGTGTGTGTGTGTGTGTGTGTGTGTGTGTGTGTGTGTGTGTGTGTGTGTGTGTGTGTGTGTGTGTGTGTGTGTGTGTGTGTGTGTGTGTGTGCGCGCATGTGTCAGTAATCATGAATTCATGGGGCTTTTTCCTCTCAAAACTGGTGCTCTACCACCTGAGCCTAGCCCCAATTCAAGATTGTTGGTAGTGAATTGAAGAGTCTCATGGACTTTCCTGCTGGGCTAGTTTCAGATTACACTCCTCAGATTTCAGCCTCCTGAATAGCTAGGATTACAAGCACCTGCCATTAATGCCTGTTTTAAACTCTTTTTTTTGGTGTGGGGGGGATGGGAGGGAGGTCATAGGGCTTGAACTCTGGGCCTGGGTGCTGTCCCTGGGCTCTTCAGCGCAAGGCTACCACCCTACCCCTGAGCCACAACCCCACTTCCCATTTTTTAGTAATTAATTGGAGATAAGAGTCTCAAGGACTTTAGTGCCTGGGCTGGCTTTGAACCGCAATCCTCAGATTTCAGCCTCCAGAGTAGCTAGGATTAGAGGTGTGAGCCACTGCGCCCAGCTTTCCTTTTTAAACTTATAAGGTGAAACATGATCTCACTATGGAGCCTAGGCTGGCCTTGAACTCATGATCCTCCAGCCTCAACATCCTAAGTGCTGAGATATCCACCTCCTCGACTGAGGTACCTGTTTTCTCATTTGTAAAACAGAGCCAATAATTGTGATTCTACAGGTTTGTTGTAAGAAAATTTAGTTTCTACATCTAAACCCTTGCTGATATATACACGTAATAGTAGCCAAGCACACAGTCTCATACCTATAATCCCAAGAAGCTGGGATCTGGAGAATCAGAGTTCAAGACCAGGCTGGGCAGAAAAGCCCTTGAGACTCATCTTCAAACAATCCACAAAAAGCAAAGCTAAAGGCATGACTCAAATGGAAAAGCAGCTCAAATTCAAACCACCCTAGCACTGCCAAAAATGTGTATATGTGTGTGTGTGTGTGTGTGTGTGTGTGTGTGTGTGTGTGTGTGAAATCTAACATTGGGTGCCAGTGTACTTCTAGCTACTCAGGAGGCTGAAATCTGAAGTTTGTGGTTCAAAGCCAGCCCAGGCAGGTAGTTCAAGAGACTCATTGCCAATCAGTTACAAAAAACAAAAAATGCCAGAAGTGGAGCTGTGGCTCATGTGGAGAAGTGTTAGCCTTGTGCAAAAACAACCCAGGTCCAGTACCCAGGCCCTAAGTTCAATTCCCAAGTCCACAGTGCATGCGTACACACACACACACCTAACAAGCACTGGCAAGCAAGTAGCAAGCAAGTAGTTAGAAATGAACTCCAGGAAATGAAAAAAATAATAATTATTAAAACCCTTCTACACTGCAAGTATAAAAGTAAGGCCTGTGTGGCATGGTTTCTCAGAAAGTTACACATGGAACCACCATGACTTAGCAATTCCACTTGGCATATGCCCAAAAGAATGAAAAATAGGAGCTGATCGAAATTTGAACAGAAATGCTCACAACAGAAAACTTCATAATATCCAAAAGCTAGAAAACGATCCAAAGGGGCCTCACTGGTAAATGTTTAAACAAATGTAGAGGTTCATTCGATGACGTTTTGAGCCATAAAAAGGAACAAGGTATATTGTGTAAATCTCTACATGAAACCTTTTTCACTTGAAAAAAAAAGATAAGAAAGGAATGAAGTGCTATGCTGCAACATCATACACTGTGGATGAACCTTGAAAACACTGTGCTAAGGACAAGAAGCCAGACACAAAAGGCCTATGGTTCAGGCCTTGGCTTCTGGATAATCTATCTTCCAAAGCTATCCTTCCTGAGCTCCAGCCCTAAATGGAGATTACATGAATGTTTAATGGATTCTTGTTCCCACAGCTCAACGACAGCATCTGAGCCTACTCCAAAACCTTCTCCACTGTCTTAGCTCAGAAAATGCCCCCCCCCCCCCTCTGCACCAGCCTTTTAAACGGGTCCACGCTTCCTCCACCTGGCCTGTTGTGAGTGATCTTTTCTAGGTGTAAGAAAGACCCGATTGAACCTTGATCTCTTGAGCTCTTTTCTCCCTCTCCCTCTCCCTCTCCCTCTCCCTCTCCCTCTCTCTGTCTCTCTCTCTCTCTCTCTCTCTCTCTCTTTCTGAGATTGGAGGTATGAAGCCAGCCTGTAGGGAAAACTCTTTCAGACTCGAGGAAAAAAAAAAAAAAAGACCCTATCACTTCTCTGCTCAAAATCTTCCAGTGGCTTCCCATTATACACAGAACGAAATCTAAATTCCATTCTGTAGCCTTCAATGTGTGGGTCTCTCTTTTCTGTTCACTCTACTCCAGTCTCTTCTAAGTTACACATAAGCTCAAGTCCATCAAGACTTGGTCCAAATGCCCTCCTCAGAACACTGTCCCCTGCCCTTCTGTAGTCTATCTCACCTGACTGTACTTTACCTAACATGTTATTTACTTATTTTTCTACCAGAAAGTGTGTGTGTGTGTATACATGTGCCTATGCCAGTATTGGGGCTTAAACATAGGGTTGTATGGCTCTTGCTTAGCATTTTTGCTTAAAGGTAGTGCTCTACCACTTGAGCCATACTGCCACTTCTGGCTTTTTTGTTGTAAATCGGAGTTAAGAGTCTCTTAGATTTGTCTTCCCAGGCTAGCTCCAAACTGCAGTCCTCAGATTTCAGCCTCCTCAGTAGCTAGGATGCTCCCCTACAAGAGCTCCTAGACCCCCCAGTCAGAGATTAAGAGGTGGAATACCCCCCCACACACACACACATACATACATCCTCTTACCTGTCTTTGTATTTGGACAACTTCTCTTCTTCCCAGGCAGTATTTCCACCCCCAAAGTTGTCCCGGATGGTTCTCTCCAGGCCCTGGACATGGAGAAAACTAATAATAGTTAAGTACAGAGCCTGGCACATTCTAGTATTTCAGTTTTACTGACCAGGAAACTGAGCTACTCAGCGAGGACACCTGCCCAGGGCCATACAGCTAATAAGTGAGATGAAGCTGAATCCCACGGACTGGCAGTGAGGGCCCCAAGCTGTGCACAGCTGGAGTGGAGGTGGTTGGGCCCCCTCCCTGTTGACTATTGGTGCACCCACCTTGTTGAAGCTGTCCACCAGTGCCCGGCAGGTGTGACATGGATGGGGTTCAGGCAAGGGAGCAGAATGGGGAGGAGGAGAGGGCTGGAGCCAGGCAGGGTCTGGGAGGTTGAGGAAAAGACTTAGGCCCCACAGCAGGGCTGGAACCAGGCCCCGAGGAGGTGGTGGGGCCATCTCTTCCCAGGCTGTGGATCTGCAGATAGAGGACTTAGGAGGCTTCTCTCGGAGCCAGGCCGGAGGTGAGGGTGGGAAAGGAAAGAATGGGTTCAGGGAATGGCAGACACAGACCTGAGGAGGAGAAGGGGTAATGACAGCAGGGGCTGTAAGAAAACTGGGGGGTGCTGGGCAGGGTTTCGTGGAGGAAAGAGTTTAATCAGCAATTCCAAGCAAAAATAAGTTATCCCTATCCCCACTGCCGTAGGGGTCGTGGCCTGGATCCTGGGCCAGGGGGCAGGAGCCAGGCCATATCTTAGGGTCTCAGTGAGGTCTTAGGGGCCAAAGCAGCCTAATGCGGCGGGGGGGGGGGGGGTATTAGGAGAGAGAAGGCCAGAAGGGTGGGGAAGAGTGAGGAGCCCTGGTCCTGGGAGGAGACGCCTGGGTCCTGTCATGAAGAGAAGGGGTCAGGCCGGAGCCTCCAGGCCGACCGGACCCGCCAGAGCCGAAGACGCCCGCGAGGAGCCGAGAAACCACCGCCCCCTGCCCCGAGCGAGCGCGGAGGTCGCCACCGCCTGCGTGAGGCGCACGCAGCACACCGGGGCGTGGCCAACCCTGCGGCCAATGGTGGCCAGCCATGTGCAATGACGTCAGCCGCCCGCAGCCAATCAGAGACAGGGCCCTGCCTGGCTTTAAAGGGCCCGGGGCTGGCGGGTCGAGGGCTGGGCGGGAGAGACGCCGGGGACGCGGCCGTGGGGGAAACAGCTCTGCTTTATTCGGGTCCTGTCACCGGCCCGGGGGCTCCTGGGGACAGGAAGCAGCTGTCCAGGGCGGGCTGCAGGGCCCGGGACACCTGCTCTGCCCTGTCCGCGAGGAGCCGCCCGGGGCGGGAGGCGCGGCGCCCTTGCAGGCAGCGCAGGAAATCGGGCATCTGTGAGGGCAGGGAGTAGACGGGCACGGCGCGGAACGGGGCGGGCACGGCGTCCGGGGGCAGCAGGCCGTCGAAGCAGGCCACGACGTAGCAGCCCGGCGCCCGGCCTTGCAGGAAATCGGGCAGCACGCAGTTGAGCGAGGCGGGGAAGGCATCGTGGGGGTCGTGGTTCCCGGGCGCTGCCGCCCCACCCTGCAGCCACTCCCGGCACAGGGCCGCGGCCCCCGGCGAGAAGAGCAGGACCACCACGCCGCCCTCCTGCAGGGTCTGGCGCCGCTGCCCGTGGACCCAGGCCAAGGGCCCCTGGGCGCTCAGCTCCTGGCGGCTCCACAGGTCCACGGCCACGCGCAGCGGCAGCCGGCCCAGCGCCGAGGCCAGCGCGCCCACCGCGCGCTCGAAGCCCGCGCCGTCGGCCGAGTGGAGGAGCAGAACCGCGCGGCCCCGGGTGGGCGCTGCTGGGGACGGAAGGGGAAAGGGCGGCCGTGAGCCCACCAGCGCCGACGGCCCCCGCCCCCCAAGCGTGCAGCTGCTTCCAGAGCCTCAGCCACCCTGCAGGGGAGAGGGGCCGCGTGTGAGCTGCACTCCCGGCCCCTCCGCTCCTGCCCCGTGGGCACAGGGGACAGGAAGGCGCTCACCTTTCACACGATCCTTTTTGAGGAAGAGGAAGACGAAAAGCACAGCAGCTAAGAGTAGACAGGCCAGCCACACCAGCGCCCAGCGCCTGTGGATGTCTGGGAGAGCCAAGGGAGAGGACGGGCTCGTTAGATCTCACCCTTTACGCCTAGTCAATGAATGGCTCAAGCTTGTCATCCTAGCTACTCAAGAGGCTGAGATGTGAGGGTCGCAGTTGAAAGCCAACTCCGTTATTTCCAATTAACTAGGAAAAACAATCAGTAGTGGAGTTCTAGCTCAAGTGGCAGAGCACTATTCTTGAGCCAAAAAAATGCTAAAGGACGTGGTCAAGTTCCTATACTTCCCTCCCCACCAAATAAATAAGAAAAGAAAGAAACCTTACACTTGAATCCCTTCTTGCAGAGTAGAAAAAATGGAAGCCCTCAGAAATAAAGCAATTTGCCCAAAGTCCACAGCACGTAGTGTCACAGCCTGTGTATAAACAGCTCCATCTATTTGTGTGACCTTGGGTAAGTGACTTCACTTCCTGCCTGGCTCAGACCTGTAAAGTTGGGATGACAGTACTAAACTGCCTATAAAGCACTTGAATGCCAAGTATTGCTAGTGTTCAAATGGCAGCTAAGCCTAGACTTTCTTAACCTCACTGCCTTGCATGAGTGCAAGACAGGCTCCTATGTGGGACCACTGCTCTGCCTTGCCTCCAACCTGTCCACTGAAGGGCCGTCCCAGAGATCTGCTAAAAGCACAGGTTTTGCCGTTGCGGTGGTTCATGCCTGTAATCCTAGCTACTCAGAAGGCTGTGATCTGAGGATCATGGTTCAAAGCCGGCCTGAGCACTAAAGCACTAAAGTCCGTGAGACTCTTATTTCCAATTAACCACCAGAAAACCGGAAGTGGCACTGTGGCTCAAGGGGTAGGGCAGTAGCCTTGAGCTGAAGAGCTCAGGGACAGTGCCCAGGCCCAGAGTTCAAGTCCCATGACCAAAAAAACAAAACAAAACAGGATTTAAGATGAGTGCTGGTAATCCTGTCTACTCAGGAGGCTGAGGTCTGAGGATGGAGGTTTGAAGCCAACCTACACAGAAAAGTCTGGACTCTTCTCTCAAATTAATCAGCAAAATAAGCTTAGTGGAGGTATGACTCAAGTGGTAGAGTACCACCTTGAGCAGAAAAAAGCCAAGAGAATGAAGTCCTGAGTTCAAGCCCCACTACCAGCAAACACACACATACACACACTAAGTTTTATTCAAATTCCTCAGGAAGGAATTAGGATAATTTGTTCTAAGCTGGGCACTGGTGGCTTAGGCCTGTAACCCTAACTACTCAGGAAGCTGAGATCAAAGCCAGGCCTGGCAAAGAAAGGTCCCTTGACCAAGACATGTGAAAGGGTATCAATGTACGTGAATTAATGCACCTTCTATCTGGCAAATATCATGTAACCCTTTTACTAATTACAATAAAAAAAAAAGAAAGGTCCCTTGAGATGCTTATCTCCAATTAACCACTCAAAAACTGGAACTGGTGCTACGGCTCAAGAAATGGAGCATTAACTGTGAGCACAAAGAGGCTCAGGGACAGCAGTACCCAGGCCCTGAGTTCAAGTCCCACAACCAACAAAAATAATAATAATAATAATTCCTTGGAAACATAAACCCCAGTTCCTGCCTATCTTCCCATGTCATCATGTCATGACGACAGGCATGCCTGCCAAGACCCTCCAGAGTCACACTGTCACCCTTGGACTTCCTCAAAAATATACCCCACAGGCTTCACAAAAATGCACTGCTGCTCCTTTGCCTAGCTCAGGCTTCACAGCAGAGCCAGAAACCTTCCCTGAACCCCTTACCCCGCTTGGGTCAGGCCCCACTGGGCTTCTGCAGCATTGAACACTTTATGGTGTTTCAAGAGCTCATCCTGTCCTGAATTCACACAGTTTGTAAGTCATCACTGGTTTATTCTTATTACATGCAATTTGTTTTTCAGCTCAGGTCCTTTTAGACTTCTGTGGATGGGGCAGGATTGCGTCTTTTTGTTGATTTCTAAATCTCTGCAAATTTTTTTTTAATGAACAGAGGAATGATACTCTGATTTATCTGAGCCATTGCATGCACTGCCCCAGGAATGATGCCTGTCATTCTAGCTCCTGGTATAGCAAGGAAAAGAGCAGTCCTCGTAATACTCACATTTGTCCAGGGGGCAGGTCCACAGTGCTCCCAGGTCATCACCATCCCACAACTGCAAGACAAACAACCGAGTCCAGAGCCACGAGCTCAGTGAGCAACACCACCGGTTTCTAGCCGGCTTAATCTCCAGATTCAGAGCCTCATCTATGCCAATGTCTCACAGCTGCTCTGCCTTTGCTCCAACAGGTGTCTGTCCTTTCTGACTTCCTTCATGTCAAATCCAGCCCACAGGAAGAGATCTTTGAAACTTCCTCTGGAGCCCAACCTTAGTGCCTATGATGTGGTTATCCATTTACTGAGCTTCTTGAGCCAGGAACTAAACTTAGTCCACCTTTAATATCTCAGGTTTTAGACATGAAATAAACACAAACAATCCTGTTTCAGTCCAGGGTTGTGAGGGTTTTGATTATTTTTTGTCTGTGGTCGTCAGACTTGAACTCTGGGCCTGGGTGCTGTCCCTGAGCTCTTCACCTCAAGGCTAACGCTCTACCCCTTGAGCCACAGTGCCACTTCTGGTTTTCTGGTGATTAATTGGAGATAAGAGTCTCATGGACTTTAGTGCCTGAGCTGGCTTTGAACCTCCATCCTAGCCTCCTGATTAGCTAGTATTATGGGCGTGAGCCACCGTGCCCAGCTTGGTTTTGTTATTTTTTTTTTCCAGTCCTAGGGCTTAAGCTCAGGGCCTGGGTGATGTCCTTGAACTTTCTCAAGGCCAGTGCTCTACCACTTGAGCCACAGCACCACTTCTGGCTTTTTTTGTGTATATGGTACCAAGGACTTGAACCCAGGGCTTTTCGCATGCTAGGCAAGCACTCTACCACTATGCCATACTTCCAGCCCTTTAGTCCTGTTGTGTTGTTGGGCGTTGGGACCCAAGCTGCCACCTACCCACCTGTACACACTGGCCTGAATGCAGGTCTTGCAGCAACTGCTCTCCAAGGCGAGCCGCCCTCTGCCAAGCCAAGGGATGGGAGCTGTCACCCAGGGGTAGCACTTTGAGGTGAGCACCCGGCTGCAGCTGGGCAGAATTGGTTGGGAAAGGGCGAGCTGGGAGACCTTAGAGACCACTGAGCAGGGGCCAGGTCTGAGTCACACAGACCAGTACTCCATCCCCAAGGGCCAGAACAGGAAACTGGAGCTGAGAGGTCTATGGAGGAAGGTTCCTTGGCTCTCACCGTGGAGACCCTGCTGGGCAGTGGGGTACAGCCATGGGGTTCCAATGCACAGAGGGACCTGTTGTCCTGTGGGCCTCGGGTCTCCACCAGTAGCACATCATTCTTGAGAGGCCCCAGGGAGTCTGGGAGGAGTGACAGATCACATTTAACAGCACCCAGTACCCAACCTCCCCCTGCCCACCAGGAGCCAGACCCTCCAGGATTCCCCCTATTATAATGCCCCTATTCTATGCATGCCCAGGCCCCACTCACCAGCCCACGGGCATTCCTGAATCTGCAGCTTCTCCCAGTTGCTCACCTGTTTAGAAGGGGCAGAGTTAGGAGTAGCAGGAAGGGCCGGGAGTTTGGCCTAGTGGTTAAAGTGCTTGCCTAGCATGCATGAAGACCCGGGTTCGATTCCTTGGTACCACATACATAGATAAAAAGCCAGAAGTGGTGCTGAGGCTCAAGTGGTAGAGCTCTAGCCTTGAGAAAGTCCAAGGACAGTGCTCAGGCCCTGAGCTCAAGCCCAGGACTGGCAAAAAAAAAAAAAAAAAAAAAAAAAGAGTAGCAGGAAAAGCAAGAGCCAGGGCCAGAAGGTCAGAAGAAAGGGAACAGGCAAGGAGAATCCCATCAGGCTGGCTGCAGGTTCCAACTGAAGGGCTGGGGTCACCTCATCTTTCTTAGGCTCAGCTGAGCCAGTGAACCTTGGCCACCTTAAAGAGCTTTTCCTGTCTTAACCAAGCACTTTATAACTCTTCTCACCTCACCAGCCATGGGAAATTGTAACCCTATGTTCCCTTTGCTCTTCACTTTTTTTTTTTTTTTGCCAGTCCTGGGCTTAAGCTCAGGGCCTGAGTACTGTCCTTGGATTTTTCTCAAGGCTAGAACTCTACCACTTGAGCCTCAGCACCACTTCTGGCTTTTTCTAAGTAAGTGGTACCAAGGAATCGAACCCGGGTCTTCGTGCATGCTAGGCAAGCACTCTACCACTAGGCCAAACTCCCAGCCCTTCACTTTTTATCTTAGTATTGGTAGTCCTGGGGCTTGAACCCAGGTCCTGGGTGCTCACTGTCCTTGAGCTTTTGTGCTCAAGGCTAGTGCCCCATCACGTGAGCCACAGCTCCACTTCTGGCTTTCTGGTGGTTAGTTGAACATAGTGTCTCATGGATGTTACTGCCCAAACTGGCTTTGAACCTCACTCCTCAGATCTCAGCCTGCTGAGTAGCTAGGGTTACAGGCGTGAGCCACCAGCGCCGGGCTGGTATTGAAGGTCAACATTAACCCTGTAAACTGGAGATTGACATGCTGTATCATGTACTCACTGGAGTACTGTTATTTGTCTTTCTCCATTAGAAACATGGCTCCTAGGAGAGAAGGGGAATTTATTGGTTTTGCTCAGCTGGTGCCAGGAAAGTGAATAGTGGGATCCCCAAGGAGAAAGGGGGACCCAAGGGGCTGGGAGTGCTTGCCTAGCATGCATGAAAACCCAGGTTCGATTCCTCAGTACCACATACATAGAAAAAGCCAGAAATGGTGCTGTGGCTCAAGTGGCAGAGCTCTAGCCTTGAAGAAAAAGCCCAAGGACAGTGCTCAGGCCCTAAGCTCAAGCCCAGGACTGGCAAAAAAAAAAGGGGGGGGGGGACCCGGGAATAAAGTGAATGTAGAGGGCTGTGACTTGAGTCAAGGTCTGGGCAGGGCCCACCACAGCCCAGGGCTCTGGCACCACATTCCGACCTGGACACAGAGGTTGGGATGCTCCTTCAGCAGCGGAAACTTGAGGATCTTCTGTGGAAAACAGGGAATGGGGTGTGGGAGAGGTGTCCGCGTCGCCCTCCCTCTGCCCATCCTAGACCCGGCCCTCTGCCTGACCTACATTCATGGTTACATTCTCCCTGAGCATCGGAGGGGCCAGTGGCTGGCAGGGGCCCCCGCCTGGTGCCTGCCAACACAGCACCACCTCGGCCTGTAGTGAACACGGCGCCTCCAGCTTCCAATTCCGCAGGGGCAGCAGGCTGAGACGGGCTGTGCGCCAGAGGTTGCGGTGTGCCCGGGGGTCTGCAGCAGAGGGCCAGGGTCAGGGTGCCATCTTCTAGTTTTTCAGGTCAACAGGTCCCCCTGGAGGTCTGCTTACCTTTCCTGAAGGGGCAGAAGCTGGTTCTGACAGAGTCGGGCTCCAAGGGCCATACCTGGAAAGGAAAAAGGCTCCCCTCAGTTCAGTTCAATCCATCCAATTTGCCATCAGTCCACGCCCGGCCTGGACTTGCCAGAGGGGCCTTCGCAGCCTCGGCTCACGAGCACTGGCATAAAGGGCCCAGCCTTAACAAAGACCTATGGATGGAAATTTTAGTTTTTCAGCAAATAATACACTTAGAGCTGGCAACATCTTTGTGAGGGCCGACCATGTGTCTTAGTACAGTAAGCGCAGGCAATGGGAGACAGGTTTATTTTATTCTGCTTTCATTCCCATTTTGTGAACACCTACTGTGTGCTCAGTATTGTGCTAGTTTGACAAGGATACTTCCATTCTTTCAGTGGGGTTTTTAAGAGCACAGGTAACAGGCTTAGCCCTGTGCTAAGCACTCTTGATACTATACTGTTCATGAAAGCTTTCATCAGAACACCTATTATGTAACAGGCATTGTGCATGGCAATAACAATTAAGTTACAGTAAATATTTCCTGAACATGTGCTCTGAGTCTAGTCACTGCGATTGGCAGTAGAGGTTCATTCATTCATTCACTAAACAGCATGCACTAATTGTGAGGCTATGGCAAAATTATTGCATTTGAGTTACATATGATCTGCTTGATTTGGGGGAAATCACAAAGTCACAGTTAAAAAATATACCAATAAGGCCGGGAGTTTGGCCTAGTGGTTAAAGTGCTTGCCTAGCATGCATGAAGACCCGGGTTCGATTCCTCCGTACCACATACATAGAAAAAAGCCTGAAGTGGTGCTGAGGCTCAAGTAGTAGAGCTCTAACCTTGAGAAAGTCCAAGGACAGCGCTCAGGCCCTGAGCTCAAGCCCATGACTGGCAAAAAAAAAAAAAAAAAAAAAATATATATATATATATATATATATATATATATATATATATATATATACACCAATAAGGGCCGAGAGCATGGCTTAGTGGTAGAGTGCTTGCCTAGCATGCACGAAGACCTGGGTTTGATCCTCAGTACCACATACATAGAAAAAGCCAGAAGTGGTGCTGTGACTCAAGTGGTAGAACTCTAGCCTTGAGAAAACCCAAGGACAGTGCTCAAACCCTGAGTTCAAACCCCAGGATGGCAAAAGAACAAACAACTATATACCAATAAATTAGCAAATTGATCATTCATTTCCAAACATTTATGTATTTATTTGGCCAGTTTTGGGGCTTGAATTCAGGGCTTGGGCACTGTCTGTGAGCTTCTTTTGCTCAAAGCTACCACTCTACCACTTGAGCCACAATGCCACTTCCAGCTTTGTCTGTTTATGTGGTACTGAGGAATTGAGTCCAAAGCTTCATGCATGGTAGGCAAGAACGCTACCACTAAGCCATATTCCCAGTCCCAAACATTTATTGAACAACTGTTCTGTCCAAGAAGAAATGAGAGGCTGGGTGGCAGTGGTTCATACCTATAATCCTAGTTACTCAGGAGGCTGAGATCAGGATCATGGTTTGAAGCCAGCCTGGGCAGAAAAGTCCCCATAAGATTCTCATCTCCAATTAACTACTCAAAAATCAGAAATGGACCTGTGGCTCAAAGTGGTAGAGCACTACCCTTGAGCAAAAAGAGCTCAAGGGAGGGGGAAGGGAAATGGGGACCATGACATGTGAAAGGGTATCAACGTGTGGGAATTAAGGGACCATCTTTCTGGCAAATATCATGTAACCTTTCTATTAATTACAATAAAAAATATATTAAAAAATACAAAGAGGAAGGAAGAGAAGACAGAACTAAGACACATCAGATGGATCTATTCATCAAAAGAGAACATTAATTACTTGGGCCTTGCATGGTGTTATGAGCATAAAGGCGTGAAGGTAGAACAGGGTAACGATATGAAAATATTAACATAATAAATATAATGTGAAATACTAAAAAAAAAAAAAAAGAGCTCAAGGACAGCATCCAGACCCTGCTTTCAAGCCATATGACCAAAGAAAGAAGAAAAAAAGAAAGAAAGACGATTCCCCATCATGAGAGGAAGTAATAGTAACAGACAAGTAAGAGGAACACAACTACAAATAGGATGGGAGCTGGGGGAAGCCAAGTGGAAGCCAAGTGGTTGAGTTGGGGCTTTGGAAAGAGGGGAAGTATGTGTTGGGAGGTTTGGCAATATTGAAAAAGGGTGTGGGCATTTGGGGGTGGTACAAACTGCCCAAGCAAAGGGAAAGGTGAGTATAGCTTGGTCAGTAGCTCCATCAGATATAAGAAAGCCTTCTAGCCAGGCGTGGCAGCTCACGCCTGTAATCCTGGCTACTCAGGAGGCTGAGATCTGAGGATTGAAGTTCAAAGCCAGCCTGGGCAGTAAAGACCATGAGATTCTTATCTCCAGTTAACCACCAGAAAACCTGAAGTGGGACTGTAGCTCAAGGGGTAGGCCTTGAGCTGAAGAGCTCAGGGACAGCACCCAGGCCAAGTTCAAGTTCCACTACCAACCAAAAAAAGAAAGAAATCTTGGAGAAAATACAGTGGGAAAAGTTTAATTGGGAACAGATTATTCCTATTCCTTCTCATGCAGAGGGACCACCAGGAAGCCAGAATGGGGCCCAGAATACCAGAGTAGTGATAGGAAGGGAGACAGGGTTGGAAGGTGTAGAGAAGAGGTAGGAGAGGCCCAAACTTAACTAAGATGGAGAGGAGAGAGAAAGAGGATGAGACAATAATGTCAGAAGCCACATGAATGGGACCTGAAGACTCATCAGCTTGACAGTCAGAGAGAAACAAGGGAGCCAGTGTAGGAAAGCTCGCACCTCCCACAACAGCTGAGCCAGGCTGCTGACATTACACTGGCAGGTTCACTGGCAGGAATGGCGCTCAGAGAAGTCAAATGGACAGCAAATGGCAAGAGAGGGGACTGAGGCCAGACACACAGGGCACAAAGCGGGAATCACAGGAAGGGCACATGAGTGGACCAGACCCAGGCAGCAGTGCTGGCAAGGGAGAGCTGGAGAGCATCTGGGTCCACAACAGGCAGAAGGCATGGGATACCCAGGGCCAAGAGGGAGCTGGCCACCCAGGGAAGAGCTGGCCACCCCGGGGAGAGCTGGCCACCGTGGGAGAGATGCATCTCCACCTTCAAGGAGAGCACGGGCGATGCAATGTGACGCCAGAACGGTAGAAGCCCCTCCTCACCATCTTCCCAGGCCCCCCTCCCCTGACTCCAGCCGGACTCTGCTCTTACCTGAATGCAAAGGCAGGGGACCAGGTCTGTATGGCTCAGAGTAATATTCTGAGGCCCAGTCTGTGGGAAAAGCAGAAGGAGGAAAGAAGGTTGGGGATGAGGAAGAGGAAGGAGAAGCTAAGGAAGAGAAAACCAGGCAGTGAGAAGCTCTCCGTCTGTGTCCTTGATTTCGCTGTGTCTTCAAGGGCCCTCTTTGCGGACGTGTGCCGGCATCACGAGCATGGACACTGGCCTGGGGTGGACACGGACTGGGGGAGGGAGGGGTCTCACCAGATTGCTATGCCACCGGGGCTTGGAGGCCCCCTGGGCCTGATTCCAGTACAGTAAGAGGCTGAAGCGCTGCTCCTCAGAGACGTCCAGCACCAGGCGCACGTCGTCACCGTCTGCAGACACATTGAGCCAGGGCAGGGCTGGGGAAGAATGGACAGGGGGCCCGTGACACCTTTGCGCATGCCCAAGTCCAAGCATACTCACTGCCTAACCCTGCTAGTCTCCATCAAGCCCCATAGACTAGGGGACGCTTGCCAGAGACCAGATCCCCAGTTCCATCCCGACTCTCCCCCTACTCCGAGTGAAACCTAGAATCCTTCTGAAAGCTGGGAAGGCTTTACCCACCATAGCAGCCATGACTCCCCTAAATTCCTCTCCTAGAACCTGTGCCCTTGATTACTCCCCTGCACATACCCCTGCCTCAGGCCCTTTCCACTGGCTTCTCTCTAAGTATGGAATCCTTGTCTCTGAAATACATCCTTCACCATGGGGAGGTCTTCACACTGTGGCAACCTCCCACTTTCCCACCCCTCTTTCCCTGTAATTCCAGGCACCATCTGACTCACTGCATTATTCCATTATTCCGTGCTCCATGTTTATTGTGTCCTCCCTCATCCCTTCCCATACCTCCCCCCCCCCCAGCCCTAGCTCTACAAGGAGTGAGCATTCTAAAAGTTTATTACTTTATATTCTGGGTCTATGCCACTCTGTTAATAATGTGAAGCTGAGTAATTTTTATGGATTACCAAACAGGCAAGCCAAGTTTGAGGAACCAAAAGGAAAATGAGATTGAAAAAAGTCCAAATAGTTGGGCTGGGAGTTTGGCCTAGTGGTAGAGTGCTTGCCTAGCATGCACGAAGACCTGGGTACCACATATATAGGAAAAAACTGGAAGAGGTTCTGAGGCTCAAGTGGTAGAGCTCTAGCCTTGAGAAAGTCCAAAGGCCCTGAGCTCAAGCCCAGGACTGGCAAAAAAGAAAAGAAAAAGGAAAAAAGAAAAGAAAAAAGATTAAGATATGAACAGTATGATTTTATTTCAACTATTTGGACTTTTGTTTTTTTGCCAGTCCTGGGCTTGAGCACAGGGCCTGAGCCCTGTCCTTGAACTTTCTCAAGGCTAGAGCTCTACCACTTGAGCCTCAGCACCACTTCTGGCTTTCTCTACATAAGTGGTACCGAGGAGTTGAACTCAGGCAAGCACTCTACCACCAGGCCAAACTCTTGGCCCTCATACCTTATTCTTACACAAGTGCACACATATAGAAGCACTGGTGGAACTGAGTGGCAGGGTGGGGCACACCTGTAATCCCAGCTACTGGGGTTGAGGATGAGAGTATCAAGAGGTCAGTCTCAGTCTCATCCTGAACAACACAGCAAGAAGACTGTGTCTAAATAAATAAATTAGTAAACAAAGCTGGAAGCGGTGGTGCGGCATACCTGTAACATTAACTACTCAGGGAATAGTGTGAGCATGTTTCAAAAACAAAAATGTAAGCCAGGTGAGGTGGCACACGCCTATAATCCTGGCTACTCAGGAGGCTGAGATCTGAGGATCACGGTTCAAAACCAGACTAGGCACTAAAGCTGGTGAGATTCTTATCTCCAATTAACCACCAGAAAACCAGAAGTGGCGTTGTGGCTCAAGGATTAGAGCAGTAGCCTACATACGGGCCCAGACCAAGTCCCACAACCAACAACAAAAACAGAACAAAACAAAAATGTAGCTTGGCTACAGGCTCACACCTGTAATCTTAGCTACTCAGGAGACTGAGATCTGAGGATCATAGTTTGAAGCCAGCCTGGGCAGGAAAGTCTGTGAGACTCTTATCTCAAATTAGCCAACTAAAAAACCAGAAATGGGGCTGTGGCTGAAATGGTAGCATGCCAGCCTGGAGCAAAATGGCTCAGGGTCAGTGTCCTGGCCCTGAGATCAAGACCTATGACAGGCACACACACAAATACTGTGTGCACACTTCACAAAAGCACTTGCCTCGCAAGGTGCTGGTGGCTCATGCCTGAAACCCTAGATATTTAGGAGGCTGAGATCTGAGGTCTGTGGTTCAAAACCAGCCTTGGCAGGAAAGTCCAAGAGACTCATCTCCAATTAACCACCAAAATGCCAGAAGTGAAGCTTTGACTCAAGAGCACTAGACTTGAACAAAAAAGCTCAAAAGCTCAGAGCTCAAGGCCCAGGAACAGCATACTCACGAGAGAGAGAGAGAGAGAGAGCGAGAGAGCGAGAGAGAGAGCGAGAGCGAGAGCGAGAGAGAGAGAGAGAGAGAGAGAGAGAGAGAGAGAGAGAGGGAGAGAGAGAGACAGAGAAAAAGAGAGAAACAGAGAGAGAGACAGAGAGAGAGGCAGAGACAGAGACAGAGACAGAGACAGGGGCTGGGAGTTTGGCCTAGTGGTAGAGTGCTTGCTTAGCATGCATGAAGACCTAAGTTCAACTCCTGGGTATCACTTACGTAGAGAAAGCCGGAAGTGGGGCTGTGGTAGAGCTCTAGCCTTGAGAACGCCCAAGGACAATGCTCAGACCCTGAGTTTAAGCCCCAGGACTGGCAAAGCAAGCAAGCAAGCAAGCAAGAAAGAAAGAGAGAGGGGGGAGAGGAAAGGGAGGAAGAAAGGAAGGAAGGAAGGAAGAAGGAAAGAAAAAAGAGCTATTCATCTTAATGTTCTCAGTGCCTCTCAGAGACTCCGCAGTTAGTGAAGTTGAGTGTGATGAATGAATAAACAGCTCTGGGAGCTGGGATGTGGCAGTCTAGAGCAGGAGCCAATTCTAAGGGTCCAGGGAACTCCATCCCTGCCCCCCTCCCAGCCCACTGCCCCTACCCCTACCCCTGCATTTCTGGATGCTGTCCCGGACTTGAAGACCCCTGCAGTCTGGGGAGAGATCACAGAAAAGCCTCCAGTGGGACTGAGGGTCAAGGAAAACAAGGGGGAAACCGGGGAACTATTGGGAAGGGTTCCCTGTCCCCTAAACACCACCCACATCTGTGTGCCATGCACACAGTGCTGCCAGGGCCTGAGGGGCAGCACACGGGAGGGACCAACAGACTCTGCGGGTGCCAGCTTGGGTCTCTGCATGAGAGATGGATCTAGCTGCACATGGAGAGAAGTGGGCGGAGGAGACCAAGATCAGGGGGATGGGACTTGGGGTGTCTAAGATTCCGGGGCTGCTCACCGGGCAGTTGCTGTGTGAGGTTGAGCTCCTTTTGGAACCTGGGCTGAGTATAGGACCAGATCCGCACTTCGGCCCCCAGAGCAGCCTCAAAGCAGTCAAACACTGCAGAGCCCTGTGAAGAGAGGGGTGGGGAGGCCCAGGGTGAGGACGGTGGGGGAGGTCTTCAGAGCCAGCCGCCCGCACCCGTCTCCAACCAGGAACTACATAGCTCGAAAGTGCTCGTCATGAGCCAAAAAGCCAAGAGAGAGTGCAAGTTCCTGAGTTCAAACCACAGTACTGGGCACACACACAAAACTTGCTGCCACAGGCCCCCAACCTAAGTCAAAAATATCCTGTGTCCAAGCTGGGTGCTTCTGGCTCACACAGGTTATCCTAGCTATGCAGAAGGCTGAGATCTGAGCAGCATGGTTCAAAGCCAGCCTGGGCAAGAAAATCCATGAGACTCTCATCTCCAATTAGCTGCAATAAAACTAGAAGTAGTGCTATGGGCAGTAGTCTTGAGCACAGCACAGAGAGGCTCAGGGACAGCATCCAGACCCTGAGTTCAAGCCCCATAACTGACAAAAAAAATAACAATAACAACAATAAATATACACATGTATGTGTCTATATTTCCTCTGTCCAGTGTTGGCAGGGCAGAAGGGGCCTACCCGTGTCCCTGCCCACACTTTTTAACATTCCAGATCATCCCTAGCCAAAGCTAAGGTGATGACATACACACACACACACACACACACACACACACACACTTTAATGGTCCTTATCACTGCCATGGGAAGCTGAGCAAGAAGTTCTGTCAGGCTACAGTCATCTGGCTAGAGGCTAGGGAAAGAGGGAAGTCAGCCCTGATGGAAACAGACCTTCCTGCCATGTGGGCCTCCTGACACAGGGAGAGGCTCCAACCCTAGGCCAGGTGACACACCAGAAGATGAGTCCAGAAAAGTATGTGTGGCCCCTCTCCAAGCCTCAATTTCTTGAGTTGGGAAATGAGAGCAACAATACTTAGTTCATGAGGTTGAATTTCAGAATTACAGAAAGAAGGTAAAATCAAAATTGAGTCCCTGTCACACTGGGTATGACACCAAGGTTTTACAGATCAACTTAAATTCTCACAACAGCCACAGGAGGGAGGACTTTTTATTTATTTATTTATTTTTGGCCAGTACTAGGTCTAGACTTCAAGGCCTCAGGGAAATGGCTGGATCTGGAAAAAAAAAAACACAAGTGAGGTAAATCAAGCCCAGAGAGACAAACAGCGCATGTTTTCTCTCATATGTGGAAGCTACATCTAAAATACACTAGGATATAATCAAATTTACAGATGTCTAGGCATTCATACACAGTGAGACCAAAGGAGGATGCCCTTAGAGAAGAAATACAAAGGCCCAAGGCCCATATACCTCTGATCATGTAGACAATATTTATCAAGCAAATAGAGTAGATATTCAGTAGATACCATGTTGAAAATGAACTATACAGTGTGTGAATAGAGAAGGGCGGGGAAGACTGGGAAAGAGTGAGGGATGGGTGACATTGTCCAAAAAGAATGTACTCTTCTAGCCAACAGAATCCAGAAACAAATTTAAAAATCATACATTATGGCCAAGCAGGCTTCATTCCACAGATACAAGGCTGGTTTATCATACGCAAATCAATAAATATTCACCACGTCAACAGAGCCAAATACCAGAAGCACATGATCGTCTCAATAGATGCAGAAAAGGACTTTTACAATATACAACATCCATTCATGTCAAAAACTGCGGAGAAGCTAGAAATAGAAGGAACATATAATAAAGGCTATATATGACAGACCAACAGCCAACATGAACGGGGAAAAACTAAAGCCAGTTCCCCTAAAATCAGGAAGAAGGTAAGGATGCCCACTCTCTGCTGCCTGAGTAGCTGGGATTATATGGATGAGCTACTGGTGACCAATCTTCCGTGCCCCCACCTTTCATAGTGTTGAAACATTTAACAGCATTTCACAAAGGAAATTACACAGCAGATAACAAGTGTGTAAAAGGTCTCTGATTTTAACTGCCATCAGGGATAGAGAAATTAAATTCATAATGAAGAGCTGGAGGTGTGGCTCGGGTGGCAGAGTGCCAGCCAATGAGCAAAAACTCTGGATACCAAGTTCAAGTTCAAGTTCTGGTCCTGCACTCAAAAAAAAAAAAAAAAGAGCAGCTGATCTTGTAGAACATGCTGTAATCCCAGATGTCAGGAAGCTGAGTGTGAGGCCATTCTGGGCTAAACATTGAGATCCTGCCTCAAAAAAAGCAAGGGCCCAGGAGTTTGGCCCATGGTTCAGTGCTTGCCAGGCATACACCAAGACCCCTGTTTAATTCCTCAGTACCACATACACAGAAAAGTCGGAAGTGGTGTTGTGGCTCAAATGATAGAGTTCTAGCCTTGAAGAAAAGCCTAAAGACAGTGATCAGATCCTGAGTTCAAGCCCCAGGACTGGAAAAAAAAAAAAAAAAAAAAACAAGGGTTGCTGGTGTTGTTGGCTCATGCCTGTTATCCTGGCTACTCAGAGGCTGAGATCTGAGGATTGAGGTTCAAAGCCAGCCTGGTCACTAAAGTCTGTGAGACTCTTATCTCCAATTAATCAGAAAAAAATCAGAAGTGGTGCTGTGGCTCAAGTGGTAGAGCACTGGGTTTGAGCAAAAGGAGCTCAGGACAGCACCCAGGCCCTGATTCAAGGCCTAGGATTCAAGGCCCCTCCAAAAAACAAGCAAACAAACAAACAAAAGCAGGGACTGGGAATGTAGCTCATTCTTAAATTTCTTCCCCATCATGCCCAGGGCTGAGTTACACCCCAGCATCACTATCACCACCAACAAACTACACAGTGACACATCACCAAACACACAAAATGACCTGGTGATTTCTCACAAATGAGTCTTACCCTCATTTTAGGGCAGAAAAACAGAAAGTGTGGCCACTGTTGCAATCAAGAGCCAGGCCTTGCAGTGATCATGAGTATTTCCTACTTAGAAGAAGGTGAAGGGACCTTCACATACCACAGACTGGCCGGGCTGCGCCAGGGCAGCAGGCACTTGCACCTCCAGCAGGACGCAGCGGGTAGTGGGGTAGGACTGGAAGGAGAGCACGACTTGAGCCTGGAGAGGGGCTGTGAGCAGGGGGTGGAGGTCAGTCAGGCCACAGGCAAGGCCCTGATGAGGGGCAGGTAAGCCAGCTCTCTCCTCACCATTCTCAGATTCCCCCAGCTCCATACCAAGTGCTCTTCCTGATTCTTCCTCATCTTCAGATTCTAACCAGTGCCCTGGAAGAATCGGAGGACCAGGCTGAGGTCAGACCCGCTGCTCAGGCCTTGTGTCCTTCAGTATGTGAAAGCAAGGCTCAAGCCTGGGAGAAGACGCCCATGTGCTCAACACTGAAGATGCCAGCGCTGCCTGACAGACTCCCAGTGCTCACACCTGCCCACCGCACACTCGTGTGGAGAGTCCAGCGGGACTCACCTCGCACAGCCAAGCGCACGGCCACACGCACACAGAGGTCACAGTCGGTTTCCTGGCGGCGGCACCTCAGCACAAGCTCGGTCTGCAGGTGTGTGGGCACCAGCGCAGGGCCTGGCGCCCGCACCAGGCTCCCGGGCAGGCAGAGCACGTCCTCACCTGCGGGCCAGGGCAGAGCGGCTCAGACCCACCCCGCCCCGAGGGCTGAAGAGCTTGATGCTTCCTGGGGAAGGTGGGCAGGATGGGCAGAGGAAGAGTGGGTCTCGGCCAGGTCCCCTCCCTTTGACAATCTGCCATGCTCTCTCTAAAAGGGAACAATACTTACCCCAGAGGTGGCATGAGAGGCCCTGGGAAGAAGGGAGAAGAGAGTCAAGAGTTTATGCCCCCAACGCTAAGCACCATCCCCAGCCAAAGCCTCACCCCTCCCACACCCCTCTTTCTGCTGCTCCCTTTCCCCTTCCCCATCTTCTCTGCCCTTCTCAGCACCTGTCGGACCAGCCAGGGCAGTTCTGTAGGCGGTGGCAGTGACAGGAGCCAGATTAGCATTGCGCTGGGCCCCAGAGCTTTCCCAAACTCTCTCCCGGGACCCCAGACTCACCGGAGAACAGCGGGCAGTGTCCTGAGACCCCACAAGCCTTTCCAGAGAGACAACCCCTGGGCTTCGGCCCAGTGCCAAGGACAGCAGGAACCAGGGCACTGGCATTTTCCAGGTGCTAGGCAGCACCTAGGCCGGAGGCCCTGTCCAGCCCCCCAAGGGGGGCAGTTGCTCCATCCCTGCCCCTGCCCAGTGTCTGTGGGCAGTACCCGCGCTGGAACCCCTCCACAGCCTCTAGGGTCCTAGTTCGCGAGGGCTTGAGGTCCCCACTGCTGGGAGCCGGGATTCCCGATCCACTTCCAGCCGGAGCACTTTCGGTTTGACTCCTAGCTGGCAGCTGGCTGTTCCCGCCCGCCTGGTCCCTCCCACCAGGGCCAGGCCCTGGAGCCAGAAGCCTAGACACCACCACCTCCTCCAACTTCTCCTCCTCCTGCTCCTCCTCCTCCCCAACACCACCACCACTTCTTTGACAGTTGACTGGGAGGGGCCAGGTGGGCAGGGAGCCCTCACTGGCCCTGGAAGCTCCTACAGAGAGTTGTGATTGAGGAGAGTACCCCATGACCTGGGCAATCCAGATACTTCCTGCTTCTACACAAGCCTCCCACATAGGCCTGGGACCCAGGGACTCTTACTGAACACCTCAGGATCCCTTCACAGGCGTCCCTGGACCTCAGTGGGCTTTCCACCACTGGCCTAGACTCAAGTGTGGTACCACGTTTTGCTGATGCCATGGCTAGCAGTGTGACAGTGGCCATGTCAGTGGGCTAACCTGCAGATTTTTCTCTCTGCCCTGGGGAAAGCCAGGTCGGCCCCAGGAGATCATAAGGCCACACTTTCCCTGTGGCAGGCATGACCACTCCCCAGGAGGCTCGGCTGGCCTTTCCCAACTGCACCTCTCAGCCTCACTAGAAAGTATATGCTGTGTTTCTTTGGTTGTCTGTCCCACTTGCCTTTATTTGTCTTTCTGAATCTCAGTCTCCTGCGTCACCTTTGTCCTGGTCACTCAGTCAAAGCTTCTACTCTAGGTCAAGAAAACCCTCTCTGCAGCAGGGTGTGGTGACACATGCCTGTGATCCCAGCACTCAGGAGACTGGGCACTGGTGATTCATGCCTGTAATCCTAGCTACCCAAGAGCTGGGATCTGGTGAATAGAAGTTTGAGAGCCGATGGGGCTGAAAATTTCATGAGATTCGAATTCATAACCCTCCAATCAACCATTAAAAAGCCAGGCTGGAGGTGCTGGGAGTGTGGCCTAGTAGTAGAGTGCCTGCCCTGACTCTCATGCACAAAGCCCTGGGTTCAATTCCTCGGTACCACATCCACACACAAAAAAAGCCAGAAGTGGTTGTATGGGTCAAGAAGTAGAGTTCTAGCCTTGAGAAAGCCCAAGTACAGGGCTTGCACACACTGTTGAATTCAGGCCCCAGGACCAACACAAACACACACACTTGTTTTGGAGGGATGGGTAGGGATCTGGAAGGATGGGGCAGAAAATGAGACTCACCAGTGAAACTGTTGCCCTGTAGGTACAAGGCCCAGAAAGGGAAGGAAAGAAGAGAGCATTCTGCAAGGGCACAATGCCTCAATCACTCAATTTTGGTGCCCAAAGCACCTTTTCTTCCCAGCCCTATCCTGCCCGGGCCCTCAGAACTTCTGGTCTCTGATGCTGAGGTCACACTGAAGATGCTGCTAGAGCACAGACTCTAGGGAGGTAGAGAAGGGCAGGGCAGGACAGGAATGGAGACCTGTGCCCTGAGACAGGTGACCCCTTACCTCATGGGAGCTCAGTAGACAGTGAGTAGTCCAGGGCGACTGGTACGGGTGACCAATCCCAGCAGAGACAAAAGTGGCAGGAGCAGAATGCCAGTGGGGGGCTCCCCAAGGGCCTTACAGGATCAGGGCACCCAGAACCTGGTTTTGTAGCCTGCAAGTGGGCAATAGCTCTCAGCGAGCAGCATCCAGAGGGACCCCAAGGTGAGCTCTTGCCTAAGCCTGTACTTGCCCCACCCTGCCCTAAGGCTCCTCCTTTCTCCTAACCAGCCAGCCAGGTCACATTCCTTAGGCTGGCAGAGGAACTGAGGGACAACTTGCTGTCTCTTGCTTTGGTAAAGAAATGACAAGAAAGGGACCAGCACCAGGCTGGAGAGGTACACCCATTTCTTAGCCCTTCCCACCCTTCAGATCTGACCCTTCTGGTTCACAGCTCTGGAACTTGGGTTTTCCTTAGAAATATCATCCCCTCCCTTGAGACAGTCAAGCTAGGAAACACTACTGGACCTAGGGACTGATGTACCACTTCAGGTTGGACAGAAAAGGGGGAGGGGTTAAGTACATAAACCCCACATGCTCCCACATGTATCCCCGCTCCCCTTCCCCCTCCCCATTCAGTGTGTTCTGGCTCTCCTGGGCAGACTCCATGCAAAGGAATCCCACTCATCAGTGAAGTCTTCTCAGGAAACCCCAGAGCCCATAGCCAAGCTCTACAACAGTCACACATACTGACCTGGCTTCTGCTGCTGTAGAAAGGATGACAAAGCTCCAGGCCTTGTGGGGATCCTGCCCAACATTCCCCCACCTTCTTCCCGCTCATGGAGCACTTCAGCTTCTTCACCCTCACCAGGTCATGGCATCTTTTTCATTATTTATTTATTTATTTTGCCAGTCCAGGGCTCAGGGTCTGAGCACTGTCCTTGGGCTTTCTCAAGGCTAGCGCTCTACCACTTGAGCATAGCACCACTTCCGGCTTTTTCTGTGCATGTGGTACCCAGGAATCAAACCCAGGGCTTTGTGTATGCTAGACAAACACTCTACCACTGGCCACAGCTCCTGGCCCTTTCATTACTTTTTTTCTCTTTACTGAGGACTCGAACCCAGGGCTTCATACATGCTAGGCAAGCACTCTACCACTAAACCATATTCCCGGCCCAGCAATGGGATTTAGTGAGTAGGGTAAACAATGTAAAGAAAGAAATTCAAATGACAAGCTGGCTGGCTTCAAACTCAGATCCTCATATCTCAGCCTCCTGCAAAGGGAGGATTATAGGAGGGAACCACCAGAACCCATCCTCTTAACTTTCTGAACTCCAGGAGCGGAGCAGCTTCCTCTGTACACGCTCCTAGCATGTTTGCATGCTGATGAACCGTAAGTTTCTTGCTGCAGAACCCACAGACCCAAGAGCAGTATACTAAGCAACCATATAATGAAATCTCCAAAACTATCTCAGAGCTACTCTAAAATTCTTGATCTTACCATACATATCTAATATAAATGACTGTTAAACACAAGTGTTCAACTAAAAGAAGGGCCTAAGACCCGAGTCAGATGAATGGACCGCATTATGGGTGTGGGGTGTCAAATGCCTGGCTCATGAGCCACAAGGTTGTGGTGACAGTGTAGAACAGGGTTCCTTCCCCACACCCTGTCCTGTCACTGTGGTCACTGCCAGGTTTCACAGAGCACTCCTACTCCTCTTCAAGTGTCTAAGGCCGCCAATCAACACACTTTTCACACTATCAAATCCAAAATACAGGCAAGGGTGGATAGGACAGTCTTAGGAACTTTATTGAGTTTCTTGTAAATTGAAATGCTTTGCAGCAGAGAACAGCCTGCAGGGGGCGCAATCTCCGAAATGTTTCTTGCCTATAGAGTGAAGCAGAATTAATTTGTTCCTTATTTCCTGCCATCTGGGTGGTGAAGGGGTGGGAAATGGGGCTAATGACCAAAGGAGGCAAAGACAGGGCTCAGTCTTACAGGAAAACACCCAATGGCCTTAACTTCAACCAGCTATTGCACGGTTGTTGGTCATCCAACTGCTGAATCAGAAATAATTTAAATATATTCTTGTCACTTCAACAGATGGCAACAGGAGCGAGCCTAGGCTGCACTAGGCGACATTACAGCTGCCCAAATCACCAGAAGAGACTGGAACAGTTCCTCCACCCCACTCCACTCAAGGGGTGCCCAGGCTCCCCCTAGAGCAGATCATCAAGCAGGCTTCATTTGCGCTTCTTCTCTTGTGTGCTGGTGAACCAAGAGTCTAAAAGTTTCTTGCTGTAGTACAGCTGCCAGGCATGCACTTGGACTGCCAGCACCAACACCAGGTACATGACAGAGACAGCAGAAAAACCAAAGAGGAAGCGGTAGGCCTTGCCATGGCGGTAGAGTTGCTGTGCGGCAGGGAACATTTCCATGCTGCCATAAATGAGGGGAGCGATGGAAAAGAGACCCATGCTGATCATGGAGAACACCAGATAGCTGATGTTGTTACGTGGGAAAGAGAGCAAGCCCAAGAGAGAGGGCACGATGCTCAGCAAATATGGGTATTCCCACTGATAAGGCATGGCCACCTGATCATGTGACAAGAGCCTCAGGTGTCCCACGCTCATCTTGGCAACCAGCAGCAACCATATGACCAGATGCACGTAGATCAGCTTCTTGATTTCATACTTGAGAGTCACACTGTGGGCAAAGCACAGGGAGAAGCACCTTTCATTCAAATTCTTCTACATGCCAGGCAACTGTGCTGGACACAATTTGAATGATAAAGTCACTGATTGAGGCTGGACACAAGAAATGGAGAGGAAAAAAACAAAACAAAACAAAACGGCAGAGAAGGCTATCCAGAGTTAAGCTCTCAAGGCTGGGGGAAGATGGTCATTCTATGCCGCCTATAACATGCACATACAAAAGCATAAGCAGGGGACCAAGTAGTTGAATATGGCCAGAGCACATGGGGAGGGGTGATAAAGGGATATAAAACTGGAAAAAATTCCACTTCTTTATTTTTTATTATTGGTTGTGGGACTTGACCACAAGGCCTTGGTGCTGTTCTTTGGCTTTTCTGTTGAAGGCTAGCACTACCACTTGGAGCACTTATCAGCAGTTAACCACCAGAAAAGCAAGCAAGTGACGCTGTGGCACAAAGTGCTCAAGCACTAGCCTTGAGCAAAGAGAGCGGCTCAGGCTCCTGAGTTCAAGACCAACAAAAAGAAAGAAAAAAAAACAACAAAATTTAAACCCCCAAGACTGTCATGTTTCAAAACTCTAAGAAAAATGCCAAGAACATTCCGGGAGAACTTAATGGCTTTAATGTCTTCAATGTTTTTTTTTTTTTTTTAATTTTAAGACACTCATTTTCAAGGATGTGGAACACAGAAAACGTTATCTCCAGCCTCCCGGTTCTTGGATGACCGCGTGCGATGCTGCGTTTCCCCCGACACCTTTGTGCTAGGGTCCATCTTTGAAATGAAACACGGATCCTTCGCCTGCCTGCCGGGGCCGGACTGAGTCCATGTCAGGTGGCGCTTCCCCCCGGGGGGGGGGGGTCGTGGTGTGGATCTGGGGTGGGAGGTGCCGGGGAGGAGGGCTGGCTGTGGGGAAGACCCCGGATGGTGGCCGGATCCCCGGCGGACCAGACTCCCCCCCCCCCTCGGCGGGCCGCGCCCCTGGCGGACCGCACCCCCGGCGGGCCACACCCCGCCTCCGCTCCTCACCTCATCTGGTAGTGCATGGCCACGCGCTCCCGATGCTGGAAGTCGCTGCCGTCGGTCCCCGCCGCTCGCGGGCCTGCCCGAGACGCCATGGTACCGGATCCGAGCCCCAGGGCCCCGGCGTGCCCGGCCGGCCCTCAGCCCAGCTACCCAGCGGCCCCCGCGCGGGCGCGCTCGAAGCCAGCTTCCGGCCTCTCTGTCCCTGGAGGACCGACTCGTTGGTCACGCCCTCCCCCCCCGCCGCTGCGCATGCGCCCAAGCTCTCGCGGCCCCGCCCAGTCCCCCTGGCGTGGAAACCACCACCGGGAAGCCGGACGTGGGGCTGCGGCTCCAGGGCTGGAGGGCTTAACCCAGACTGAGGGATCCTGCAGGACAACTGGACTTGAGTTCCTTGGAAATGTTAAGGCCACGAAAGGAAAAAAAAAATCCAAATAATATTATCTGTAATGGAAAAAAAAAAGTAGAATGGTGGGGTGGAGTGCGGTGAGTCATGGGGAGGGCTGGGGTGTGGCCTAGTGGTAGAGGGCCTGCCTCGCACGCGTGAGTACCACGTGTACAGAAGGAGCCAGAAGTGGTGCTGTGGCTCAGGTGGTAGAGTGCAGACCTTGGGCATAAAGAGGCTCAGAAGAAAAGAAAAGAAAAAAAAAAAAACAAAGAAAAGGAAAACAAACTTGCATGGTAGGCTGACTCCAAACTCCTGTTTTAATTAATATTCTTGTCTCAGCCTCTGGAGCAGGTGAGGACTCCAGGATGTACCACTCTATCTGACTTACATCTCTTTTTTTTATTATTATTATTATTTTTTATTGTCAGTCCTGGGGCTTAGACTCAGGGCTGAGCATTTATCTTTGGACTTTGCTCCAGGCTAGCACTTTACCACTTGAGCCACAGCACCACTTCTGGCTTTTTCTGTGTGATGTGGTACCGGGGAATGGAACCCAGGACTTCATGCATGCTAGACAAGCACTCTACTACCACTAGGCCACATTCTCAACCCCTGACTTACATCTCTTATTGTGTGCTGAGGCTAGGGCTTGAACTCAGGGCCATATCCTCACCTTTTGTACTCAGCGCTTTACCACTTAAGCCACACTCCACATTTGGCCTTTTGCAGCTAATTGGAGAGTCTCACAGACTTTCCTTCCTGGGCAGGGTTTGAACCATGGCCTTCAACTCTCAAGATCCTGAATAATTAGGGTTACAGGCATGAGCCATTGATAACCTGGCAGTCCCTTAGCTTCTTTACTCAACTGCCTAAACCACAGCTGCATGTCTAGTTTTTGTTGTTGTTGTTGTTTTAAAAAAACTGGTTAAGTGGAGATAAGAATCTCCTAGACGTTTCTAACAGGGCTAGTTTTTGGTTTTTTGGTTTTTTTGTTTGTTTGTTTTTTTGTGCCAGTCCTGGGCTTGAGCTCAGGGCCCAAACCCTGTCCTTGGACTTTCTCAAGGCTAGAGCTCTACCACTTGAGCCACAGCACCACTTCTGGCTTTTTTCTATGTATGTGGTACCAAAGAATCGAACCTGGGTCTTCATGCATGCTGGACAAGCACTCTACCACTGGGCCAAACTCCCGGCCCAACAGGACTAGTTTTTAACCATGATCCTCAGATTTCAGTCCTCTGAGTAGCCCGAATTACAGGGATTAGCCAAAGGAGTTGGTTTATCTTCATGTTTTCTGTGTGTACCTGGTGGCACTTTATCCATCCGGGCTAACCTGTTCTGAGTCATTTACTCGTTCCACTATCATGGGACAGCATGTACAATAAATGTTGAGGCATCAGTGTCCAGGGGAGGGGTGACCCTTTCCCCAGTGCTTCCTGAAGTGTTTCACTGCACATTCCTCCTCGCTCCTGGTCAGCCTGAAGGATTAAGCTACATAGGCTGTTGCTTTGGTCTTCTGGTTCCTTTCTCAAATGCTATGCACTGGATCTTTGCTTGCATAGTACCCTTAAGGCTTCAAACCTGTCTCAAAGCTAAATCTAGGCCAGTTTACCTTGAGCCATTTGCTGTCATATCATGGTGTTTTGTTTTATTTGTAGTTGCTTGTCCTGGGGCTTTAACTCAGGAACTGGGTGCTCTCCCTGAGTCTCTTTTTTGTTCAAGGCTAGTGCTCTACCACTTGAGCCATAGCTCCGCTTCTGACTTCTTCTTAATGGTTTATAGGAGATAAAGGTCTCATGCACTTTCCTGCCTGGGCTGGATTTGAACTGTGATCTTCAGATCTCAGCCTTCTGAGTAGCTAGGACTACAGGTGTAAGCCACCAGTGCCCAGCTAAGATATAATTTATAGAACATGAGATTTATCTAACCAGCTAGGTGCTGATGGCACACACCCGTAGTCCTAGCTACTAATGAGTCTAGGACCTGAGGATTGTAATTCCAAGATAGTGTAGGTAAGAAAGTCCATGACTCTTATCTCCAATTAATCACCAGAAAAACTGGAGGTGGTGCTGTGGCTCAAGTGGTAGAGCTCTAGCCTTGAGAAAACTCAAGGACAGTGCCCAAGCCCTGATTTCAAGACCCATGACCTGCAAAATAATAATAATAATAATAATAATAGTTAATAAAAATGAAAAATAACCACTCAAAGGTACAATTCAAGTTTTTGTTTTTGTTTTGTTTTGTATATTTTTAAGATTGTGTGGGCTAGAAGTGTGGCCTAATGGTAGAGTGTTTGCCCAGCATGCACAAAGCCATAGGTTGGATTCCTCAGTAACAGATATACAGAAAAAGCCGGACAGAAGTGGTGCTGTGGTTCAGGTAGTAGAGAAGTAGCATTCAGAAAGGGAAGTGCCCAGGCCCTGAGTTCAAACCACTGGACTGGCAAAAATAAATAAATAAAAGTTTATGTGACTATTACCAAAATATATATGTGGATGTAAATGTTTACTTAACGATATGTTGAGTTAGTCTCGGCCATTATTCATTAAATATATAATCAATAATACACATAATCACCTCTACCTGTTGTGTTTGAGTTAGAAAGACTTGACTTCAATTAGAAAGACATTACTTCAGTTATCACTAATTCTCATTACAATTGTATATAAAGCAGGAATCATAGCCAGGCCTGGTGGCTCAAACCTATAATCCAAGCTACTTAGAAGGCTGAAATCTGAGGATCAGGGTTCGAAGCCAGCACAGACAGGAAAGTTCAAGAAACTCTTTTTTTTTTTTTTTTTTTTTTTTTTTGTCAATCGTAGGGCTTGAGCTCGGGGACTGAGCCCTGGCCTTGAGCTGCTTTTCCTCAAGGCTACCACTTGAGCCATAGTGCCACTTCTGGCCTTTTCTGTTGATGTGATGCTGAGAAATCAAACCCAGGGCTTCATGCATGCTAGGCAAGCCCTCTACCACTAAATCACATTCCCAATCTTCAAGAGACTCTTTATTTCCAATTAACTACCAAAAAGCTGGAAGTGGAGCTGTGGCTCAAGTAGTCGATAGAATGCTAGCTTTGAGTGAAAAAGCTCAGGGATAACTCCCAGGACCGTAGTTCAAGCCCCAGGACTAGAACACCACACATACACCCTAAACAACAGTAACAACAACAGAAAAGCAAAAAAGAAGAAACAAAACCAGGAATCATTATCCACATTATAATGATGAGAAAATCTAGGGTTCCCAGAATAAGGCAACCCAGATCAGTGCCAGTAGCCAGAGTGGAGCTGGGACCAAAGCCCACACAAGCTGTTTTCTGTGCCCTCTTGCCTGATATCCTGGTGGGCCATGCCCCTTTGCCGAGCTGTGGAAATATGCCTTCTTCCCTTCTTTCGGGCCTTTCTGGAAAGCAGGCTAGCCTGCAATCAATCCCCCAGGGAGCCCCTGAACCTCTGCTCTTCTCCCCAGCTGGGGCTGACAGCCAGGGGAGTGGCTTCATGGAGCTGGAATATAATGGCCAGAGAGAGGCCAGGGCTGGCGCTGGCTCTGCAGAATTACAAGGAGACTGAGAGGGGGAGGTGAGGAGTTGGGGTGCTTTTGGTCCTAGAGAGCAAGTGTGGCCAGGTGAGGTGGAACTGAGTCAGGAATGAATGAGTGAACCTCAAGCAGGTGGAGTGCGAAGAGGAGAAGAGACCTTCTGCTTCTGTGGGGGCTGCTTGGAGGAACCCCAAGTTGTGAGAAGGAGAGAAGTGATTTTACCTGACTAGTGAAGAGGCTTCTGTTCCATGCTTGCTGCTTTGTTGCTCTTCCAATGCTGGGGGCTGAGAAAAGGAAGAGATAGATGTGAAAAGCCAGCCAAGCCCTTGGCTAGGCAGGCAGAATTCTGAACGTCCTCTAAAAGGCTTTGCAAGGAATCAGAAGCTGTGAAACGGGGGTTTGCCTCAGCTAACTCTGAGCGCTGAGTCAGAGCAAGGTGATACAGGTGGAGGCAGTTGGTTGTGCAGAAGTTTGGTATCTATGTGACTTGGAGATTAGGAGAAAAAAAATAGTAGCAGGTGAGAGCGAGGGCTTCCTGCCAGCCCCATGCTGTCCAGTATGAGTGCTGGAGCCAAAAGCCACCGTGTGTGTGTGTGTGTGTGTGTGTGTGTGTGTGTGTGTGTGTGTGTGTATACCTATGTACTGGGTCCTGTACTCAAAGCCCAGGCACTGCTCCTTAGCTTTTTGTTGTTGTTGTTGTTGTTGTTGGCCATGGGTCTTGAACTGTGGGCCTGGGCGCTGTCCCTGAGCTCTTCAGCTCAAGGCTACCGCCACAGTGCCACTTCTGGTTTACTGGTGGTTAACTGGAGATAAGAATCTCAGTCTTTAGTGCCCAGGCTGGCTTTGAACCTTGATCCTCAGCTCTTGGCCTCCTGAGTAGCTAGGATTACAGGCGGGAGCCACCTGCACCTGCCCACTGTGGGTATTTAAATTAGTTCAAATTCAAGAAAATCACCAAGACAGCTTCTTAGTCCTATTTATTAGCCACAGTTCACATGCTCAATAGCCACACACAGTTGATGGCTTCTGGTACTGGGGAGTAGAATCCTGCAAAGCTGTGGTCATCACAGAAGGTTCTCTAGGTCAGTAGGAAGTCCCAGAAGGGTTCGATTGCTCAAGGACCCATGGCAGAGTGCAGGTTCCGGCTCAGAAGTCTCTGAGCTCTAAGTGACTATCTTAACTCCAGAGCTGCAAGGGGCGTGACTCAGCTCCTGCCAGCAGAAAGTGGACTCTGTCCCAGGGGAGGCAGGGCCACCTCAGCTGGACTGAGAAGTCGTACTCAGTGTGACCACTGCCAGTGTGAGAGAAACATGGAGTGAGTGGGGCTGAGTGTGAGCTCTGGGGTGGGGGGTGGCAGGATCCAGCTCACTATAGGTGGCATCAGGGTGGGGGCAGCAGAGAACGGATGGGGAGCTGTGGGTGACTTCAGAAGACAGTGGGTCAAATAGGGCCAAACACATGGACCCCTCCCTTCCCGCCCTAACCAGCTCTTTTTGCCTTCCTCTCAGGTCCAATACGGTTCAGCTGAAAAGGATGGACTATGCCATGAAGTCCCTGAGCCTTCTGTACCCCAAGTCCTTATGCAGGTGAGGAGAGCCCAGGGCAGAAGGGAAGGGGAGACACTTCTGAGCAGGCGCTTAGACCTCCTTACACCCTGAGGTTCTGATTCAGGAGGTCTAGAGTAGCACCTTGTCCTTTAGGAAGCAAACACTGCCCCTTCCCCACCCAGCTCCATGCCTGGAGCAGGAAGGGGTAGATGGGTCTGTGCCAGCTGGTTTCAGCCCATAGGAAACAAGAATTATTAATCAGGGAAACAGAGGCACAGAGCCCAGGCACCTCAAACATCTGTAACATGGCCAAAATTTGAACTTGGATTTTTCTGAATCCAGGTTCCAGGTTATCTTGCTCCTTTGGTGTTCTCCCTTGTTAGACAGACAGACAGACAGACAGACAGACAGACAGACAGACGGTAGAGTTTCAGGGAAGCCTGGTCCTGGCGGTTTACACCTGTAATCCCAGCTGCTTAGGAAACAGGGATCTCAGGATTGAGGTTCAAAGCTAGCCAGGGCTAGGAAGTCTGTGAGATTATCTCCAGTTAACTACCAAAAAAGCCAGAAGTAGAGATATGGCTCAAGTGCTGGAGCTCTAACCTTGAGCACAAGAGCTCAGGGACAGGGCCTATGCCCTGAGTTCCAGCCCCAGAACTCTCTCTCCCGCCTCCCCCTCCCCAGTCTCTTTCAACCCCCCTCTTGCACACACACAAGAGTGAGTCTCATGGACTTTCCTGCCTCGGCTGGCTTTGAGCTACGATCCTCGGGTCTCAGCCTCCTGAGTAACTAGAGTTTGGGGCGTCTGCCACCAATGCCCCACTTTCCGGGTGAGAATCAAAGCTAAGACAGGAGGTGGTTATGAGTTACAGGTGGATCTCGTCACCTTGCTCATGATGTTAGATATGTAGCCCCCCCAGTCCTACCCAGAAGTCCTGAATTAGAACCCACATCAGAGCTACAGTCCCAGGGGACTTGCATGCCCTTGCAATGGCAGCACAAGTATTCTGGCGGGGTCTGAGTCAGGCCGCCAGAGCATGCGTGGTAGGCAGAGGAGGCAGAGGATAAAGCCAGCCTGGTGTGTGAGGGGGACCAGTGCAAGCAGCGAGCTCATCCTGATGTTCCAATCCCCCCAGGCATGTGGCAGTCAGCACGGCAGTGGTGACCCAGCAGTTGCTGTCAGAACCCAGCCAGGCAGCCCGGCCCTGTCGAGTGAGCACAGCAGATCGGGAGGTGCGCAAAGGCATCACGGCCCACAGCTTGGAGGACCTCCTCCGCAAGGTGAGCCGGGGAGCTGGCTCTGCCGCTGCCTCTCTCTTCCAGGTCCTGGGTGTGCTGGGGTTCTGCCGGGAAACAGGGTCAGGCCTTCAATGGCGAAAGGTTCCCATGTTGGTGTCAGCCCCAATATGTTGGTAGTGCCTGGACAACTGGCTGCTAGAAAGGTCTGGGAGGTGACAGGCAGTACGCAGCCTGTCAGGTCTTTGGGAAGGTGTAGGAAGGTGAGGAAGAGCCAGGCATTATAGTGAGAGCAAAGTTATTTACTAGTGCTGAAATTGACCCAAAACGCATCTTTCCACTCAGCACCTGTGTTCTTCTGCCTTTTGTCCTGAAGGGACAAATCCACACAGATGGTAAGAGGGCAGGCTGCCACTGGAGGGAAAATAGGAGACACAAAAACGGACTGCTAGAGAGGCTGGGAGTTTGGCCTAGTGGTAGAGTGCCTGCCTAGCATGCACAAAGGCCAGGGCTCGATTCCTCAGTATCACATAGATGGAAAGGCCCAAAGTGGTGCTGTGGCTCAAATGACAGGGCACTAGCTTTGAGGAAAAAGCCCAAGGACAGTGATCAGACCCTGAGTTCAAGTCCCCAGGACTGGCCAAAATAGAACTTGACCTCTAGGGCTGGGAATGTGGCTTAGCATGCATGAATCCCTGGATTCAATTCCTCAGTACCACATAAACAGAAAACACCGTAAGTATCTCTGTGGTTCAAGTGGTAGAGCACTAGCCTTGAGCAAAAGCAGTTCAGGAACAGTGCCCAGCCAGCCCCCCTAAAAAAAAAAAAAAAAAAAAAAGAGAGAAGACTGCTAATGGGACTCTGTGTTTATTTTAAGGGTGATGAAAACATGGTCCTGAGCTTGAACTCTGGGCCTGGACACTCCCTGACTTTTTTTTTTTTTTTTGTCAGTCCTGGGCCTTGAACTCAGGGTCTGAGCACTGTCCTTGGACTTTTTCTCAAGACTAGAGCTCTACCACTTGAGCCTCAGCACCACTTCCAGCTTTTTTCTATGTATGTGGTACCAAGGAATCGAACCTGGGTCTTCGTGCATGCTAGGCAAGCACTCTACCACTAGGCTAAACTCCTGGACTATCCCTGAGTTTCTTTTGCTCAAGATGAGCACCCTACCACTGGAGCCATGGCACCACTTCTGGTTCTTTCTGTGATTACTTGGAGAGGAGATTTGCATGAACTTTCCTGCCTGGGCTGGCTTCGAATCATGGTCCTCAGATCTCAGCCTACTGAGTAGTGAGGATTACAGGTATGAGCCATTGGTACCCAATACATTTAAAAGCTGCACAAGACAGTTGGACTATTAGCAGGCTTTCTTGGTACTAAGAGACAAGAAGAGAAGAGTGGGCAGAGGTCCCACAATAAAGAGCAGGGTCCAATGCCATCCCTTGGGTCCTAGCGCTCTTGACCTTTCCCTGGCACCTGAAGCTGCCAGGTCCTCCATGCTGGTCCTGTGGTCCCATGGGGATGGCCAGACCCTCACTGATCTGCAACCCTAGGTCCGGGACGTCTTCAAGCTGAAAAGCAAGTCCTTCACCCTGGTGTTGGAGGAAGATGGCACCATTGTAGACACAGAAGAGTATTTCCAAGCCCTGGCAGAGGACACAGTGTTCATGATCCTCCAGAAGGGGCAGAAATGGCAGCCGTGGTCAGAGCAGGTGAGAACCTACGTGTGCCGGGGGAATGCTTAGAGCTTGGAAGTCACTGAGGGCTCCTGACTACATGTTTGTCTGGCAGCAGGGGACTAGGTATCAACTCGCCCATGCGCACGAGCCCGACAGGAAGATTGATGTGGCCCGCATAACCTTTGATCTGTACAAGCTGAATCCCCAGGACTTCATTGGCTGCCTGAATGTGAAGGCAACTCTCTATAACACATACTCCCTGTCCTACGATCTACACTGCTACAAGGCCAAGCGTATTGTGAAGTGAGTGGCTTGGGATGGGCTGGGAGGGGGTAGGGGAAAGGAAGAGTCTCTGTTGGTTCACATGGAGCTCACTCTGTCTGGAACAGTGTCAGGAAGGGAAAAACCCTGCCCTGTAAGTTACTGGGGTTGGCCTGAAGAAGGGTACTGGTTAGTGACGTATGACTAGTCCTAGCTACTCGGGAGGATGAGATTTGAGGATGACAGTTCAAAACCAGCCTGGGCAGGAACGTCTATGGCACTCTTTCTTACCTCCAGTTAACCAGAAAAAAGCCAGAAGTAGAGCTGTGGCTCAATTGGTAGAGCACTAGCTCTGAGCATGAAGCCCATAAATTCAAGATCAGTACTGGCAGCCAAAAAACCCCCCAAAAACAAAAACCAAAACAACAAAAAACCAGAAAACACTTTATATATGAATTTTGCACAAAAAAAATGTAGGGAAGCTGGGATGGTCTTTTTTGTTTTTGTGAGTTATGAGGCTTGAACTCAGGGCCTGGGTGCTGACCCTGAGCTTCTTTGCTCAAGGCTAGGGCTCTACCACTCTATGCCCTAGGTCTACTGCTGGTTTTCTGGTGGTTCATTGGAGGTAAGAGTCTACCAATTGTTCCTACTCAGGCTGGCACTCAACATCCTCAGATCTCAGCCTCTGGCATAGCTAGGATTACAGGTGTGAGCGACTGGGGTTATCGTCTTAGTCGTCTGTGACGGAGTCCGAGGGGCGGGAGGAGGCCAGCCTCTGCTCCTGTCTGCACAATACCCTAAATAAGGCGGTGTTTTAGTCGTTCCATCTCAGGTAGTCAGACTGTGTCACTGAGCGAAGCCGATGCAATACCAGCCCCTCTAGGTTGGCGTGGCACTGTGAAGGGGGGCAGGGGAAGAGCTAATCACTGTCTTTCTGACCCATGTCATGGCTTCTCCCAGGGAAATGCTCCGCTGGGCACTCTTCAGCATGCAGGCCACAGGACACATGCTGCTGGGCACCTCCACTTACATGCAGCAGGTTCTGGATGCCACAGAGGAGAGGCAGCCTGACAAGGCCAAGGCGCCCTCCCTCATCCCTGCCTGTCTGAAGATACTACAGTGAAGGCCCAACACCTCAGACGCCTGCCCTGGCCAAGGTGGGAGCCGGGACCCTGTGCTCAGCCGGCCAGACCCCATGCCTAGCAGCTAAGCAGCTTTACGTCCTTACGCCTCACTCACTGCACAGGACCATGGAGGTAGAAGGCAGGGCTGGAACCTGAGCAGGCTGACGGATGAAATACCAGTTCCTACCTTGTCCCCATTCCTTCCTCATTGCCTCAGGTCACTTAGCTGATCAGGGCTGGTCACTGGCAGGCTCTGTTGCCATGTTCACACGCAGTCCTTGCATTCCACTCTCTCCTTGCTCTCTACCCAGAATGCTCAAGTGACTTGTTGAGCCACTAATGTATGATACTGGCCAGTTTGCAATAAATTATTTATGCCGACATCTCCCTTTTTTTTTTGTAGATTGTGGGGCTTGGACTCGGGGCCTGGGTGCTGTCCCTGAGCTCTTCAGCTAAAGGCTACCATGCTATCCCTTGGGCCACAGTGCCACTTTCAGTTTTCTAGTGGTTAATTGGAGGTAAGTCTCATGGACTTTAGTGCTTGGGCTGGCTTTGAACCTTATGAGCCACCACACCCAGCTCCCCCCGGCCCCCATCCTGGGCTTGAACTCCAGGCCTGGGCCATGCCCCTAAGCTCTTTTGCTCAAGTTTAGTGCTCTACCATTTTTGAGCCAGAGTCACTTCCAGTTGTTTTGGTAGTTAATTGGAGATGAGTCTCATGGACTTTCCTGCCCAGGATGGCTCTGAACTGCGGCTCTCTGATCTCAGCCTCCAGTGTAGCTAGGATTATAGGCCTGAGCCATTAGCACTCAGCTCCTTTGTATTGTCTGAGGCTAGGGCTAAGGAAAAGAGGAATCTATCCCCCCAAACCATTCCCTATTACAGGAAATAGTACTTTTTCTACAGAGAGTTGGAATTGATTTTAGAAGTCTGTTGAAAAAACAACAAACTGAATTTGAGACCTAAGCAGGGGATAATTAACACAAGTGCCAATTCCAAATAAAACTTGCCTATCAGTTGGATTAACTCATTTTTCTTATTTTTAATTTTTTTTTTTTTTGCCAGTCCTGGGCTTGAGCTCAGGGCCTGAGCACTGTCCGTGGACTTTCTCAAGGCTAGAGGTCTACCACTTGAGCCTCAGCACCACTTCCGGCTTTTTTCTATGTATGTGGTACCGAGGAATCGAACCCGGGTCTTCATGCATGCTAGGCAAGCACTTTAACCACTAGGCCAAACTCCCGGCCCCTTATTTTTAATTCTTCAGTGATTTTTTTTTTTGTTGTTTTGGGTGGAGGGGAGGAGAGCTTGAACTCAAGGCCCAGTACTATCTCTGAGTTATTTATTTTTTCCCTCAAGGATCGTGCTCTACCACTTGAGCTATAGCTCTTCTGGCTTTTTGGTGGCTTACTGGAGATAAAAGTCTCACACTTTTCTACATGGGCTAACTCTGAACTGTGATCGCCAGATATCAGCCTGAGTAGCTAGGATTACAGGCGTGAGCTACCGTGCCTAGCTCAAGCTGGCATTTTTCAGCCATAGCCAGCTCACATAAGGCGAACATGAAAGACTTGCATTGCAGGTGGCTGTGCTTTGGCCTGCAATCCTCAATTTCAAAACTCCTATTACTTCATAACTCTTACTATAAAGCCTATTTGGACTCAGTTAATGCTGAGACAAAGGGCTGAGTTGGCCGACCCAGTCTGGAAAACTATTGCCTGTAGGAAGAGTAGCCAAGGCCAGCTGAGGAACACTTGCTAGTTTCGCTTGTGGCTTTTTGCTGAGTTTCAGACTTTCTTGCGTTGGCTCGGTTGGTTAAGAATCATGCCCAGATCTCAAGCCTCCTGAGAAGCTAGATTACAAGCACGAGCCACTGGTGTCCACATGAAAACACGATTTTGTTGTTTGTGGGGCTTGAACTCAGGGCCTGAGCACTGTCCCTGAAGCTCTTGTGCTCAAGGCTAGCATTCAACCACTTGAGCCACAGTGCCATTCCTAGTTTTTGAGTGGTGAAATTTAAGTCTCATGGTGACCTTTGTTTAGGCTGGTTTCAAATCATGATCCTCAGCCCTCAGCCTCCTGACCTCCCAAGTAGTTACAGGATTCCAGGCGTGAGCCACCAGTGCCCAGCTGAAAGCACCTGGAGACTGGCTTAGGCTCCATCAGGGGGATCTAATGGCCAGAGGGCGTGGTATTTGCATTGTTGCTCTATCCCTGCTGAAGCTGTGGCCTCCCAAGATGGATAGGGGTGATGCAAGCTAGTTCTTTGTCCTCAGGCCCACTCTGCCTAAGGCCTGGAGCCTTACTGAGTCCAGTGACTGTGGCCTGTTGGTGTTGGGCCCTGTCAGCCTAGAGAAAATGGCCTTTCCTGGTGCCAGGAACTCCCAGTAGAGCCATGTGCTGTAGTGAAGGTGTCTTAATCTTTGCTCAAGCTGATAATAGGGTATAAAGGAGGTCGATCAGAAATTCTAAAATACCATGGGACCTATGACAAAGCAGTCCTACACTAAAGGTGGAGTCCCAAACTACTTTCAGGGGTGAGGTGTGGCTTAACGTAACAGCACTTGCTTAGCAAACTCAGGTACTGCCGCTCATGAAAGCATTTTGGTTAAAAATTCTGCCACCCTCCCATATTTGTGCATTTAAAAAAATTATCTGAAGCCAGGCAAGGTGGCTTACACCTGTAGTCCTAACTCAGGAGGCTGAGATCTGAGGATCAAGGTTCAAAGCCAGCCCAGGCACAAAAGAAGCTGAGAATCCTATCTCCAATTCACCTCTAGAAAACCAGAAGTTGGGCTTGGCTCAAAGGTAGGGCAGTAGCCTTGAGCTGAAGAGCTCAGGGACAGCGCCTAGGCCAAGCTCAAGCCCCATGACTGCCCCCCACCCGGGCAAAAAAAAAAAAAAAATTATGGTTCCTTTCCCTTGTGATAGTGGAGATTGAATTAAAATCCTTATGAAAACTAGGCATGCACTCTACCATTAAGATATATCTCATGGGCTAGGAGTTTGGCCTAGTGGTAAAATGCTTGCCTACCATGCATAAAGATCTGGGTTTGATTCCTTGCTACCACATACATAGAAAAGCCAGAAGTGGTGCTATGGCTCAAGTGGCAGAGCCCTAGCATTGAGGAAAAAGCCCAAGGACAGTGTTCAGACTGAATTCAAGAGCCAGGACTGGCAAAAATAAATTACACATATATAAAATTTCTAGACCCAAATCTACAATTAAAAATACACAAGCTGAGAGCCTCTGACTAGCCTCTGTAAAAGAGCTCTTTGGGACTCAGATTGGAAGGGTCACAATTTGAGGCCAACCTGATCATATACCTGCTAAGTATGTGGGCATGGTAGATTGCACCTGTCCTAGCGAGGATGAGATCTGAGAACACTATGGCTCCAGGCAAGTGTGTGAGGAAGTCTTTTGCGATTCCATCTCAACGTAAAGAAGCTGGATGTGGTGGTACCTGCCTCTCACCGCAGCCATGGCGGCAGGAAAACAGGAAGTTCATGATGCTGGGCATGAAGAAGACCCTGATATCAAAACCAGTGAGGGGGGCTGGGAGTTTGGCCTAGTGGTTAAAGTGCTTGCCTAGCATGCACAAAGACCCGGGTTCGATTCCTTGGTACCACATACATAGAAAAAAGCCGGAAGTGGTGCTGAGGCTCAAGTGGTAGAGCTCTAGCCTTGAGAAAGTCCAAGGACAGTGCTCAGGCCCTGAGCCAAGGCCCAGGACTGGCAAAAAACAAAAACAAAAACAAAACCAGTGAGGGAAAGAAAGGGATGGACGCATGACTCAGTAGCAGAGTGCTCAACAAGCAAGCATGAAATCTTGAGCTCAAGCCCTAGTATCGCCAAAAACTAATAAAACAGTGGTGGTGCCTTTCTCACATAGTCTAAGAACCCGAGGAGCAAATGCACATCTGAAATATATTATTGCGGAAACTAGTTGGAATAACACTAGCTTTGGTAATACTTTTGAGGAACGGCCCTTTTGAGCTAGGTGTTGGTGGCTCACACCTGTAATCCTAGCTACTCAGGAAGGTGAGATCGGAGGATCACGATTCAAAGCCAGAGGAAACAGAAAAGTCCCCGTGAGACTCTTATCTCCAACAAACTACTCAAAAAAGCCAGAAGTGGCAATGCCGCTCAAGTCAGAAGAGTGGTAACCTGAACACAAAAAGAAGCTCAGAGACAGTGCCTAGGCCCTGAGTTCAAGACCTAGCATGGGCAATGAAGCAAAACCCTGCCCCTTTAAGGCCTATGATGGGTAATTCTTCTCGTTCCCACCACATATGCAGATTACATACAGACTCACAAACCCACTTTTACATAAGCATTAAGCATTTGCTGTATTGAAAAGATTTTTAGTTCCAATACTAGTAGTACAGTTACAGAGAGGAAAAAAAAAATAAAGGCTACAGAGCATATTTTTAAAACTTATTTGCGGGTATGTTAAATATGGTATGTTATATATTGGAGAAAAATGGGTATTTTTGTCTTTGAATTTACTACTGACAATTTTCTGTGCTAAGCATCGATATTCAACCTGGCTTTTCGCCTTTTGGAAGCGTATTTACACACAGTCCTCAATGTTGAGAAGATCCAGGACTCGGTAGAAAAAAACATTTCACACTTAAGTTTGTACAACAGAAATGTCTCAGCAGTCAAAGTGAAAGAAAACAAAAACATGCAAACCATACTTTTTCTGAAAACACTAAACTTTAAACAAAGCAAGCAGCGAAGCACACAAATGCAGAATGAAAAGAGCCTTTCCCTTCCACCAAAAAAGCAGTTATTTCCCTACTAATTTCACTAGGCGCCGTTTACTTTTCAAACAGGAAACAGGGAGACGATTAAAAAACAAAAACAACAACAACAACAAAAAAAAGGAGCAACGGCGCAGTCCCGCGATCCCGCAGCTCTGCGGCAGGTGTCTGTCTCAGTCTTCCGCGGGGTGCTTCAGTAGCGCGGGGGCGAGTAGGACGGGGACCGGGACCGCGAGGTGTACCTGCCGTGGGCGTAGTAGGGCGACGGCGACCGCCTCCTGTACACGGGCTCGCGGTCTTGGGCTCGCCACCCCCCGCCCCGGTACGACCGGCCGTAGTACTCGCGGCCGTAGTACTCGCGATCGTCAGTGCCGCGGTCGTAGCCTCGGTCGTAATAATCCCAGCGCCGGTAGCCGCCGTAGGTGGGTCTTCCCATGTAAATGCCGGGCGTCGGGGTGTGCGGCCTCTTCGTGATGGAGAAATCCACCCGGATCCTCCGCCCGTCGAGCTCCATGCCGTTGGCGCGCTCTTTGGCCTCCTTGGCGTCGTCCACGCTCTCGAAATACACGAAGGCGAAGCCCCGGGAGCGCCCGGACTGCTGGTCGTACACCACCGACACGTCGGCGATGGCGCCGTACTTGGAGAACACCTCCCTCAGATCCCTCTCGGTGGTGTACAGGCTCAGGCCGAACACGCCCAGGCAGCAGTTGGGGTCCGGGTCCTCCCGGTTCCCGCCGCCGCCGCCGCCGTGGCGCCGCTGCTGCTGTTGCTGCTGCTGCTGCTGCGAGGCGGGCGAGGGCGAGCGGCTGGGGCTGCGCCGTCTTCCGCGGTCCCGGCTGTAGTCCCTGCCCCCGGACCGCTGGCGGGAGCGCGGCGGGGACCGCGACCGGGAGAACCGCCGCCGGGAGCCCCGGGGGCACCGCGGCCGGGACTGGGACCGGGAGCGGGAGCGGGCCGGGGAGCGGCCCGCGGCTTTCCGGGGGGCCGGGGCGCTTCCACTTCCGGAAGCCGAGCGGGATTCGCGCTCGTCGTCGTCGAACATCCGCTCGCCGCTGTCGCTCATGACTCTGGGCCCGCCCTCGTCGCCTCCGGCTGGGTCTCAAATCTGCAAAAGAAGGTGTCAGCCACAGCGTTCACAATTACCACCTTCCCCTCCGTCTCGGGGGGAACCTCCGCTCGGAACAAGAGGAGAGAGGAGTCAAGCTCACCGTTTCAGGCCATCATGGCGGGGAGCGCCCGGCAGAGCTGCTCTCGTCATGGCCGGACAGGAAGCCGACGAGGCCTAACAGGAAGGGCCCAGGACGGCCTATGGTCCTCGAGGACACGCCCACGTGGCCCACCCCGTCCAATCAAATCCCGGCTTGCTCTGTTCCACCTCCCCGGTCTATGCAGATTAGGGACCACGGGCTGGGGGCGTGGCTAAAGCGGTAGAAGGCTTCCCTAGCAAGACCAGGCCCCGGTTCAGGCCCCAGAGCTGCTTCAGGCCCCAGAGCTGCTTCAGACCCCAGAGCTACGGCCCAAGTGCAAACCCCAAACAAAACCCAGATTCTCAATCAGTCAGTGGGATAAGTCACTTATCAGATCAGTTACACGATCCAGTCCTAGAAAAGGCTGAGCGCAGTGGCTCATGCCTGTAATCCTGTGTCACTCACAGGCTGAGATCTGAGGATCTCGGGTTCGAAGTCAGCCAGGGCGCTAAAGATCTTGAGACTCTCATCTCCAATTAACAACTAGAAAATGGGAAGTGGAGCTGAAGAGCTCAGGGACGGCTCCCAGGCTCGGAGTCCAGGCCCCACAACTGACAAACAAAACAAAACAAAACAAAACAGGGCCGGGAGTTTGGCCTAGTGGTTAAAGTGCTTGCCTAGCATGCACAAAGACCTGGGTTCGATTCCTTGGTACCACATACATAGAAAAAAAAAAAAAGCCAGAAGTGGTGCTGAGGCTCAAGTGGTAGAGCTCTAGCCTTGAGAAAGTCCAAGGACAGTGCTCAGGCCCTGAGCTCAAGGCCAGGACTGGCAAAAAAACAGAACAAAACAAAAAAAACACCTTTACTAACAATTCTGAAGTATGCTCTCCTACCCTTTGCAATCAAATTAAGTTGCAATAACCAAGCTGGGTGCAGCTCAGTGGTAGAGCACTGACACTGGATTCCCTCCACAGCACTGAGACACAAGTCAAAACCTACACTAAAAAATCCTGAAACTTGACCGTTTATAAACAAATATAGTTGTGTTATGTGGTTCTGGAGATAACTCCAAGAGGAAAAAGTGAGACCTGGGATGGGAGTTCTTGCCTAGCATATACAAAGACCTGGGTTTGATTCCTTGACACTACATAAACAGAAAAAGCCAGAAGTGGTGCTCTGGCTCAGCCTTGAGGAATGCCCAAGGACAGTGTTCAGGCCCTGAGTTCAAGCCCCAGGACTGGCAAAAAAAATAAATAAAAATACATGTTCCCTCCCTTCCCCCCCACCCCAAACAACTGAGGAATGAAGCCAAAGGCCTCTGGACTCTGGAGTTATAACTTTAGCCCCCCTCCCTTTTTTTGTCGATCATGGGGCTTGAACTCGGGGCCTGGGCACTTTTTGCTCAAGGCTAGTGCTCTACCACTTTGAACCACAGTGGCACTTCCAGCTTTCTGGTGGTTAATTGGAGTTAACAATCACCCAGACTTTACTTCCCTGGCTGTCTTTGAACTGGGACCCTTAGATCTCAGCCTCCTGAGTAACACGTGCCTGACTTTTTGGTTTGTTTTTAGATTAAGGCTTTGAGAACTTTGCCAGGGCTAGGGTCAAATTCCCATCTTCTGCGGGTGCCTTCCCTACTGAGAGATGCAATGATTTTTATAGCATCTGTTGCTTGCTATAAGCCTCTCCTGTGTAACTAGATGCTGGCTTTTTTTCTTTAGTGATAAATAAAGGGGGAAGGGGGCTAGGAAAGATATGAGTGTCCTGGCACTTGAACTCAGCGCAAGGGCACTGGCCTGGAGCTTCTTTTTCTTTTGCTGAGAGTAGTGCTCAACCATTTGAGCCACAGCACCACTTCCAGCCTTTTCCGTGTATGTGGTACTAACCGAATTCCATCCAGGGCTTCATATACACTAGACTGCTGTGTCACACTCCCGTCCCTGTGTGTGTGCGTGTGTATGTGTGCACAGATCCTGGGGGCTGTAATAACTCAGGGCCTTTGCCTGAGTGCAGTTCCTGAACTTCTTTTGCTCAAAGATAGCAACCTACCACTTGGGCCACAGCTCTACTTCCTGCCTTTTTTTCTTTGGCTCGTTTAACTGGGAGGTAACATTTTCACAGGCCTTCCTGCTCGGGTGAGGCTTCCAACTGTGATCCTCAAGAGCTCAGCTTCCTGAGTGGCTGGGATTTCAGGTGTGCGCCAGCGAGAGTCCTGGGAAAGTAGTTCAAGCTGAGGGCTGGAGTTGCCGTCCTGCCCCACCAGGCCCGGCTTTGCACTGCACGTGATCGTTACAGAGCCACAGCAAAGAATCCATTTTGTTGGCTGTGTCTCCTTTCCACTCCACATCGCACCTCTTGTATTAATATCTGTGTGTGTGGGGGGGGGACACACCGGGGTTTGAACTCGGGGCTTTGTGCTCGCTAGGATACCCTACTGACTGCGGGAGCCAGGCCTCCAGGCAGCCCCTCGGATCCAGTGGCTTTCTTCCCGGCCTCCCCGTCCCTCCTCCCGGCCAGCTTCCCTCGTGGCGGTGGACGGGCCCGCAGGCGGGCGGGCCGGCTCCCCACGGCTCGGCCCCACGGCCCCGGGCTTCCCGTCTCCTCCTCACGAGGCGGGCGGCGCCGGGGGACCCCGCACCCCCCTCCCCCCCGAACCTCGTGTGCCGCCGGGGTCCGGGACGGGGCTGATCGGAGCTCCCACCCCCGGGCTCCCGGGGTGCGACGGAATCGGCGGGGGGGCCACGTCGAGCCGGGGAGCCCCCGACCCCCCGCGGCTTCCCGGCTCCGGGACGGCTCTTTGTTTCGGCGGACCCCCCCCCCCTCGGAGCCTCCCGCGGCCCCGGGCCCGGCTCCTCCCCGGACGGGGCTCCGCGGGTGGCGGAGGGCGCCGTGGGGGCCCCGGGGCGTGGGATTACTTTTTCGAGTCCACTTACTCGGTTTACAAAACCGTGCACGCCGACGGTTCTCAGCCCGGAAACTCTTCACGAAGTGGAGGGGGAAACTCGCCCGAAGCCTCGACCTTCGGCCCCGGTGGTCTCCGAAGACGAGGACTCCACCGGGAAGGAAGAAAGAAAAAAAAAAAAAAAAAAAAAAAAAAAAAGCCCCGCTGCCTCAGTTTCCCCAAGACCACGAGCACGAGTTTGCGCCTTTTCGTTCCGGGCCGCAGGCAGAGTCCCAACTACCCACGGCGTCGCCCCGCCCGCTCGGCATTCCGAGCGACAGTCGGCCTGGCCAATCAGCGCGCCGCTGGTCAGAGCCCGGGGCCCTTCCGGGCGCATGCGCACTGCCCGTGTTCCGGAGATGGGGGGCTTCCGGGTTTGGGGCCGGGTCTCGGTTGTCTGCGCGCGGCCCCTGCACGCAGGCTTCGGCACCCGGGCCCGGTAATCACCGCCGGCCCCGGCTTTGGTGGAGCAGGAGGGCGGCCCGGGAGGGATCCCTACGAGGTGCTCGTGGGTCCCGACGCGGTGGTGCAGCCCCCGGAGCCCCGACGTGTGGCTCGCCCCGGGCGGGGTCCGACCCCGCGACCCCCCCCCCCCCCATTGTTGCTTCGCCCACTTTTTCCAGGCGGCAGCCGCAGCCTCGAGGCCCGGATGCCCCGGAGGCCCGGGGGTGGCCGCGGCCGGGCGGCCGCACGCGGGAGGAGCTGCTGGACGAGCTGCGAGCCGCCCTGCTGCGGCGGGAAGGTGAGGGGCGCCCCCGGCCGGCCCAGGGGCCGGGGCCGTGAGTCCAGTGGTTGACCGACAGGCTCCCGGGGCAGCGGTGCGGCCGTCTGGCTGAGGAAAACGATTTCTCCAAACCTGCGTGCTCCTTTCGTGCTGTGTTCCCGTCCCCGAGCACTGTGGCCCAGCTTACAGACAGAGAGCAACCGGGGCCCTGCTGCCAGCCACCGCTCAGTATTCATCAGACACTAAGCCATGCGAGGGATCTTTGCTGTGAATTAAACGGTGGGGAGACACACGTCAGGGACCCAGACCTCTCTCTTGGGTGGCATTTGAGCCAAGATAATGAGCCGAGACCTGTGAAACTGAGGCATTAAGCAAGTACCAAGGCCCCCGTGGTGACAGTGAGGAAAGACCACAGACTGGGCTTGTGTGAGGTTGGGGTTCCCATGTTGAGATGAATGGGAAGGTACTTTCATCAGGTCATGGTGGTTTACTGTTGGCTTTTAATATGTTCCAGGGCCTCTAGTGACATTGAACAAGCCACCTGGACTGCCAGTGTCAGGTATGGGGTGTTGGGAGGTAATGAAGGGAAAGGTGCTGTTTCCAGGGGAAGGGTGGCCCGTGGGGAGGTAGCTCTGGCCCTGGGGAGGAGCCAGTGCCCTTTTTTCTTCTCTAGGAAAACCAGGAGAGCTGACATTGCAGTCTGTGCTGCCTGAACTGAGCCAGGCCCTGGGGACTGGGGAGTTACAAGTGGTCCAAGCACCAGGGAAGTAAGTGATTAGAGTGGGAATTTAATGATCAAACAGCTACTATGTATAAAATTCATAGTCCAGTACCTGGCTGATGATAAGTGCAATGATATTTGGGTATAAGCATCCTGGGGGCCAGAGCAAAACAAGAAACAGAATGATCTAATCTTGTTAGCTAACAAAGGGAAGCCTTGTTTTTCAGGAGGTCTGTACTGTAGATCTGGTGTTACTGTTTTATCTTAAGCCGGACAGTACTCCTTCCTAGGGGTGTTTTGGAAGAGGGGTAGAAGGAGTGGGGCTGGAACTCAAGGCCTCATGCTCTTGCTTAGCTTTTTCAGTCAAGTCTGGAGCTCTACCACTGAGTCACATCTCCACTTTCAGCTTTTTTTGTGAGCTAATTGTAGTTGGAGTCTCTTCTGTGTGGGGCACCTTCAGACCAGCATCCTCAGATCTATCCTTCCTGAATAGCCAGGAACTATTCAGGCTCAGTTACTCTGAGCCTCCAGCATCCAGTTTCTAGGGTCCCGTGTTGTGAGTGGGCCCACAGGGTGTTGTGTGGTTTGTCCCTTCTTCCAGGGAGTCCTCTGGGCTTGTTCTCCTCTCCAGTTGTCCCCAGACAGCAAGCCACCTACAGAAGTATTTTATCTGCTCTAAGAAGGCCCAGAGACCCACAGCCACCTACTAGTAAGCAGAGTGGTGAGGCTGAGGACAGCAGGGAGTGGGGCGTGCCCACAGGCCACCCCATGACCTCTCCTGCCCTTTCTCAGTGCCATCACTGATGGCATCCCGACCCCCCCAGAGGGGAAGATCTGTGTATCCTTGACCCTGACCTACACTGGTGACGTCAGCCGGGTGAGTCGGGCGGGGAAGCAGGCCCTTCAGTCCTGTGACCTTGCAGAGGAGTCTGGGAGGGATGGGGGGGGAGCAGGCAGCTCTGTGTAACTCTCAGGTGTGAAGGAACCTTGTTGAGGCTTGGCTGGCACCACAGGTGGTTCCAGTCAAGTCCCCATCCCGGAAGAACATTGTGGAGGGTGTGAGGAGGACTCTCAGCCTTTTCCGCGTGGTGGCCGCGGGCTCTGGCTGTGCCCTGGTCCAGCTGCAGCCACTGACAGGTGGGTCAGAGCCCCGGCCGGCCTTTGGACAGTATTTGGCTCAGGCAAACTTGGGGACCTCTGGTGGCCCCCACGGGTTTGGGGCTTGGCCCCGGATAGCACCCAGAGGGAATGAGGGTTGCCATCTTAGTAGTTCAGCCATTGCCACGATCTCAACCCGACTGCCCCCCAGCCCTCTGCCCCTCACTGCCCCTCGGGATTGGGGAGGGGAGGAGGAGAGCCTGCCAGCCACGTCCTGCCGTCCTGTCCTCCTGTCGCCCAGCCTTCCCCAGTCAGCTGCAGGTGCACATGATGCTCCAGCTCTGCCCCGTGCTCGGGGACCACACATACGCCTCGCAAGTGGGTACCGTCCTAGGCCAGCGCTTTCTCCTGCCAGCTGAGAATGCCACGCCCCGGAGACAGGTGCCTGTGCCCATCTGCCCTCCTCCTTCCAGAGAGGGCTGGGAACCAGGGCGCCCTCCTGGTTTCCTGTGTTCTTGACCCATCTAGTCGTGTGGCTTGGGTCCTATGCTGCCCACGTCGTCAGTGAGAGCCCTGAAGGGTCTGTCCCCCTCAAGTGTGGTGGTGTGTGTGGGGGGTACTTGTCACTCTGACCTTGAGCCCAAAGTACCAAGGTCAACATTCCCTTGTGTCCAGTGTGATGAGGGGGACTGAGGATGGATTTCACCTGCAGAGGTGTCATCACATGACCTCCGCAGGCTGCAGGAGTGGGACGTGTAGTTGAGCTGTGTGTCCAGGAGAAAAGTGATTTGGGGAATTCCCAGCAAGTGTGTGTACACAGACTCCTCAGATGGGGAGGGGAGGAGGTGCTGGCCTCCCTCCCTCTGCATTCCCCCTGGCTGCCATACTTGTTTCTTCCCGTCAGGTCTTGGGTGAAGCCCTCCTCCACCTCCTCCGCCTCACTCCCTCCCAAGCTGCCCAGCTGCCTCTGCACCTCCACCTGCACCGGCTTCTCCTCCCGGGCACCAGCCACAGGGATGCCCCCTTGGAGCTTCTGGCTCCCCTGCCCCCCTATTTCTCCAGAACTCTGCAGAGCCTGGGGATCCCCCAGCAGTAGCCCTCCCTCTGCCTGTTCCCCCTTCCCAAGTGGACGGCAGCACAGGGTCAGCGTCTCGTGGTCAGTGTCCCAGGCTCTGAATCAGGCAAATCCTGGCTCGGCCACTTGCTTGCTGAGTGGTGTCGGGCAAGTGACTTCTCTCTGAACTTGAAATAATAAAAATCCCTACCTCAAGGTCTGCTTCAGAGGCTTCGTTGTTAAAATAAATATTTAGGGCCAGAAGTCTAGCCAGTGCCTGGCTCATTTTCTCTTATTACACTGCCTCAGTTGGCCTCAACTCCTGGGCTCAACAAGCCTTACTGCCGAACCCTCCTGAGTAGCTGGAACTGCGGGGGTACACTATAGCCCTGGCCCCCGTGGCAGTAACTACGCTTAGATTGTGACTTCCCAGTGTGAGCCAGCACCACGCCCCCCTCCTGAACTGGATCCATCTTCTACAGCTGACAGGAACCCTGACGCGTACTCTGACTTGCCATTGCCCCCACTCCCGGCCACCATTCTGATTTTAACCTTTGAAATGGACTATATATACCATCTAAGTGGAGACACTCATATTTCACTTTAAAAAAAACCCTGAAATACAGCTTGGCGCTAGTGGCTCACGCCCATAATCCTAGCTTGTCAGAGGGCTGAGATCTGAGGATCATGGTTGAAAGCTAGCCCTGGCAGGAAAGTCAGTGAGACTCCTCTCCAGACGTGGTGCTGTGGCTCAGCGTGGTAGAGCACTAGCCTTGAATGAAAAAGCTTATTTTTGCTTCCTGTAGTAGCTGATGCCTGTCCCCACTTTTTCTGTTGTGATCAAGTCTCGATCTTTTGTTTCACTTTGTTGGTTTTTTGGGGTTTTTTTTGTAATGGAGATTGAACCCAGGACGTTGCACTTGCTAGGCAAGCGCATTGCCACTGAGCTACATCCCAGCCCAAGGTGTCAGCCGTTTTGTCTGTGCCGGCCTGGAACCATGGTGCTCCCAGTCTCTGCTTCCTGAGTTGTTAGGTCACAGGGTGAGCAGCCAGCACAGCCCTGCTGTTTCACCATATGCACAAGCGTCCCACGACCAGCTCCACTAGTACATTCATTCCCATAAGCTGTAGGAACAGCCTACCACAACCCGAGTGGCTTAGGACAGAAACAGTCCTCAGTTCAGTAGACCTGAAGCTCAAAGCCCCGGTGACAGCAGAGGTCCCCTCAGGGCTCCGAGATTCTCTGTGCTCTGGCTGTCCATTGGTTGCTGGAGATAGAAAGCAGGGCCTCCGACTTGACAGGTGTTTCTCCATCAAGCCTCTGCTTAAAAATCTATCATCCTGGGGCCGGGAGTTTGGCCTAGTGGTTAAAGTGCTTGCCTAGCATGCATGAAGACCTGGGTTCGCTTCCTCGGTACCACATACATAGAAACAGCTGGAAGTGGTGCTGAGGCTCAAGTGGTAGAGCTCTAGCCTTGAGAAATCCCAAGGACAGTGCTCAGGCCCTGAGTCTTCGCCCAGGACTGGCCAAAAAAAAAATAAATCTATCATCCTGACTGCTCCGCTCCCTCCCATGGCCTGGGCAGAAAACCCATGAGACTATCACCAACAAACTACCTCCCAAAAAGTGGAGCTGTGGCTCAAGTGGGTAGAGTAGCAGCCTTGGGCAAAAAGCTCAGGGACAGTGCGCAGTCCCTGAGGAGCTCTAAGATTGGTGCACACACACACACACACACACACACACACACACACACGAACACACACAGAGCTTTCTAGCATACTATTAGAGATGACAGTGCAAGAAAGTAACTTTGAGCTGGGCACTGGTGGCTCATGCCTGTAATAGAGGCTCTTCAGGAGACAGACCTCAAAGATAGTGGTTTGAAGTCAGTTAGGGCAGAAAAGTCTGAGAGACTTTAACTCCAATTATCTGGCAGAATGCCAGTTTAGAGCGTGGTTCAAATCATAGCGTACCAGACAAAAGCAAGAAAGCCAAGCAAGAGCATGAGTCACTTAAGTTGAAGCCTCAGTACTAACACAAAGAAAAGAATCACTTTGACTTTCCTGCTGTTTTTCCCCAACATGTCATTCCATATATATATATATAATTCATATATGAGAGACAGGCCTGGGTGTGGTCCTTGTGCTCTTTCGGCTCAAGACTGGTTCTCATACTCGGAGCCACAGCTCTACTTGTGGTTTTCTGATGGCTAATTGGAGAGGAGTCTTAAGGACTTACGTGTGGGGTTGGCACATCTGCTCCTGAGTAGCTGGGATTACAGGTGTGAGCAACCAGTGCTTGGCAGGCTGTGCTGTTTTTGCCTCTCCTGGGGCTTGGACACTGGGGCACTTTCCTTGAGCTTTCTCAAAGCTAGCACTCTACCACTTGAGCCATAGCATCACTTCTGCCTTTTTCTGTGTATGTGGTACTGAGGAATTGATTCCAGGACCTCCTGCATGGTAGGCAAGCACTCTACCCCTAGGCCATGCTTTTGGTCCCAGCTGTACTGTTTTGGTTTTTTTTTTTTTTCATGAGACTCCCTGGGAAAGGTGCAGAAGTGGAAAAGTCCCACTCCTGTGGAAGGATGAAGCCCACACTGAGGCCAGGGGCATGGCTCAAATGGTAGCGTCTGCTGAGAAGCAGTGAGGCCCTGAGTTCAAACCACAGAACCACCAAAAAGGAAAATGGAAGTCAAAAGGTGAGTGTGCAGACCTTAGTGAAACAACGTGAGAGATGGCAGCATACCTCTGTCATCCCAGGGACTGCAAGATAAACCACTGCATGGAAACGGTCTTCTGAGCCTCCCCTCAGCATTTAGCTGCTTCTTTAACTTCTCTGCCCAGTCTAGTACTGGAAGAGATTGCATCTTGGGCCTTCAGTCATATAGGTCCCCACTGCATCAGACTTGCATTAAATAAGTGTATGTGCTGTCTGTTCATCAAACTCATTTAAGTCTCAGCCCGCCGTGGCCTTCAGTGACTGACACCCACCAGACAATCCAGGACAGTCTCATTTTGAGATGTCAGTTTATTAACATTTGCACAACATTTTCCACATAAGGACACACTTCATGGGTTCCAGGTAGAGTTTTTAGAGGACCACCACCCTGCCTACCACAGCAGACAAGCTCAGACTTCTTCATGGGACTGGGGTGGTTTTGGTCCCTTCTGGGAGAAGGGACGGGCCTATGCCCTCCAGAGACCGGCTTATGCCCACCAAAGGCATCTCTTTTCCCTTTCCATGTCATTCCTATGTCCACCAGGTGTCACCCTGCCAGCCCTGCTCATCTTCCAGGGCCGGGGATCCTGGCATGCTGCAGTTGTGACTGTGGGCCTTGCCTTACGCCTGCTGCCTCGAGCTTTGAGGCAGGCCGATTCCCTCATCTATACAGTGGAGGCCTTCCCCGCCCCCAGCCCCCTGCGGTCCTGCCCAGGAAGCCGAGTCTGCCTCTGTGCTGCATGGGAGAGTTCTCTGCACCTCGGGGTGGAGGGGCCTCGCCCGCTTGTTCTTCATCCTCCACCAGCAGTGGAGCCAGGCCTGGAATACATCAGTCACCACTTTTTATTCGGCTCTGCATGCAGGGCAAGGGCAGTGGGGTTCAGAGCAGGGGTTTCTCTAGCATCAGATTCCCCACCATCCCCAGCCTACGGAATGCTAAAGCAAGGGATACGGGAAGGCTCAGCCTCTCCTTAGGGTATGCCTCAGCCTTGGATTTGTCGCAGCGTCTGGCCTTGAACTTGCCTTTGGACTTGACCTTCCTGTGGTGGCTAGGAAGAGGTCCAACTTCAAAGGACAGAGGCCACAAGGCACTTCCACAATGGGGGGCTCGAAGGCGCGGAGGAACACCAGCCTCGGTGTGAAAGGGGGGAGAGGGAGAGATGATCAGGAGGGTGTCTCCGAGGGGGTTCTGAGAGAGCTCCTAGCTGCCCATGGGGACCCCCCCACCCTGTCCCTCTGACCCTGTCCCCAGTGCTCAGCGCTCCCCCCCGCCCTGGATTGTGAGTCAGTTCAAGGCCCACCTTTCTTGGCTTCAGGACGCCGGGTGTCCCCTTGAGCTCAGGGGCGGGTGGAAAGGACATCAGCACCTTGGCGGTGGGGAGAGTCATCAAGGCCTTGCCTGTAGTCGAAAGGGCCTTAGCGCCCATCAGCTTGTTGTGCTGCAGTCTGAGGACCCGGCCCTGGGGTCGGAGCACACTGGGGGAAGGCAGCCGGGCCTTGGTGTGGAGGCTGGGGAAGTGGGAGGGGGCTGTGGGAGCAAGGGAAGCTGTGAGGGTCGGGGGAGGGCTGCAGACTGACCAGCAGAGGGCGGGGAGAGACAGGGCAGGGTGGGAGCTGGTGGAACTTTCCCGGTTTCCTCCTCCCGAGGGGAGAGCGGAGGATTTGGAGTCCAACAGACCTGGGCCTGCATCTCTGGATGGTCCTTTCTGAGCTGTGCAACCTGGGGCAACTTCCTTACACTTCCTGCCACCTCGGCTGGAAAACGGGGACAAAAATGGCCACCTTACTCGGTGGTTGTGAGGGCTACAGAGCTTCTCAGGCTCCTGTGTTTAGAGCCTTTAGGGGCAGAGCAGAGCAGCAGCAAAGGCCTGGACTCCACCCTGGATCTAGATCCTGCCATCCTTTTTTGCTGTTGTTGTTGGTCATGGGACTTGAACTCTGGGCCTGGGCACTGTCCCTGAGCTCTTCAGCTCAAGACTACCACCCTACCCCTTGAGCCACAGTGCCACTTCTGGTTTCTGGTGGTTAATTGAAGATAAGACTCTCACGGACTTTCGTACCCGGGCTGGCTTTGGACTGCGATCCTCAGATCTCAGCCTCCTGAGTAGCTAGGGTTACAGGCGTGAGCCACTGTGCAGGGCTTGAACTCTGTTATCTTGCAGAGCAACTGCTGGCAGTCACTCTGCCTGGGTGACAGCTGTGGAGGGGACAATATGCATTTGGCAATGAACCTAAAAATACTTTATGAGCAATGGCTTTTACTTGCTATGGAGGGGTGGTCGCTGGTGGGAGGCAAATCAGACAGGGGGGAAGGTATCTGAGGGGAAGATCTAGCCCAGGCTGGGTTATTTCAGATGTTCAGCGGGTGGGGTTGCAAAGGTTATGGGTGAAATCGTGCCCTGCCCTGGTGCCGGGAGGGTTTCCACTTGTGGAGAGTAGTGCAGCCCCAAACGGTGGCACATTTTGCCTTGCCTTTCTTCCCCTTTCCAGGCACTGTGGTGGTAGCAGTGGAGCTTGGCTTCTCACTGTGCCCCAGGCTCTTGGTCCCAGCAATTCTCCTAGAAGCTGACCTGTGGGTAGGGGTCCCCGAATCCTTGCTTTCCCCAGGGCTTCGTGGGGTTAGCAGATGAGGGAGTGCTGGACGGGTCCCCATCCGGCGATACATGGCTAATGGCTTCTTGATGGTGAAGCCCTCCACCATCAGCTGGATGCCCACGTACTGGGGCACCTCCACGGCGGGCTGCGGGGGAGAGACGAGGCCCACTCAGACAGTGCCCTTCCCTTCCTGGGGCTGGCAGGACTCAGGGCACAGAGGGCACAGGGGATGGGTCAGTTCCTACAGATGAGGATAGTCACTTCCTTTAGGATAGACTAGGACAAGAGCTGTTTCTGGGTGGAGAAACAAGAAGCCCACCTTTATCCTCTAAGGAAACTACTAGAGAGTCACAGGGCCCCTAGGCATTAGTAGCCCAGAGGAGCGGGGGAATTCTAGCCATACCCACACAAGCACAACTCCGTCATCTCATTGGATATGAGGGCAGCTCAATGGGAGAACGAGACTGCCTAGTCAAGCCCTAGGTCAAGCTAAGTCCCCAGAATCATAAAATAATAATAATAATAATAAACCTTCCACAATCTACCCACACAGCAGAATCATTTGGAGCTTGCTAAAACCGCAGCTAGCAGGGCTCCTGGCCAGTCTCCGATCACAAGAAGCTCAGATATCTTAGAATAGCCTTATTTAACCAATGTGGAATGAACAAAGAATTAGAAATTTACTAGAACAGCTGCCTCACAAAGCACAAAACACTGAGTACAAACCCCAGCACTGCCCTCACCACCACCCCCCCCCCAAAAAAAACCCCAGAAAATAGATATTAAAACAATGAAGTAGAGCTGGCCTAGTGGTAGAGGGCTTGCCTAGCATGCACGAAGACCCAGGTTCAGTTCCTCAGTACCACATATGTAGAAAAAGCCAGAAGTGGTGCTGTGGCTCAAGTGGTAGAGCTCTAGCCTTGAGAAAGTCCAAGGACAGTGCTCAGGTTCTGAGTTCAAGCCCCAGGACTGACAAAAACAAAAACAAAAATTAAAAAAAATGAAGTGGAAAAAGAAAAACATGACAAGAAACTTATGCTAGGCACAAGTCCAGCCAGAGGTGTTAATGTGACAGTGGAATTTACAGACAGTGCCTTTAAGTGACTAGCATCAAATAAAAACAAAGTGGAAGCTCATGACTGAAGCCTATTTGGGTTTGTAAAGAGAGAGACAGATGGGGCTGGGAATGTGGTTTAGAGGTAGAGTGCTTGCCTAACATACATGAAGCCCTGGGTTCAATTCCTCAATACCACATAGACATAAAAAGCCAGAAGTGGTGCTGTTGCTGAAGTGATAGAGCACTAGCCTTGAACAGAAAGGACCAGCACATACACACACACACACAAGCACACACAGAAACCATTTACACATACAGACACAAGCCATCCCCTACTCTTTTTTTTTTTAGTTCACACCATCAGCACCTTCCCGCCCAGAACCCAAACCATGGCAGATGAGAATCTGTCATGAAATAAAATGCCACAACAATTACTTCCAGAGCTCAGAAAACCCTTAGAAAGTCAGGTGTTTTTTTTAATCATGGGACTGAAGTTCACGGTCTAGGTGTTGTCCCTGAACCTCTCTGTGCTTAAGGCTAGTGCTATAGCTCTTGAGCCTTTTCTGTGAATGTGGTACTGAGGAATCAAACCCAGGGCTTCATGCATGCTAGGCAAGCTCTCTACCACTAGGCCACATTCCTGGCCCCATTCCCCAATGTTTAAAAAAAATTTTTTTAGCTGGGCACTGGTGGCTCACACCTGTAATCCTAGCTACTCAAGAGGCTGAGATCTGAGGATAGCAGTTCAAAGCCAGCCCAGATATGAAAGTCTGTGAGACTCATCTCTAGTTAACCACCAGAAAACCAGAAGTGGCACTGTGGCTCAAGTGGTAAAGCACTAGCTCAGGAACAACTCCCAGGCCAAGAGTTTGAGCTCCACAACCAACAGCAAAACAAAACTAAAACAAAAAATTGTAATGTCAAGGATATAACCAAGGGCCTAGAGTTTGGCCTAGTGATAATAGTGCTTGCCTAGCATGCACGAAGACCCGAGTTTGATTCCTCAGTACCACATGCATAGAAAAAAAGCTGGAAATGGTGCTGTGGCTCCAGTGGTAGAGTTTTAGCCTTGAGAAAGTCCAAGGACAGTGCTCAGGCTCTGAGTTCAAGGCCCAGGACTGGCAAAAAAAAAAAAAAAAAGGATGTAATCAAGTACCTTGTGCATTCTAGGCAAGCACAAGCTAGTAATCAACACCCCACCCCCATCTCCATACCCCTGCACCACTTTAGGACTCTAGCAACAAAGGCAGATGTGGCCCTTTCACTTTAACCTCCACAACTGTGAACCAAAACAATAAACCTCTCTTCTTTATGAATTATGTCCCTCCACCATGCTATCATGTTATTAGCAACAGAAAATGGGCTACTACACAATATACAATATACATCAGTGAACCCACACTTCACTGATGGGGAGACACTCACAGTATGCACCTTGTGATGCCTCGAGGACCCTGTATCACCTCTGAGTTGTTTTTGCCAAAAGTGTGCTTAACCTGAATCTCATCAAGCTGTTTGACCTAACTTCTAGTTTACAGGGCATTCAGATAGCAGAAAAGCAAGTCAGACAACACCACTGGAAACAATCAGATAAATTCAGAATGTGGGGCAGTTCTCCAAAGCACAGCAGGTTCTTTCAAAAGATCAGAATGGAGAGAAAGTGGGGCTGCCCTAGGTGAAGAGACCAGAGACAAAACCACCAGTGAAAGTGTGGGGCTTCCTTACACAATGCCCCCGCCCCAAGCTCCTAAACCAATCAATAACGAAAGACAACTGGGGATATGAGATCAGTCATGGGGCTTGAACTCAGGAACTCGGCCTGGGTGCTATCCCTGAGCTTTTTTTCTGTTCATGGTCAGTGCTCTACAACTGAAGCCACAGCTGGACTTCTGGTTTTAGCTTTTGGTTGGTTAATTAGAGAATAGAGTCTCATGGACTTTCCTGCCTAGGCTGGCTTTGAACTGTCATTCCGTCTCCTCAGTACCTAAGATTACACACATTGATCCACAGAATGGGACAACACATTTTTTGAAACCAAAATGCCAACATACTCAGCTAAGACATAATCAGCACTATAACCAAGGCCATCTAGTTCACACCATCAGCACCTTCCCGCCCAGAACCCAAACCATGGCAGATGAGAATCTGTCACGACATAAATTGTCCCAATGAATTACTTCCAGAGCTCAGACAACCCTTAAAATGTCAGGTTTCTGGCTTTTTTTGGTGTGCTGGTCCTGAGGCTTAAACTCAAAGCCTGGGGCACTATCCTTGAGGTTTTGTGCTTAAGGCAAATGGTCTACCACTTGGGCTACAGCTCCACTTCCAACTTGTTTTTGGTAGTTAACTGGCGATAAGAGGCTCTTGGCCTGGCTTCAAATCACAGCCTCTATAGTAGCTAAGATTACAGGTGTGAATTACCAACATCCAGCTTCAAGTCTGATTTTTGAAAACTCTGACTCTATCCTTTATTAGCAGACTCAAATCTCTTTTTATTATAAGATGAATAAGATAAATACTGTTACTACTACTACTACTAATAATCCCAATGGCAACTGTGATTGGGTAGTGTCTGGCATTTCTCCTGACCCTCATCACCAACTGATTAAATAATGACAGTAGCTAAAACTTGTGCCACTTTCTCTGTGTGCCAGTACTAAAATCTTCACTTTGATCAACTGTAATTCTCACACCATAGAACTAGATGTTAACTCTTGCTTTAAAGATGAGGAACAGGCCTAATCTGGGGATCGGTGGCAGGACAGGGTTTTGAAATGAGTCTGATGGCCAAGCCCTGTGGCTTTTGTTGATGGTGGTGGTGATGGTTGTGGGGACTGAACTCTGGGCATTTTCCCTGAGCAATTCAGTTCAAGGCTACCACCCTCCCCCTTGAGCTACAGCACCACTTCTGGTTTTCTAGTGGTTAATTTGAGATAAGAGTCACGTGGACTTTAGTGCCTGGGCTGGCTTTGGACCGAGATCCTCAGATCTCAGCCTCCTGAGCAGCTAGGATGACAGGCGTGAGCCACCACGTCTGGCCCTGTGGCTTTATTATGGGGCCGCCTACCCTACAATGGACCCCCCTGGGCTTCTACTTAGGGTACACCACCTCACCTGCTTATAGATGAGCTCGAAGGCGCCTGTGTCACAGCTCCGGTCCAGCCGCCGGTCGATAACCACGCGCAGAGTGTCGGCCTGCACACCGGCACAGAGGCGGGCAGTGACGGCTGTGGAAGGCGCCATGGTGGGGCTGGCGTTGATCTCGATCAGCCAAGGCTGGAAGTCCTCGCCAAACACAAAGTCTGCCCCGTAGAGCTCAAAGCTCGCCTTCCGGCATTGCACCGTGTCCTGAGAGGTCTGAAGTGCGTGGATCACAGCAGCTTTCATTCCGGGCACAATGACATTAGACCAGGCATTGGGGGCGCCCAGCTCCTGCAGGTGGTCCTGGAACGTCTGGCTGGACCACATGTTGTCTGCCGGCAGCATGGGATGCCGGTGGCATGAGGTCTCCAGGTGTTTCTGGATGGAATTGTTGCACAGGTGCACAGAGCTAGGGCGGAGGGGAAAGCCGAGGCTCAGGTCTGGGGGCCTCCACTCGAGCTGGGCCTCCCTGGTTGGTGTAACTGAGATGGGGCCCTGCGAAGGAGCCTTTCAAGTCACAGCCAGTCCTACCTCAGGACTACAATGAGTGCACTAACTAGGGGGCCATAATACTGAGGGCTTGGGGCCTCGTCCAGTGAGCCCTTCCCCTGCTTAGAAGGTGTGCCAGGGGCATGTTCCAGTGACACTCAGGGCTAGCTGCAAGTTCTCCGGCCAGTCATTTTACGTGCATATTCTTGACAAATGCTAACGGAGGGCTGGAGCAGTACCTGCCTCATTGGGCTTTGTTGGTAGATCGCTAGCCAGAGTTCAAGCCCCACAGCAGCAGCAACAAAAGTCTCACAAACTTTCCTCCCTGAGCTGGCTTTGAACTGCAATCCTCTGATGTCAGCCTTCTGAGTGGCTAGGATTACAGGGCTAAGCAACCAGTGCCTGGGCTTCACTGGGCTTTATGAAACATGACGAAAGCATACACAAATGCTAAAAGACTCATTACTGATAGCTACAGTGACACGTTTCAGATGACGTCTCCATTTGTCATCTGTGGACACTAAGGTTTTCGCCTCTCCAAGCTACAGACATGGAATCTGGACCAAGGGATCAACAAGAAAAGCTGAACTAGGCCGGGAGTTTGGCCTAGCGGTTAAAGTGCTTGCCTAGCATGCATGAAGACCCGGGTTCGATTCCTCGGTACCACATACATAGAAAAAAGCTGGAAGTGGTGCTGAGGCTCAAGTGGTAGAGCTCTAGCCTTGAGAAAATCCAAGGACAGTGCTCAGGCCCTGAGCTCAAGCCCAGGACTGGCAAAAAAAAAAAAAAGCTGAACTACCAGAGTTAACAATGCACCTTGTCTATAGCCTATTAGATTATTTGATGCATTATGTTCTTTGCTTGTGTTTCCCACTAGGATGTGAGGGTGTATCTTCTGTGTGCCAGTCCTGGGACTGAAACTCAGGGCCTAGGTGCTGTCCCTGAGCTTTTCTGATCAAGGCTGGCACTTTTCCACGTGAACCCACAGACGCACTGCCAGATTTATGGTGGTTAATTGTAGTCTCGTGTTCTTCTCTTTCCGGGCTGGTTCAGCCTCCTTGGTGGCTAGGGTGACAGGCAGGAGGCCACCAGCACTGGGTGGCTATGAGCACTTGAGCGCTGAGATCATGTTTTGTCCACCACTATATCCCAAGGGCCTAGAACAGAGGTCAGCAGCCCCAGGGTGAGGGATGGGTGGTGGACGGAGGAAGGCCTGCCTGCCTGCCTGCCTGCCTGCCTGCCTGCGAGTCCCCGTGTGCAATCGGTGACTGCTGGCGCGGGTGCTGGGGGAGAAGGCACTCACTTGTCCAGGTTCTTGAGGGAGAAGGGCTGTGTGGAGAAGCGGATGTAACTGTCCCGGTAGAACCACACGGTGAGTGGGTTCCAGTCGGTGACCAGGAACCACTGTCGCAGGTCAAATTTGGTGCCGAAGATGAGCAGGGGCCGCTCGATGTACTTCTGGACCACCCACTTGCCGTCCTTGATCATCATGGAGTTGCTGTCCACCAGCTTCAGGATGTCGTCCAGGTGGTCCAGGCACACGATGCCTGCGGGAGAGGGGGCGTGGAGGAGCCAGGCCGGGGTGGGCTGGGAGGAGGGCGGGGAGCCCTCGTCCTCACTCACAACCACAACCCTCTTCCCCTTGCTAAGAACTTAAAATGATGTCTCTCCCTCCCCCCCCTCCATCATCCCCACTCCTTCCTGCCTCCCCTGCTCCCCCGTTGGTCATGGGACTTGAACTCTGGGCCTGGGCGCTGTCCCTGAGCTCTTCAGCTCAAGGCTACCAACCCTACCCTTAAGCCAAGCCCCACTTCCCCTTTTCTAGAAGTTAATTGGAGATTAGAGTCTCAGGTCCTTTTGTGCCCCGGCTGGCTCTGAACCTTGATCCTCAGATCCCAGCCTCCAGAGTAGCTAGGATGACAGGCGTGAGCCACGGCACGGCTCACTATGGACCTTTCCACTCTCTAGTGGGGGGCTGTGTGTCATGGGTGCTGGCGAGGGAAGCAGAGGCGATGACTCCCACCTCGCCCACGGGACTTGGCTCCTGGCTTCACGATCCAGATGTTGCGGTCCCCCTCCATGTCTGTCTGGGGTATCAGAGCCCGTAGCTGCTGTAAGACATCCTCGCAGCGCTGGACCTGAGTGTCCAGGTGTTGGAGTTTTGCCCCCTGGCTGTGAAGATATGGTGGGAGGATTTAGACAAGACAGAGCCCAGGGGCAACGGGAGGCCTGGACAAGGGGAGATACAGGTTCCCCTGGCCTTGGTCCAACCAGTGTTAATCATACCTTCCCCCTAAAGACCGGACTCCCGTTCCACCTCACTCCCCAGCCCACCCCCGCCACACACACACAACACCTCATTTGATCAGACCATGGGAATGAGGAAAGTTTGGGAAATTCCATTTACTTCACACTCTCTCCCCATATCACCAACGTTCTACCTCCAGCCTTTGGCTAGATGTCGGTAGCTCACACCTATAATCCTAGATATTCAGAAGGCTAAGATCTGAGGATCATGACTTGAAGCCAGCTGGGGTAAGAAAAGTCCATGAGATGCTTCTTTTTTTTTTTTCCATTTAATTTTTTTTCCAGTACTGGGGCTTGAACTCAGGGCCTGAACACTGTCCTTGGGCTTTCTTGGGGCTAGCACTCTACCACTTGATCCACAGCACCCACTTCCAGCTTTTTTTTCTTCTTCTATGTATGTGGTACCAAGAATCAAAACGGGGTCTTCATGCATGCTAGGCAAGCACTCTACCATGAGGCAAAACTCCTGGCCCATTAGACTCTTTTTTTTTTTTTTTTGCCAGTCCTGGGCTTGAGCTCAGGGCCTGAGCACTGTCCTTGGACTTTCTCAAGGCTAGAGCTCTACCACTTGAGCCTCAGCACCACTTCCGGCTTTTTTCTATGTATGTGGTACCAAGGAATCGAACTCGGGTCTTCATGCATGCTAGGCAAGCACTTTAACCACTAGGCCAAACTCCTGGCCCCCCATTAGACTCTTATCTTCAATTAACCGCTAAAAAGCCAGAAGTAGACGTGTGGCTCAAGTGGTAGTGTGCCAGCCTTGAGCAAAAAAACTAAGGGACAGGGACCAGGACTTGAGTTCAAACCCCAGTACCATCGCAAAACAAAACAGCAGCATTTTAAAACCTTGCTTTTGGCACCATCATTCCAGTCCCTAGTGAGTATCACTGTATGCCAGGTATTGTGCCACAGGCTCTCTACACCGCATCACGATTCCTCCCCATAGCTCTACTGGGGAAGCATGCCCATTCTGGAAAAATGGGAAGTGCACGTGAGGAGTTAAATGAACGACTGAGGCGGGGTCCAAATGCACGACTGCCTCCCCTCCAGGGATCTCTAGGGGGACCCTTCCTTCCTATTCTGAGTGGACTGGCTGACCAGCACGTCTCTGCCTGGTCTAATCCAAGCACACGTGGATCAGGCCTCTTCTAGCTCTCTCTTCCCGTCTCTCAGCCTTGGCGGGTGCTTATTTGGTCACGGCCTGTTCCCCCTCTGCACTCTGCTGTTGGTACTGGACTCTGCACGCAGGGGCCCAGGCTAGCGCACGCGCAGAGCTGCCCTGAGCTGCAGCCCACTCCCTGTAGCTGCAGACAGAGCTGTGTAGTCTACACCCATGCACATACTTGCTGTGCTCCACAGTCGGCTAACTGAATAAATGATTGGCTAGGGATGTACCCCGGCAGTCACCTGCCTCAGCAACAGCCTATACAGACAGGAGTTTGTGAACAAAGGGGGACCCTGTTCACTATAGGATGGAAAATGTCAACAAAAAACCCAGAGGGGTCAGACCCTGCTAACCTCGCCTGCATGTCTCCGCCTCTCCCGTGTCCTCACCATGGAACCTTTTCTCCTTTTTCATGAGGGATGCCCCAGGAACAAGGCTTCCTGGGAATGCCCACGCATGCACGCTATAGAGCTTCCCATGATTCAGCACACCTGGAGGGGCTCAGAAAGTGCTGCCTGGGGTGCTGGAGCAGTCTAAAAAGAAGTCTATTTGTTATTTATACTTAGGAGAAAGAGCAAAGTTTGTGTGGACAATGAACCTTTATAAAGGCCTGGGCTGGCTGAGCATGAACTTGTTTTTAAAAAGTAGAAGCTTGGCATTGGTGGCTCATGCCTGTGATTCTAGCGACTCAGAAGATCAAGATCTGAGGCTCGTGGTTCGAAGCCAGCCTGGGTAGGAAAGACGTCTCTAATAACTACTCGAAAAGTCAAAGTCGATCTATGGCTTGACTTTGAGCAAAAAAGCTCAGGGACAGTGCTCAGGACCTAAGTTAAAACCCTAGGACCAGTGCCAAAATGAGGGAGTGGAAGGAAGGAAAAGGGGACAAAAATATGAGAAGGGGTATCAATGTTTGAGAAGTAATGTACCCACTACCAGATGAATTTAACTGCCTCTATTGAGCCATCCAACTGCATGCATTTTTTTTTTTTTTTTTTTTTGCCAGTCCTGGGGCTTGCCAGGGCCTGGGCACTGTCCTTGAGCTTCCCCCCCCCCTTTTTTTTTTCTTTTTCTCAAAGCTAACACTCTACCATTTGAGCCACAGCATCACTTCGCCTTTTTCTGTGTGTATGGTACTGAGGAATCGAACCCAGGGCTTTGTGCATGCTAGGAAAGTACTCTGCCACTACCACACTCCTGGCCCTGTCTCTCTCTCTTTTTTTTTTTTTGGTCAGTCGTGGGGCTTGAACTCTGGGCCTAGATGCTGTCCCTCAACTCTTCAGCTCAAGGCTACCCTATCCCTTGAGCTATAGCCCCACTTCCAATTTTCTAGTGGTTAACTGGAGGTAAGAGTCTCATGGTCTTTAGTGCCCACGCTGGCCTTGAACCATGGTCCTCAGATCTCAGCCTCCTGAGTAGTTAGGATTACAGGCGTGAGCCACCACACCTGGCTATATCTGTCTTATATTGAAACATTTTATGCATCTCGTCTAGTAGATTCTCTCAGCCTTCTAGAACTTGTCTTGATAAAAAGGACTCATTAGCTGTGTACTGGTAGCTACTCAGGAGGCTGAGATCTAAGGAGATCTGAGACTCTTGTTTCCCTTGAGCTAATGAAAAATGGCAGAAGTGGAGCTGCAGCTCAAGCAGTAGGCACCAGCCTTGAGTGAAAAGAGCTCGAAGACAATGCCCAGGCCCTGAGTTCCAACCCCAGGACTGGCAGCATAAAAAAAGAATTTAAGCAGGGGAAGAAATGAGGTTTGTACACACTTAGGCCTCGGCCCACAGCCACCGCCCAGCTCCAGTACTCACTGGATTATTTGGTAGTAGCGCTGGAGGAAGAGGGACCAGCCCTCGGGGCTGAGACAGAGTGGAGCCTCCACTTCCTTGTCAATGTCCCTGTGTGCCAGGATGCTAAGATGCTCCTCACATGCACACAGAGCCTCCTCCACAAACTCGGAGGTCACTGGCATCACCACCCTTCTTTCCACTTTCTTAGGCTCTTTGTTTTCTGCAGAGAAAGGGAGACACCTTTCATGAGCCAGTGCTGAGGCCAGGAGCATGACCTGAGCCACTCCCCTGCAGCCTGCAACCCTAGACTGCACCCTTGGCCCTTACTTGGGGCCCTACCCAAAGTCCCCCAAGGTATCTTTGGCCTACGGCCCCCTCGGCCCAGAACCACTCACACATCCTGCCTAAAATGCACCCGGAACCTTGGCCTTGGTGAGCCTGGACAGACATGAAACCAAATCTGACATGGCTTCGAACATTCCAACATACACCAGAAAATCAGACCCACCCCAGAATGCCCATAAATCCTTAAGCTACGCAGTGTTAACCTATGTATGTGCTGGAAGATCACAGGCCCTGACATACACCCGAGAATGCACGTCGACACAGAGCCCTCGAGGACCAGATGAACAACTATGGCTCTGATGCCCCAACATCTGCAATAGTCCAAAACTTTATACAACAGAGCCCTAAACCCCATACATCGTCCCAGATGACCAGCTAAAGGGCCTTTGAACCTGTGGCACTCCTGAGCCTGGACATGACAGTTTTCCTCTAGGCCAGGCGACAAAAACCGAGAGAAACAGAGCCAGTCTACCTGAGGCTCTTCCTCCTTCCCCTAGAGCTTTCCCTTCCTTCTCAGACCCATGGTTGAAGAACTCTTAGATTACAGGAGTTGCTTAGGAGCTAAGTCCAGAGAAAGGACAAGCATACAGAGGGTTCCTGCCCACCCCACCTCCCATTTCCTATGTTCCTTATGCCCAGGTGGAAGGGGTCCCCAGCACACCTATAAGCTGTCTGCTTTCACTCCTCAGAGACCAGAGCCGAGCCCTGTCAGCCCTCTCTTGGGTTTCTCGTTCACATGCCAGGCCCTGCTAGGGCTAACACGTTAAGAAATGGATAGGAAGACAGGTGTGTGAGTGGCTGGGACAGAATGGATGTGTGGTCTGGGGGACAGACAGATGGTAGACAGGACCGAAACATGGGTAGATGGACAAAATGTATCTGTGGAAGGAGTTGTAGGAAGGTAGTAATGAATGGACTGAAAAAGGTGAATGTGGAGGTAACTGGATGGACGATGGGAGAGCTGGCTGGCTGGCTGGCTGGGTAGACGATGGGCTGGTCAGGAGGTAGGTGACAGGGCAGGTATATTTGGACTGGCCATAGAGATGTGATTTGTCCACAGATGTGGAGAACAGCAGCGTGAATGATGGGAGCACAGGTGGGGCGTGGAGGGACACAGCACTCACCTGGGGCCTTTGCCTCCTCTTCCCGGCCACAGTATGAGTTCCATTCAGACTTCACCACCAGCTTGAGAACGTTGCGGGCAGCTGTCAGCCAAAAGTCCTCTGCTCCCGAAGCAGGGGATACCCTGCTCAGCCCCTAGGCTAGAGGGCTGTGCTGGTTCTGGAACCTGATCATGACTTGCCCCACTTTGGATCTGGAACCTGACTCTACCCTGACTTTAGCATCCAGCTTCAATCCTGCTGTAGAGTCAGACCCACCACAGGCCAGGCTCAGCACACATTCTGTCTTAAGAACCTGGCCGGGACCCATTTTCACATTTCTTCTCATCCTCATTCACTTTTTTTTTTTTGGCAGTCATGGGACTTGAACTCTGGGCCTGGGCGCTATCCCTGAGCTCTCCAATTCAAGGCTACCATCCTACCACTTCCTGTTCTCTAGTGACTAACTGGAGATAAGAATCTCATGTTCTTTAGTGTCCGGGCTGGCTTTGAACCAAGATCCTCATCCAATCTCCTGAGTAGCTAGGAGGACAGGCATGAGCCACTATGCCCGGCCTTATCCACTTTTGATATGTAGTCTAGGAACCAGATCTTGACCCAAAGCCTATTTCAGATTTGGGATAAAATTTTAAACCTAGTACTGAATCTGGACTCCACTTGTGACAAGTTTAGACGCACAATCTGAACCTCTGGGAACCCACCACCTACAGCCTTTCCTAGGATCCGGTCCAGCCAGTGGGACTTACCATGAGCCTGGAATTTATTCTGGATTCCAAACTGATTTTTAGAGGCTGTTTTACAATATATACTAAGCTTCCCATTCTTTACTGGAGGCCAAGCAAGGAGGCTAACTGAGGGAGGCCAAGGCTGGGGATAAGAAGGAAATCTGCGGGAAAGCTGAGGGAGTAAGGAGAAGCCGGAGCTTTTGCCCTGGTCCTTCCATCTGAGAGGTCCCAGCTGGGGTTAGGGGCTCCTTACCTATGAAGGCTTTTTTCTCATCTTCAGCCCCCAGGCGGTAGCAGCGTGGGAAGAAGGAGTCCGCATCAGCCTCATCAAACCACAGCAAATTTCGAAGGTTGAGACACAGGCCGACCTGTGGAGTTAGCTGCTGAGAGGTGGGAGGGGCAAGCCCAGAGGGCTTGAAGGAAATCTCCCAGAGTCAGGAAGGCTGTGGTTTGCCTGCTGAGCACCTCCAGCCCCTTGCCAGGGCAGCTGTGTCCCTATCTGTCCCCATGCTTGTCCAGGAGTTCTGCTCTTCAGAGAATGGCCCTCATTTTAGCATCTGGTCTTCTGTATCTGTAAAGACCTGCTCCCTTCACACCAGTAACAATGACAGGCCCAAGTAAGCAGCTCTGCTGAAACTTTAGAAGGGACGCCTTACTGGTTTTCTCCTTCAAAGATGAGGAAAGTGAAGCTCAGAGTAGAGACTCCACTTGCTAAGAAACCCAGGTAAGCACTTAGTGCCAGCAGCTCGTGCCTATAATACTATCAGTGTAGATGGCTGAGATCTGAGGATCACAGTTAAAAGCCAGCCCAGAAAGATAAATCTGAGACAGACATCTCCACCAGAAAGCCAGAAGTGGAGCTATGGCTCGTAGTAGGATGCTTGCTAGCCTTGAGCAGAAAAGCTAAGAGAAAGCACCCGTGCTCTAAGTTCAAGTCCCACTAATGGTACTAAAAGAAAATGTACTAGCCAGGAGTGGTGGCTCACAGCTGTAATCCTAGCTACTCAGGAGGTTGAGATCTGAGGACTGGGTTCAAAGCCAGCCCAGGCACTAAAAAGTCCATGAGACTCTTATCTCCAATTACCCACTAGAAGACCGGAAATGGCAAATGGCGAAATGGTGCTGTACTTAAGTGTAGCCTTGAGCTGAAGAGCTCAGGGGCGGTCCCTCCCCCAGGACTCACCTTGGTGGTAAAGGAGCCAGCCCGGGCATAGTGGTTGATCATTTGATCCTTAGAGAGGAAGCGACAGTCCAGCACGTCCCGTCTTGTTGTCCAAATGAGGTAGGGGACCTGGTTCCGAACCATGCGGGACTAGAGAGGGGAGAGGGGGTCAGGGAGGGTGATGTAGAGAGCACTGTTCCACCGCTGGGCAGAGAGGAAGCAAAGCCTTCTCTGGCCCATAGGCCATCTTTGCACAAAACAAGAACAGCCCTGACTTCCCTAGGGCACAGCGGAGAGCAGGACAGCTTCTGGTCTTCAGCAGACATTGCCATGCACCACAGGACGCGGCTGGCACAGAGGCCTCCCACCACTAACCACCACTAGCACCAGCAGCCAGGCCCTCTTCTACATCTTTCTGTTGGTGGTGGTAGTGGTGGTGATGGGGCTTGAACTCAAAGCCTGAGTGCTGTCCTGAGCTCCTTTACTCCAAGGCTAGTGCTCTAGCTCCATTTCTGGTTTTCTGGTGGTTAATTAGAGATAAGAGAGTCTCATACACTTTCCTGCCTGGACTGGTTTTGAACTTCCATCCTCAGATCTCAGCCTCTAGAGTAGATGGGATTATAGGTGTGAGCCACCTATAATGCCTGGCTTTTAATTCTTTGTGTACCAGGGATTGAAGTCAGGGCCTTAAGCTTGCTAGGCAAGCACTCTACCACGTGATCCATGGCTCCCAGAAATTAATTTTTGAGGTTAATTTTTAAAAATTATACACAAAAGTCAACTTGGTCCGGGTAGTGCTAAGCTCTGAGCGCAAGCGTCCTAGCCTGACGTGTGTGTCCACAGCATCGTGCCGAAGCTTAAGCCTTCTCCACTTGCTGCGGCAAAGAAAAAGGAAGGAATTCTTTTTTTCTCAGAAAAGGAACCACTATACCTAACAAGAGTGCCAGTCTCATCTGAACCCACCTGCGTCCTCCCTGTGGACAACCGAGTTTTATATAGATGGGCACAGGAAGGCCTAGAGGACCTGATGTCAGTGCTCTCCCTTTGGATGGACAGCCTCCTGTAAAGCCCCCGCCTCATCCTGGCACCCAGGGCCCTCACCATCAAAGCGTGTGTCCCGTCCAGGTCACTGAATTCCAAAAAACCATCCAAGTTGAACAGGTCCTGTGACTGCGGCTCCTCGTTCTCTTCTTCATCTTCTGTGGATGCAGAGACCAGACTTGAAGAGAGTCTATCCCCACGGGCACATAGCACCTTGAAACGGTGGGACCACACGAAGAGGACTCACCGTCCTCTGTGGTATCACTGTCCCCCATGGCTGAGCTGTCCAGATCCTTCTGGGGTAGAGGCAGGGCAGTACCTGCGTGGTGGATCATCTTCTTTTCCACCCAGCCCCTCTGGCGCAAGAGACACCGGATCACCGGGTAGCGGCCTTGGATCATGAATATCTTCTTCTGCTATAAAGCAAAACATGGGTACTTGTTCAGTTGGCACTGCCTAAGTGCCAGACACAAGGCGGACTGAAGCAGAGAGTATAGGCAAAAGGAATTAGCATGTGAACAGTGGCCAGGGGGAGTGGAATGGGGACCATAGGCAGTGTAGCATGCTACAGTCCTGAAACTTGTACTTGGGCTTTATCCCAGGAGTTGCACAAAGCAACGAAGTCTGGGGAAGGCAGTCAGCAGTTGGCGATTTATAAGCCTGGCTTGCTGCTAAATAGAGAATAGACAGTAGTGGACAAGCAGTGGCAGAACACTTGAAAGCTAATGTGAGGCCGGAAACCAATGGCTCACACTTGTAATCCTAATTTCTCAGGAGGCTGCAATCTGAGGACCACGGTTCAAAGTCAGCCTGGACAGGAGAGTCTTTGAGACTCCTATCTCCAGTTAACCATCAAAAAGCCAGAAGTGAAGCTGTGTCTCACGTGGTAGAGCATCAGCTTTGAGTGAAAAAAGCTCAGTGATAGCACCCAGGCCCTGAGTTTTAAGACCCTGCACTGGCATGTATGTGCAGGTGTGTGTGCGCACACAGACACAAAGGGAGGAAACTGTTGTGGTTTGCACAGAAAAACTATCACAGTAGCTAGGATGACCATGGATGGCTACAACATGGTGGTGTACATGGGGGAGATGGGGAGAAGGTGCCAGGGTTAAGATTTGGTTTTGGAGGCAGAGATGATGGCTTTGCTAATGGATTAGACCAGGGGATAAAGAAAGATCATATTTCTGACTGAGAGATATGGTTCAGGGACCTGAGTGTGAAGCACACCTGCGTGCTGGGGTGGAGAGAGACAGAGGGCTGGATGTCCCTGGTATGGAGCTGGCACAGTTGGACCGAATATGTTGCAGGGGCAGCATAAGAGGAGCCCATAAGAGAGGTGGGGAAGGGAGGGAGCCCAGGGACCACCAATGCGCCAAGAACCTCCAGAAGCAACTGAAAAGCAGCGTGGCTGGGAGGGAGGAGGAAAGCCTGTGCAGAATGACACAGGGAACCCAAACAAGAGAAGGGGTGGCTGATAGGTGGAGGCCATCCTTGATTCCCCAGGGAAAGGGATAGGAAGGATCCAAAGCAGAGGGAGAGTGGACTTAGGGAGGTGCTGGAGGAAGGCATGGGGCGCAGAGTTTTGGTTGTTTAAGGATGTTGGAAAATAAATCTGTGAACTATGGGAACTGAAACACACACATGCATACTCATCTACACACACATGTACATGAACACACGTGTGCAATGCACAAACGTGCGTACGTGCATGCATCCGCACATGCACGCATGTGTACACACACACACACACACATGCACGCACGCACACCCCCTCGGGACCCCTCTAACCTTGACAGCCCTCTCCACGTGGATCTTGGCATTTCTGAGCCGGCCCATGTGATGAGAAGCCTTGGAGAAGCCTTGCCAGAGAAAGGAACCTGCAAGGAGACAGGCAGGGGCGGGAGGCTGGCGGCTCAGCCCGACTCCTCGACTAAGGCTGCAGAGCTCGGGTGCCCGCACCCCTCCCCTCCTCCCGCCTCCACCCGGCCGCCCCGCCCCGCCCCGCCCTCCACCCCGCGGCCTCACCGCCCGGCTGTGACAGATCATCCGGCTCCTGGATGTAGGGGGTCAAGGGCTGGGGGTCCCCGGCGCCCCGGGGACAGGCGAGCCTCTCGGACAGGCCGCACACCCCGGCGGGGCTGCGGGCCGGGACCCCGTTGGGCTCGGGGGAAGCGGGTGCCGGCCATGACAACCTCTCGGGCGGCTGCGGGAACTCGGGGCCGGACACCCAGGGTAACCGGGTGGGACAGCGGGCGCTCAGGCCCGGCGGCCAATCGCACCCCGGGCCGCGCTCTGGGCCGTAGCAGGCGGCGGAGCTCCGCCGCGCAGGCCCCAAATCCCCGGGGTTCAGGAGCAGGGTGGCCCCAGAGCCCCGCATGCGCCCCTCGCTGCGCTGGCACTCGCCGCTCCCCAGCCGGCCTTGCTCGGCCCGGCCTCCCACTGCGGGCCTGCGCCCCAGCCCCGCCCTCTGTTTGCTGTCGCCTGGGAAACCATTCCCCCGACTGGAGGTTCCGGTGCTGCCCGGGGCCTCCGGGGGTGGCTTGTCCCGAAGGGGCCAGACTCGGCCTCGGTGGATGAGCTGGGCACTAAGGGCTGGTCATCAGTCCCGGTGCGCGGGGCTCTGGGGCAAGGTCACTGCACCCCCACACGGGGCCTCCAGCAAGGGCAGGGGCTGACCGGATTCATGGAGCTTACAAACCCGGTACGGGGGGGGGGGGGGGGAGGAAAAACAAACAAAAATGGCTAATGGTAGAAGGGCAGGAAAGTAAATGAGAGCCATCAGAGATGGCTCTCAAGAGGTGACATTTTAAGTTGGAGGCCTAAGTGCAAAGGAGTCAGGGGTGGCAGGCGTGCGTGGCTCCCGCCTGTAATCCTGGCTACTCAGGAGGCTGAGGATCAAGGTTTAAAGCCAGCCAGGGCACGAAAGTCTGAGACTCATCTCCAGTTAACCACCAGGAAATCAGTAGCTTTGTGGCTCAAAGTGGTAGAGTACTAGCCTTGGGCTGAAGAGCTCAGGAACAACACCCAGGCCCAGCTTTCAAGCCCCAGGAACCACCCACAAAAACAAAAACAAAACAAAACAAAAGGAAAAAGTCAGGAGCCACCCCCTTAGGACTGGCATTCCAGACAGCTCCGCCCACTGAGGTGTGACCCATTCAGGGACCTAAAAGCATCAGGTAGGGGTCCAGGTCCAGGGGAATAGGAAAGTTCAGGCCTGGGCCGGGAGTTCAGCCTAGTGGTAGAGTGCTTGCCTCGCATGCCCAAAGACCCAGGTTCCATTCCTTAGTATCACATAATAAAAAAAAGCTGGAAGTGGTGCCGTGGCTCAAGTGGTAGAGTGCTAGTCTTGAGAAAGCCCAAAGACAGGGCTCAGGCCCTGAGTTCAAGCCTTAGGACTGGCAAAAAAGAAGGAGAAGGAGAAGGCGAAGGAGAAGAGGAGGAAGAAGAAGAAGAAAGTTCAAGCCTTACACATGAGCTCCCCTCTTCCAAAACTTGGTAAGACATGTAATGCATCTGAATGATTCTGCACCTACCTAGCCCAAGATCATTCACTAGCCTCAAAAGTCAGAGGAGACTGGCCTGGTGGCTCCCACCTACAATCCTAACTCCACAGGAGGCTGAAATCTGAGGATCAGGGTTGAAAACCAGCCAGGCAGGGAAGTCAATCATTAGACTCATGTACAGTCAAGCACCTAAAAAGCCACAAGTAGAGTGTTAACAAAAAAGCTCAGGGACAGTGCCAGGCCCAAGTCCAAGCACCAGGACCAGCACACTCACAAAGAGGAAGACTCTAAGGTAGTTAAATATTTTGCCTCACATCTCAGAACACTGCTTACTCCAGATGCTAGGGCTCCGCAAATACGACACCATCACCAGCAGTTTGAGAGGCAATTCTAGGAGTGCCTCTCTTTCCTCAGACTACAAGGAGACAGAACACAGAACCTCTGTAACAACCAAGTGTTAAGTGGGTACCGTTGAGTACAAGTGGCTCACACACTTGTAATTCTAGCTACTCAGGAGACTGAGATCTGAAGATCATAGTTTGAAACCAACCCAGGCAGCAAAGTCTATGAGAGTTTTATCTCCAATAAAATCCAAAAAAAAAAAAAAAAAGCCAGAAGTAGAGCTGTGGCTGAAATGGTGGAATGCTGCCAGCCTTGAGAAGGTTGCGTTCAAGTTCCACGAAAGGGACGTACAAAAAAAAGGTGAACAACCTGCACATATCGGAAACCGTGCTTCCCAAGAGAATATGTCCCAAGAGAGGACTGAGGCGGGCAAGCACTCGATCCACAGTCAGCCTGCAAAGCTAATTTCAGGGATTTAGGACGCTAGAATATAAATCTATGTCAAGCTAGGGTTCTAGTTTGCTCACCCAAATAATGCTGTCCTGAAAAGGTCGAGTGACTAGATGTCGTTCCCTTGGGGTTGGCCAGCTTTGCCATGAGTACCTTTAACAAATTCCTTGCAAAGCTACAACACAGCCACTTAGACCAGAGGGCACAACTAGTGCAGCAGGGTAGGAGGTCACAGAGGTAGTGTCACAAAGGGCCACCCCCACCCCAGCTCCTCCTCAGTTGAACATTTCCTTGTTCTCTTTAGAAGACCAAGTTGGCTAAGTGAGGAAAACTTCGGAAAACTCAACTCATAAGGCAGCCCTTTCTGAAACCCTTACTGTTCCTGGCATGCAAACTTCTGACAGCAAATAGGAAACCGTTTGGCTGGCATACCTATTTACCCATCTAGCTCTTTTACTGGTCCCTGTCACCACTAACAGCACAGTGAAACTTGAACAGCCTAGAAAGAGGGCTGAGTTCACATAATCCCCAGTTTACAGACTAAGAAACCAAGGCAGGGATTGGAATTGGGGCTTAGTGGTAGAGTGCTTGCTTAGCATGCATGAAGCCCTGGGTTGATTCCTCAATACCTCATCCACAGAAAAAGCTGGAAGTGGCACTGTGGATCAAGTGGTAGAGCTAAAAAAGATAAGACAGTACCCAGACCCTGAGTTCAAGCTCCACGTAAAAGAAAAACAAAAAAGAAACCTGAGGCACAGCATACAGACTTGTCTAAGTCAGCAATGGTAGGGCCTTGTCACTTGCCGCTATTAAACACTTGAAATGTTAACAGTAGGACTGATGAAGTTTAAAGTTTGATGTAGTTATTTTTTGGTCGGTTGTGTGACTTGAACTCTGGGCCTGGGCACTGTCCCTGAGCTCTTCAGCTCAGGGCTAGTGCTCTAACACTTTGACCCATATCGCCACTTCCCGTTTTCTGGTGATTAATTCAAGATGAGTCTCACAGACTTTTTGAACCATGATCCTCAGACCCCAGCCTCCTGAGTGGCTATTATAGGCATGAGCCTCCACACTTGGCTTCAATTGCTGTAATTTAAATAGCTATATACAGTCAGGCACTGGGGGCTCATGTCCATAATCCTAGGTGCTTAGGAGGCTGGAATCTGAGGATCATTGTTTGAAGCCAGCCGGGGTGGGAATGTCTGTGAGACTCTTTTCTCCAATAGACAATTCAGAAAATGGCTGGGAGCTTGGCCTAGTGGTAGAGTGCTTGCCTAGCATGTGCAGAGACCAGGGTTCAATTCCTCAGTACCACATACAAAGAAGAGAGCCTGAAGTGATGCTGAGGCTCAAGTGGTAGAGCTCTAACCTTGAGAAAGCCCAAGGACAGTGCTCAGGCCTTGAGCTCAAGCCCAGGACAGGCAAAATGCCAACAAAAAAGCCAGAAGTTGGCTGTGTGGTGGCTCACATCTATAATCCTAGCTACTTAGGAGGCTGAGATCTGAGGATCAAGGTTCAAAGCCAGCCCGGGCACAAAAGGACCGGAGACTATTATCTCCAATTAACCTCTAGAAAATAGGAAGTGGGACTTTGCTCAAGGGTAGGGTGGTAGTCTTGAGCTGAAGAGCTCAGGGACAGCACTCGACCAAGTTTAAGCTCCATGATTTCCCCCCCACACACACACACACTAAAGCCAGAAGTGGTGCTGTGGCTCAAGTGGGAGAGCTCTAGTATTGAGAAAAATAATCTCAGGGACATTGCCCAGGTACTGAGTTCAAGTCCCAGGACTGGCACCAAATACTTTTTTTTTTTTGCCAGTTCTGGACTTGAGTTCAGGGCCCAAGCACTGTCCTTGGACTTTCTCAAGGCTAGAGCTCTACCACTTGAGCTTCAGCACCATTTCCGGCTTTTGTCTATGTATGTGGTACCAAGGAATCGAACCCGGGTCTGCGTGCATGCTAGGCAAGCACTTTAACCACTACGCCAAACTCCCAGCCCCCCAAATAAAATTTTAAAAGCTACATGTGGGTAGTGTTTGAGCGTGGGCTCTTTTATCCTTTTGTTCACAGGCTGGAAGACTGGAGTAAGCTACTGCTATATCCCATGGAACCTCAGCTTTTTCATTCTAAAGATGGGCTTTATGCCTGAGGCTACCTTCTGGCACAGACATCATTATGTGAATAGCACAAAAGCTGCATTACAGGTGGACATCTTGAGAATGGATAGTGTATAAGCTGCCGATGGTAGTCACGGGGGTGGGGGCCCTGGGAAAGGACAATGGTGGGATGAATCTCAGTTCTGTAGTTCTGTGTACTACAGCACTGAGCCTCAGCATGAGCCACACAAACTGAGGGAATGAAGAAGCCCAGCCTCCCTTCTCACATACACACACAGAGCGCAGACCTCATGCAGCCCCAAAGGGGCATGAAGAAACTTTAATTAGGGGAGGGAGGATCCACGAGACTCAGAAGAGAGATAAGATAGAGAGCGGGAGAGCAGAGGAGCCAGAGCGGGCTGGAGAGCTGGAGGGAGCTCTGGAGGACTCACTCCTCCACCTCTAGCACAGGCACTGCACTGAGACAAGGCGAGACTGGCACCTCTCATGCTGCAAGGACACTAAAGGGCCCAGCAGCCAGAGGCAGCCGAGCTTTTGGGCCCCAGCTCGTAGGCATGGCTGGTAATCATGGATTCAGCCCTTGTCCCCACCAGTGCTGAGCGATCATCTTCAGGAAGAGCCCAGGAACTGGCAGAGGGTCCCTCTCCTGGGCCCAAGGAGGCTTCGGGGTAAGAGAGCAAGGGAGAGAGACTGGGTCTGAAAGCTCCCTCTCTCCCCACCTGGGGTGACACAGGGAGAAAAAAAAAAACAAGTCGCCTTCTGGCTCCAGGCCCGCCTAGACCCACAGCGACCAGTAAAGTACAATCACTGGGACCAGTCACAGCCACTGGAGGTGGAGATTATTTGTTTAAAAAAAAGTGAGACACAAAAAGGTTACATTCTCCTACAAGCACAGAGTTTAAGTTTCAGGACGTTAAAAAAACAAAAAAAAAAACCTGTCCCAGCCCACGGGACTGAATATCAGAAGCCAGCCTGACCAGGCACGTGTGGCCCTGGAAAGTCCACTGCCACTTTCTTGCCCAGCTAGCAAGCAGACCACCCCCTCCCACATCTGTGCCCACCCAACCAGGTTCCCTGCTGCTGCTGCTGCTGCTGCCACCGCCGCCTCCGCCACCACCACTGCCACTGCTCCGGGATGTGACTCCAGGACGCCATCGCAGAAACACCCTTCGCAGAAACACGCAGACACACACAGGGAGGCTGAGGGGGAGGCCGTGACATCCAGCCAGATGGTTTAAAACTGCAAAGAGAGCCAAGCAGCAGGGTGCGGCGGTTACTATTGTGTCCGGTGGGCTGATCTGAGAGCCACCCCTCTTGAGTGTTGGGCTGAGACACAGTCTCAGATCTGGCTAGACTTTGGCAGTAACCTATGCTGGCCATGGGGAGAAGAATCAGGATCTAATTTTACACATTGAATTCTGGGGGTTCCTCCAGCAAGCCTTAGAACACTTTTTTGCCTTTTCCCTATTGTGCCTAGGACAGTCCTGACACTACAACAGAGGTTAGAAATCAATTCAAGACTGACCACAGCCCAAGACTACCCACCCGGTCCCTGCAGCAGTAAAAAATGATCCATTAAACCACCCTCTGTGCAGGGGAGTTAAGGTTTCCTGGCGCTCTGCCCTTCGACCACTTATGGAAATCCTACTAGATACTCCCCACACTTTCATAGGAAATTGAATGTACTGTTCAGTTGCTCTGAGAAAGGTATTAACGCTATCCTCCTTTAGGTGAGCCTGCCCGGCACACAGCACAGTGCCTTGCACACCAGTGCAGTATAATTAGGCCCCAGGGAAGTGGGTGGATTCTGTATTTAGAAATGTGGGCTCCTCTGGGCGGCATGTATATTGGTAGCAGTAAACACCAAACCTAGTATCTAGGGACAGTCCACTCTACCAGTGGAATGTATCAACAGACCAAAGATTGTTTTGGAAAAAGTAAAAAAGTCATGTCCCGACTATCTAAACAAGAACAAGTCTGCCATCCCTCAATATAAACAATTCCTCCCCTGCAGAGGACTGCAGGCTTCTGGGTAGACAGCATACACAATTTAAGAGGGAACTGGAAGCTATTACAGTGAAGGGATGGGAAGGAAGAAAGGAAGTCAAAGAAATCATGACCTAAGCCTGAGAAATAGACTTTGAAAAAAAATATTGAAGTCTGTTTCAAATGTGGATTTCCAAAATGATTGTCTAAAAGAATCACAACGTACTTTGTATGCTTCATGAGGTCTGAACTATGATAGGTAAGACATCATGGACATTTTTTTTTTTTTTGGTGGGGTGTCAGTTTTGGAGCTTGAACTCAAGGCCTGGGAACTGTCCCTGAGCGTTTTCACTCAAGGCTAGCACTCTACCACTTGGATCCACAGAGTTACTTCTTGTTTTCTGGTAGATAATTGGATAAGAGTCTCACAGACTTTCATGGAGGCTAGCTTTGAACCAAAATCTCAGGGAGACATTCTACCACCAGGCCAAACTCCTGGACCCTCTGAGCTGCTTTTTGCTCAAGACCAACACTCTAGGGGCTGAGAGTTTGGTCTAGTGGTAGAGTGCTTGCCTAGCATGCACGAAGACCCGGGTTCGATTCCTCAGTACCACATACACAGAAAAAAGCCAGAAATGGTGCTGAGGCTCGAGTGGTAGAGCTCTAACCTTGAAAAAGTCCAAGGACAGTGCTCAGGCCCTGAGCTCAAGTCCAGGACTGGCAAAAAAAAAAAAAAAAAAGACTAGCACTCTACCTCTTAAGTCACGTGGCCACGTGCAGCTTTTTTTGAGTAGCTCATGGAAGTCTCAAGGACTTTCCTACCTAGGCTGACTTCAAACCATGGTCCTCGGATCTCAGTGTCCTGATTAGCTAAGACTGCAGGTGTGAGCCAGCAGCTGACTTACATTCTTGAGGAACTCCTCAGCCACGATGCGCGCTCGGGCGTTGACTGACAGCTTCATCTCACTGATCTCCTTGTCGATCTCCTCCATGAAGTGGATAACGAAGTCCACCAGCTTGTGTTTGTACATCTGCTCTGTGTGGAAGTTGGTGATGAGAAAACTGATGTCATAACCCTATGGAAGAAGGAGAGTGGGCAGAAGAGAGGAGATGGGAATTATCACACAGGCATGCTTCAGCGAGCCTCATCACATATTCCCAGCTGGCTATAACTTTCTCCTTCAGGCAGCAGCCTTGTTTGCTGCAGTTGGGGAGACTATGTGGACACAAAATGGGTTTTTTTGGCCAGTTCTGGGACTTGAACTCAGGGCCTGAGCACTGTCCTTGAGCTTTCTCAAGGCTACTGCTCTACCACTTGAGTCACAACTCTCTGGGTTCAATTCCTCAGTACCATATACATAGAAAAAGCTGGAAGTGGTGCTTGGCTCATATGGTAAAATGCTAGTCTTGGGATAGAGAGGCTAAGGGACAGCACCAGGCCCTGAGTTTAAGCCCTAGAATTGATGACGATGATGATGATGATGATGATGAAGAAAGAAAGAGGAGGAGGAGGAGAAGATGAGGAAGAAGAAGAAGAGGAGGAGGAGGAGGAAGAGGAAGAAGAGGAGGAAGAGGAGGAAGAGGAGGAAGAGGAGGAGGAGGAGGAACTCAGCTAAGTACTAGTGGCTTATACCTGTCATCTAAGAGGTTGAAGGATCAAGGATTGAAGCCAGACTTATCTCTAAATAACTACAAAAAGCAGGAAGTAGAGCTATGGCTCAAGTGGTAGAGTGCTAGCCTTCTAATTGAAAAGCAAAGGGACAGCGCCCAGGCTGAGTTCAAGCCCCAGTATTTGCAGAAGAAAAGAAAAAAGAAAAAAACAACCCAGACCCCTCAGTGACAGAATCCCAGGAGTGAGCACACAGATCCACCGGCACTACCTCTACTGGTTTCCTTCGAAGGATGAAGAAATTTTCTGCTCGCATCATCATAAAACGCATGAACTTATGGCATAAGATCTTCTCAATCTCATCGGCCTGGAGAGAAGAAAGGAGAAAAGAAAGTTGGTGCTTCCATAGCCGGACTTGTGACTCCCCTTTGCACACCTATTCCCCTCTCCTGGCTCATGGGACACAGTGGGTCTGGTGTGGACATGATCACTACCACGCTCTGAATGGCTGCAAACTAAAGGAAGAGTTCATGGCTTATCCCAGTCTCCCCTCACCTATTCCGGAGGCCTTTGTTGTTCTTGTGTCAATAGTACAGAAAGTGCACAGCACCTGGGAGCAGGCACAGCCATGCCGGGCATCAGACAACCCTGAACAGTCTCCCTTCTTCTAAACTCTCAGTATTTCTAAACCAATTCTGCAGCAAGGAACTAGATGTCCTCCGTACCTCCAGATACTTGTTATCTTCCCTCATAAAGGAGGGAAGGGTTGACACTGTCTAAGAAGAAATGTACTCTTCACTGACTTATGTAACTCTAACCCCTTTGTATATGGTCACCTTTATAATAACAATTCAATAACAACAACAAACTCCTATCTCAGGCCTCAGGATTGGAACTTTCTGTAGTAAATAGTAGCTATTCTGATTTTAGTTACCCGGTTTTTCGTGTTTACTTTTTTTCTTTTTCATGTATTTTTTATTGTAATTAATAGAAGGGTTACATTATATTCACCAGATAGAAGGTGCATTACTTCACATACATTGATACCCTTTGTCATGTCATGGTCCCCATTTCCCTCCCCCCTCATGTTTACTTTTAAGTCCTCCTTTATTGTGACAAGTGCTGTTTTTTTTTTTGTTTTTTTTTTTGCTTATAGTTCTTTTCAAGGGGGCAGGAACATAGCCTAGAGTAAAAAGTGCTTACCCTGCATGCACAAAGTCCTGGGTTCTATTCCTCAGTACCACATATACAGAAAAAGCCAGAAGTGGCGCTGTAGCTCAAGTGGCAGAGCCCTAGCCTTGAGCAAAAATTTTGTCTAAGAACAGTGCCCAGGACCTAAGTTCAGGGCTTGTTAAAAAAAAAAAAGTTTCTTTTCAAACTTAAGTAAAAGAAAATAAACCAGGGGCCAGGATCTTGACCTAGTGGTAAAGTGCTTGCCTAGCATACATGAAGCCCCGGGTTCGATTCCTTGATACTACATACGTAGAAAAAGTTGGAAGTGGTGCTGTGGTGCTAGCCTTGAGAAAATCCAAGGATGGTGCTTAGGCCCTGAGTTCAAGCCACAGGATTGGCAAAAAAAAAAAAAAAAAAAGTTAAGCAAGAGAGCAACCCCCTGGGTTTAAGTCCCAATACAGATTTTTCCAGAGTAAAATTTACAAAACATATCAGCAAGGTATGGGTAGCTCATGTCTATAAACCTAGATACAAAAGAACCTGAGGTCTCAGGACCATGGCTGCAAGCTAGTCCAGGCAGACTAATCAGCAGAAATCCAGAACTATCAGTGTGGTTCAAGTGGTAGAGTGTTAATTGTGAATGAAAAAGCTAAGCAAGAGCTGGAGGCATGAAGTTCAAGTCTATACTGGCACCATTAAATAAATAAATACATAAAATAAATTAAATCTGGTGCTGATGGTTCAAGGCAATAAAAATAAAAGAGTCCAGGCCCACAATTAAAGCCTCAGAAAGGCAAAAATATATATTTAATCATTTTCTTTTCTTCCCAGACAGGATTGGAGCTGTGATCCTCAGGATCATAGTCTCCTGAGTAGTTAAGATTATAGGCATGAGCCACCATAGCCTATTTTCAGTTGTGCTAGGATTTGAACTCAGGATCTCACACTTGCTAGGGATGTGTTGTTCTATCCTCTACCACTAAACCCCAACCTTAATCTGTTTTGGATACTTTTTTTTTTTCTGTTGGTCTGGGCCTGGCCATTGTCCCTGAGCTCTTCAGCTCAAGGCTACTGCTCTACCATGCTGAGCTCCAGCGCCACTTCTGGTTTTCTAGCAGTTAATTGGGGAGAAGAGTCTCCAGACTTAGTGCCCAGGCTGGCTTTGAACTGCGATTCTCAGATCTCAGCCTCCTGAGTAGCTATGATTACAGGCATAAGCCATTGGTGTGTCTTGGTGTTTTGGCATGGAAGCGATCTCACTTTTTGCCCAGATGTGCTCATCATGACTTTACTACTTTTTTTTTCCCCCAGTCCTGGGGCTTGAACTCAGAGCCTAGGCACTGTCCTTAGATACTTTTGCTCAAGTCTAGTGCTCGCTCAGCCACTTGAGCCACAGTGTCACTTCTGGCTTTTTCTGTGTATATGGTACTGAGGAATCAAACCCAAGGCTTCGTGCATGCTACATGATCACTCTTTGCTCCCGGCCCTGACTTTCCTTAGACTTCTTTTGTAGTTAGAAGGTCAGGGTATGCTACTGTGCCTAGCTCTCAGCTGAGCAGTCTTGCCAACTTCTCTGAAAGAGCTGACCTTGAATGGACATCCTCCCAGCCTGTCTCCCAAGTAGCATGGCTTATAGGTGTGAGTCACCCACAGCTGGATAGCAAGCTTCTCCTTTATACTGTATTCCTATCTAGTTTACCCTGGAACTGCTTACTAGCTCAGGAATGGATCTATGACCTGGTATTAAACTGGCTTCATGGCACTGCCTGTCTTCACTGGCTTGGAGCAAGCTCTGAACTCCAGGCCTTCTCCAAGGTGACTCACCTGTTTCACAGCGATGCTGACCCGAACGGAATTGATGGAACCCTCAATCAGAACCTTTTCCTTCTCATTCCTGCTGATGGTGACAGGCTGTAATAGGAGTTCTTTGCTACTCCTGAAATCACAAAGGCAAAGCCCTGTCAACTACCAACAGAATAATCACAACAATTCACAGCATGTCGTGGAATCTCCATCGGAGACCCGAGGCTAAGAAATAGGAGATTCCCAGCACAGACCCTCCAGTGAAAAAGGCATACCCTCTGGAGTCAGAGTGAAAGGGTTTTGAAATCTGTCAGCGTCTATCACATTCCTTGGTATGTAACCCTTTTGGAATTTCATCTCCTTTTCTGTGAAATCCTATTTCATAGTTAGAACGGAGACATCAAAACGTACAGAGCCAGGTAGGTGCTGGTTGCTTACACCTGTAATCCTAGTTACTGAGGAGACAGACCAGAGCTAGCCAGGGCAGGGAAGTTTGTGAGACTCATTTTTTTTGGTCAGTTATGGGGCCTCAACTCATGGCCTGGGCGCTATCTTTGAGCTCTTCAGCTGAAGGTGGTTGCTCTCTACCACTTAAGGCACACCTCCACTTCCAGATTTTTTTTTTTTTTTGCTAGTTACCTGGAGAAACATGTCTCAGCTTTTTCTGCCTAGGCTGGTCTCCAGCTCTGATCCTCAGATCTTAGCCTCTTGAGTAGCTGAAATTACAGAAGGAGCTACTAATGCCAGAATGTGAGACTCCTCTTTTTTTTTTTTTTGCCAGTCCTGGGCTTGAGCTCAGGGCCTGAGCACTGTCCTTGGACTTTCTCAAGGGTTAGAACTCTACCACTTGAGCCTCAGCACCATTTCTGGCTTTTTTCTTTTTTTTTGGCCCCTTTCTCTTTCTGACCCCGCTCGCTCCGGCCCGGCTAGGCCCCCTTTCTAGCTCAGGCCCCCTTTCTAGCTCAGGCCCCGCTCGCTCCGGCCCGGCTAGGCCCTCTTTCTAGCTCAGGCCCCGCTCGCTCCGGCCCCGCTCGTTCTGGCCCCGCTTGCTTCCGCCCGGCCCTGCTCCTGGCTTGCTCTGGCCCCGCTCGCTCCGGCCCCGCTCGCTCCGGCCACCACTCGGTTGGGTTCTGTTCACTTCAGTTCAGCTCGCTTCTTTCGCTCTCTGTCGCCGTCGCAGTCTTGTCTCTGCCACTTTTCCGGTTTGGTTGTGTCTCGTCTCTGCCACTTCCGGCTTGGTTGTGTATGTGGGATACCGAGGAATCGAACTCGGGTCTTTGTGCATGCTAGGCAAGCACTTTAACCGCTAGGCCAAACTCCCGGGCCCCATTTCTGGCTTTTCTACGTATGTGGTACCGAGGAATTGAACCTGGGTCTTTGTGCATGCTAGGCAAGCACTCTACCACTAGGCCAAATTCCCGGCCCCCAGTATGTGGGACTTTATCTAAAGTAACCACCAGAGAAGGAAGTGGAGCCAGGGCTAAAAGTGATAGAGCATTAGTCTTGAGCAAAAGAGCTCAAGGACAGCTACCAAGTCCCATGACAGTGGGGGAATGTGAGAAAGGCTAAGATCTGAGGATCCCAGTTCAAAGCCAGCCTAGGGAAGAAAAGCATCTGAGACTCTTAAAATTGGAAGTGAAGCTATGGTTCAAGTGGCACAGTGACAGCTTTGAATAAAAAAAAAGAGTAAGGCCCTGAATGCCCAAGTATGGGCATACACACACACACACACACACACACACACACGCACGCACGCACGCACACATTCACTCTTTTAAATTTTACTTTTTATCTAAATACTTTTGGTGAGTATGTGCTGCTGGCTCGTACTATAATCCTAACTATGCAGGAGACAGATCTGAGGTTTGAAGTCCAAAGCCAGTCTGGGCAGGAAAAATCCATGAGACTCATAACTCTAATCACAGAAAAAGCCAGAAGTCAGCCAGGTGCAATGGCTCACGCCCATAATCCTAGCTACCCAGGAGGCTGAAATCTGAGGATCTGAGGTTCAAAGCTATCCCGGCACTAAAGACAGTGAGACTCTTAACTCCAATTAGTGACCAGAAAACCCAAGTGGCAAACTGGCCGCTGTGGCTCAAAGGGTAGGATGGTAGTAGCCTTGAGCTGAAGAGCTCAGGAACAGCACCCAGGCCCAGAGTCCAAGCCCCATGACCCACAAAAAAAAAAAAAAAAGGCTGGGAGTTTGGCCTAGTGGTTAAAGTGCTTGCCTAGCATGCACAAAGACCCAGGTTTGATTCCTCAGTACCACATACATAGACAAAAGCCGGAAGTGGTGCTGAGGCTCAAGTGGTAGAGCTCTAGCCTTGAGAAAGTCCAAGGACAGTGCTCAGGCCCTGAGCTCAAGCCCAGGACTGGCAAAAATAAAATGAAATGAAAAATAAATCTTTACTCCTTAAGTAATGAATGTATAGAGATGACATTTTTTTAACTGGCCAGTGGACAAGCTTGCTGAAGAACTCCTCCCATGGACGGTGCCCCACCCATGGCTCCATGTCCTATACTTCAGATCACAAACCACTGTTCATCAGGAAGCCAAAGCATGTCTGCGGAGGCCAAGCTCCTCTAACCAAGTCACTCCAGTGTCCAGAACCCCTCGTCCCCCACACTGACCTCTTATTACTTTCCTACCTGACTTCTACTTCTGGCTTGTTGTGTCTTTCCACAACCTGGGAGGAGAAGTTCTCCAGGCAGAGGGCAGCCTGCAGTGTGGCCCGCACGGCGCTCAGGTAGGGGCGGAGAGTGGCAGTCTGTCGGAATATACCAAAAGGTTAGGAAGGATCAGAACCTGCTTCACCGAACACACAAGCTCCCCAGTTCTAGCTCCCAGACAGCCGGTACTACTCAGGATCCCAGGTGAACACAAGAGCCTGTATCTTCAAGGTACCTACCAGTCTAGTCTCAAGTGGTGGTATTCAACAAGAAAAGACTCCTGCCAGCAGATACTTAATGTGTCAAATATGTCTGATTGTCGTGATTATGGGCAAGATGCGCTTAGGCATAGAGTGGATAGAACTCAGTCGTGCTGCTAAACATCCCTCCATATACATCTACCCAGCCAAGGGTACCGAGGACAGGCACACAGCTAAGCATCGGCCATCTATTATGCTAAAAGTGCATACAATTCTGTTTGTCAAAGTAAGCTGGAAATTCCAAGATTATCTGCACACACAAAATAGTTCACCTGTGTAGGAGTTCACCTAAGGAGGGATTAAGTATAAAGAAAAATTAGAAGTAATCTATATTGAATTAAGAAATTGGTTTTGATTGGAAACAGGACTGTGATGATTTCAGTAGAATAAGGTCATTCTCAGGGGAGGGGATTGGCGTCAAAGTACGCAGGTCAGTTACATTAGCCAAGTTCTTTCTCTTCTTAGGATTTGATACAATCTGGAATGTCTGCTGGCTTTTTTTGCTCAAGTCAACACCCCAGAGTTTAGCTTATTAGGGAAGACCTCTTCCTTTCTCAGAAGTCTTTCTTGACTTCTCCCTTCGTCATTACATTTATTATAATTTATAGTGACATATTTCTCATGTCATTTGTAAAGTGATCCTCACTAGATTGTAAAACTCACGGGTCTGCAGACCACATCTATTTTATTCGGTTACATAGCTTGCAGCTAGCTTAGAATCTAACTGAGTGAATTAACTAACAATATCCTAACAAAAGTTTGTTAAGAGTTTCAGGGGGAGTAAGGAGTACAAGGTTTATGTACCTGAGAATCATTTTACATTGTATGGATGAGGCTGTGATGGCAGGCTGGAATAAGATTACAGATTATCTTGAATGTCAGGTAAACAAATTAGTGTCTTTTTTCCTAATATAAAACTCTGGGGACCTGGGAACATGGCCTAGTAGCAGAGTGCTTGCCTCGTATGCATGAAGTCCTGGGTTCAATTCCTCATTACCACATACACAGAAAAAGCTGGCCTTGAGAAAACCAAGGACAGTGCCCAGGCCAAGTTCAGGATGCAGGACTGGCAAAAAACAAAACAACAACAAAAAAAAACCTTGTATGTCTCACTTCCCTCTCCAATCCATTCTTCAGAGAGACATGATGCAGCCACCGTCGTGTAACTTCCTCCTCCTCAGAAAATCCTTTTTTTTTTTTTCTTTTGGCCAGTCCTGGGGCTTGAACTCAGGGCCTGGGCACTGTCCTTGGTTTTCTCTAGGCTAGAGCTCTACCACTTGAGCCACAGCACGACTTCCAGCTCTATGTACATGGTACCCAGAAATCGAACCTGGGTCTTCCTGCATGCTAGGCAAGCACTCTACACTAGGCCAAACTCCTGGTCCTGTTTTTTTTTTGTCCATCATTAGGTTTGAACTCTGGGCCTGTGTGCTATCCCTGAGCTCTTCATCTCAAGGCTAGCCTTCTACCACATAAGCCATAGTGTCACTTCCACAAGTGTTTTGTTTTGTTTCTGTAAGACATGCCGATGCAAAGGCAATAAAGAATTCAGTCAGAGGGACTGGACTGACATCCGACTCAAAAGAAAGAAAAAGCCAGCAAAGAACTGTGTTGCATTCATACAGCTCAGAAGTAGCAACCCAAAAATAAGACTATATGGATGGAATGATCAACTCCACCCACTCAGGGGTGGAGAACCTCTTCTGTCAAGGGCCATGTACACTGTTCTCAGCCACAAAAAAATCATCAATACAGGTAAAGAGCTGTGGCAGTGGTTGTCAAGAAGCAGCTCCAGGAAGCAGTACTGTGGCTCTAGGGGTAGGGCTGAAGCCTTAAACTGAAGAGCTCAGGGACAATGCCCAGGTCCAGAGTTCAGGCCTTACTACTGAAGAAAAAGGAAGCAGCTCCAGTCTATCCCAACATGTAACAAATCATTTCAAGGGCCTTATAAGGCCCAAAGGCTTTGCAGGGCATTCCCTTTGTTTAACCTATGTGATGATGTGAAAAAGGTAACATTATAAAGGAAAAATCAGTGGTGGTCTGGGTTGGAGGTGTCAAGAGTGGATGGATTACAAAGAAACCTAAGAAAATTTTAGGGTGATGTATCCTGAGTCTAGTAGTGGTTACATGACTGTTTTGGGGCAACATTCATACACCACAGTCCTAAAAGTGAGCTGGGAACCAGTGGCTCATGCCTGTAATCCTAGTTACTCAGGAGCTTGAAATAGAGGACTGCGGTTCAAAGCCAGCCTGAGGAAGAAAAAGTCTGTGACACTCTTATCTCCAATCAGCCAGCAAAAGGCTGTGAAGCAGGAAGTGGAGCTGTGACTCAAATGATAGCCTTGTGCGGAAAAGGCTTAAAGGACAGCAGGCCGGGAGTTCAGGTCCCAGTAGTGACACACACAAAACAAAACAAAAATCTAAATAGGAGGTGACTGACACTTGCCCTTTCAAGCATAAAAGACGACGGGCTCAAGAAAATACCTTGATAAACTTACAAAGTGTTTGAAACTGGAAAGGCATAGGATCCTCAAGCCAGATCCAAAGAAAAAGGTCAGGCTTCAAACTGATGTATGAAACAAACGAGAGTGAAGGCAAGTTTCACAGAGGGAGACGACGTCTGGATAATGTCTGATTTTAAGATGCCCCTGGACAGCCTAGCGAACCTTGCAGGAGAGCTGAAAAGGTCGACTGAGCTATCAGGCACCACCTAGAAGGACACGGCACCAGGAAAAGCACCAACAGCTAGGTAAGCCAAGAGTCTCAGCCCTGCACCAGCAGGGCCCGGGCACCCCCAGGAAGGGAAGGCCCAGCACCCCCAGACGGGTCAAACGCGGGGCCCCTGGCTGAGGCCACGCAAGGCTGCAAGTGCGGACCCCAGGAGAGGGGCGGGCGGGCGGGCGGGCATTCGCCCCGGAAGCAGAGGGGTCGAGCGGGCAGAGGGGAAGGGGGTGTGTTCGCCGAGGCTCCGGTCCCTCCTCAGGCTGCCGGGCCCCCCACGAGCCTTCGAGGCCGGCCCGGAGCTCGGAAGGCCCCACGGCCGGCCGAACATCCCCGCCCGCCTCACGGCCCGCCCGGCGGCCCAGGCTCCCCGCCGCCCCCTCCGGCTCCCGCCCTCCTCGTGCCCCCCACGGCCACGGGCGGCCTCCGAAGCAAGCCGCAGCTCCCCGAAACCCACACCCCCGAGGCAGAATGGAAGCGGGGGGGGGGGGTCCCCGCGGCGGGCCCGGCGCTCTCACCATCGCGGGCGCTGGCTGGGCCGGAAAGCGGAAGTGCGGAAGTCGCCAGCCCCGCGGCGCCTGACCTTTTGGGAGAAGCGCAGCCGCAGTCCCCGCCCAGACTTCCGGGACGTACCATCTGCGTTCCAGCCCGGGGGGGGGAGGCGAGCCCCAGAGGCCCCCGGCTCCCGACCACCGCTCGAAGCTAGGACCCTTCTGGTATCTTGAAAGCCCTGCATGGGTGAATGAGGCGATGGCTTCCGCCGTTTCCACCTAGCCTTCCTCAGGCTTGCTTGCGCCTCGGATTGTGCCCAGCTTCCGCCTTCACCTCCCCCCCCCAGCCACGCCATGGTACAACCCGACCTCAGGTTGGGCACCAAATTAGGACAAGTCGAGGCCGCCGAGGCCTACGTTCCTTCCGGTGTGCATCACGTCCTTTCTCCGGGCCCCGCCTGCCCGCCGCCCCGGGGGCTCGGCGCCGCCGCCCCCCTCCCCGTCGCGGCGGTTCCCAGGGTTCGCCCAGGGCCTCCGGTCCGAGCCCCGCAGGGCTCCCCGCCCCTCGGCAGCCGCGGGGGGCCCGCCCATCAGCCAGTTCCGGGGCGGTTGCCCCGTCCGACCCGAGCTCCCCGCCCCCTCCGCGGCCGGGGTGGGGGGGCCCTGGGGGCCGCGTGAGGGGCTCGCTCGAGGACGGGGGGCCCCGGAGGCGGGACGCTGGGGCGACCCGCGGGTGGGCCCGGCCTTTAAGCAGTCCCACTCGTGTACCAGGCACTGAGCTGGGCTCTTGACGAGCCATCCACTCCTAATCCTCAGCACATCCCAGGGAGGTAGGTACTGTGGTTGACCCCATTGCACAGATTCGCACTTGGTCTGAGGTTTCAAACGTGTTCAGGGCACATGAATAGACATCGTGGGCTTCACCTAGTTCTGCCAGGGCAGAGTGTGTTTCCAGACCACCTCCGGAAGGGGAAAGGCGAGTGTGGTGAGGTGAGGAGACCGAGAAGTCCCTGAGAACCTTGGAAGGAAGGGAGGATTGAAAGTTAAAGGCCTAGCAGATCCCAGGAGATCAGAAGCAGAGAACACCTTGCACAGTGATACCTTGGTAGTTAGGGCTCAGAGACCAGATCCCCTGGGTTCAGATTGCATCTTGGGAGCGCAAGGCACACACTGTTTTGCTTGCAGTTCTTGCTTTGTAAAATGGAGCTCTGCTTCCAGGGTTGGGCTAGGAACAGAGTGAGATGAGCTCTGTTCCAACGTGGAACCCAGCAGATACTCTTAAGTAGCTAGCTGTGCCCTCACACTTTGTCAGTAAGGGCCCTCAAATAGCTTCCTGGTTGAGGCTGTTGCACAGGGAAGGCTCCTTGGGTTTTTCTCATGCTACTCCATCTGGCCCTCTCCTCTGCAGCTCCACAAGGTCTCATCTCCTGGGCCATGAGTGAGCTGAAGGACTGTCCATTGCAATTCCACGACTTCAAGTCCGTGGACCACCTGAAGGTCTGTCCCCGCTACACGGCGGTGCTGGCCCGCTCTGAGGATGATGGCATCGGTATCGAGGAGCTGGACACCCTGCAGCTGGAGCTTGAGACACTGCTGTCTTCTGCAAGCCGCCGCCTGCGTGTGCTGGAGGCTGAAACCCAGGTGATGCCCCCGAGAGGGAACATGGCCAGAGATGGACTTGGAAGTTAGGCTATCAGTCGTTAGGTTAGCTCCATCTGCTCAGGCCAAAGAGTGAGTCTGGTTGGTAAAATAGCCCTGAATGTGGACAGGCCTCATGACCACAAGAGTTTTTATCCATTGAGCTTCTGTTGACTCTTAGTAGACAGACATAAATTAGGACAATTTGGGCCATTGGGATTTGAGAGTGGAGAAACCTGGATTTGAATCTTGACTTCAGCACTTGCTGGTGTTGCTATTTATTTCTTCCCTATGTGATTTGAAGAAAGTGCCCTATTTTCTCCAAGCCTTAGTTTCTCCATCTGCAAAATGAGCCAAATAACAGGACCGACCTACCTACCTACCGTAGAACCTCTGTGAGAATTAGAGAATTTTCACAAAATGCCTCCACACTAAAAGCGCTTCAAATGTTATTTGTTGATACAACTGTCATTTGTCACTGCCTGAACTCCTGGGCCTTGTGAGCCAGGTTATGTGCTGGACCGGGGACAGGCATGGGGGCAGTGAGCTTCCTGGTTTAGGGACCCATGGGAGTTTCCTGAGAAAGGCTGTATATTGTAGCATCCAAAACTCCAGGTAACTTGTTCCAAGCAGGCTTCCTAGCTAGCCGGATAATGTTTAAAATGAAGTTAAGCCAGGTGCTTGTGGCTTCCCCCTATAATCCTTGCAACTCAGGAGGCTGAGATCTGAGGATAGGGGTTCAAAGCCAGCACAGGCAAGAAATCACAGAAAAAACTAGAAGTGGCATTGTGGCTCAAGTGGTAGAGCATTAGACTTGAGCTAATGCTCAGAGGAGCTCAGGGAGAGCCCCCAGGGCCTGAATTTAAGCCCTATGACCCTCAAAAGGGTCTTGCTGGGAGGCTTGTTTGACTTCACTGAAAGTCACTTGCAGCAGGTTTTCCCAATGTTCACATGGGCTGGTTTGTGGTCTCCTTAGTGAACTGTGTGTGACTAGCTTGTGTGAATTGGAAGGTGAGAAGTATGTGAATAAATTCATGTGAGGCAAAGGCACAGAAAAAGGCTGGGTTTTGAAGGGTGAGTAGGAGTTTGTTAAGTAAAAAAAGAAGATGGGGAAAAAAACCTGAGAGCCTCTTTGGATTGCAGATCCTAATTTATTTTCTGGAGAAAGAGTTGTCCCATGTCTTCCCTTCTCTTCAGTGACCGACCGTGTAAATTTCAGATCCTCACTGACTGGCAGGATAAGAAAGGTGACCGCCGATTCCTGAAGTTGGGTCGCGACCATGAACTTGGAGCTCCCCCCAAACATGGCAAGCCCAAGAAGCAGAAACTGGAGGGGAAGACAGGACATGGGCCAGGCCCTGGCCCGGGCCGACCCAAATCCAAAAACCTTCAGCCCAAGATCCAGGAATATGAATTCACTGATGACCCAATCGATGTGCCACGCATCCCGAAGAACGACGCCCCCAACAGGTTGTGGGCCAGAGAACACAGAGGGGGAGTGAAGGCCCCCTGGGCCCAGGGCGAACGCGGAAGAACATGGCGACCCTCTCAGCCTCTGCTTCTCTCGACAGGTTCTGGGCATCGGTGGAGCCGTACTGTGCCGACATCACCAGTGAGGAGGTCCGCACTCTGGAGGAGCTTCTGAAGCCCCCTGAGGACGAGGCGGAGCACTACAAGGTAGAAACCCGGCAGAAGGAGAACAGGACTCCTCCTGATCACAGCTAGCAAGGCCTTCCTCTGCCCTCCCTGCCGCCTGTCTGCCCCACTGACTGTCCACCCACCCAGGCTCAGATTTTGCATTCTGCTGGTCCCTCTCCCCCTGACCATAATGGACGCTGGCCCTGTCCCCTCATCTCCCTCCTGCCGGGCATCAAGCCTCACCCCCTTTCACCAGATCGCCTCTAATCTCCCATGGGTGGGCTTCTCAGGCATCTTTTCTTATTTTTTCTTTAATATATAAAGGCACACACACACACACACACACACACACACACACACGGAGAGTGAATGAAAACATGGTGGCAACGTGGCCTCTGGCTGTGTTAACCACTCAGGCCCAGTGGTCTTTTTTCCACAGATTCCACCCCTAGGGAAACATTATTCCCAGCGCTGGGCCCAGGAGGACCTGCTGGAGGAGCAGAAGGACGGGGCCCGGGCAGCAGCTGTGGCTGACAAGAAGAAAGGGCTCCTGGGGCCTCTGACAGAACTGGACACTAAAGGTAGGCCCCCGACCTTCCTGTCCACTCCAGGCCAGGATTTGACCTCCCAGAACTCCCGCCCACCCGCTGCCCTCTTCCCTGCCTGCTTCAGATGTGGATGCCCTGCTGAAGAAGTCGGAGGCCCAGCACGAGCAGCCAGAAGAGGGCTGCCCCTTTGGCGCCCTGACGCAGCGGCTCCTGCAGGCCCTGGTGGAGGTGAGCGCCATCAACTCGCAACCGGAAGTCCCTGCCCTTCCCGCTTTAGTGCTGTGTTCTCACCCCAGTGGAGCCCGTCTGTAGTCATACGTTGGCGATCACAGCAGGCGACAGCACCTTATCCTGACCGCTCACCCCACTGCACGCCACGTTAGCTGAGCAGCTGGTGCGTGTTACCACCACTTCTCTGTGTCCTCTTCTTTGGTATTAGTACCAAAAAGGGGGACTGTCTAAAATGATCTAAGCTTTTTTGTTGTTGTTGTGGGTCATGGGACTTGAACTCTGGGCCTGGGTGCTGTCCCTGAGCTCTTCAGCTCAAGGCTACTGCCCTACCCTTGAGCCACAGCCCCACTTCTGGTTTCTCGTGGTTAATTGGAGATGAGAGTCTCATGGACTTTAGTGCCCGGGCTGGCTTTGAATTGCGATCCTCAGATCTCAGCCTCCTGGGTAGTTAGGATCTAAGCTTTTTAAAAAACGCCTCCCAGAAGAGGTGGGCTGGAAAATACAAAAACTGTTTTGGCAGCAATGAAGTAATTTTTAAGAAATTGGCCTAGGGGCTGAGGGAGGTGGGGGGAAGGAGGAATCAACTGTCTAGGAGGGTTGAGAGAGGACTGGACCAATAAGGATGGAGGAAGGATTGAATGGTGTCCAAATGGATTAGTTACAAGTATAAAAAGGAAACAGTGAAGTCTGGAAATGCTGGGGAGGGGGAGGGAGGCAGAGAGGGGGAAGTGAGGGGGGAGATACATTGTAATACCCTGCCAACAGGTGGGAAATGTAATAAGGGAATCCTCTCCTGAATAATGTAAACTTAAAAATAATTAATTAGTGGACTCCAGGTGACTGAGATCTGAGGACTGTGGTTCTAATCTACCCTAGGCAAGAAAGCCTGTGAGACTCTTTATCTCCAATTAAACATCCCCCCCAAAAAAAAAAATAAAATAAGTAAAAAACCAGACTTGGAGCTTTGGCTCAAGAATAGCACTCAAGCTCTGAGTTCAATCTCTAGTATTGGCACCAAAAACAATCAGAGAAGTAATCAGAAATTTTGTTACATTTCACGTTATTTTTTTTTTTTTTTTTTTTTGGCCAGTCCTGGGCTTGAGCTCAGGGCCTGAGCACTGTCCTTGGACTTTCTCAAGGCTAGAGCTCTACCACTTGAGCCTCAGTACCACTTCCGGCTTTTTTCTATGTATGCGGTACCGAGGAATCGAACCCAGGTCTTCATGCATGCTAGGCAAGCACTTTAAACCACTAGGCCAAACTCCCGGCCTCACGTGTATATTTTTAATTAGACGTGTGTGTGTGTGTGTGTGTATGAGCGTGCGCACTCAGTGCCAGTACTCAGCTTAGTTGGCTTTTTCTGCTCATGGCTGGCATTCTACTATATAACCCGTGCATCCAGCAACAATTTTATGTTTTATTTAATATTTACTCTCCTAAGTCAGAAGCACCCAAAACTTAAAATTAAAAATTTTCTGTTTGAAGTTCACAAAATGTAAAAACATAAGTAATTTTCAGAAGAGAAAAAGAATACTGCTGGTCTATGAAAACGATTCACATAGGTGACAGGAGCAGGAAACGGGTGGAAATGCTCCCGTTCTTCCTTCCTTTGCCCCATCTCTGGTCTTCTAGGAGAACATTATTTCCCCTATGGAGGACTCCCCCATCCCAGACATGTCTGGGAAAGAATCAGGGGCAGACGGGGCAAGCACCTCTCCTCGCAATCAGAACAAACCCTTCAGGTGAGTGACGTCATGTCTGCACCTCACAGTTCGACCCCACCTCAACCTAAGCATGAGGAGGCCTTCATTAACCAAGAGGCTCAGGACAGTCTGGTGAAGGCCAGGAATCTTGCACACGAGTGCTGACTCAGCACTTGTGCAGGCAGGCTTCGTCCAGGCTTGTTCCTCGTGGCTCCTGTGAGTATCCTGAATGCCTAACCGTAGGGGCTCGGTGTGCCAAATTGTCCTAACTCCCTGCGGTGATATAAACTCCCTATGATGATAAAGCCTGCAGTTGTTCATCATAGTAAGAATTGGATTTAACACGAAAAGACGTGTAAATAGTGGAGTTCACACAGAGAAAAAGTTCTTTGTAGCCTGATATGATAGCATGGCCCTGTTTTTACTTAGAATATATTTAAACCTGTAAATGTAGCCGAATAAACTTGGGTTGTCTAGCAAGAGATTGCAGTGAATAGGTAGCAACTTGCAGAACACACTTACATGTGGATCGAGGGGTTCTCAAAGTGAAGAGCGGGGAGCCTCTGCGCTGGCCCCTCCCCGCTGGCCCCCCAGCTGAGGGCCAGGCTTGCCCACAGTGTGCCACATACCAAGTCCCTGGAGAGCCGCATCAAGGAGGAGCTGATTGCCCAGGGCCTTCTGGAGTCTGAGGACCGGCCTGCAGAAGACTCGGAAGACGAAGTCCTCGCTGAGCTGCGCAAACGGCAAGCCGAGCTGAAGGCACTCAGTGCCCACAACCGCACCAAGAAGCATGATCTGCTGAGGTGAGCTCAGGGCAGGCGCCGCCCACAGGGACTGCAGCCAGACTTCCCACACCCGCTCAGGCCTCTGCGCTCAGGGCTTTGGTGGTAACCACATGAGGTGGTCCACGGGAATGCCAGTCTGGCATGGTGGGTGGGCTCTGTGGGCAGCGGGAGGGACCAGGCGTGGGGCGGATGACCGTATGTCACGTGGATCCTTGTCCACAGGCTGGCAAAGGAGGAGGTGAGCCGGCAGGAGTTGAGACAGCGGGTCCGCATGGCCGACAACGAAGTCATGGACGCCTTCCGCAAGATTATGGCCGCCCGGCAGAAGAAGCGGACCCCTACCAAGAAGGAGAAGGACCAGGCCTGGAAGACTCTGAAGGAGCGGGAGAGCATCCTGAAGCTGCTGGATGGGTAACCCTGGCCTGCCTGCCTGGCTGCCTCCCCGGCCTTGCAGAGCCCGCTTTGGTCTCCTCCGCTGAGCCCTCCTCTGCGGGCCTTTTGGCCTAGCTCTGAACAGCCAGGACACGAGAAGTCCTCCGGGGCCAGTCTCACCCGGCTGGCCTGGTCCCCAAGATGGCAGGGAGGGGCTTCCTTCCTGGATCTTCCTCATCTCTACCATCCCCCACTCCCCACCCCCACCTGTTCCCCTCAAATACTTCTCCCTTGTGGTTTTGTAAAGTGCAAACTCAAGAATAAAGTGACCGCTGTGGTTTTTCACAAAACACCCCACTTTTGAGTGGAGTGTCCGTGTGACGGTGTGTTTGCACGAGTGTTCCCGCAGGTGGGGAGGGGACGAGGAAGAGGGCACAGTTGGTGACCATGTAGGAGGACCATGCTTGAGTGCTGTGGGCCCGTGGCCACTCAGCAGTGGCATTCTTCTTTTTTTTTTTTTTCTCCAGTCCTGGGCTTGAGCTCAGGGCCTGAGCACTGTCCTTGGACTTTCTCAAGGCTAGAACTCTACCACTTGAGCCTCAGCGCCACTTCCGGCTTTTTCTAAGTATGTGGTACCAAAGAATCGAACCCAGGTCTTCGTGCATGCTAGGCAAGCACTCTACCACTGGGCCAAACTCCCAGCCCCACTGGTGGCATTCTTTTAGGAAACCCGTGGGCGGGCTCTGCAGCAGTGCTGCCTTTTGGATTGGCCCCCTGAGCAACCGAGGACCATTCCCCAGAGCTCAGATCCTTTTTTTTTTTTCCTTTTGCCCTAGTGGGGTTTGAATGTAAGGCCTTAAATTTGCTAGGTAGACATTCTCCTACTTTGAGGCACCACTTAGCTAGCTTTTTTTTTTTTTTTTTTTTTTTTGCCAGTCATGGGGCTTGAACTCAGGGCCTGAGCGCTGTCCTTGAACTTTTTCTCAAGGCTAGTGTTCTTCCACTTGAGTCATAGCACCATTTTCAGCTTTTTTCTACATATGTGGTGCCGAGGAATTGAACCCGGGTCTTCGTGCATGCTAGGCAAGCACTCTACCACTAGGCCACACTCCCTGCCCAGCTTTTTTTTTTAAGATGAGGTCTCACTATGCAGGTTAGGCTGGCACCTAACTTTTGATCCTCCTTCAGCCTCCTGAGTGCCAGGTTTGCAGGGACGAGTCACCACGCCTAGTAGGTGGGCCTCCACAGCTTCCCTCTAGCTTTTGGGTGGCAGGTAGGCAGGCAGGGTCAAAGCCTAATGCTTCCTCATTTTTGCCTGGCACTAGAGAGAGAACAGGAGCCAGCTGGCATCTCTGATCCTCCCAAATGAGTAGACGCTCTTTCCCAGTGCCCGTGAAACAGTTCAGGTGGCACAGGATGACAGCTGGGTTTCCATCAGCTTTGGCTGCCCGGAGCAGCAGAGGGCTGGAGCACAGCAAGACCTGCGCAGGGCCAGGAAATGGATACAGGATAGCTTGAGCATCACGGACAAATGGATTTGTTTTCCTGTGCCTCAGCTTCTTCCTAGACAAGTCTTGGGGAGAAAGGGCTGTTCACAATTTACTGGGGGAAGTTGGGGACGAGCAGCACACAACTTGCTCATGCACTCTGCCCTAGAAGGTGATGGTTCCCCTGTGAGATAAGTACCCCATCATATCTGCCTTTTGTGAGTCTGTCACTGTCAAAGTAAGCTGGACAGGTGTCCCCAGGGAATCGCCATGTGACAAACTGGGTCACTCAGAGGCCTTCCTTGTTTTTTTTTTTTCTTTTTCAGCAGGCAAGGACTACTTATTGAGAAACAGTAAAGAGGCCTTTCCTAAGATTGCTCTTAGGAGGGCAGTTTTACTTCCGTTTCGATGGTAAGCCATAGAACTGCTTTCCTCCCACGTGGGAGAGTGTGCCAGTCAGAAAAAGCATAGCCAGGAGGTGGAGAGAGAAACACTTCTAATGAGGAAGCCAGTGGCCTGGATCCAGCCGTGCCTGAAGCCCCAAGATCTTCCAGTATACTTCAAAGTTATCCTAGCCCACGGAAGGTTTTAGCTAGGCTAATTTGCTTTGGAGTTCTGTCATTTATAAATAAAATAAGACCTAATTAATAAAAATGTATTTTGGCTGGGCATCAGTGGCTCATGCCTATAATCCTGTCTACCTAGGAATCTGACATGTGAGGCTCATGATGTGAAGCTAGCCTGGGCAGAAAGTCTGTGAGACATTTCCAATCAATTCTCAAAAAAATAAAAAATAAAAAGGCTGAGCCTGGCGAGGTGACTCACGCCTGTAATCCTAGCTACCAAGGAGGCTGAGATCTGAGGATCATAGTTCAAAGCCAGCTCAGGCACCAAAGGACCTGAGACTCTTACCTTCCTAGAAAATGGAAGTAGGGCTTAGCTTAAGGGTAGGGCAATAGCCTTGAGCTGAAGAGCTCAGGGACAACATCCAGGCCCAGAGGTAGGGCGGTAGCCTTGAGTTGGAGAGCTCAAGGACAGTTCAAGCCCCATGACCCACAAAAAAAAAAAAAAAGGCTCAGGGACAGAGCCCAGGCTTTGAGATGATGCCCTAGGACTGACACCAAAAGAGTATTTTTAAGTGTATCTTGGCAAGAGAGTAGGATGGTGCTCCAGGATGTGCATGGGCTGTGCTGCTGCCTCAGCCGTCAGTGTCACCAGTCAGGAAGACACCAATGAGACACCAGCCGTCGTGTGGCTGCAGTTCAGGGCGCAGTAAACGTTAGCCGGGTACCAAGCACTGTTTACACTTATTAAACTGCCGGATCTTCCGTGACCCCTCGGGGAAGGACTAACAAGACCCCCCTCACAGACAAAACCCAGCAAGGCTCTGCAAGTCCCTGAGGCAGGACTCAACTCAGAACTTTGGTGCAGCCTCTTACATAAGTCATCGGGCCCTGGTCCCGTTACAAGTTACAGGAATAGTCATCCCTATACTTGGGCAGTGTCCACCCTCGGCCACCGCACCTAACAGCCCAGCTTGTGAACCCCTTTCTTTTAATTAGCCACACATTTCCATATTCATGAGGCCAGACCATCTGCGTGGAGAACAGAGGCAGTTTTGTGGAGGAAGTGGGATGGGAGCTGGGGAGAGCTGTGAGGAGAAGGTGGATACACTGGGGGACCGGTTGTGAGAGGCACAGGTACAGTGATGAACTCAGGGCCTGAGCACCATTCTTGGGCTTTCCTCAAGGCTAGAGCTCTACCACTTGAGCCACAGCACCACCTCTGACTTTTCTATGTATGTGGTATTGAGGAATCGAACCTGGCTCTTCATGCATGTTAGGCAAGCACTTGACCACTAGGCCAAACTCCCAGGCTTTTCTTTTTTCTTTTTTAATTAAAAGATTGTATCAACACATCATATTTCAAATGTCATGGTCAACAGACGAGTATTTAAGAAGAGAATCTCTTTATGCAATCACTGGCACATAAATTTAAGAACATAATTAAAATAAATGGAGTCTTTGTTATAGATACATATCTATTTACATATCAATATATCTATAGAATATGTATCCCATCATAGACTTATATGTCTATATAGAAATATTTATATCTCCAAGTTCATGTCAAGTACCTTGAGTACCCCTTAAGTATTAAGTCATGGCTCTTGTACTGTTTGGATCTAATATCTACATATCAAGGAGACCATGCGCCTTTTGTTCCTTTGACTTGTCTCACTCAACATGATTTACTCTAGTTTCGTCCCCTTCCCTGTGAATGCCATTATTTTATCTTGTCTGTTGGCTATGTAGGACTCCATTGTGTGTGTGTGTGTGTGTGTGTATACCACATTTTTTGTATCCACTCATCTGCAGTGGGGCATCTGGGTTGTTTCCATTGCTTGGCTATTGTGAATAGTGCAGTGATGAACGCAGCTGAGCAGGTGTCCTTGTCATATCCTGGGTTATGATGCTCAGGGTAGATGCCCAGGAGTGGTATGGCTGGGTCGTAGGGAAGGTCTATGTTTAGTTTTTGGGGGAACCTCCAGACCGCCTTCCAGAGTGGTTGTACTAGTTTACTTTCCCACCAGCAGTGCAGTGGGGTTCCTCTTTCGAAGTAAGGCCTTCTTAATGAAGTCTGGAAGAAGCTGGGCTCCTCACACACACAAAAAAGGGGGAATTCGTTTCCTCAAAATTTTATTTATTTATTTATTTTGGCCAGGTGCTCGTGGCTCACACCTGTAATTCTACCTCCTCAGGAGGCAGAGATCTGAGAATCACAGTTTCAAAGCCATCCCAGTCTAGAAAAGTCTGTGAGATTCTTATTGCCAACATACTACCAGAAAACTGGAAGTGGTGCTATGGCTCAACATGGCAGAGTAGTAACCTTGAGAAAAAGAAGAAAAGAATGCTCAGGGGTCAGTGCATAGGCCCTGAGTCCAAGCCCCATGACCAACAATATTTTTTTCCCTCTTCAAGGCTAGTGCTCTACCACTTTGAGCAATAGCTCCACTTCCCGTTTTCAGGTGGTTAATCTGAAATAGGAAGCCTTTCCTGCCTGGACTGGCTTTGAACCTCAATCCTTAGATCTCAGCTTCTTGAGTGGTCCAGCACTTGGCTAAAATTCTAATTGTAATCTGAAGCCACTGTGACCTGTCTGGCTAGTTTGGGGACGTGTGGGAGGGGGGAAGCATGCAGCAAGCAAGTCACTGCTTCCTCTGTCCTAGCTGCCTTCCACTGCAGGGGTCAGGCTTGACCCCCAGCACAGCCCCAGGCACTCAGAAAAGTACTTGGGTTCGGAGGACGAGCACTGCTGCTGAGCCGCTGAGAGCCTCAAGAAAGACATGGGCAACTTGATGAGAACACGATGGAAAGCAAAGTCCTTTCCTGGCTTGGGGCCCAGGACTCACGGAAGAGGTCCAAGCACAGTTGCCCCCGAGGCACTGGCTCATGTCCCTCCCTCCCCCACGAGCCTGCTTTCCTCCTTCACATTTGCTCCCGCCCTCAGCTGAGGGCGAGATGGAAGAGTAAGTGAGCATAGTTCATAAAAGCATGGTCCTCAGAGCCCCAGGGCCTGAGGGACTTCACTTTCTCTACCTAGGGCACAGTGGAAGACAACTCCTAGAGGAAGATTCTAGGAGGATGACATTCCAGACTAAAGTAACAGCAGTCCATGGAGGTGTGAACAGCTGGTCTGCTTACAGAGAGGTGAGGACTTCCATGTGACCACAGACCCAGCTGTGCCAAAGAGGGAAGGGGCAGGAGGAACAGCTTTAAAAATTGCCCTCCAGGTGACAGTTGTGCATTGTAAGCTTGGTGATCATTTTCCTAGGCTGAGAGGAGCCAGAAATGGCTTGTAAGACTAGTGCTGTGCTAGCACCTGAACTAAAAAGTACTCAGGCTGGGAGTGCGGCCTAGTGGTAGAGTACTTACCTAGCATGTACAAAGCCCTGGGTTTGATTCCCTGTTTCCTGATATACAGAAAAAGCCAGAAGTGGTGCTGTAGACTGGTAGAGTGCTAGCCTTGAGCAAAAAGTTCAAGGACAGTGTCCAGGCCCTGAGTTTAATTAAGCTCCAGGACTGGGAAAAAAAAAAATGTGCTCAGGTCTTTGTAAGTTCTCTACTGCCTAAGTTACCTTTGTAGACCTCAGACCTTTTCTTTTTAATTTAGTTGCATATTTTTGTGCTGGTACTAGGGCTTGCACTCGGGGCTTCACATTCTCCCACAGCTTTTTCACTCAGGGGTGCTTGAGCCAGTGCCTGGGTTAGCTTTGAATCACAATCCTCAGATCTTAGCCTCCTCTTTTTTTTTTTTTTTTTTTGCCAGTCCTGGGCTTGAGCTCAGGGCCTGAGCACTGTCCTTGGACTTTCTCAAGGCTAGAGCTCTACCACCTGAGCCTCAGTACCACTTCTGGCTTTTTTCTATGTATGTGGTACTGAGAAATTGAACCCCGGGTCTTCGTGCATGCTAGGCAAGCACTTTAACCACTAGGCCAAACTCCCAGCCCCTCAGCCTCTATGCTTTGGAGTCTTGCTAACCTGGCCCAGCTTCAAATTTCCCTCAAATTCTCCTACCTCCATCTTTTTAGTAGCTAGGGTTACAGGTGTGACTTGCCTACACTCAATGTCTAAAAGGTCTGTAGTAAGTATTCTCCACCAGAATATAGGAGTAATCCAGCATCATGTGAACACAGCTCTTGGCTTACCAGCTTTTTAAGCTTCAAATGTGAAAGTCTGTCAACGACCTCTTCTTTTGATTTGTACTTCTTTTATTACAAGTGAAATAGAAAATGTCCTAGGTTTACTGCCTTTTATGTGTGTCCTTTGATTATTTATTGGGTTCTTAGCTTTTTATAAATTTTATGTGCTGTTTACATATTAAAAACATTAACCCATTGTCTAGTAAATGTTTCTCTATCCTGAAATTTGTTTTCATTATAATCCATGATGGAGGAGGGTAAGTTTAAGCATTTTTATTTCTGTTCAGCAAGAGAAGTTAAAGAGGTTTTTTTGGGTTTTTTTTTTTTTGCCATTCCTGAGGCTTGAACATTCTCCCTGAGCTTCTTTTTGTTCAAGGCTAGGATTCTACCACTTGAGCCACATCAGCATTTTTGGCTTCTCCTGTTTATAGGGTGCTGAGGAATTGAATCCAGGGCTTTGTGCATGTGAGGCAAGTAGTCTACCACTAAGCCACATTCCAGCCCAGTACCTTTTTTTGTCAGCTGTAGGACTTGAACTCTGGGCCTGGGCACTGTCCCTAAGATCTTCAGCTCAAGGCAACCACCCTGCCCCTTGAACCATAGCACCATTTCGAGTTTTCTGGTAGTTAATTGGAGTTTCATGGACTTAACTCCCTGAGCTGGCTTTGAACCATGATCCTCAGATCTCAACCTCTTGAGTAGCTAGGATTACAGGTGTGAGCCACTGTGCCAGGCCGATACTTTTTTTTAATGTCTTATAATTTCATTTGGCCCTATGCTGCTGGCTCCTGCCTATAATCCTAGCTTCTCAGGAGGATACAATCTGAGGACTGTGGTTTGAAGTTAACCCAGACAGAAAAGTCTGTGAGAATCTTATCTTCAAGTGAGAACCCCTACAAATAAACTGGAAGTAGAGCTGTGGCTCAAGTGGTAGAGCACCAACCTTGAGAACAAAAAGGCTCAGGGACAACATCCAGCCCTAAGTTCCAGGCCCAGGACCAGTACAAAAATTTTTTTTCATCTATTTTTTTCTGCAGTTTCTTTTCCTTAATTACAAAAACCACTCATTCTTCCAATGTCTTATTTCCCATCAGGTTCCAGAACCGATGGAGGGATGCTGTCCAGTGACAGAGGACGCCCTGGCTTGTGTAAGGCTTCTCCAGAGCTGACAGGAAGTGGACAGTGAGGGACATACCTCGCCTCCTTTGTCACCTTTTTGAAAGTCTATTTATTTATTTATTTTTTTTGCCAGACCTGGGGCTTGAACTCAGGGCCTGAGCACTGTCCTTGGGTTTTTCCTCAAGGCTAGCGCTTTACCACTTGGGCCACAGCACCACTTCCAGCTTTTTCTATGTATGTGGTACTGAGGAATTGAACCCGGGTCTTCGTGCATGCTAGGCAAACACTCTACCACTAGGCCAAACTCCTGGCCCTTTGTCAACCATTTTGAAAACAACGGAGCCGAAAAGACAATTCCCCTTTGCTGCATATGTGTATTTTCCTTGACTTGTTTTGAGTTAGACCCTGAAATTTGCTCACTGGAAGTGTTTGTGTGTACATGCCTACAACACTGGGTATGAAAATATGCCAGAATATTACCCTTTCTTAGTTGGGGATGGTGGGAACAGGCCTGAGAAGGATTTGTTGGGTTTGGCCTGCCATTTCCTTTAAGCTTGATCACTCTTCTAGTCTGGTGACTCCAAAAAGCTTGGGGCATCTCTTCCTTTTCCCTGCCCTGCTGGCAGAGAATTTTACCCTGAAGGGGAAAGGGGAGAGTAAGGCAAGGAGAAGCCTCACTGGCTCACTCCTGTAATCCTAGCTACTCAGGAGTCTGAGATCTGAGGACCATGGTTCAAAGCCAGCCTGGGCAGGAAACTCCCTGAGACTCTGGTCTCCAATTAATTACAGAAAAAGCTGGAAGTAGCGCTGTGGCTTACCTAGTAGAGCACTAGCTTTGAGCAAAGAGAGCCCAAGAGCAGCGCCCAGGCCCAGAATTCAAGCTCCAGGACAGGCCAAAGGATAGAAAAAAGGGGGGACAAGGATAGATGTGAAGAGAAAGAAGGCCAGCCCTCTGAGCCATGGATCTCTAGTTCCAGTCTCCAAGCCCTGGGCCCTTGTGGTTATCCCTCAGTCCTGGACCAGCTTTGGAGAACTATTATTCCTCTCTGCTAAAGCTGGTTCAGTCTGGGATTCTGTTACTTGGCACTGGGTTAGATTCTTTCACTTGAAGGCAAGTGCAAGAAAGGAACATTTTTGTGATTTAACTATTTTATGTAATTTTCCTGCAGTGATCATGTATTCCTTGTTTAATAGAAGTATTTTTACAGGGTACTTGGGGGTTGGGGGTATGCAGGAGAATCATTTGAGCTCAGTTTAAGACCAACCAACCTAGGTGAAACAGTAAGATCACAAGAAAAAAAAAAGTGAGATAGGGTTTGGTGTTGCAGGATGACCTCAAATCTGAGGTCAGCCTGAGCTACAGAGCCTGAGCTACAGAGCAGGACTTGGTCTCCAAAATCCAAGAAATGAGGATGTAGTTCAGGGATGCAGTGCTTGCCTAGTATATACAAAGCACCAGGGTTGTTGGCCTCAGAAACACTTAAAAGCAGACAATCCACAAAACAGACCAAAGTTGCCTACATCTTCAGAAGGACAGAGGTTACCTTATCAGCCACCAGGGGTGTCACAGAGAAAGACAGGGTCTGGCAGGAACCCACTGGGGGTGCCAGGGAGAACAGATGCTCCGCCAGGGCCAGGGGTGTCTCCACTGCAGACGCTGGGCTCTAGTAGTGTATACACTATACACTGGGAGTCCGCCCTTTGTCTCTAGCCAAATAAGGCCCTTTCCCTGAGCCCGGTTGATGTGGAGTCTTCCTTTTGCTTTGCGCTGCACTGTTCTAAGCACCTCGTGGAATGGCCTCATGGAATTCTCAGGAGAATTCTATCAGTCCTCAATATTGCCACGCTCTGGGGGAAGAGACCGGGGTTCTGGGAGGGAAAGCGGGGTCTTCTAGGAACCTCCTCCGCCATGGGAACAGACCCCGCTGGGATAAGGGAGAGCAAAGCTGGTGGAAACAGCGGGGTAACAGCAAGCTCCTCCGGGCCTCTCTAGCTGGGAAAGGCGGGGATCTAGGAGGGAGAAGCCAGGGGTCCCGGCGAGGGCACCAGGTGGGGCGGGGGGCCTCCCGGGCGGGCCCAGGGCGGCCCATCCGCTGGAGAGGAGCCCGGCAAAGGCTGAGCCGGGCCGGGCCTTGGCCCCGCGCCCTGGGATCTGGCTTCTGCACCCCCGCTCCAGCCGGCTCCCCCAAGGGCCCTGGCAGCCACCCAGGCTGCCACCCAGTGGACCTCGGTCCACTTTGGCCGACTTCCTTCAGGATCCGGAGTTATTAACCCGCGCTTCCCCGGGCGGAGTCTCTGCACAGGACTGGGGCTCGGGTGCCCCGTCCTCGGAGCTGCGGGCCGGGGTGAGGAGCGGCCGCCAGCCCGCCGGCCTGTGGTTCCAGCTGCTCCGGGGATGAGCTGCGAGGATTTCCGCTGGGAGCCCGCGAGACTCCCCCCTCCAGCCGCCAAAAAGCCAGGCGGGGCGCGCGGGTTCAAGGGGCAAAGTTGAGCCCACGCGCGCGCACGCGGCTACGCGCGCATCCCCACGAGGACACCCGCGTACACGCGCGCATCCCCACGAAGACACCCGCGTGCAGCGCACATCCACACGAGGACACCCGCGTGCAGCGCACATCCACATGCGCGCACCCCACGAGGACACCCGCGTACAGCGCACATCCACACGCGCCCACCCGCGTACACGCGCGCACCCCACGCGGGCACCCGCACAGCTACACGCGCGCACACACACCTACACCGGCGCGCGCACCCACCCTTGCGCACCCGCGTACACGCGCACACGCCCCACACGCACACACCTACACGCGCACACGCGCACACCCACGCGCACACACCTACACACCTACACGCGCACAAGTGCACGCGCGCACCCCCACACCTACACGCGCACGTGCACACATGCAAACATACCCACACGCGCGCACCCACACGCGCACACGTGCACGCGCGCTTACACCCACACGCACACCTCTCTCCATCTCACTCGCGCCGGGCTCCGGGGGCAGCAGGCTGGCCACGCGCCCGCGGTGCCGCTCTCAGCCTCCCCGGCGGAGCGAGCCCGCCCGCCCGGCCCCCTCGCCGCAGGCTCCGCCCGCGCTGACATCAGAGCCGCGGGCGGGCGGAGGCGAGGCCGACCCAGCCGGAGCCCCGCCGGAGCCCCGCCGGGTGCAGAGCGGAGCCGAGCCGGGCCGGCCACCGAGCGCGAGCGCGGGCGCGAGGCCAGGGCGGGGCGACCGCGGAGCTCGCGCCGGCCACCCCGGGCCTCGCACCAGCCCCGCGGCGGGGCAGCCGCAGGTACGGCAGGCGCGCGGCGCGCGGCTCGCCCTGGGTGCCGGGGTGTCCCCGGGCTGGACGGGGCCGGGCCTTTCTCCCCCACTCTGCCGCAGGCCCGGCAGGTGCCCCGCGAGCCCGTGGGGGGTACTTCGCGGGTGTTGGAGCGGGCGTGGGGGTGGCGTCTGCGCATTCGGCCGGCCTGGAGTGGGAGGGCGGGGGCATTGGGAGGTGGGGGCACGGCAGGGTCTTCGCTCGGGTGTGTGGTTCAGCTGTGGGGGCGCCTGGTCCTGGTGCCAGGAGAGGTCTGGGAACCCGCTAGGCTGCAGATGTGTCTCCAGGGGTGTGTGTGGCCCTAAGGTCAGCAAGTCGGAGCTGGAGGTTCAATTGTGTGCTGAGGGTGTTTGGAGCCTCTGAGGTGTGGGGCCAAGAGCTGGGGGTGTAAGCTGGGAACCCAGACGTCCGTCCGCTATATGGGAAGGCGGTGTGGTGTGATTCTGTCCATTAGGTGAGGTTCTACACTTTGAGCTGCACCTTCAGTAGAAAAAAAAAAATCTTTTTATAGTTCTGGGGATTGAACTTGGGACCTTGCCATGCTGGTAGTCTACCCTTGAGCTGCAGCTCCAGCTCTGCTGGTGTGTTTTGTGCCAGAAGAGTGGCCCTAGTTCAGAGTGCTGGGGTGGACAGGCCAGGATGGAGTGAGGACACCTGGGTGGAGGTGTTTGCACGTGTGTGTGTGTGTGTGTGTGTGTGTGTAAGTAGGTGTTGTGGCATCTGGACACAGATGTGCTGGATCTGTTGGCACATGGCATGGCAGTTTGGATTGTGGGGTAGATGAGGCTTGTCAGGGTATTTGGTACCAGGTAGGGAACTCCAGAGGGTTTATGATTTGGCCTCTAGAACTTACCCTCAGGTCTCCTCTCTTGGCTGTTTCTGCTCTTGGGATGGGCAGTGAGGGTCCCCAGGGAATAAAGTCCCATCCAAGCTCTGCGATTTCTCTCTGGTCAGGATTCCATCCCTTCATTCTTCTACAGAGGAAAGTGAGAAGGAAAGTACCCTTCCAGAGGCCACACCGCAGGCTGGGCTCTGTGTGGGCTTCATCTGTGTGATCTTGGGATGGCTGGGAGACTGTGCTATCTGGGTGGCCCCAGCCCAGATGCCTGTTGGAAGGACCAGTCAAAGACCAACCCTCCATGGCAAGGGAAACTGGAATCCCTGGTGGTTCGGCTGATCCAGGCCCCCCCATCTCCAGGGTCTCTCCCTGTTTTCCAACTGGTGATAATAGAGGTAGCAGAGGAGGGAAGGTCCAGGCTGAGGCAGGACAAGAAGAGGCCATGAGGGGACAGACTGGGTGGGACCCACATGGAGACTTAGGAGGGAGAGGTCTGGGGAACTCCAGCTGTGGCTGCTGTTGCCTTGGTAACAGTGAGAAGGAGCTATTTAAAAACATGGCTGAGATATTGCTGGAAGCCCAGACTGCCGGAAACCTGATTTCTGAGAGGCCAAGGCAGGGAGGAGGAGGGAGAGGAGATACCCCAGCCATTTCCAGAGTGGTGCTGAGACACTGCTGGTTTCGGGGACCTGTGCTCCTTGCTCTAAGCTGTTCTGGATTTACCTGTTTCTGCCAGAGTTTCCTTGGGTATGTAAATCTGGAGAGAGACTGGGAAGGAGGCATGAGTCAAGGAATGAAGGAATGCACGAGCTCGTTGAAGAATTTTGCAGCCACCATGGAAGATTTGTCTCTAGGTGTATGAATTTACTGACTAGATGTTACTCAATGAACAAATGACTAGGGAATGAATGAATGTTGGATGACTGCATCCATGAATGAAGGAATGAGTAAACACAGGCTGAATCACTAAGGCATAGTAATAAATTTCTAGAGACAAGGCTATACCTTACTGAGTTTCTCTCTCCGTTCCTCTTCCAGGAGCCCTGGCTGTGGCTGGGGGGCAGTGGGCCATGCCAGGGGCAGTGGAAGGCCCTCGCTGGAAGCAGGCAGAGGACATCAGGGACATTTATGACTTCCGAGATGTTCTGGGCACGTGAGTCTCAGGGTGCAGCACTGCCCGGGCTGGGGATAGAGCTGGGCCTGGCTGGCTGGGGTAGGCTGCGCCCAGGGTGGTGCTTCCTGCAGCTAGCTGAGGAACAATTCCTGTTTCCCTCAGACCAGGAAGCCTCTGGGGAAGCCTTGCCATGGCTCACACTGGTCCAGCCTCTCGTTTCTGGCTGGCCTTGCATAGACACTGTTCCTAGATCACCATGCGTTCCTGACGAGAAGTCCAGGAGAATGCAGTGGTCATTTACCACGCCCTTCCCAAGCGCCAGCTGCTGGGCCTTGGGTTTGGAAACAGCTAGAGGGGCTGCTCTTCATGCTGAGAATTCCGACATTACCAGACCGGGTTTCTACCCCTCAAATTGGTCCTTGACATGCAAAAGAGACAGACCCATCAAAAAATGACAAGAGGGTGTGTGCTGTGCTAGTTAAGGTTGGGGATGAGGGCTTTGCAGAGGCCTGACAGGGCTGTGGCTTCTGAAAAGGGAGACTGTTGGGGCAAGGCGGTGGATCTGGGGATGGAAAGACGAGTGGGTGTGCATGTATGGGGAGGGATTTTCCAGGCAGGAGAGGTAGCATAAGCAAAGACCAAGGGCAAGGACTGAGCATGAAGAGGAGAAGAGTCTAGGGAGGAGGAGATGAGGCTACTGACTGGCCAGCCCTGCTCCTGTGACCAACCCTGAGCATGGAGTGGGTGAGTGTTTGAGGGAGGTTCATCTTACCTCTTTGGTCCAGAATGGAAAAAGAAGGTAGAGATGGAGTGCAAAAATCCCCGCAGGGCCTTGACAGCCAGGTAAGTGGGGCTGGATGTTACTCCAAGGGACACAGCAAGACACTTATGACTAAGGGAGGCCTGAGGGTGGCTCTGTCCTCTAATCCTATCTATCCTGGGGATCATGGTTCAAAGTCAGCTCAGGCAGGAAAGTTTGTGAGACTTTTATCTTCAATTAACTAGGAAAAAAAAGCCTAAATAAATAAAATATTAAACAACCCAGGTCAGGCGTGGTGGTTCACGCCTATAATCCTAGCTACTCAGGAGGCTGAGATCTGAGGATTGTGGTTCAAAGCCAACCTGGGCACTAAAGTCTATGAGACTCTTATCTCCAATTAACCACTAGAAAACCGGAAGTGGCGCAGTGGCTCAAGGGGTAGGGCAGTAGCCTTGAGCTGAAAAGCTCAGGAACAGCACTCAGGCCCAGAGTTCAAACCCCATAACTGACAAAAAAAATAAAAAACAAAAACAACTCAGGCAGGCAAGAAAGTGTAAGAAACTCATCTCTAATTAATCACCAAAAAGCTGGAAATGGGCCCAGAGTTTAAGCCGTAGGTTCAGCTCATGTGCGTGCGCGCACGTGTACACACACACACACACACACACACACACACAACTTAGAGGAAACTGTTCATTCAGGACAGTCCTGGGGACCACAGTGTGGAGAAAGGCCCAACACAGCCAGGGAGGAGGTTGCTCCAGCCACTTGTTATTTATCCTGAGGACAGGCGGGCCACCATGGTTGATGTCTCCCTTGAGTGATGATGACCTTGTATTCCCGCAGGGAAAGCAGATGTGGAGAGGACACCACAGCAAATCCCCGCCCCCCAAATCAGTATGTTTTAAACTTTAGTGACTATACAGATTACCAAGGACCTTGTTAGGGTACAGTGTGCATTTCTGAAATGTCCTCAGGTGATGCTGAAGATTCTTCAAGGCTCTGAAGGGGTATTAAAAGAGCCAAGACTCAAACTGGCTTTGGCACAAATAAGGAATGAATTATTCATGCACAGTATATAATGTGAAATCTCAATCTTAGGCCTGCTTGGATCCAAGGCCCCAAAGGGGGTCACGTTATCGGGAGTGTCTGTGGCCACCCCTCAGGTCTGCTTTCCTTTGTGCTGTCTTTGGTCTCAAATAGGCTCTTCTCACAGTGACAAAAATGACTGCCACCTGTTTCAGGCTTACGCCCTAGCACCATAGCAGGAATGGCTCTTCATTCTAACGGTGCTGCTTACCCGGCTCTCATCACACCACCAGTTACTATAAAGACGGACTGGCCAGGTCCCAGTAACCCTCACTTATAGAGTCCGGGGAGGGGGGGCGGTCCCATAATCCACAGAGGAAGGGAAGTTGGGGTTGGAGCTCCTCACCTTGGAATCCTCTTCCCACAGGGGGGCCTTTTCCGAGGTAATCCTAGCGGAAGAGAGGAGGACTCAGAAGCTCGTGGCCATCAAGTGCATCGCCAAGAAGGCCCTGGAAGGCAAAGAGGGCAGCATGGAGAATGAGATCGCTGTCCTGCACAAGTGCGTGTGCCTCGGCTCCTCACGGCCTTGACCCTCTCTTTCTCCTGCTTTGGAGCGCTCACTTGTAAAATGGGGATAAGAGCTTGCACTTGGCACTCAAGGTCCTGTAATCTCACATGGCTGGCACACTGGGTAACCTGACAGACATGGCTGAGATGCCAGGGACTATTTATGTTTACCAAAGTTCAATCTGTTCAATCAGGCCTCAAGGTGAACCCTGGGTCAGGGCTTGAACCCACATACTTCAGCTCATGCTGTCTCTGGACCGACCCCAGGTCTCCCCTTCCCCACCAGACTGAAGCCAAGCAGCAGTTTAAAATGGCTAATCTGATAGCCCCTCACTAGAACTGCTCGTGCTTGTCTGAAACTCTAGCTCACTCCCAGTCTCTGCACTGAGCAGCAGCAGCCTGACCACACTGGGCAAGATGGAAATGATGGTTTCCTTTGTCATCAGGGGGTAAGGACTGAAGCCCCAAATGGGCAGGAGACTTGCCCAAAGTCACATGGCAAGTTATGAGACAGCCATGTTCCCCCTCTCATCAAGTCCAGTCACATGATTTGTTTCTGCTGAATATTTGCTGTGTGTCAGGCCTCTTGCCTGCATTGTCTCACGTGATCCTCACCTCTGCTCTTTGCGGGATTGACTCATTTACTTCATTTTATTTTGGTGCAAACAGTGAGGCACAGAGTGCTTACATTCGAGTCAACAAGCATTACTGAGCAGGGGTTTCACTGTGTGCCAGAGCAGTGGGCAGGGCAGAACTCTGGACCAGAAGGCACATCCTTAGCGGCGGGCCAGGGGAAGGGGTGAGGAACGAGACAGCCTCATTCTTCCTCAGCACCCAGGGCAGGAATCAAGCACAGAGCCCAAGCTCAAGGCACCGAGCCCAAATCCAAGTATTGTCAAAACAAGACGCAAACAAAAGCCAGGGACTGGGGATGTGGTATAGCTTCTGCCTACCAACTGCCAGGCCCTACATTCAAACCCCAATACTAAAACACAAGACAAAACCACCAACTCTGCCTAGAAGTCATAGCTCATCTGAGATTGGTGTTCTTAAAGAACATAAGGCAGAGGCAGGATTTGGGCTCAGAACCCAGTGCTCGCTGCTCTGCCTTCTTAGAATTGATAATAAATGGTGGTGAACTGGCTTTGACTGGCAGGGCTCAAGATTTCTTGGCTGTCAGCAACGGGAAAGTGGCTCAGCTGTCCTTAGCTCTGAATCCCCTCACTGTCCTTCCAGGATCAAGCACCCCAACATTGTGGCCCTGGATGACATCTACGAGAGTGGGGGCCACCTCTATCTCATCATGCAGCTGTGAGTGGCCCTGCCCCGCCTCCCCTCCCAGACCCTCCCGTCTGTCTCACCCACTCCATCAGATCCCGCCCCTCCTCCCACCTCTCCCATGCTGCCCCTCTGTCTTCAGTTCACTGTCCCGCCCTGCCGCAGGGTGTCCGGTGGGGAGCTGTTTGATCGAATCGTGGAGAAAGGGTTCTACACAGAGCGAGATGCCAGCCGCCTCATCTTCCAGGTGCTGGATGCGGTCAAGTACCTGCACGACCTGGGCATTGTACACCGAGACCTCAAGGTGGGCTTCGGGGGGCGGGAACTGAGACCGGGGACGGGGCTCTGCAAACCCTTCGCCTTGACCTTAACTCTCATCCCTTACTGCGCCTACCTATAAAACAGACCCCAAGCCGCCTCTCTCCATTCCAGTTTCTGCTGTTCCAAGACACAAAGGGAGCTGTGCTGTCATGGGATCCCCAATATCTTGTATTTTTCTGATAATAAATGTCACCCTTGCTGTTTGTAGAGAACTTGGATGGGGGAGCAAAGCTTAAAGACGGCCAAGAGTTTCCGGCCTCCTCCTGCTGGCCCAGGACAGGGTGCATAGCGTCCTGTACATCGGCCCCATCTGGGAGCAGAGCTCGGGGGAGACCTGGGTTTGAATTCTGCCCCATCACTTCCTAGCTGGGCTAGTGGTCAAATGGTCACTGGGCCTCTGGAGCCATCGCCTTCCTGTCCAGAAAGTGGGCTTGGCAGGGAATGTGGTAGGGATGAAGTCACCCAGATAGAACCCAGGAGCTGCCTCAACCTCCTTGCTTTTCTTAGGTGTCTGGCCAGGCTGGCAGCGATATGGCTGCCACAGTACCTTTTTTTTTTTTTTGGTGGGGCAGGGGATACCAACTTCTGCAGACTCTGGTCATCTCTCCCTACCCATCCTCCCCCTTTCTCCCCTCCCAGCCAGAGAACCTTCTCTACTACAGCCTAGATGAGGACTCCAAGATCATGATCTCTGACTTCGGCCTCTCCAAGATGGAGGATCCAGGCAGCGTGCTCTCCACAGCCTGCGGGACCCCAGGATACGTGGGTGCGGAGAGCCCTGGGCTGGGGCTGAGGGCAGGGAAAGAACCAGGCCTTGCCATGGGAGAGTTTATCAACAATATGCCTTCTTCCTTCCACAGCCCCTGAGGTCCTGGCCCAGAAACCCTACAGCAAGGCTGTGGACTGCTGGTCCATCGGGGTCATAGCCTATATCCTGTACGTGGCCCTGGCCAGCTGTCCTCTTCTCTCTTCCTCTATGGCCCCTCTCCTCCCCTCCACAGCATCGAACATCTTTTCCTTCCGGGGAAATGATCTGAGGCACTGTGCCAAGTACTAGGAGTTAGCAGAGAGCAAGGCCCTGCCCTTGGGAACCGGCAGCGCAGCTGGGGACACACAGTTGACAAGTAAAAGAAATCTAAACATGGCCTAAGCATTAACCTAAACATGAGTTGGTGGCTCAGGCTTGTCATCCTAGCTACTCAAAAGACAGATTTGAGAATTGCGGTTCAAAGCCAGCCTGGGTAAGAAAGTCCATGAGGCTATTATCTCCAATTAGCCACCAGAAAACTGGAATTGGCACTATGGCTCAGGGTGATGAGTGCTAGCCTAAAGTGAAAGGGCTCAGGGACAATACCGATGACAAACTGGGCACGGTGGCTCACACCTATAATCCTAACTACTCAGGATGCTGAGATCTGAGGATTGCGGTTCAAAGCCGGCTTCGGCACTAAAAAGTCCGTTGAGACTCATCTCTAATTAACCACCAGAAAACCAGAAGTGGGGCTGTGGTGTGGTAGCCATTTCAGGTAGGCTCAGGGAAGGACAGGCCCTCAGTGGAGATGACATTTGGCTGGTACCACACCCTGAGTGAGAAGCAAGTGCAAGGGCCTAGAGGGCTGCAAGGTGGGAGGTGGTGGAGGACTGGAGTGGAGGATAGGATTAGAGGAGCCCCTTCTTAGGGTTCCTGCCTGACCCCCACGACTGCACACCTCCTCCCAGAGCCAGTGGGAACGGAAGTGAGCCTGTCTCTCCCTGCCCAGGCTCTGCGGTTACCCTCCCTTCTATGACGAGAACGATGCCAAACTCTTTGAACAGATTCTGAAGGCCGAGTACGAGTTTGACTCTCCTTACTGGGACGACATCTCCGACTCGGGTATTTGGGGTTTTGCCTTCTTCCCTTGGGGTCCTGTCTCTAGCAGACTCCTTGGCCCCAGACTAGGAGTCATCTGAAGTCAGACACTGCCACTTCCTTTCCTTCTGTTGGCTCCCAGTCTGATTAAGACTTGTAGGCATTCATTCATTCATTCATTCTTCAAACACTGTATTCTTCAATAATAGTAATCCCTCAGGAGGAGCCTGCAGAGGAGTCCCAATAAACATATTTTTAAGAAAGGAGAGGGCCGGGAGTTTGGCCTCGTGGTTAAAGTGCTTGCCTAGCATGCATGAAGACCCAGGTTCAATTCCTCAGTACCACATACATAGAAAAAAGCCGGAAGTGGTGCTGAGGCTCAAGTGGTACAGCTCTAGCCTTAAGAAAGTCCAAGGACAGTGCTCAGGCCCTGAGCTCAAGCCCAGGACTGGCAAAAAAAAAAAAAAAAAAAAGGAGAAAGCCTGGAGGCTGTGCTGGGAGGGCTTCAGAGGTGGGAGAGGGCAGTGGATGGACAGATCTGGCCTCTGTCTTGCTGTGCTGCCAGGCTGGAGTGGAGGGAGTGCCACCTCAGTGTCCGCAGGCCCCACGATGTTGTCTTTGCTTTTGTTCAGCCAAAGATTTCATCCGGCACTTGATGGAGAAGGACCCAGAGAAGAGGTTCACCTGTGAGCAGGCCTTGCAGCACCCCTGGTGAGATGCCCCACCCCTCAAGCTGTGTACTAGGCTGTGGCTTGGGGCCCTCAGGTAACGCTCCACCATCTCAACCTAGGATTGCAGGAGACACGGCTCTGGATAAGAATATCCACCAGTCTGTGAGTGAGCAGATCAAGAAGAACTTTGCCAAGAGCAAATGGAAGGTGAGCAGACATTTCTCACTGGGTCCTAGTCTTCCAAGGACTTCTTCTCTACCCCCATCTGGGCCCAGCTTGCATGGCACTTGGAACCAAGTCCAGCACACAGCACTTTCTGAAGGACTTCATACATGCATTTACTCAATAAATGCTCCGGGATATCTACTCAACCTCACAGGGTCTTCAGTGGTCTATACTATAGACCAACGTTAAGATAACAGGTCTCTTACAGATCATAATAGTAACATATGTTACAGAACAGTCTATTTCTCCAGGAGGCATCTGATTTAGTCTCTGAGGGCTTGTCACCTGAGTAGGAATTAGCCAGCCAGTATGTCTGAGGTAGTGGGACAAGATGTGCCAAGGCCCCTGGACGGGAGCTGCTGGGGACACTGAGTGGCAGGAGCCGACTGGAAAACTGGGAAAGGGTCAGGCTACCGGGCCTTGCATCCCATGATAGAACAGCTACCTAATGCCCAGGGTTGAGTCCTAGGGAATTGTGCGTTCTAGAAAGGGCTCTCAGGAAGCCAAGAAGGTTGCAGAAAAGACTGGGAGACCAGGATGAAACTGCTAGGCAGGCAGATGGCCGCAAGCCGTGACCCTGGGCCGGGTAACAGAATCGAGGGCCTTGTAGGTAATAAAACCTGCCACACCCTGGCCCACAAACCTGTATCTTATCCAAAGTCTCCTCTCTCCCCAGCAAGCCTTCAACGCCACAGCTGTGGTGCGGCACATGAGGAAGCTGCAGCTGGGCACCAGCCAGGAAGGGCAGGGGCACCCAGCGAGCCACGGGGAGCTGCTGACACCGAAGGCCGGAGGTGAGGGGCACAGGAGCATGGAAGGCATGATGGCTGGCCCGAGAGGAGGCACAAGCTCAGAGTGGAGGGATTCTTCCCTGCCCCCACCCCCACCCCAGCCAACTCTGTCCCCGGCTTCCATGCAGGACCCGTAGCTGGCTGCTGCTGTCGAGACTGCTGTGTGGACCCCAGCCAGGAAGTGCCCCCCACACGGCCCCCCCAGCTCTAGGGTAGAAAGCTGCCCGCTCCTTTCCCTGCCCCATCCCCCCTCACTGCATTCGTACAAATGTTTCTATTTTATTGTTCCTTCTTGTAATAAAGGTAAGAAGATAAAATCACAGTCAGTTCTGTCTCCTCTGAGAGTCCTTTCTCCCGTGTATCCCTGAGGTAGCTGCAGAGATCTTTCCCCGGCAGGAGACAGGTGTAGGTGGGAGAGAGAAGCAGGGCATGCAGGAGAGGTGCTGTCCCCCCATCTAGCCTTCTGGCCCTTTGGATGCTTTTCGGCGCTTTGCAGGTGGCTCTTGAGCTTGGTGGGGCTGGCGTAAGTCGGCACTGAACAGCACCTGTGGCAGGTGAGGGGCTTGTGTGGGGAGGAGCCACTGGGGGCTGGGCGGGGTGGGGATGTCACAAGGTCAGGACTGGTGTGGCAGCAGAGTCCTTTGGGGAACCCCGGACAGTGGTGGAATGGGAGATTCAGGGAGATGGGTCAGGGCTGAAGGAGGAAGGGAAACCAAGGCTCACTCACTGCTTGGGCCCAGCCAGCACAAGGTCCCCACAGGCTCCGGAAAAAGGTTCCTAAACCCAAAATAGTTACAGTAATTGGCCCCACGTGCCCCTGATCCACAGAGATGAGTTTGGGGGAGCGGTGGCTAGGAGGATGGGAACAAGGCCCAGAATCCTTCTCCTCACCCAGTTCCTTGTTAGCCTGGGGGTTTGGACCCTTGGCCTGAGATGTGGTGGGGTGCCAGCTGTAATCACGCTGGGCGATCTGCCACATGTGGACATCCACGGGCACAGCCTGGGGTTTGTCTAGGGCCATCAGGCAGACACAGTCAGCCACCTTCGAAAGGCAAAGAGTGAATCACTAGAGGAATGACGGGATCCAGCGAGTAGCTGCTTCCTCCACGCTGCTGTCCCCACTGTTCTGTAAGCTCACTCCACATTCATCTACTATGCATTCCAGAAGGTCTGAAGAGCTGCCCCCTCTGTGGCTGAACACCTCTGTGGGGCAGGTTCTCATCAAGCTGGAAAAAGGTCACCACACACATCTCACAGAAACTGCAAAATGTGATGTGCCTTGGCCACAGTCATATGGCTGGGGACAGCACCAAGATTTAAAGCTAGACTGGACTGTAGAGCCCAATTTAAACAGGTTCTTTGGCGGAAGTGGCACTGTAGTTCAAGTGGTAGAGTGTAAGCCTTGAGCAAAGCAGCACAGAGACGGTGCCTAGGCTCCTGAGTTCAAGTCCCAGAACCAGTACACTCATGTGCGTGCATATGTACACACAAAGAACTGATGATATACTTTGAGCTGTGAATGTGGCTGCTTGGTGGTAGGGTGCTTGCCTAGCATGCATGAAGCCCTGAGTTTGATTCTTTAGTACCACATATACCGAAAAAGCTAGAAGTGGTGCTGTGGCTCAAGTGGTAGAGTGCCAGTCTCTAGTAAAAGAAACTCAGAGACAGTGTCCAGGCTGGGGGGAAAAAAAAATCTGTGGGCCTTGGTTGTAGCTCATTGGTAAAGCATTTGCCTAGCAAGTGCAATGTCGTAGGTTCGATCTCCAGTACCAAAAAAAGACCACAATATGAACAAATACCCAGCTGGGTGCCTGTGGCTCACGCCTACGGGAGGCAGAGATCTGAGAACTATGGTTCAAGGCCAGCCTGGGCAAAAGACAAAAAACAAAACAAACTGGAAAGCAGAAACATCTGCCTATTTGTCCCTCGAGAGGTAACGGGTATTAAGCTTCCTGCCCTTGCTTCTGGACATTTCTGCGTAAATACAGCAGTACATGGGTGCAACCGTACAAATGGCTTTTTCAATGCCTTTGTTTTCCTGCTCTCTGCTTTTTTTCTCTAATGAAGTATCTCCTTACATCCCTTTCTCCCAGTTCCTTCAGAAGCCAGGCCTCTAGACAACGCACAGGCCTGTCCTGTCTCAAACTGTCCTACTCCTCCATGTGAGTGGGGGGCAGCTCCTACCTGGCTGGAGCTGAGCTCACCTTGGTGCCCACGCCAGGCAGGGCACAGAGGGCCTGGTGGGCCTCCTCATAGGGAGCCTCTCGAAGCTGTTGCAGCCAGGCCAGCCCGCCTTGCTCCTTCAGGATGGCCTGGGCACTGGCACACACGTAGCGCGCACGGTAACCCAGGCCCAGCTTCCTGAGCTGGGGCTCCACCTCTGACCCTGTGGGAGTGGACAGGAGAGCAGGGCTCAGGTTTCCTCAGGCTAGTTTGTAAAATCTCTGGCAAAGAGACACTTTTCCCCAACGTCCCTCTCTCCTTAACTATCCACCAGGAGTCGGGGCCGCTTGTTTGGGTGTGTTTTCTGAGCCCCTGGTCTTGTGCACTATGGCACTGAGAAAGACCCCCTGCCCAGGAGGAGCTCTCTACTTAGTTTTTGCAGACTTTCTTAAGAGTGTTTATCTCATAAAAACACCAGAATCAGGTCTACTGTCAGGTGCTGGACAAACGCACTAGTAATGGACTTTAGAAGAGACTCAGGACAGGACCCGGGGGATTAAAATGTGGCTTAGTGGTAAGAGTACTTGCCTATCATGCATGAAGACCTGGGTTCGATTCCTGAGTGGAAGTGGTGCTGTGTCTCAAGCGGCAGAGTGCTAGCCTTGAGCAAAAGGCGCTCAAGGACAGCTGGGCACAGTGGTTTATGCCTGTAATCCTAGCTACTCAGGAGGTTGAGATCTGAGGATCTTGGTTCAAAGCCAGCCCAGGCACTAAAGACGGTGAGGCTCTTACCTGCAATTAACCATTAGAAAACTGGAAATGGTGCTGAGGCTCAAGGGGTAGGGCATTAGCTGAAGAACTCAAATACTGTTCTCAGGCCTAGAGTTCAAGCCCCATGACCGACACACACAAAAGCTCAGGGACAGTGCCAGGCCCTGAGTTCAAGCCCCTGGACTAGCAAAAAAAAAAAAAAAGGAGCCAGTCGAGATGGGATCTTGCCCCTGGTCTGGGATACCAAATACCTGTGTTCTTCACTCTCTGTATCCTGACTGCTTTACTCACCACTCATTCCCAATGGACAAACAAGTCAGGAAAAGTTTAGAAAGCTGAATGACCTTATGACTACTAAGATAAGAGCGGACATACAAGACCCCCACCCCCTTTTTTTTGTCAGGCTTGAACTTGGCATTGTCCCCTAGCTCTTTCTGCTCAAGGACAGAGCTCTTACGCTTGAGCCACAGTTTTATTTCCACTTAACCAGTGGTTAATTGGAGATAAGTCTCATGGACTTTCCTGACTAGGCTGGCTTTGAACTGTGATCCTCAGATCTCAGCCTCCTGAATAACTAGGATTACAGGAATGAGCTACCAGCACTGGGTCCCTCACAACAACTTTGATAGGTACTATGATTATCCCATTTCACACAGAGGTACACAACTAGAGTACAGAGATACTAAATCATGTGTCCAAGTGACAGACCTGGGACACGTCTGCCTCTGTAATGCATGCTCTTAATGCCAAAGTGCACAGATACTTCTCTAAGGAGGTACCGAGTCTACTAGCAAACATCCAGACTAGTATGGAGCTGCCATTTTAGGGATTCATACAGAGGATGAGGTGAGGTTGGGGACAATCTGTTTAGAAAGAGCAGAACTGGATGGGGAAATGTTTGGGAAGATAGGAAACAAGATGGGAGATGGTGACCAGAGGGGAATCAAACAGTTCACGCTCAACATGGGCTGGGTTAAGATGTTCGCCCACTCACCAGCCAGAGCCTGCAGGCTAGGGAAGCCATGGTAGGCAACATCATCAAGCTGGATGAGCTGAGGTCCCAAGGACTGACAGAGCCTCTCCACCATGCCAGTGATGCGGGCAATGTTGTTGTTGGAGGAACAGATGAAGGAGAAAAGGCATTCAGTGGGGTCCTGTCGCAGCAGTCGTACACCTGGAGGCCAAAGTGCACAGTCGGGAGCACCTGCTGGTAGAAGGGCCTTTCTCCCACCCTGTATTAGATCCGAGGCTTTAAGGCTCTAGGGAATCCCAGGATAGAACATTTTAGAGAAAGGAACACTATAATGCTTATTTCTCATGGCTTTTGGTGAGGTCCAGGTTACCCTCCATCTCACCAAAAACCTCAGTGAGCCAGATGCTGGTGACTCATTCCCGTAACCTTAGCTACTCCTGAGGCTGAGATAGGAGGATTATGGTTCAAAGCCAGCATGGGCAGAGAATTCCAATTAATCAGCAGAAGGCCAGAAGTAGAGCTATGGTGAAGTGACACAGTATGAGCCTTGAAAGAAAAAGCTAAGGCACAGCACCAGTGCCTTACACATGTGTACGTACACATGTACACACGTACACACACACACACACACACACACTAAAAACACCATAAAGTTGGGGATTTACTTTTTTTTTTTTTTGGCCAGTCCTGGGGCTTGAACTCAGGGCCTGGGCACTGTGTCTAAGCTCCTTTTGCTCAAGGCTAGTGCTCTACCACTTGAGCCACAGTGCTACTTCTTCTGGTTTTTTCTGTTTATGTGGTATGGAGGAATCAAACCCAGGGCTTCATGCATGGTAAGTGAGCACTTTACCACTAAGCCACATTCCCAGCTCCTATATATTGTTCATTGTTAATATCCCCAGTCAAATAGCAGATGCTCTTTTTTTTTTTTTACAGAATGAAGAGTTACATCCATCAGGCCACACAAAATAACAACGCAGTGAGCCAGGTGTTGGTGGTTTGTGCCCATAATCCTAGCTACTTAGGAGGCTGAACTCAGAGGATGGAGGTTGGAAGCCAGCCCGAGTCCAACAGGCACAACTCCAATTAACTACCCTAAAACTGGAAGTGAGCTGTGGCTCAAAGTGACAGAGCACTATCTTTGAGCAGGAAAAGCTTAGGGACAGTACCTAGGAAAGAGATTACAATGTACTAGGAATAATAGGAGGAATGAGGAATGGGCAAGCTGAGAAACCCCCTCTAGGCCCACCTTGTTCTGGGAAGACTTTAGGGTTCAATAGTTATGGTAAACATCTATTCCAGGAATACAATTAATGTACATAAATTCCAGTAACTGGGCTGTTTACAGGGTCCAGCAGTCACCAGGACCCAATAGTTAGTCACCTACACCCAAAACAATCAGAAATATACTCATGAATCAAACTAAATGTTATCCAATCATGAGCCTGTAGCTGTAACTTGTTTGTACATGATTATAAAAGCTGTGTAAAATCTTTGCTCGGGACCTCTTAGCATCACTGGCAACGAGTGTGCGGAGGTCCGGGTTCGAACTCATAATAAACGACCCTTGCCCCTTTGCTTTGGCCTCGGCCTCTGGTGGTTCTTTCCGGGTCCCAGGAGTTCGGGTACAACCACACACACACACACACATACATACACACACACATTCATTCCCTCTCTCTTTATATTTGTTAAGTCACTTAATCCTCAAGGTCCTGTGTGATATATACAATGTCCATTTTATGGACAGTGGAACTTCATCATAGAGAAACAACCAATACGCAAGAACCCCATCCTCTGCCCAGGTCTTCTGCTCACCTTGGAATTTCTGAGCCACCTTTTGGAAGTGGGGGTCCACAGAACCCCAGTGGCTGTACAGTCGAGCCAAGCTGACATCCAGCCGGAAGTACTCTCGGATGGCCTTCAGGTCCTCCGGCGTCGGCCTGCCACCCCGCCCCTCCTTCTCTGGGTACACAGTGCAGTAGAGCCGCTCGTCCGTCTGAGTCAGGGTCCACACTCGGCTCCCCAGCACGCCACTCCAGTGCGCAGGGCTATGCTCCCTCCACCTGAGCGCCGAGTGCAGGACAGGACTAACTATCGGAACCTTCGGTTCTGAGCGTTGCCACACTGGCACCGCCCTGGGTACCTCCACTTCATTCAGGGGGCGCAGGCTGGCCACGGGGCTCACCCTCCCCTGTCCCCGGGAAGCGGCCCGACTCCGTCACCCACCGGAAGGACTGTCCAGAAGCTAACACCAGGTCCAAGCGCAGCTCGGAGCGTGGACACGGGATGGAGGCCCAGAGGGCTGGGCTGGAGGCCAGAGTGCGGTGCCTCATGACGGGCCACCAGGCACAAGCGGCGAGGCCACCGCGCGGCCCGCCGGGCCCCAGTCCGAGCCCGGGCGTGGGTCCCTCCGCCCCGCCCTCCCCTCGCGCCAGCCCACCGCGCCAGCTCGCCCCGGCCCGGCCCCTCCCTCGACCTCTCCTCCCTGCGCGTGCTTCCCGCCCCACAACCTCGGCCCGCGCTCCGCGGACCCACAGCGGCGGAAGCCCTCGGACGGGAGCGCGGGCGCGTGCTTCCGCTTTCCCGGGAACCGGAAGTAAGCTCCGAGGCAGCCAATCCGAGGGGGAAGTGGGCGGGCCCCCGGAGCCTCGCTTTCGCGGGAACCGGAAGTAAGGCTCCGAGGCGGCCAATCGTGTCTTCGAAGCTTCTTGGGCCAGGCCCAGGGAGCTGCGAGGCGCCGCCGCCCCGGGGACGCAGGGAAATGATGGTCCTCCGGGGGTTAGCGAGATGAGTGCCACAGACTGTCCTTCCTGGGCTGAACCGCGCGGAGCTAGGATGACAGACGTGAGCCGCCGGCGAGGGCGGCCCGGGGCGGCTCTTGCCCCGCGGCAGTGAGGTCTCCAGGGGAATCCCCTGCAGCTGACTGCAGTCAATGTGTCCGTTCCCCACCGGCTGCAAGCTCGGGTCAGTCTTGGCACGTCTGTGGCACGCCACCCACAGGGGCCATCCAGGGTGTGTGGTGGAATCCCTTCAAGTGCTGTTAGAACTGGAGAAGGCGCCGGGGTTGGGGAAGGAAGCAGCTTGGCAAGTGAAGCACTTGGGCCTTGCTTCTGGCAAAGGGCATAGCCGGCCAGTCCAAAAAGGCAGCAGTGGTGGACTCTGCTTGGTGTCAGGCACACTGAAGAACCACAGGCCGCTTTCCAGACCTCGACCTGAGCTCAAATCCTAGGGCTGTGACTTCCTAGCCACGGTGAGAGGCAAGTTCAGTTAAGTTTTCTAAGTCTCCAAATCTGGAAACAACCAGCTTCTTATTAACATACCCATCGATAGGGTGCAGACAAAACTGCACCTCAAAGTACACTGGAAATGGGAAGACTCCTTTTACCTGCCTGCTGTGTCTTACAACTAGCAGGCACAGAGAACAGCAACCACTTTTGTCTGATGATACACCATTCCGGATATATACCATAGCTCCCTCCCTCTGAATCCCTTTGCCCTGGTATAAGAACAAAAAATTCTAAATAGACTTTATTTTCTAAGAATCAATATATTTTCCTTTGAAATAAATACAAACCAGTTTGAAAGGTAGGGGGATCTATGGGAAAGAGAAGGGAAGTAGGGACAAGCCCCTGTCTTTTTTTAGTACCAAATGACTCTGGCGCGACCCGGAAACGCAGTTACAAATGAGAATAATTTAAATTCTCCAATAATTACAGTATATACAACAGCTTGGGAGGGGTCACCTAGTGTCCCTCTTCTGGGCTCAACAGACATCCATCCCACTGCTAGGCTGGGTAGATGCCTGCTAACCTCACTTCCTGCAGGGGCCTTAGGCCTCCAGGCAGTTACAGATGCTCCTAGCAGAACAGGCAGAGGTGGGGGCAGGTCCAGCTTTATGCAGTGTCCTAACCTTGGCTCACCACCCTGTTCTGCAATGCCATAGTCTCTGGAGCTCTTTGACCTGTGGGATCTCCCCTCTCCCTGCATTAAGTCACCACGGGCCCTTGGAGTGTTCTGTACAGTCCAGCTGCACTTAGGGCAGGAGGGACCTCCCCCAACCCAGCTTCCCCTGAGACTGGCCCCAAGACCAGGAATGAGTCAGTGCAGAGGCTGGAGCCACTCCAGAACAGTGAGCGAGGGAAAGAGAAAGGTCCTAGGGCACTGTCGGTTGTGTTCTGCTGGGCAAGGTCAGTCACTATCGCTGGTCTCACTGCTCTGTTCACCCTGCACCTTGCTGCGGTGCTGCAGGGCCCTGTGGTAGGCGATTTGCACTGATTTGCGGATATTGGATTTGCGGCCCTCCAGCATCTTCTCCTTGTCTAGGTCCTGGTTCACACCAAGAGGAACCAGCTTAGTCCTGGGCAACCACTGCCTATAGGACAAGGTAAAGATCAAATATATTATCTAAAGAGACAACAAGCACTCATTCAAAAGTATCTGAATCCCAATAACTGGTCATGATCTCTTAGAGATTAAGAGACAGCCCTAGCAGGCCATGATAATGCATACTTTTAATCCCAGCTACCTGGGGGGCAGAGACAGGAGGACTGTGTGTGGTACAGTACAAAGTCCTAGGCAAACTTGGCAAAACCCCCTTTTCAACAAAAGAAATTAGCAATGATGGTACATGCCACATGCCTGCAATCCCAGCTACACAACCTTGAATCCAGCCCTGGGCAAAAAGGGCAGGACACTATCTAAAAAAAAAATACAGGCCGGGAGTTTGGCCTAGTGGTTAAAGTGCTTGCCTAGCATGCATGAAGACCTGGGTTCGATTCCTCGGTACCACATACATAGAAAAAAGCCAGAAATGGTGCTGAGGCTCAAGTGGTAGAGCTCTAGCCTTGAGAAAGTCCAAGGACAGTGCTCAGGCCCTGAGCTCAAGCCAAGGACTGGCAAAAAAAAAAAAAAAAATACAGAGCTTAGGATGGCTGATATCTATAACTCTAGCTACTTGTGAGGCTGCAATCTGAGCCTGGACAGCAAAATTGGAGAGACTCTTGTCACCCAATAACCAAAAAATAGCTGGAACAGAAAGAACGGGAAGGGTGGCTCAAATGGCATAGTGCTAGCGACCAGTGGGGAAAAAAACTAAGCAAGAATGTAAGGCCCTGAGTTCAAGCCTCAGTACAGGCATAAAAATAAGGCGGGGGGGGGGGGGGTTGAAGTAGGGACTCAAGTAGGCAAGTTTAAGGCCCTGAATTCTACAATAGAAAAATCTAAGTCCCAGGAGGGCATGGTGGCTCACACCTGTAATTCTAGCTACTCAGGAGGCTGAAATCTGAGGATCTCAGTTCAAAGCCAGCCCGAGCAACTTACTACAGTGAGATTCATTTCCAATTAATTAAAAAACAGGAAGTGCGGCTGTGGCTCAAGGGTAGGGTGGTAGTCTTGAGCTGAAGACTCAGGGGCAGCGCCCGGGCCCAAAGTTCAAGCCCTATAACCCACACACACAAAAAAAAAGAAAAAAAGAAAAACAAAAGACCCAAGTCCCATTCCTCAAGAGACTGCCAACAGCCCTGAGAGCACTAGCCTAGCCAACAGGTAAACGAGGGCTGTCATGTGGTATTTATAGAGCTCTGACTTAAGCAGAAATAGATGCCTTGTCCCAAGGGTTGCAGAAAGACTTCACTATCATCTGTGGGCTATTAACAAAAAAACTACACATGTAAATTTGACAAAGGAGGGATTTACAGCTTAATGTTTGTGCCTACTTTATCATCATCTTGTTACCATGGAAGAAGGGGTGAGAGAAGCCATATACGCTTGTCATTATCACTGGTCCTTTGGTTTCTAGCAACAACTTTTGCTTTAGTGCCCACACATGGCCAAGACAGCCCCTTGGCTCAAGATCCGTTCTACCTCCCTCCCCCACAGCTGTCACTACCTCCTCTGCTGCTGCTGGAGTTTTAGTCTGCCCCCACACCACTCAGGATTGCCTCTGTGGCTGTGAGTCATACCAAGTGGGCCCCCTTGCTTACCAGGTTCGCTTGTTATCAAAGAAGAGAACGAGGTAGAGATGCTCTCGGGCTTCCTGGGTCATCTGCTCCCCAAGTTTCAACACCTCCAGTGGGGGCACAGGGATGGGAACCCCGTGGTGGAACATCCCTTCCCGGGGCATCTTTGGATCAATGATCTAAGGGTTATATAACACAGGCCCAGTTTGGGTCAGCTCGTTTCCTTGGCAAAGCGTACCCCACCCAGGAATTTAGAGACTGCGAGGTTGCGGGGGAGGGGGTCAGAAAACAGTGATGGTACAGCTAGGGCTATCATGCTGACCCGTGGCTGCTTCCTGGGCTGAATTACTTTAGGGCCTAAGGAGCCAAGAGAAAGTGAGAGATGCAAAAACCGGGGCACTCTGGGGGTACTCAAGCTGCAGCAGTCTACCATTTATCTGTTAAGAACCCTGTGCTCCACAGCTAAGCAGAGACATGCTGGGGCTGGAGAGCAGAGGGTGGGACAAGGGAAGCCGAAGCCTACCAGTGCTGGGTATGAAGGATACCCCCGGCATTTGGCCCACACGAGGTCCAGAGCGTCCAGTGGGGAGTCCTCATCCTCTGACAGCCAGCCAGCTCCCCGGCTCAGACTCTTCCTCACCACTTCACAGGAATGGGAGAGAGGGGGCGGATCAGCAGCTAGAGGGCTGGCAAGGCCCTGACATTGGGTGCCCAGCATCCCTGGCTTTGGGTGAGAGTACTTACTGCTGTGGCCCACGCCGCGGCCAGTGCCCACGGAGTAGGCCTCATTCTCAGTGCCTGAGGTGTCTTCACTGCTATCCTCTGGGAATGTGCCCCGAGAGAAGGAGGGCTTACCCCGGCCTTGTTTTGAGGGTGTTGTGCTGTGGACAAGATAATGGGAAGTAAATTTGAAAGAAGAATGGAAATGGCACAGTAGGATCTTTTCTCCTCTTTACACTCACAAGCTAGGCTTTTGGAAAGCAGAAACTTACGTGGAGAAGTTTAAAGTCACACACACTCAGAGGCTCGGGTGGCTGAACTTCAGAGATGAGGGAAGCATGCCTATCTAAAGGTGCTACCGACCAGACTCCCCCTTCCCTCCTCCTTCTCTTGTGGTAGTACTGATAGTTGAACTCAGGGCCTTGTACTTGCCAGTCAAGTGTGCTGGTTACTCTTTGCCTCCTCCAGCCTTTCTGATGTACTAGTTGTTGTTGATATTATTATTCTGCCAGGGCTCAGGGCCTATCCCCTTGAGCCACAGCACCATCTGGTATTCTGGTGGTTAATTGGAGATAAGAGTCTGTCTTTAGCCCACGCTGCCTTTGAACTGAGATCCTCAGATCTCAGCCTCCTGAGTAGCTAGGATTACAGGCGTGAGCCACCTGGCCCAGGATGTACCAGTTATTTTTGAGAGAGTTATCTTCTGTCTTTCCCAGGCCCACACCTGGATATTGTCGCTAAAACTATTGAGCTCATGGTTAGCGCTCTACTACTTGAGCCACAGTGCTACTTCCGATTTCCTGATGGTTAATGGGTCTCATGGACTTTTGTGCCCAGGCTGGCTTTGAACCGTGATCCTCAGATCTCAGACCTGTGAATAGCTAGGATTACAGGCAAGAGCCACCAGTGCCCGGTAAGCCCTCTTTTCTATATTTTCTTTTTTTTGATAGGGCTAGGGGTGGTGGGGAGGATGTAGTACCAGTCCTAGGAACCGAACTCAAGGCCTGGGCACCGCCTCTTGACTTTTTTTTTTTGCTCAAGGCTAGCATTCTATTACGTAGGCCTCAGCTATGCCCCTATTTTTTGCTTCCTGCCCTAGCTAGGATGATAGGCATGTGCCACCATTCCATACCCAGATTCTATTAAAATGGGAGTCCCCTGGGCTTTTCTGTTAAAGATGGACTGGAACCATGATCCTATTGATTTCAGCCTTCTACTAGCTTATATACCACCAGGCCCTTGATCTGGTCTCAGACATTCCTGATCTTGGCCTTTCAAATGGCTAGAATTACAGGCATGAGAGCCAGTGGAATTTGACAGAACTCAGATCCTCTCATTTCAAAGAGAATAGAGACTAGAAATTTTATGTAGCTTATGATTAAAAAAAAACAAAACAAAATACAGGGGGCCGGGAGTTTGGCCTAGTGGTAGAGTGCTGGCCTAGCATGCATGAAGACCCAGATTCGATTCCTCAGTACCACGCATATAGAAAAAAGCCAGAAATGGTGCTGAGGCTCAAGTGGTAGAGCTCTAGCCTTGAGAAAGCCCAAGGACAGTGTTCAGGCCCTGAGCTCAAGCCCAGGACTGGCCAATAAATAAATAAATTAAGTAAGTAAGTAAGTAAATAAATAAATAAATAAATAAAAACAGAAGCCGGGTGGTATGGTGGTTCACTAGCTACGCAGGAGGCTGAAATCTGAGGATCGTGGTTCAAAGCCAGCCCGGGCACTAAAGTCTCTAAGATTGTTATCTCCAGTTAACCAACAGAAAAAGCAGAAATGGCGCTGTGACTCAAGTGACAGAGCGCTAGCTTTGAGCTGAAGAGCTCAGGGACAACGCCCAAATAAAAAACAGGAAAGCACCATGCTGGCCAAACCAACTATACCTGTAGGCCAAATCCATGCCTTAGGCAGTTCCAAACTATTAACTTAATCCAAGATACTTCTTGTTGACCCAGCCCTTTTATCTTGCAGAGACCTTGAGGTTTAAGCACCTTAGTCTAGACGTGGTTGTCACCTCCCCTTCCCCCTAGGAACAGAGAAATGTGGAAAGGCCCATGGGCCCTGGGAGGCATCCCAGGAGCTCTGACTTCAATGGAAGGCGCTGGTACCTGGTCCGGTCTGAGGCGGCACTGCTGCTGCTACTGCTGCTGGACTCAGAGTCAGAGCTGCTCCGGGGAAGGTTGCAGTCATTGCGGTACACCAAGAAACTCTTCTTCACTGGCTGGTTTCCACTGCTGAAGCCATTGGCTGGTAAGTCTTGGATGGAGGAGGGGGAGGAGGAAAGGAACCAGTCAGGAAGCTGTAGAGCAGAGCTAACAAAGGAGTGAGAGGGACTGAGAGCTTGGGTCCTCCAGCCTCGGCCAGAAGTACTAGCTCTGGGCAGTGTCTATCAGCATGGCCCCAGCCTTGGCCCACCCCTTATTTCCCTTGGCAGCTACTGGCCTCAGAACACAAAATGCTTACACAGCAGGAGATCCCAAGGAAGGCGAGAAGAGAAAAGGTGAAGTGACACAATAGAGGGGCCCTAGACAGAAATCTAGACGGGTCACAGTGTCTCTGGGCCTGTTTTCCCAACTAGGACATGAGGGGACGGAACTGAAAGAATTGCTGAGGGCCCTTCTAGCTGTATCTTTATGGGACAATGAAAGGGTAGCTTGGAAGTATGCTGGGAAGAATGGCAGCTTCGCTCACTCTTGGGGGGAGCTGGGTGATGGTGGGGCTCACCCATTGGGGGGTCTTCTGTGGACTTATCACTGTCGCTGTCTGAGCTCGAACTGGGCCGGGGGCTCCTACCCCTCTTGCGCTGACGCAGGGAGCCCATGATGGGGAGCTGGGGGGGCCCCACAGGACTGCCTCCGTGGCTGGGGGTCATCTGGCTCTCCCGGTTTTTTGGGGGGCGGCCCGGCCTCTTGGGCGGTCCAGCTGTCTTCGGGTTCTTTTTGGAGAACAGAACTGAGGTTCTCCTGCCCACCTCATGTGCGGGGGTTGAGGACATGTTGGGACCCAGGCCTGGAGCAGAGAAGGAGAGAAGGAGAGTTGGTGAGGGCCTGATGTGAGAAGGGAGATGTCCAGGGCAGGACTTGGGGATAGAGGACCATTACTCCAGCTAGTGGGGGAGACTTGGGGGGGGCATGGAATTCAGACAGTGACTCATACAACAGCCAGAGGAGGCAGCTAAGAGGCCCGTGATGGGGGATGAGGGAGAAAGTGAAGCTAGTTTACAGGAAGGACCACTGCCCAGGGATGGCAGAGCCCAAGACCGATGTGTTCTGTGCTCTATCTCGCTATGGGGTTCAGACCTTTGCTTGTCTCCTGGCTGCTGCTCTCCTCCGCTGCACTGTCTGTCTGGCCATCTTTGTCACAGACTGCTGGGTGGGGTGTCAGACTGCCTCTGCTGGAGGGGCCATGTCGCTCAGACCCGTCCCGGCCAGTTTCCCGCTGGTGGGCCAGTTTCCGCCGCAATGCTGTCATCTCTTTCTTGATCATTTTTGCGCGTCGAGAGCGGCCCACACTCTGCTTGCTGGCATTGACTTCGTCCAGCCGCTCCAACAACAGCTTCAGCTGGTCTTCGACGGGCAGATGCTTCTGGTTCTCCAGCAGGATCAGCCGCTCTTCCTCTGCTGTTGCAAGGGTTGAGGGGGAAAAGTCAGACTCAAGCAGCCCACTCAGCCCCTTGAACCTGGGCAGGCAGCAAGAAACCCACTCTTTCCCCCTCCGCTTCTCACCAGGAACAGGTACCAATAAAATAGCAGCACCAAGATGCAGAATGGCAGGACCTGCTATCCATTCCGTCTGGCTTCTTGGGTAACTTCCCCGGGAGTAATCTGCTACTGTCCAGACTAGCCATTACCTGCCTACACTGCCTGCTCCCAGGAGGGGACTTTTGGAAAGCTGGCACTGGCCTCTATGTGTGCATGTGTGACTTGTCACCCACCATCCTCAGGGTGGCGTGGGGCATCGTCTCCAGGCAGACTGTGGGGGATATGCATGCCCGTTTCAAAGTCAATGCCCATTTTTTCTGCCTGACGCCGGGCCTGCCGGAGCACAGCACCACCCTGCTCACGGAGCCGCACCGCTGCCCTGTAGAAGATGGTGTCCTTGGCGTTGTACTTGAGGCAGTTGCTGACGATGAGGTTGAAGTCCTCCTCAAAGTCATCAAAGTTCAGGTAACGGTACGCCTCCAAGTTTTGCTTCATGGTGAAAAAATCCATGGGCTTTTTGATGTGGTCGAGGTAGTCAGGTACCTAGGAGAGCAGGGTGGGCGTGTCTTAAGTGGAGATAAGCCCCCATTCCCTGAACCCTGCTCCTAACACCCCCCCAATGCATCCGGCAACCTCCTCCCACCAGTCAAGAGGTAGGCATGAAGCACAGGGGAAAGGAAAGCCAGCTTCTAGTCATCACTTTGCCAGTCATATGTTGGGTCACCCTGGCAAGTTTTTCAACCTGACTGGGCCTTGTTTTCCTCTCCTGAAGACTGATAAGGAAAGACAGAAAATTGACCTCCTTGAGCAACGGGAGGCTTCCATAATTAAATGTCCAGGGGACTCCTCTAGAAACAACACCACCTGCATTTTTCCTGCTCTTTATACTTAGCGTTAAAACGTACAAGAGGCACTGCCTCAGGCCTCTCATTTTATACCTTTCAGAGAGAAGAGTCTGCCAGCCAGGACCTAGGGCTTCAGAGCTGGTTCTTTAGGTGCTGAGCCTCTTAAGTCTCCGTTCTAGGGTTCAGCACCCCGAAAGTGTCTTCCTGCCCTGGGATTATTCATTTGGCAGACTCAGTCCCTGCCTCTGGGGAAGGAGTGCAGACTGCCTCCCATTCTGGGCCTTGGGGTGGGACAGGGACAAGACAGAGTCCAGGTGATACATGTGGCTCCAGTTCATCCTGCCCCAGAGCCACCAGCCCCTCTCGTCAAGGGCCCCACCTAGTCCCTGGCCCAGACCTGCAGCAGGGGTCCAACTGGGAGAGGAACAGAAAGAAGATGGAGTGAGGGGAAGGGATTCTTACTTCGTCCAATTCGGTTACCTCAGACAGAGGGACCGGCTCGCTGAAGATGTTGCCTGTGTCCTTCTCTTGGAGCTGCTCTAAGGTTTTGCGAAGCAGGATGAGGAAAGGCGTCAACTGCATCTCCATGGCAATCTGCTGGACCTTGATCTGACACACAACAACACTTGATCAGCCAGAGCCAGGCCCAGGCCAGTCTCCTAGCAAAGGGGTCTGAAGAGATGATCCCAGCTGGCTTAGAAACTTGCCCTCCTTTTCCATCCCCAAAGCAGGAAAATTTCCCCAGCTCCTGGCCTCCCCTTTGGCTCCTAACATGTGCCAAGTGGGTCACCTGCCAGGTTTCTGCACACACCCTCCTGCCATATTCTGCTTCCTGAAGGCTTGACAGCACTGGGCACAAGGCCACCCAGGACACACGCCTGTGCTCAGACGCCTGTGCTCTGTTCTGAAACCCGGGCTGGCCCAGCAGCGCTCACCGTCTCCCTCTTGAGCTTCTCCCGCTTTCGGATCAGTTCTACCAGCAGTCGAGCTCTCTCTAGGTCGTGCCGGAGCCGCTGCCAGGACTTGAGCTGTTCTTTAAGGGCCCAGTTCTTATCCTCAGAATCTCTCTGCAGAAGCAAAAAATGGGGGAATCAGGAAATGAAGAGCAAGGCAGAGAGGAGTCCAGAGAGGAGGAGGATTGTCTTGGGAACTTGGGACAAGAGCAGATCAGGTCAAAGGAGAGTACAGAATGTATTGGTAGCTTCTCAAGCTGTGTGTCTCCAGGAAGTGACAATGAGCAAATGCTCAGTGTGTTTCTTAAACAAACACATGGACACATAGCAACAATGCTTTTCCATTTAGCTGATAAATATACTAAGACTTCTTTCTAAGCCCCATTTGAGGATTAGATTAAAGGAAAGGCTCAGCCCTAATCATTTTGATGCTAGTTTCCATAGTCCACGGGGAATTGGGACACAGTACCCCAACTTGGTCACAGTTCCTCTGAGACTGTAGGTGAGTCTGTAGGCGCCTCAGCAGAGGGACCCCGTTCCGGGACTGGCGCTTCAATGTCCAGTAGCTGTGCAGCCTCTGCATGAACTGGCTCTTCCTCTGGATGGTCAGGCGGCTGGTGATTTTACTGAGTCTGGGAGACAGGGAAAAAGACAAGAACCTTTTGGGTCTTTGATTTTTCTGAAAAATGGTTTGTGCCCAGTGACAATTCCTTAATGGGAACAAACAGGGACTGTGTCTCTTGTAAACAAGGCCGGGGAAGGGGGCCGAAGACAGAGTGGTGCCACCAAGCTCTCAACACTAAGCCGGATCTCTAACCTTGTACACCAGGGAGTCCGTCAGTACTGGTCACTGAAACCTAGGCAACTATTTGACCCTGGGATCCCTACTCAGATGGAGCCTTTGAAAGTGTCACGGTGAAGTATGTGTACTTTCCTTCTTGGCTAAGAACAAATGAGCTAAATTACATCTACAACAAATATTTCAGGGAAATCAGCTAAATAGCACAAGAAAGTTAAAAGCAACATGATCATAGCTCAAATGAACAGAGTTCACATTCTACTTTTCTGGGCGCGGTGGTGGTGGTGCTGGAGACTGAATGCAGGCCCTCACATGTGCTAAGCACGCGCTTCCACCGGGCTGCACTACCAGCTTCTCTGTGACTTCTTGAGCCTTGTCTTCCCCACTTTTCATTTTATAGTCCTTCCACAGTCAGACCTGTTTTTTCTGTTCCATCCTTCCTTCCTCACTTAAACCACATCATCAAAAGGAAGGGTTTAAAACATCTGTAGGATGTCTGTCAAGTAAAAGTTGAAGTTTCTGGCTCCTAGGTAAAAGTTGGATGATTAAAACAACAACAACAAACACCTCTTTTAGTGGGGCATCAGTGGCTTGCACCTGCAATCCTTAGCTACACAGGAAGCTGAGATCTGAGGATCATGGCTCAAAGCCAGCCTGGGTGAGATGCTCATTAAAAGACCTGGGGCGGGGAGGGGCAGTCCTGGGCTTGAGCTCAGAGCCTGAGCACTGTCTTTGGGTTTTCTCAAGGCTGGAGCTCTACCACTTGAGCCACAGCACCATTTCCAGCCTTTTCTATGTATGTGGTACCGAGGAATTGAACCCAGCTCTTGGTGCGTGCTAGGCAAGCACTCTAACACTAGGCCAAACTCCTGGCCTCCGTGAGACTCTTATCACCAATTAACCATCAGCAAACTAGAAGTGGCACCCAGGCCCCAAATTCAAGCCTCACTACCACCAAAACAAAAGAAAACACAAAAACAAAAAAACCTCTTTTGCCTATTTAATTTTCCTCCTAAGCAGTTATTGATAGGAAGAAAACAATCCGGCCTTGCCACTCTACTCAGTGGCCTGGCAGCTCCTCTCCAGAGCATCCTCATCCCTCACCTGCCTGCCCGACTGCTCCCCACATACCTGTGCGGTGGGATGCAAGGCACTGACACCACAGGCGCGGCTGCCCGCTTCTCTGCCAATATCTTCCTTGCTTTCTTCATCTTGATCCGGGACTTGGCCTTGGCCTTCTTGACCTTCTCTGAGCTCCAGCCTTTACCCTCATCTTCCTCTTCTTCCTCATCCTCGTCGCCTTCACTGTGGGAGAGGGTGGGCAGGCGCCGTGCGGAGCCTGGCGGGGTGTGGATGTCGCAGTAGGCTGTCTTGCGGACGCTGAAGGAGGTACCGTTGGCCCCTGTCTCCCGGACAGGCTCCATCTTCATGTAGAGGCCCGCCTGCTGGGCACATGTCACATGGAAGGCTGTGTAGCAGTTGGCCTTGTGGCACTGGATGCAGGCCCCAGAGCCCCGCTGTTTGCAAATGTAGCAGGTAAGCTTCCAGCGGGCTGGGGGGATGTGCTCGATGCTGTCAATAGGCTCTAGGAAGACTGTGTTGGCGAAGCAGACCTCGGGGATCCACAGAGCGCACACCACGTGGGCCCACCGCCCGTCATCTGTCTGCTTGAAGGCACCGCCCTTGTTGGGGCACAGAGCACAGTCCACAGCTCGAGAGGGTGACTGCAGGCAACGGCGGCACAGCCACTGGCCCTCAGGGATGTAGGGGACACCATAGCACTCCTGGTGCACGGCGAGGTTGCACATGTCACAGAAGAGAATGACATTGCTGTTCTGGCACTCACCGTCGTTGCAGATACAGCAGACAGCGTCTTCATCCACTAGTGCATTGGGGTCACCTTTATTGTGACTCTCGAAGTAGGATTCCTTCTCCAGCCGGTCCATCAGGTACTCAAAGATCTCCTGGGGGATGGGACTCACACCCTCAGTCTTCCGTCGCTCATTCATGATATCTAACCAGATGTAGTCCTCCTCATCCATGTCGTACTCCACCTCCTCATCCAGCTCCTCAGCCGACTTCTCGATGTACCTGCAGTGCACAGGAGGGGCTCAGCACTTCCTTCCCTCCTTTGCCTCCACTCCCGCTCCTACAGATACCATGGTCATTCCTGGCTTATTGGGGAGAAGCAGCAGAGCTGCATGGGAACGCAGGCCAGGCCTCTCCAAACCACCTGTCATCACAGCTGCCACAGGACACTGCCTCCCTTGGGAGGGAGAGGCTTACCAGAGTCCCGAAAAGCAGGCGGTTTGGGCAGCTAAGGGCTATGTGGATAATGGAGATGAGTCGGGCAGAAAGGTACTTTATACATAAACTGTTTCAGCACAAGCTGATGGCCTTGAGTACAGCTGCCGGGGGGGCCTTCTTCGCCTGGAACCTTACCAGCTCAGGGTTCCCTCCATCTTTAGGTACTATGTTGGTTTTCTATTTTTTCTTTCCTTTTTTCTTTCTTTTTTCTTTTTCTTTTGGCCAGTCTTGGGGCTTGAACACTGTCCTTAGGCTTTCCTCAAGGCTAGAGCTCTACCACTTGAGCCATAGCACCACTTCCGGCTTTTTCCTATATATGTGGTACCGAGGAATCAAACCCGGGTCTTTGTGCATGCTAGGCAAGCACTCTACCACTAGGCCAAACTCCCTGCCCACTATGTTGGTTTTCTGAATAGCTTTGGGGATAGCAATCATAATAGCTAAGAATCACTGAGCTATTACTTCTATAAAGAAGGCATTGTCCATACAGGCAATGCTCTTTCTCACTGTCCTCATTTTGTAGATAAGGAGGCTGTAGCTGCGAGAAACTAATAAAATTTCCAATAGAGGCAGGTCACATAGCCAGTCCTGCATTGTTCACTGCCACTGACAGCACTCATGAAGCAGCAGGCCTGGGGCAGAGGGCTGCTTCAGGCAGCTGTGATACAACACGGCCACTCTTCAGGTATCTAGACTCATATTGTAACTACAATGGAAGAACAAGAATTCAACTTCTAACTTGGATGTAAATCCTGACTCTGCCACTTTGTGAACATTAAAATAGCACTGTTATTCTCTGGACCTGTTTTACTGACAGAATGGGGATAATGTCACCTACTTAGAAAGATGCTGCCAGGATTAGATGGCATCACAAAAACACAGCGTCAAACAAATGGCACAGGGCTGGCACCAGAAAAATGTAGTTCCTGTCCCTACCTTCAACTTGCCATAAGGGAAATGGGCTGAGCCGGCTCTGGGCCATAGATGACTGACAGCAGGTATGCGAGCTGAGGTTCTCTGGGCCTTGTTTTCTTCAGTGGTACAATGTAATGCTAATGTCAACCCATTTCACACTGCTGTTGTGAGCATGAAATAATTCAATACAGGTAAAGTGCTCAGTGTGGAACAGTATTCCATAAAAACAAACCCTGTTATCAACTTCCTACAGCCCTGACCTGCCTTGCCTTGCAGTATGGCTGTGTGTGTGCATCCAAGTCCTCCACTCCAGGGGAGGAACTGGGATTAGTTTGCATCACTACATAGAAAGAAGTGCTCAGTACTGCTCATTTGGAAGGCATGTGGGTGGCGGGGGGGGGGGTGGGGGAGAGACAGAATGAAGGCTGTCTGTGGGAGGTAGCTTCCTTCCCAGCCCTTCACCTCTTCCCCAGGGCGAGTGCAACCTGTGCTCTGAGCAAAGGTATGACTCAACACTGGTGTGAACTATCTGGATCCTTCCAGGACATGCACCACTCTGAAGGACCATGCCTTACCCTTTCCTCTGCCATGACACAAGTGACATTATGTGACGGAGTATAACATACACCACTGGCTTCCAGATTACAGGCTATGACAACAGACGGGGGAGGCTAAATGTCATGTACAATTCCTGACACTCCAGCTGACATGTCATGGTCTCCTCTCCTTAAGGAAGCATATTAGAAAGCACACAACAAAATGTGATCTTCTCAAGTTTATAAAGTAAAGCCTTTGCAAACCTTGGGGAAATTTGCTATCAGTGGTAATTCCATACACCACAACCCTCAACTAAGTGCAACACACCAGCTGAGACCTGTTCCCTGGAGAACAGAGCTTCTCCCCAGAGCAAAGAATGAACCTGAGTGAAGGGAGCAAAAGAAAAAGGAAATAAATAAGCTGGGAACATAAAGAGTCAGTAAGAGGGACCAGATGCCCAAAGAGAATCCATGTGTGGGGTGTGGGGGAATGGGCATGGTGCTAATAGAAAAGAATTGATAGAAAGCTAGACAGGGCTAAAGTGGCCCAAACCAATGCAAGAGAAAAGGAAGCAGGAGAAGAAGCCTTGAGAGGGGAAGAAAGAAGAGGAAACACACATCACCAAGTTCCCTCACATCTGCTTTTAAGGAACTGAGATTTCATAACGTGATGCACACTGCACTTCGGTGAAAGCACTTTCATAAGCTGGGTACTGGCGGCTCCCACACGATCCCAGCTGCTCAGAAGAAGCACCAAAGGCTGACATGGACCTGTGGCTCAGGTGTCAAGAGTGCTAGCGAAGCCCCGTACCTTCAAGCCTCAGGACTGGCGCAAAAAATCCCGCTTTTTACCAGAGAACCTTTATGACAAATCCTCGTCAAACATCAGGCCAAAAAAACTACTCGACTAAATCGTCAGAACCTTCACTGTTCCTTGGAGGTCAAGACCTTAAGAAGGAGGTTTTAGTAAACGATAACTTGTAGACAAGGATGGGAGGGGAATATTGGGTAGGGGAGGGAGACGCCAAGGAAGGGGTGACATTATCCAAAAAAGAAAAAAAAGAAAAGAAACTAAAGAAAAAGAGAGGCTGACAATGCAAAGGCCTAGGGGTAGGGCAGCAGCCTTGAGCTGAACAGCTCAGGGACAGTGGCCAGGCCAAGTTCAAGCTCCACGAATCCTAGTCTTCTGCTAGGATTCCTGAATGTAGTTTCACCACCACACCGCTTCCCCCACTTTGGGTTGAAGCAATTTATCCTTGTTATGTCTGTGTCTTTTAAATAGGAGTTACTGTGACTAAGGTATTAGAAGGAATGACGTATAAGTAAATAAAGGGCCATTGGAGAAGTATAAAGCACAGGCAATAAAACTACTGCTTAAGCATACTAAAAGACAGATGCCAGTTGTAGAACCAATAGTGGGAAAATGGCTGCTGCAGACTTACAAGCTGCTTTTAGGACACAATGAAATGAGTGACTACTCTTCTTCCTTTAGGCAGGCAGGAAAATAGTCAATAGTCTACCTGCTCTGCAGATGGGGTCTCTAGCTGGCTGTGACTCCCAAGGTCACACGGTGAGAAAGCAGATTTTTGGGTCTAGTGGGAAAGTGCAGCTCTGGAGCCAGAGGGGACTGGGTGTGAGTTCCAGCCTGGCTGTCTATGGGGCTGTGACTTTCACTTTCTGGACCATGGCTTCCTCATCTGTGCAAGGGGAACAATACCTGCCTAACGGTTGTGAGAATAAGTAAGGGAGTGACTGGGAAGCGGTGAATGCAGGACCTGGCACATGGCAATGCAGGCTACGTGCCATCCTCCACAGAGGGCCAGTTCTTTTCACTGTCCGGGCAAGACAGTGCTACCCTTTATCCCTGCCACTCTCCTATCTACTTGGCTCTCTGGCTCTGGAAGCCTGTGTGACCAGTTCTCCGGTTGGATGTGGGTGGGGGGGATGGCTTTACCGGTAATAGGAAGTGGGCCGGGGTGGGGCGTCAGGGGTGTCCTGCTCCAGCTCACGGTACACCACCTCTGGCAGCTTTGGAGCAGTGCTGGCTGGAGCACTGTGGTGGTGATGGTGGTTGGAGTCCTTCCGTTTCTCCTTGTTCTTGTGCTTGCCAGACTTGGGCGTAGCTGCAGGCGTCTCTGTGTTCTCCTTGTTGCTGCCATTCTCAGGCGCCTCCTCGGGGGCCTCTTCATCCTCCGACACCACATCCAGGTTGTCAAAGATGCTGATCCGATGGACGCGGCCATGCAGGTCTACCTCCACCATGCGCTGGGCCTGCGCATAGCTCATCACCTCGCGGCCCGGTGACTGAGATACCTCCGAGGGGCTGGGGGACTGCTTGTTGGCTGGGCGTGACTGGCGACCCTTCTTCTTGTGCTTGCGGAGGGGGGTCTGCTGTGGGGGGGGCGGGTTGTCATGGTCGTAGTGGTACAGGTGGTACTCAATACCACTGTAGCTCTTGTATACTTTGCGGCAGGTCTCCACAGGACACTCGTACGGAGGCTTAGTGGCCCGCAAATTGTGGCAGAAAGTCTTCACATCAAAGTCCACCCCCATGCTGTCACATCTGGAAGACACAGACCAGTGAATGCAGCTGTGAGAAAGACTTCTGACCTTCTACAAAACAGACCCCACTTTCTCATCTTCCTTCTCCACAGGGGTCACCAACCTACTTTTCTTCTTTTATTGCACCAGTCCTGGGGCTTGAACTCAGGGCCCGTGCACTGTCCCTGAGCTTTTCTGTTCAAGGCTAGTGCTCTACCACTTGAGCCCCAGCTCTACTTCCGAATGAACCATACGTTTATGACATCTCCAGTGCTTTCTATTCTACCATGGCCTTGGTTGGAGCCTCCTGACCTCTCAGTCACTACCCTAAGTCTAGCTTTTTTGGCTGAGCTATTTCTACAAAGTGGCAACATTCACTCCCACCTCCAGAATGATCATCCAGTTTCTTTGGGATACATTCTAAATCCTCCATGACAACACTCATTTCGTGGTTTGGCCCTGGTCTCTTCCTTCATTCTTCTCACTAGTTACAGTACTTTCTATCTGCACAAAGGAACTTTTTTATAACCTCTCAAGGGGCAAGGTGGATCTGCATGAGGAACGTCTCCATTCTCTCTTCAAAGACTCTGACTCGTCTGACCTGCCTCCTGAGTCACATTTACCACACTGGACCCGGGGCTGTGCGATAATAATAGACTTCAGAGCCGCCGTTCTGTCCATTTCTATCTCCCCAGTCCTTAGCAATGGACTGAACACCAGGTTTCTGACAAATGAATGAAAACCCCGGTTGAACGTGTAAGTGAATGAAGGAATCACCAGATTCTGGGGTTGAGAAGAATGCAGAAGCTTTAACCAGTCCTTCAGCGATCAGGGGGTTACAGAACCAGTCGATTTCTGGGGTCTTCCTGGGGGACCCTCCCTTCTGGGTGTGGAGAGGTGGAAAACGGAGGTCCCTTGGCTGAGGTCACCTATGCCTGCGGGGTTAATGGAGGACTACCGAGCGTCAGGCCCCAGGGGGTTAGGCAGCGTCCGCCGCGGGCTTGGTTTCCTCCCCGCCGCCGTGCCTGGGTGAGCGAAGGCGGCAAGCAGATGGCCCTCAAACCCCAGGATGCCTCGGCTGGCCGGCGAGTGGCCCGGTTTCTCTCGGCCTAGTTGAGCTCAACTGGGAGTCTGGCAGCATCCCAGGAAAAGAGCCAGCCCGCGCTCCTCCTCGGGCGACGCTCCGTCCCCGGGGCGTCTCTCTCCTCTCGGGCTCCTCCAGCCCCGCTGCCCACAGCCCTGGATCTTCCTACCCCGCCCCGCCCCGGGCCTCGGCGGCCGGGGCACCGGGGTGAGACGGGAGCTGAGATCGGAGAGCCCGCGGGGACCCGGGGCGGGGGACCCAGCCCGACCCGAGCCGCCCCGGCCCCCGGAGTTGGCGGCGCCCGCTTCCCCCTTTGTCACCAAGTTGGAAAGTTGAGAGGCGGCTCGGCTCCCCGCCCCGGCCCCGCAGGGCCCCGCGGTTGCCCGGGACGACGGCGGCTCGGGGCGGACGCCCACCGACGGGGCGGGGGGGGGGACGGGCCCGGGACCGCCGAGCCGAGCCGAGCGCCCCCGCCGCGGCGGCCGACCCTCCCCGGCCCTCCCGCCGACCCCGGCCCGCACTCACCGGCCACCTCCAGTCGGGGCTCATCGCCCGGGGCGCCCGCCGGGGGGCCGCGACCCCGCTCGGGGAGGCCGGCGGGAAAAGACGGGGCGGGGAGAGGGGCGCCCCCCACTCCGGAGACGGCGGCCCCGGCCGCCCGCCCCACGCCCGGGCCCCGCTGCCCGGAATTCCCGCGCTGACCCCGGCCGCTCCGGGTCGCGCCGGCGCCGCGGCGTCTCCACACCGTGGGCCGCCGCCCGTGCGGGGAGCCCCGAGGCTGCCGGGCCGGGGGCCGGGCGCCGCCGGCACAATGCGGCCTCGGCGGCGGCGCGGGGACGGCGGCGGGGACCGTCGCGGTGGAGGCGGCGGCGGCGGCGGCGGCGGCGACGGCGGCGGCGGCGCAGGTAAACGCGACGCCGCGGCGCGGCCCGGACGCACTTTCGCCACGGATCCCCGCCCGCCCGCCGAGGCCCGAGCGCTCCCTCGCGGCGCCTCGGGACGGCCCCAGACTCCCCACAGAACGCGCCCAGCACCTCCATCGCACGGCCGGGCTTGTGGAGAACGAAATGACAGTATTTGGGCGGGGGGGGGGAGGGGGGAGGGTCCCGCGTCCTCCGGCCGTTTGTGGCGAATCTGCGGCCACACACAGTGTGAGCGCGGGGCTGGGCGAGCAGAGCCCGCCCTTCTCCCCTCCCCCCTCCGCCTCTTCCCTCCTACTTCCTCCCCCCTGCCGGCTCCCTGGCTGCGGTGGGGACCTGGCCTGGCTCTCAGGAAGACAGCGCGGCTGGGCGGGGCCGGGGGGCGGGGCTGGAGCGCCAGGGGGCGTGGTCGTAGGAGGGGCGGGACGAGCAGGCCGCTCCGTGGGCGGGGTTTGATGCGAAGGGGCGTGGCTACATCTAAAGCAGAGCCCGGTCAGGATAAGGTGGGCAGGAGAATAGCCCGGCGAGCAGTGCCACGAACTGGAAAGAGGGGGCTACGAGAAGGCCGGGGCGGAGCTTTAGCTGGCTCTGGAAAGGTGGAGTTGGACTGGGGATAAAGATACAGCTGGAGGGCGAGGGGGTTGGGGGAGAGAGAGTGTGGGTCTGAAGCAGGCGGGGTGGAAGGGTTTGGGTAGACAGGTGAAGTGGTGGCATTCAGGACCTGTGCATGGGGAGAATGCAGCATGACTGTGCAGGGGATGTGAAGCAGGGAAAATATACAATAGCTGCACACTTACCAGCTGTTAATTTAGCTTTTGCTAAATACCTTGCCTTTATTTTTGTTAGAGTCTGGATACTTTATTTACCAGGGGTCAGTCTGTATATTGAGACATTCTCTTTTGGTTCATCTGAACACCATCCACAAAACAAAAAAATAAAATAAAATAAAGAAACCTTAAAACTACCCACCAGCAATGGCAAAATACAGATCTAATCTCCATTAAGAAGTATGGTGTACAGGGCCAAGAGTTTGGCCTAGAGGTAGAGTGCTTGCCTAGCATGCGCGAAGCCCTAGATTCGAATCCTTGGTATCACATACACAGGAAAAAGTCGGAAATAGTGCTGTGGTTCAAGTGGTAGAGCTCTAGTCTTGAGAAAGCCCAAGGACAGTGCTCAGGCCCTGAGTTCAAGCCAAAGGACTAGTTTAAAAAAAAGTAAATTGTGCTTTTTAATTAAATACTATATATTTTATTGTTGTTATAAAGGTGTTGTACAGAGGAGTATTGTTTTTCCTTTTGCCTGTCCTGGGGCTTGAACTCAGGCTCTAGGTGGTGTCCCTTGCGCCTCTTCCTGCTCAAGGCTAGCACTTTTAACACTTGAGCCACAGCACCACTTCTTTTCCTGAGCAGTTTATTGGAAGTAAAGGTCTTATGGAATTTCCTACTCAGGCTGGCCTTGAACCTTGATCTTCAGATCTCAGACTCCTGAGTAGATATGATTATAGGCATGAGCCACAGGTGCCTGGCAAGTCAGGTAATGAGTACATTTCTTTCTGGACAATGTCATCCCTTCCTTTACTCTCTCCCCCAGTTTTTCTCTTGCTCACAAGTTACATAGTTTCTCCTTTATTTGTAGAACTGAGCTTAAAAAACTCTTGTCAATTTTAGGGGAGAATAGCAGAGAACATAAGTGCCAGGAAGGTGTCTTGTTCAACAGTGCTTCAACACTTTTGTCATCAGACTGTGAAAGCTTCTGTTTTACCTTAATGCAAACTTTGCAATCAACCCCCTAAAATGCCTATTTTACCTAACAGTGTTGGTTATGTAGTGAATACTCAAAGGAAATGCTACTACGCTCAATTTTAAAAAATCAGAATAAATTACACTTGAGATTTTGAAATTACTGCAAGAGTGAGTAGGAGAAACACTAGAATTCATAGGCAGAAACTCTTTGAAAGAGTCCTATAGGTGAGAGACTTGACAAATGGGTTACATCAAAAGAAAAAGTTTCTGCACAGCAAAGGACATAATTACTAAACTAGAAACAGACTAGCTCTTTACCAGCAGTACATCCAGCAAAGGCCCGATATCCAAACTATACAAAGAGCTCAAGAAACTAACCCCATCCAAAACTAATAAATCAGTCACTAAATGGGCAAAAGAGCTAAGGAGAGAGACTTCTCAGAAGAGGTAAGATGGGACAAGAGTGTGGCCTAGTGGTAGACTTCTTGCCTAGCATGCACAAAGACCTGGGTTTGATTCCTTAGTACCACAAAAAGGCAAAGCCAGAGGTGGTGCTGTGGCTCAACTGGTAGAGCTCTAGCCTTGAGCAAAAAGTGTTCAAGGACAGAGGCCAGAAGTTTGGCCTAGTGGTAGAGTGCTTGCCTACCATGTACGAAGACTTGGATTTGATTACCTTGGTACCACATACATAGAAAAAAGCCAGAAGTGGTGCTGAGGCTCAAGTGGTAGAACGCTAGCCTTGAGAAAGCCCAAGGACAGTGCTCAGGGCCCTGAGCCCAAGCCCAGAACTGGCAAAAGAAAGAAAGAAAGGAAAAAGGAAAGAAAAGGAAGAAATCAAAGCATCTGTGCAAGCTCGCCATTGGTGGCTCACATCTGTTATCCTAGGCTGAGTTCTGAGGATTGCAGTTCAAAGCCAGCTGGAGGAGAGAAGTTCCTTAACACTTTTTTTATCTTTATTTTTGGGTCAGTCATAGGGCTTGAACTGGGTGCTGTCCTTGAACTCTTCAGCTCAAGTCTGGGGCTGTACCACTTTGACCCACAGCACTACTTACTGTGTGCCGGTGGTTAACTGGAGATAAGAGTCTCATATACTTTCCTACCAGGACTGGCTTTGAGCCACATTCATCAGATCTTAGCCTCCTGAGTAGCTAGGATTGCAGGCGTGAGCCATTAGTGCTTGGGTATTTGTTGTTGTTGTTTGTTTTGTTTTTCTTAAAGCCATCTCTTCTAAGGTCAGAAATCCCTTTGAAAATTTGATGAAAGTTATATACAAGAATAACACAAGGGCCGGGAGTTTGGCCTAGTGGTTAAAGTGCTTGCCTAGCATGCATGAAGACCCGGGTTCGATTCCTAGGTACCACATACATAGAAAAAAAGCAGGAAGTGGTGCTGAGCCTGAAGTGGTAGAGCTCTTGCCTTGAGAAAGTCCAAGGACAGTGCTCAGGCCCTGAGCTCAAGCCTAGGACTGGCAAAAAAAATAAAAATAAAAAATAAAAAATAAAATAACACAAACACAGAGAGAGAGAGAGTACTTTTTCTCTTTTTTTTTTTTTTTTACCAGTCCTGGGCTTAAACTCAGAGTCTGAGCACTGTCCTTGGGCTTTCTCAAGGCTAGAGCTCTACCATGTGAGCCACAGCACTACTTCCGGCTTTCTCTATGTCTGTGGTACCAAGGAATCAATCCTGGGTTTTCGTGCATGCTAGGCAAGCACTCTACCACTAGGCCACACTCCTGGCCCGTGAGTATTACTTAAAGTGTTTGCAGTGTATCAAGAAGTGCTCGGATAAGTGTGGTTCCCAGCCAAAGGCCTCCTTCCTCACTCCCCTTCCTAGTCTTTTTCTCTAAGACCCACGACACAGAGGTGGAATAAAGATCAGCTTTATTATTGGCGTGGAGGCAGGGAGGCTGTGACAGGGCCAGGTCCCTCTGCTGTCAGCAGGGTGGACCACATTGTCATGGATCAGTGAGCTGCCCTCCCCCCCCCAGTGAGGCCCAGGGCTCCGGGTGTCTCTGGCTGTCAGCAGGGAGTGAGCAGACAAGCAGAAGGCCAGATATGGGATAATTGGGCTCCTCAAGGCTGATCCCCATCCGTGGTGGGGCTGGGGTTGGCTGGGGGCGGGGGCCTTGGCTGGATGTCCCTCGTGCGCATGTAGGACAGAAGCTGCTCAGGGATCTCAGCCAGCACGTCCTTGGCCAGTCGGGCCATGCTCAGAACCTGGTTCCCCGATCGGTCGACATAGTCTCGGAAGGGGACAAACTAGGACAGACACAGACAGGAAGCCGTGGGCCGTGGCCAGTGGTGGGTGGGGCAGGGTGGTTTCACTTTTAATCCCCAACATCACTTTCCAAGGATCGCCCTGTCCCTCTGCCCTCATCTGGGACAGTGGGCGCTGTCCCTGAACTCTTCAACTCAAAGCTAGTGCTCTACCCCTTGAACAACAGCACCACTTCTGGTTTTCTGGTGGTTAGAGATAAGAGTCTCATGGATTTTTGTGCCCAGGCTGGTTTTGAACCACGATCCTCAGATCTCAGCCTCCTGAGTAGCTAGGATTACAGGTGTGAGCCACCAGCTCCTGGAGAGTGTTTTTAAAAAATCTTGCTGGACTTCTCTTTTGTCTTCCACATAATCATGCCACTCTGATTCTGTGCTCTTCTGACTTTCCTCCTACCTTTCTGGAAGCTCCCTTCCAGGAAGCAGACAGACAGATGCCTTTATAAAGCAGGTCTGATTGACTCATGTACAGTCCTTCAAGTAGATCTTGCTACCCTGCTCAGAGCCCCTGGGCCTTCTCACAGGCTGCTTCTCTGTGTCTGTAAAACTTAGAATTCCTTCAGGACTCAATTCAAATGTCACTTCCTCACAGAAGCCTTCCCTGATCTTCAGATCCGGTTCCCTACTGTCGGCTATATTTATAGTGACATTGGCTATTCCTCTGCAGGCAGTCACTACAATCCCAGCAGGGGTTTAGCTATGATTGCCTCCACTAGAGGACCGGGACCTGGGAGAGCTAGATCCTAGATCCAACCCAGCAGAAGCAACCTTGTCAAATGAATGAGGAAGTATGAAGAAAGTAAAGGAGGGTGGCTGGTCTTGCTCCACACCGCCCCCCGCCCCACATTGGACCTACCTGAACAATGTCCCGCTCTGCATAGCGCCCCCTGGAGGACACACGTACATCATCCCCATCCAGTTCTTCCATTGCTGCAGGAAAGACAGCCCTCCACTCAGTGGCTTTCCCAGCCCCTGTGTCCTCCCTCCCTCTTAGCTCCCTCCAGAGTCACTATGGGAGTTATGGACTTACTAATATCATTACTAGTAAATCTGTCCTCCTAGAAACTTGACCAGGGGAAAGTACCAGTTTCATGAGCCTTGGTTATGAAGAGGAAACAGTGTCTAAGAAGGTGTGTGACTTAGCCAGGATCTCACGCAGATATGTAACCACCCTGACTTTGTGAGGTGGACCTGAATTCTTAGACCCCTCCTGTTCTCCCCAGTTCCTAATCCCTTCCATTCTACAAACCTTCAAACATGGCTGGTCCTACACCGACAATGATGATAGACATGGGCAGAGAGGAGGCCTGTGGGAAGAGGGGAAGGACTGGGTGAGCTGCCATGACAATCCTTTCTGTGTGTGAGTACTCACTGGTTGTCATTGTTCCAGACTATTCTCGTGTGTGTATATACATATAAGTGTATATATACGTATAGACATATATGTATACGCAAACATGTATATATGAACGTATATACATATGTACACACACACATATATTTTTTTAATTGAGGGCTTGAACTGTGGGCTTGGGCATTGTTCCTGAGCTTTTGTGCTCGAGGCGAGCACTCTACCATTTGAGCCCCAGCTCTACCTCTGTCATTTTGGTGATTAACTGGAGATAAGAGTCTCATGGACTTTCCTAGCTGAGCTGGCTTTGAACCATAATCCTCAGGTCTCAGCCTCCTGAGTACCTAGAATTACAGGTATGAGCCACTGACAAGCAATTAATACTATTTTTCTGCATCTATCAAGCAACCTAGAAGGATATACAGTGTTTTCTAGAGCAGAACATTTATTGATTCTCCAGTATAATTTTTTTTAATTGCCAGTCCTGGGGCTTGATGAACTCTGAGTTTCTTTTTTCTTTTTTGCCAGCCCTGGGGCTTGAACTCAGGGCCTGAGCACTGCCCTTGGGCTTTCCTCAAAGCTAGTGCTCTACCACTTGAGCCACAGCACCACTTCTGGCTTTTTCTATGTATGTGGGATCAAGGAATTGAACCCAGGTCTTGGTGCATGCTAGGCAAGCACTCTACCACTAGGCCAAACTCCCGGCCCTATCCTTGAGTCTCTTTTTGCTCAAGGCTAGCATTCTACCATTTGAGCTGCAATGCCACTTCTGGCTTTTTCTGTACAAGTGGAACTGAGGAATTGAATCCAGGGCTTCCTGCATGCTTGGCAAGCACACTACCATGAAGCCACACTCCAGCCCTCCAGGATGATTCTTAAAGGTCTCCCACTGGATGTGGCCAGGAGGGATCACTACTACACTGTTGGTGGGAGTGCAAACTCGTTCAACCACTATGGAAAGCAGTGTGGCAGTGCCTCAAAAGGCTAAACATAGAACTCCCCTATGACCCAGCAATTCCACTACTTGGCATTTACCCAACCATCCAGAAACAAGGACATACTAAATCCACCAGCACAACAATATTCATTACAGCACTATTCACCATAGCAAAGATATGGAACCAACCCAGATGTCCCTCAGTTGATGAGTGGATCAACAAGTTATGGTATTTGTACACAATGGAATTCTATGCTGCTGTCAGAAAGAATGACATCGCCCCATTTGTTAGGAAATGGAAAGACTTAGAAAAAATCATATTAAGTGAAGTAAGCCAGACTCAAAGGAACTTAGGCTCAATGGTTTCCCTCATTCTTCATAATCAGTAGAAACCTTGGGCTCTACTAGCAGAGATTTGCAATAGAGCAAAATCTTGATACATAAGGCCATATAATGTGAAGCTAATTGAAAGGACCTCCAGGATATTGAAACAAAAGCCATATAATGAATAATTGTTCTCCTTAATGTACTATGTTGTCTCTCATCTCCTTTGCTATCCCTTGGTTATCTCATATTGGTATAGTATCTTACTTTGTTATCTGATATATTGAATTTATTTGTATTTGGATATTTGAAATTTGATAGGGAAGGGGGGAAAACCAAGACAGGTGGGGGGTGTGGGGGGGGAGGGAAACGGGTACCAAGACATGTGAAAGAGTATCAATGTATGTGAATTAATGCACCTTCTATCTGGCAAATATCATGTAACCCTTTTACTAATTACAATAAAAAACAAAAAAGGAAAAAAAAAAAAAGGTCTCCCACTGGAACAAAGGATCAACCTGCTCCTGCTCCTGATTAAAGAGCCATCTTCTCTGAGCTCAGTGCTCCTGTCCTGTAACGCAGCCCTTGGAGAATAAGGGCAAATGCCAACAGTTCAGAAACAGCAGGTCCCACCCTGGCTAGGAACGGCCAGCCCGACCACCCTCTTCCGTGGCCCCCGGGGTCCCTCTTGAGACTCACGCTGACAATGGCCTCTTTGGTCTGTGTCATGTCAGAGATGACCCCATCCGTGATGATGAGCAGAACATAGTACTGGGAGCCGTCAGAGATCTTGGCTGCTGCCCTGCATGGGAGGATGAGATCTGAGCCTCTCGGAAAGCACAGGGGCCATGGAAGATCTGAACTCCATAGTCTCGACAGCTAACGTGAGGGCCGCGGGCAGACCGGGGCCTCTGGAGTCCTTGCTGATTCACCAGACCTTGTGCTGGCCCCTGCCTGCCATTTCTGTCGTGATATTTATCAAGCACTTACTACGGCGGTCACTGCAGACATGCAGGAGGGAGAAGCAAGCCCTCCTGCTGATACTAACCCAAAGAGCACAGAGAGCACCGGAAAATGACCTCTGTGGGCAGCGGTGTCCTCCCCAGCCACTGGGTGTTAGCATGCCTGCAGTCCTAGCTGATCAGAGAATCAAGGTTCAAAACCAGCCCAGGCAAGAAGTCTGTAAGACTCTTCTAACTCACCAGCAAAAAGCCAAAGTGGAGGTGTGGCTCAAATGGCAGAACATCAGCCTTGAGTGCAAAAGCCAAGCAACGTGGGGCTGGCAGTATGGCTTAGTGGTAGAGTGCTTGCCTACCATGCACGAAGCCCTGGGTTTGATTCCTTGGTACCACATACACAGGAAAAAGCCAGAAGTGGTGCTGAGGCTCAAATGGCAGAGCGCTGGCCTTGAGCAAAAAGTATCCAAGGACAGTGCCGAGGCCCTGAGTTCGAAGAAGCCAAGTTTGATTTCAAACTCCAGTATCAGCACACCCACACGGAGCACACAATTCCTTTATTTTGCTAGGCAATGGCAGAGCTTGGTCCCCTGCCTTCCAGCCCCGAGACAGACCATTTCCATCAAGGCTGAAGGCTCTATTAGATAGTGCTCTCGAAATCCACAGGGCAATGATAGTGCAGAACCAAACCGTTCTGACCCAGCCTACCCAGGGCCAGGATGGGAATTGGTTAGGGTCCTTAGGATCCTCCTGTCTCTTTTTTGGATTCTGGCCCCATCCTCCTGGCCTAGAAGTTTCTCTTGTAACCCACTCATTTCACATTGCTATGTGCCATACCAAGCTTGGCGCCGAGTAGGGAACAGAGTTGGGGGGGGGGGAGCGGGACAGATGCTTGTACACTAGGGAGCACTGAGCTTAGGGCTTTGAGAAGGTGACAACCAGTGAAGACTTAGAAAATGAATGAAAGGCTGTGGGAATGTGGCCCAGTGGTAGAGTGCTCGCCTAGCATGATTCCTTCAAACTAAATACAGAAGAAGAAGGAAGAGGAGGAGGAGGAGGAGGAGAAGGAGGAGGAGGAGGAGGAGGAGGAGGAGGAAGAAGAAGAAGAAGAAGAAGAAGAAGAAGAAGAAGAAGAAGAAGAAGAGGAAGAAGAAGAAGGAAAAGAAGGAGGAGGAGGAGGAGGAAGAGGAGGAGGAGGAAGAGGAAGAAGAAGAAGAAGGAGAAGAAGAAGGAGGAGGAGGAGGAGGGGGAGAAGAGGAGGAGGAGAAGGAGGAAGAGGAAGAAGAAAAGAAGAAGAAGAAGAAGAAGAAGAAGAAGAAGAAGAAGAAGAAGAAGAAGAAGAAGGAGAAGAAGGAGAAGAAGGAGAAGAAAGGGAGGGAGGGAGGGAGGGAGGGAAGGAAGGAAGGAAGGAAGGAAGGAAGGAAGGAAGGAAGGAAGGAAGAAAAGAAGGCAGGCAGGTTGGCAGGCAGGCAGGCAATCAAGCAGGCTGGTCCAGGTGGTTCACGCCTATAATCCTGAGTAGCTAGGAGAGGCTGAGATCTGAGGATCAAGGTTCAAAGCCAGCCCAAGTACAAAAGGACCTGAGACTCTTATCTCTAATTAATCTCTAGAAAATGGGAAGTGGGGCTTGGCTCAAGGGTAGGGCGGTAGCCTTAAGCTGAAGAGCTCAGGGACAGTGTCCAGGCCAAGTTCAAGCTCCATGACCCACAAAAAAAAAGAGAAAGAAGAAGGAGGAGGAGGAGGGGGAGAAGAAGAAGAACAAGAAGAACAAGAAGAAGAAGAAGAAGAGGAGGAGGAGGAAGAAGAAAGAAGAAAATGAGTGGGATTTGGCCAAGTGATTGGTAGGTAGAGTTACAGCAAGGTTCCAGAAAGATCTAGAATCAAGTGCCCAGAAAGGGTGTGCTACAGAAGTCACATGAGGGACTGCCAAGGAAAGATTGAAGCTGGAGCACTGGGTGAAGGGCATTCTTGACAGGGTTTGTCAGGGCAGGGCAGTGGATATGGGGGAGACTCTTGCGAGCACAGGATGTCTGTCTTGGGCTTCCTGTGACTGCTATTGAGATCTGGAAAGTTGGCTGAGGTAACGGTTACCAGTGTGGAAAGGGCAGGCTGTGCCCTGCTTGGCGTAGTGTAAGAAAAAAAAAAACCATAGATGCAAGCCAGGTGCGGTGGCTCACGCCTGTGATCCTAGCTACTCAGGAGGCTGAGATATGAGGATCGTGGTTCAAAGCCAGCCTGGGCACTAAAGACTGTGAGACTCGTATCTCCAATTAACCACTAGAAAACCAGAAGTGGGGCTGTGGCTCAGGGGATAGGGCAGTTGCCTTGAGCTGAAGAGCTTAGGGACAATGCCCAGGCCCAGAATTCAAGCCTCATGACCTCCCCCCAAAAAACAAATCATCGAGGCATGCTTGAGACAGCGGTCTAGTTTAATCATCTTTGCTTCTCTACGAGATGGGCATACAATACTCTATTCCTTTTCATGTGAGTGTGTGTGTGTGTGTGTGTGTGTGTACGCGCGCGTGTGAGAGCCTGTGCGTGTTGGTACTGGGGTCAAACTCAGCACACTGCAATGTTGTCTAGTTTTTTAATGCAATGCTGGTGCTTTACAGTTGAGCCATGGCACCACTTGTGGCTTGTTTGGTGGTTAGTGAAGATGACTGTTCCTTGGATTTATCTGCCTGGGCTTCTACCTCATTCTCAGCCTCGTGAGTAGCTAGAATGGCAGATGTGAGCTACTGGCACTCAGCTGCTTTACTCCTTTGTTTTTGGTCCATCTTGGGCTAAACTCAGGGTCTAGACACTGTCCCTGAGCTCACAGCTAGCACCTTACCACTTGCACCAGCCCTACTTCTGGCTTTTTCTGTGTATGTGGTACTGAAGAATTGAACTCAGTACTTCATGCATGCTAGACACGCATTCTACCACTAAGTCACATTCCCAGCCCTGACCTTTTTCTTGCCAGTCCTGGGGCTTGAACTCAGGGCCTGGACACTGTCCCTGAGTTCTTTTTCTCAAGGCCAGCACTCTACCACTTTGAGCCCCAGTGCCACTTCCTGTTTTTGAGTGATTGGAGATAAGAATCTCATGGGAACTTTTCTGCCCTAGTTGACTTCAACCCAGATCTTCAGATCTCAGCCTCAGGGGTAGCTAGGATTATAGGGAAAGAGCCTATAGGATTATAGGCATCTGGCTCTTTATTCCTATTTTTAAAATGAAAAGATATTAAGTTCAGAGACATTCAGCAGCAGCCTCGGGGGCGTGAAGCCTGAGTTCAAAGCTGCTCTTAGTCAACAGAGACAAAAGCCTTGGTGCCACCACTCTGCATACATGGCCTGCTTTCTGCACTCTCCCGCACTCCAGTCAGATCTCGGTCCACTGACCTGCTGGTTCATGGCTCTGTGATTTACACAAGCCATTCCTTTTACAGACCTCTGCGCCCTCTGTCCTCGGATGAAGTCAACCCACTGTAACCCAGCTGAGCAGCTCCACTTACAGCAGATCCGAGCCTTCCAGCCTGCAGAACACAGCTCTCTCCACAGAGGAGGGCTATCTGCACCTCCTAGAGGGGTCTCACACTGGGGCCTATGAGAGGTACCCCAGGACAAATCTGCTGTGCTGCGTGATCTCAGGTGAAGCTAGGTAACTATACACTTAAAACACCAAAAAAAGTTTTTTTCCCAGAGTTCAAGCACCATGACGGACAAAAAAAAAATTATTTAAAGCAGTGATTTATCCCTGTGATCCTAGCTACTCAGGATACTGAGATCTGAGCATCAGTTCAAAACCTGCCTGGGTAGGGAAGTCCACGAGACTCAGAGCTCCAAAAAATACTCCAGCAGTAGGGCTAGGGATCAAGTGGTAGAGCAGTAACCTTGAGCAAAAAAGCTTAGGGACAGTGCCCGGGCCCTGAGTTCAAGCCCCATGAGAGGCGTGCACACACACACATTTAAAACAAACATATATGCCATGTGGGAAGAGGGAAAGAGCAGAAAATCTGCATAGGTTTGTAGAATCAACTTTGGAGACTTCAAATAATCTCAGCCTAGCGGCTCTCTGTTGTACCCTCGGGTGCCTTCAGAGGGCTGCAGTCTCTTGCCTTTGCAGATAGGCAACTTGTTAGAAATGTCTGGGGAAAGCTGCCCTACAGAAGGCAATGATTTATTTGTACTTCTGCCTTTGTCTCCTGCACCAAGGCGGGAGCTCCCAAGGGCATGCCAGACAAGTACTCTCCCACTAATCCAAACTCCCGGCCCCCTCTCTTTTCACTTATGTAAAATCAAGGCAGTCTCAAGGGATCTGTGAGTCTCCACAGCCTCCACAGAGAACCAGCACACAGCAGGTGCCTCTGAATAGTAACCTGGGCCATAACAGCTAACATTGCATGACTTAGGATGTGGTAGGTTCGATTCTAAGTGCTGAACATGTATTGACAAAGACCACAATCTTTTTTTTTGGGGGGGTGGGGGGGCTTGAACTTGGGGCTTAAGTGCTATCCCTGAGCCTCTTTGGAAGCCAAACACTTTAAAAATGGTTACTACCAGGTTCCTGTAGCTCACACTTATAATCCTAGCTACTCCGGAGGCTGAGATCTGAGGACTGAGGTTCAAAGCCAGCCAGGGTGCAAAAGTCCATGAGACTCTTATCTCCAATTTACCGCCAGAAAACCAGCAGTGGTGGAAGTAGCACTTTGCTATAGAGCTAGCGCTAACCTTGAGCTGACTGAGCACTGTGGCTAAAGTTGATAGAGCACTAGCCTTGAGCTGAAGAGCTCAGGGACAGTGGCCAGGTCCAGAGTTCAAGCCGTACAACCAACCAACAAACAAACAAACAAGCAAATGTGAACTGTGTACTATTTAGCTCTCCTTCCCAGAATAAGAGGTCATCTACTACTTGTATACAAAACGTTGTCACAGGTCCTTGCATAAAACCAATCAAATCCTTCATTAAGGGAACCTTGGGATCTGTTGCTCTGTCTTTGTCTCTCTGTCTCTGTCTCTGTCTCTCTCTCTCTGCCAGTCCTTGGATTTCCTCAAGGCTGGATCTCTACCACTTGAGCCATAGCACCACTTCTGGAACCAAGGAATTGAACCCAGGTCATCATGCATGCCAGACAAGTACTCTCCCACTAATCCAAACTCCCGGCCCCCTCTCTTTTCTCTTATGTAAAATCAAGGCAGTCTCAAGGCTGGGATGTCACTCCCGGCAGGCAGCTGGTTGACATTCTCTCTGTCCCGCAGAATTAAGTACCAGAGTCAGGCCAAACCTGAGTTCACATAGTGGACTTGGCTGTCCATGGGGGGCCCATACCTGGCCACCTGATTAATGACAGGAGCAAAGTAGGTAGGCCCGTAGAGTTGCACAGTGCGCAGACTCTGGAAATAACTCTCCAGCACCCCCTCGATGCCCGCACAGTTGGGGTCCTCATCATTGTTGTTCTGTCAAAGAAAAAGTCCTGCCATCTGAGCCCGTGCCTGGTCTGCCAAGGAAGGCTCCCATCCCAGCTGGCTCCTTCCCACCTTCCCCCCGCACCCAGGGCACCCCCTTGACCCTCTCACAGCTTGCTGTGCTTGGTAGCCCTCCAGAGGGAAACTCGTCCACTAGGTTGGGTGGGGCCAGATCATACCAGGGGAAACTGGTGAGAGATCCTGCCCTCGGGGGGCAGCTTGGCCCCGAAGCCATAGGCTGGGAAGAGCTTGTCACTGTCATAATCCTGGATGATCTCTCCCACGGCTTTGAGGGCCAGGGCGTAGGCGCTGAGCTGGTAGGGACTCATGTAGTGCAGGGAGGTGGGCTGCAGGGGGTTCCCTGTAGGGGACACAGGAGCCCCAGCCTTGTGGTCACCTGATCCGCCACCTGTTCCTTCATTCCCTTATCCTTGTAAGTATCCGGACATCTATCCATTCATCCACCCTCCATCCTCTATCCATCTGCTCCTTTATCTTCTGTACACTCACGTGTCCCTCTATCTGACCATCCACTTAACCATTTACCCACACGTCCATCTATACATTTACCTGGCCATAAATCCATTTTTCAACGTACTCATCCATCTCAGTATCTATATCCTCTTAAGAATGAAGCCATCCAGCCATCCCTCCATCCATCTTCAGCCCACTATTTATCTTCCTTTTCTTTCCATCTTTCCAGTCAGGTCATTTTATCCAGTCAGTCATTCCTGTCCCTTCAATTCATCTACTTGTTTATCTGTTCTCCTATGGGCCCATATATCTTGTCTACTGATCCATTCCTCTACCTACTTATCTGTTATTTACTCACCTTAGAATAGCTGTCTCTGCCAGCATACCATCTATGAATCTACTCATCCAATCTATTGTTCTCACTCTTGGACCCATCTCTCCAATCTGTACACTGCCTTGCTCACTGCTTTTTTATCTCCTGTTCACGTACCCATCTCTCCTTATACCCATACTCTCTCATCTCCATCTACTCTCTGCCAGTTGAGTTATCTGTCCTTTCTATCTGACTTGTTCATCTAGCTCCTCATCTTGCACTCAGTAGTTCCCTTCCACCCCCTCCCGTGCCCCCGTCCATTCCTCACCATTAGAAGCTGTGAAGTCGATGGCTACCGTGAAGTTCAGCTGTGTCCTGTTAGGGAAGGAGCTGGGTTGAGCAGGGAGGACCCGTCGCTATGATATCAGGATTTCTCCAGACCACCTACAGCTCATGCTAAATGGCAGATTCTGATCCAGGCAGTCTAGGTGAACTGACGAATTCCCCGAGTGATGCTGACACGGTGGGGGCACCACCAGGCTTGGAGTAGGAATTAAACGCTGCTCTGCGACAAGGGCATCATTAGATGTAACTTAACCCTTTTATAGCCCTGAAGGAGTCATTCAGATCTCCATTTTTCATAAGAGAAAAAGGGAGGTTCAGGGAAGCAGAGTCTGCCTCTCAACACCAACAAAAATGTCCACTTTGCATTCTATGTCTCTTGACCCCTCTTTCTTTTCAGCCTATAACTTTGTTTTTCGTCTGGGTGCTAGGATTGAATCCAGGGCCTTGAAGGTATTGTGTGATGCTCCGCCAGTCTGGCGTTTCTTTCCAGGGTGGGACTAGAAGGCAGTCCTACACGGATGGCTAGGAGCGGTGATATTTTGCACTTTATACAACAACTTTGATAAATAAGAAAATGGAGCCAGGTGCTGGTGGATCACACCTGTAATTCTAGCAACTCAAGAAGCTGAGATCTGAGGATTTCAGTTCGAAGCTAATGTGGGCAAAAAAGTCCCTGGGGCTCTTATCTCCAGTTAACCACCCAAATGAGCCAGAAGTAGAGCTGTGGCTCAAGTGGTAGAGTGCTTATCTTGAGCAAACAATGCAGCCCTCTCCCCACCCCCAACACACGGAAAGCCCCCTACTGGGCTGTGAGTGCTTGGTTTGTGACTAACCCGCCTTTGATGTAATCCACAAAAGTGAATTCTGAGTCCACAGAGAAGGAGAGCAGCGTCACCTATGGGACAGAAGGGGCAGCCCTGCCACTTTGGAAAGGGCAACAGAAGGGAGAGAGGCAAATGACTTGAGGCCCTTGACTCTATCCCTGTGCCAGCCCATCCTACCACGTTCAGTTCTGGAAGAAGAAGCTGTCAGAAATGGATTTGGAAAGTATATTATACTTGCAAATGAAATTTAAGGTTTATTATTATTATTATTATTGTTCTATAAAAAGTTTTTCTGTTGGGGGTGGGCTAGGTGGCTCACACTTGTAGTCCTAGCTACTCAGGAGGCTGAGATCTGAGGATAATGGTTCAAAGCCAGCCTGGGCACGAAAGTCTCTGAGACTCTTATCTCCGGTTAACCACTAGAAAACCAGAAGTGGCGCTGTGGCTCAAGGGGTAGGGCAGTCGCCTTGAGCTGAAGAGCTCAGGGACAGCAGCCAGGCCCAGTTCAAGCCCCATGACCCACAAAATATTTAAAAAGCAAATAAAAATGAAATGTCAACAGTGTCACCTGCTGCCCCTCATCACGGCAGCCAAGTGCTCTGTGCTCTGTCACCCCTGCCTACCCCCACCCCAAACGGTCATGTATTGGTCAGTGGGGCCGAGAGAAGGAGCCAGAGCTCCAGGGGACACTCACAGTTCCCGAGTTGACATACTTCTTCTTCTTACATTTCTTGCGAGGGTTAAGTACCTGGGTGGGGTCAACAACCATGTGAGGAGGCTGGAGCCAGCACATCCTGGACCCGAGGACCAGAACAACAGGGCTGGGCTGGAGCTCTCACCTCATACACCGTGAATTGATTCTGGGCCTTGCTCAGCTCGCGGTAGCTGGTGGTAAACTCACCGATGAAATCATGGCTGCAATGAGGCCAGGGGTGGGTGGATAAGCTCCAGTTGCTGCCGGTGTCAGGTCTGAATCCATCTTTACATCACCCTCTGGCTCTCAAGGCATCCTGGGATTCTTAGTGAACGACTGTGCTGCACTTACAGGGAGGTGTCTGGGTTAAGGACAGGGGAAGGGGACGGGCAGTTCTACCTTCCATCTCGATCCCAGTCATATACGTCAATCTTCACTGTTCTGAAATACACAAGATAAACACAGGCTCAATGCGAATAATGAAGTCCAGAGACAGTTCCCACCCGTTCAACTAAACACTTGCCATTCTTCCATCCGCCACCCTGTTCTTTTTGCAACTTTCCTCCTGCCATCTTTTTATTCATTATTCCAGCCTGTACCTGTGTCCTGGCAATAATATTGTCATTACCATCACAATTACAATTCTCTCCCATTTAATGACTTTTCTATTCTGGAAGGAAGGAAGGAAGGAAGGAAGGAAGGAAGGAAGGAAGGGAGGATGGGAGGAAGGAAGGAAGGAAAGAAGTGAGGAAGGGAGGGAGGGAGGACAGCCAAGGTAATGTGGCTAAGATTGTTAGTGATTGAGCTAATATTTATTTTTCATTCATTCATTCATTCATTCATTCATCAATCGTGTGGCTTGAACTTAGGGCCTGGATGCTGTCTCTGAGCGCTTGTACTCAAGGCTAGTGCTCTACTGCTTGGAGCCATAGCTCCAGGAAGCTCCCATCTTTGCTCTGGCACTGTCACTGCCCAGCTGGATCCGAGGCTGACCTGTCATAGTCTCCATTGCACAGTGCCCGCACGGGGATGCTAAAAGGCTGCCACACGGGATTCAGTGTGTTCTTCACAACCTCCGTCTTGTGGCAAATGGTGAACCTGGAAAGGTGCGGGAGCTCAACATCTGTCTGGAGGTTACGACTGAGTTTTGGCCAGATCCTGAGCTCAGGGTCGGAGCACTGTCCCTGAGCTTCTTTTGTTCAAGGCTGGCACACTCTACCACTTGAGCCACCGTGCCACTTGCAGCTTTTTCTGTGTACGTGGTACTAAGGAATCAAACCTGGGGCCTCATGCATGCTAGGCAAGCACTCTACCACTAAGCCACATTCCTAGAAACCCAACATTTATAGAGATTTCCAAGACCCCCGCTGCATATGTAGCCTCCAGGGAATGGAGACCCTACTCACGTGCCATCCTCGTTGCTCCTGTAGAATACAAGAAAGGGGTCTGATTTCCCAAAGAAGTCCTTCTTGTCGAGCTTGTTTGCACACAGCTGCATGGTGGCAACATCCTAGAGACGGAGAGTTTGTGGAAAGCTGAACTTACCCCAGCCTTTCTGTGGTCCAGGGAAGGGAGTCTGAGAGAGAAGAGAGCTCCTGGCTCGAGCAGATGGCCCAGACTCACCCGACAATTGCTAAGCTCCTCTGCAGTCAGCAAGATGGTCCCACACTTTTTACCGGGTACACCCCTGGAAGCAGAAGAGGAGAGACAGAGGCAACCAAGGTTGGGGCCGCCACACTGGGGCTGGGTGGGCCCAAGGGCCTATTTACTATTGACAGTCCTAGGTGGGTCCCGTTCTATGCCAGTGGGAAAAGACCTAGAGTCGACTTGGGAGAGGCCTACAGTGTAGCCGGAAAAGAGCTAGACTAGCCTAGAGGAAATCTCCTAAGAGTAGTAGGACAAAAGCAATTTAGAACCAATGGACTCTGCGTGGATGTTATGACTTTCAAATAGTGTGACCCTCAGTAAGGTATTTGTTTTTCTCCTCCTCTGTGAAGTGGGACCCAAGACCACCTGGGAAAGGCTGTGGAGGCGCTGAATGAATGCCTGGAGGAAAGAACAACTGTAAACATTGTAGAATAATATGTGCACCTGCCATAGCAGTCCCTGGAACCTACAGGATTTTCCAGCTCTTCCAGCCCTCAGAGAGCTTGTTGGGGGAAGCAGAAGGTCAAAGCCAGTAGGCAAGAGGAATGTGGTCATAGCACCTCTGAGAGGGAGAAGAATTTCTGTGCAGACTCAAGGCAAGGGCTTATTTTGATAGTTTAGTTCTTTGTGCTTTCTGAACATCATGAAGAATTTATTTATTTATTTAGGCGAGGGGCCAAGAGTGGTAGTACAGGAAGCCTGTAATCTCAGGACGTTGGATATTAAGACAGGTGGATCAGAAATTCAAGGCCAGCCTGGGCTACATAGTAAGATACTATCTAAACAAAAGAAATGAAAATATACACAAAAAAAGAAGGACACTACCATGTGCTTAAACAGTGTTTATAAAGACATTTTCATTTCCCTAAGGACCCAGGTTGATAAAAGCCCATGAACTGGTTGCTTCCACAAGTCTGGCCCTGGTGGCTCACACCTATAATTCCCATGAGGCTGAGATCTAAGGATTGTGGTTCAAAGCCAACCTGGAGATCAGAGTCTCATGGACTTTCCTGCTCAGGCTGGCTTTGAACCACGATTCTCAAATCTCAGCCTCCTGAGTAAGCTGGGATTCCAGGTGTGAGCCACCAGTGCCCAGCTTTTCCCATTTTTTGAACTATTTCCTTGGCCTCTTCAAATCCTGAGTCTCTGAGCCTTAACAAAGGGGAGTAGAATGCAGGGGGACAGAGCTAATCTCGCTGTTTAGTAGAACTAACCAATGGCAGCCCATGAGCATATCATGTATGGTTCTTTAACTCCCTCTTGCTCTCCTTCTCCTCACCCCCTGCCGTCAGTGATAGAACTGCACCCTTGCATCCTGCCTCTTTTCCCAGACCTTGCTTCACTATGGGGACAGCAGCAGCCTAGCTAGATCCAACTCTCCTCCTCAGCCCCGTGGCCCACATGCTACTGAACACAGCCAGAGAAAAATACACAATCGTGCTGCTGGCCTTGCTGTCAAACACATGGCAGCAAACCTCTGAAGGTCCTGCATGCTGCTGGCAACCACGCTGCCCATCCCACGGCCTCTCCTTGCCAGATGTGCTTCGTGGCAATTTCACTCCTCCCTCCACCCTCACTCAGACAGTGACCTTGTTTCCTTCTCCCCAACAAACGGCAGCAGCTAGAAGAGAAAGTCCACCCACCAGCACCCTTATTCTATGCCTCCCATGGCTGCTATAAAGGAAATGGCCACGTGCCTCTCTACCCCTCCGCTGGCTACCACCTTCTACACTGGCTCGCCTGCACAAGGACATTGCACCGGCAACTCTCCCATCTCTCTTATGTATTGCAGCAGATTTTCAGATTCTACTCACTAGAATATAAATGTGATATATTTTTGCACCTTTGAAAAAATTACAGGTTTGGGAACATGGCTTAGTGGTAGAGGGTTTGCCTAGTCATACATGAAATCCAGGGTTTAATTCCTCAGTACCACATAAACAGAACAAGCCAGAAGTGGTGCTGTGGCTCAAGCGGTAGCCTTGAGAAAGCCCGAGGACAGTGTGCAGGCCCTGAGTTCAAGCCCCAAGACTGACAAAAAACTTTTCTTACAGGGCTTGCAAGGTGGCTTAGTGGTAGAGTTTGCCTTACATACGTGAAGTCCTAGGTTCGATTCCTCAGTCCCACATATGAAATCCTGAGTTCGATTCCTCAGTATCACATAAACAGAAAACACTGGAAGTGCCTCTGTGGCTCAGGTGGTAGAGTGCTAGTCTTGAACAAAAGAAGCTCAAGGACAGTGCAAGGCCTTGAGTTCAAGCCCCAGAACTGGCAAAAATTTTACACACTTAGAACTCATGGCTTCACCTAGCTACTCTAGAAACTGAGATCTAATGATTCAGGGTTTTTTTTTTTTTTTTTTTTTTTTGCCAGTCCTGGGCTTGAGCTCAGGGCCTGAGCACTGTCCTTGGATTTTCTCAAGGCTAGAGCTCTACCACTTGAGCCTCAGCACCACTTCCGGCTTTTTGCTATGTACGTGGTACCGAGGAATCGAACCCAGGTCTTCATGCATGCTAGGCAAGCACTTTAACCACTAGGCCAAACTCCCGGCCCCTGATGATTCAGGTTTTAAGACAGCCTAGGCAGAAATGTCTACGAGACTCCATCTCTACCTCACCACCAAAATGCCAGACTCAAGTAGGAAAGCACCTGCGAAATGTTGGGAGATTATTTATGTACCTATTTGCCTATCATCTATGTTTTGCTGTCTTGATTGAACAAACAGCCTTTTCATGGTAAACATGTGCTGTAACTTTAAGCTACATCTCTATGCCTACTTCTTTTTAAGACAGTGTTTTACTCTGTAGCCTTCCATGACCTCAGACGGGATCCGCCCTGCCCCTGCATCCTCAGAGCTTGGCTTTTAGGCATATTCCATCATATTTGGAAATTTTCCTATTCTTACAACTATTTTTTGTTGCGATGTGGCCATTTTTGTGAGGGTGGGTGATCTTTTGTATTGTAATTGCTATCATGACTGATATTAAAAATATCTTTAGCAGTGCAAGACTTAGAAGATAAACATAAAACTCCCACACTTGTTCAGCAGTATATTTGTTAGAAAGCAACAACAACAAAAAGTTCTAATAATAGCTGTTTCCTTTAAGGAGATAACAAGAAAGAACCATACTCCAGGCCTCAGAAAAACACGTCAGCATCTATAGCTCATGTATCTTACTGCTGATTTGATATACCCCTTTGATATCTGATAGAACATAAGAAATGTAACATGTCAGATGGAACTGCTAAATGAGTTCATCTCCCAACTGGCTCTTCAATTGCTTTGTGTGTGTGGATATGCCAGGACTCGGATTTGACCTGGGGTTTGGTGTGGGTGGTATTAGTGAGCTTTTTTCCTCCCTTTTCCCCAATCCTGAGGTTTGAACTCATGGCTTGGGCTCTGTCCCTGAGCTTCTTTTGCTCAAGGCAACTCCTCTACCACTTGAGCCACAGCGCCACTTCCAGTTTTTTTCTGTGTATGTGGTCTTGAGGAGTCAAATCCAGGTCTTCATGCATGCTAGGCAAGCACTCTACCACTAAGCCACATTCCCGGCCCTGAGTTTAATTAAGTCTGGTGATTTACCACTTGAACCACAATTCCACTTTTGGCTTTTTGGTAGTTAATTAGAGATAACAGTGTCATGCTGGAGCTGGTTTTCAATTAGGATCCTCAATTCTCAGCCTCCTGAGTAGCTGGGATTTCAAGTGTGATCCTATACGACCCTTTGGACCAGTGGTACAATTCTCTTTCCTGTTGCTCGGGCCAAAGGCCTTATATCTTCTGCAACTGCTGTATTCCTTTCCCACTCATTCACTCTGCCAGGAATCTGTGGGCTCCTCCTTCAAAATATATCCAGAAACAGATCACTTATCCCCTCCTTTGCTACCTGTGCAGTGGCAGTGAATAATAACCTTTTTTTTTTTGTAGACTCTGGATTGAACTCAGAGCCTCCTGATTGCTTGGCAAGTACTTTATCATTTGAGCCACACCCTCTAGTCCTTAGGACTTGGTTTTCAGATAGGATCAGCCTGTCTTGAATCAAGATCCTTCCACCTTCGCCCCTAGATAGCTGAGACCATAGACACATTCCATAACACTGGCTGCGTTTTGAGATAAGGTCTCAATAACTTGTGGCAGAGTTGGCTTGGAACTTCAAACCTCCTGTCTTTGCCTCCCAAGTAGTTGGGATTATACACAAGCACAATCATTCCAGAATCTATTAACCTAATTTCTCCCTGCTTCTACATTGGTTTGTTCTCTCCCCCAGCAGTCAGTATGGTCACTCCTCTGTTCAGACCTCCATCAGAGTAACATCTCAAGTCTTCAGAGGCTACAAAGCCCTCACTGGTCATTCTCCGACCTCACCTTCCTGCCTTCGCCCTCCAGCCACACGAGTCTCGCTGCCATCTCTCACACCAGCCAGATTTTTGCACTGTCATTATCCTCTGCCTGGGACTTATTCCTCCACCCTCTGTAAAGCCAGCTTCCGGGGGGTTGGCCATCCTGTTGAATACTGCACTTGTGTGGGGAGTGTGAGGTGGGTGCCTCATGAGTGGTGCTTTGTACTGTACACCAATCCAACTCCAGCCCCTTGAACCTGGGCTGACATTGAGTGTGTGCTCAGTACAGGTGGTAGAACAGGAGAATCCCCGGTGCTTGAAGCAGGTGTCTAGAACTGGCTAATGTGTTGTTTGTGAGAATGTAATGCCAATGCCAGAGGATTTGCTTTCGTTCCTGAAAGGGTCCCAATGGACTGGGAGCTTGGAAGTGGACCTGAAAGGTCCAGCGAGACTTAAGGAAGAATGAAGAGAGATTGGGGACCTGCCAAACCTGAGATAGCCCTGAGCAGAACCCTAGAGATCCCACTTTCTCATGGGGGTGTTGGAGCCATAGGGAAGGCTCATGACCAGAGCCAATCTCAGCTTCCACTGCTACAGGACAGCAGGGTCTCTGGGAGGGAAAATCTGGGGCGGACGGGTCCCTTCCCGCCTCCCTTCCCATTCAGCTCACGTGAGAGGTCGCTCGACTCGGCTGCCCTGGCCTCCGATCACCTCTCCCAGAGCCAGGAAGGCCTGTCCCAGGAAATCCTGCGCCAGGACACAGTCAGTGAGGCCAGGGGCCGGGTGGGGAGGAAGGCCCAGCCTTGCCCTGGCCCTAAATGCTGCTCTTGCGGCTGGGGTACTTCTGAGATGTCAGAACCCTGCCAGAGGCCATGCCCTGACGACAAGCCAGCTCTGCTTCTCGGCCTCACCATGCTGTCCCACCCCCTCGTCCGGGCCCCTTCATTCGGCCTCACCTTCTGCAGATCCCAGCGGTGGCGGAGAAGGAAGAGAAGGAATGAGGAAGGGGCGCAAGCAGGAGAAACCCAGCGGCAGGAGCAGGAGAGGCCGGGGAGAGTGGGCTGAAGAGGTGGGGTGGGGTGGCAGGAGTTCTGGGGAGGATGCCCGGTACACCTGCCGCCTTCCCGGGCTGGCCGGCCCGGGAGGGTCTGCTTGCTTACCGGTTTGGAGATGTTGGTTTTGGAATCCACATTGTACCTGGGGAAAGAATGGAACCAGCGCGTGGGGTGGGACTGGGTGGGAGCGAGGCGGGGAAGGCTCAGTGGTGGGTGTGGGGAGGGGAAGTGGAGGCGCCTGCAGGGGGGGAACCCACTTCTACTGGGGGCGGGCTCACCCCGCGTGGGGCGGGGCTAGGGCTAAGTGCTCCCGTTCTGATTGGCGCCTAGCTGGGCCAGGGGCGGGGCCACCGGGATCCCGGGCCAATCCAGGCCTGGGGGCGGGGCCAAGCCGACATTCAGGGCGGGGCCTCACACGTCGAAGCGCAGATTTTGCTTTTCCTCAAAGAAATAGTCGAGGACGAATTTGCGCAGGAAGTCCGGGTTGAGCGTGTTGTCGATCACCTCGGTCCGTCCGAACTGGGCGGGGTGCGGGCAGGGGAGGCAGAGTCAGCCCCGGACGTGCGGGCCGGGCCGGGCCGGGCCGGGGCGGGGGCGCACTCACCTCGCGCCACTCCTGGCTGGCGCGGCTCTGGGTGTACAGCACCACCACTGCGGCGGGGCGGGGCGGGTCAGGACCGGCGGGCGGCCCCCCGCCACCCCCGCCCGCCCCCCCCCCCGCCCGGCCGGCGCTTACTGGGGTCAGACTTGGAGAAGGTGTCGAGGTCCAGCAGGCTCCTAGGGGAAGCCACGCGGAGGCCGGTCAGTGCGGAGCCCACGCCCCGCGCTGTCCCGAGACGACTCGGGGCTCCTTCGCGCCCCCCACCCCGGCCCCGCGGGCGTGGGGCATCCCGAGGGCCCCGGGAGGGGGCTCGATCCACAACTTGGTGGCTCTGGAGCCCCTCGACCCACCCCTGGGGCCGCCGACACAGCCCCCTTTAGAGGGCGGGGCTGCCCGAGATGCCCCCCAGCCGGGCTCCGGCGGCGCCTCGCCCCGCGCCGCTTCCCCCTCGGGTCCAGCCCCTGTCCGCAGACCCCCCCTCCCGGCCCGGCGCGGCCCGCTCACCGGCAGGAGACGGTGATCTCAATCTTGGTGGCCGGGACGCTGCGCTCCGAGGCTCCGCCGCCGCCGAGAGACATGGCTGGTCGCGTGGCTGAAGCGGCGGGGGGTTTGCGCGTCCCCGGCCGCCCGGGCTAGGGGCGGCGAGCGGCGGCGGGGCGGCCCATGGGCGGCCCGGCTCCTCCGGCCCTGCCCGCTCCCGCCGCTCGCGCCCGACTGTGGCTGTGTGGCCGGCGGCGGCGGCGGAGGCAGCGGCGGCTCCAGATGGCAGCACCGCCCCGCCCGGCCCCACGGGCGGCCCCCGCCCCGCCGGAGCAGAGCGGAGTCGGCTGGGAAGCTCACCCCAGGCCCGGACCCGGACCCCGCCTCACCCACGCCCTCAGAACTATCCGTGGTTCTGAACCACCGGGCGTACCTGCTCTTTTCCTTCTTGAGCCTCTCACGGCCTCTTCCCATGCTTGGTGTACCTGGGTCACCAAGTATGACAAGTGACATTCGTTCTGTGTGCCCGTGGGCAAGTTTCTCAGCATCTCTGGGCTCACGGGTAGAAGAGCCCTAAGCACACCTACTTGGAAAACGTGTAAGATCCCCAGCAACCCGAGGACAGGAAACATAAACCAACGCCAGTTCAAAAGCTCAGGCTTCTGAAGACATTTGTGTGTGTGCCAGTACTGGGGCCTGGGTACTGGTCCTTAGCTTTTTTATTGAAGGATGGTTGCTCTGCCACTTGAGCCACACCTTTCTGACATTTTGCTGGATTTGTCTGCCCAGGGTTGGCTTCAAAAAAAAAAAAAAAAAAAAAAGATCTTTGAATCACTCAGCCTTCTGACATCCCCCATGCAGGGTGCTCACATTGCAGCATGGAAGGGTGGCTTCTGGTCCTTTCCTCCACATGTGCCCCAACTTCTGCCTCCCAAATCCAAATGTCAGGCCCTTCACAGGGAGAGCAGGGTTCCCATGGGAGTTCCATGCTGCCTTAGGCATTGTGAGAGATGAAGTTCCTCAATCTGTGCAAGTGAAGGTCCCAGGAGGCTGTGGAATCTGCAGACCCATAAGTGACGAGGGCCTGCTGAGCCTGTGGACCCTTTTCCCGACTGGCTTCGGGAGTGCATGCCCACCTTCAAGGCTCAAGAGTTGAAGGACAATGCAGACTCTCTAATGACCTCTTTCTCCCAGTCCCTCCCCCTAAAAAAAACCCCAAACACCCTTTATCGAACACAAAGTTCCAAATGGCTACAGAAAGTAACCAAATGAGAAAGCAGAAGACTGGGTGTTCCAAAAGACCTTGACTTTATTTTGTGATTGGTGTTGTCACCTCATTCTCAGTGCAGATGACCCCCTCCTCCCCAGGAAATAGGAACCGAGACTGGGCTCCTTTATGACGTCAGGGCCTCCACAGGGCCCCAGGGAAGCCCCACATGGTTCTGAGTGGATGGGCTTCTGCAGAGTGGGGTCAGTAAGAGGCAGTGACAACGGTCGGCGGTTACCAGTCAGGAGGCTGGGGGTTAGAAACCCATTCTTGGCCCTGCTCAGCCTTGGGGCTGCCATGTGCACAGTGGAGAACAGGATGTGAGGTTTGCCCCAGCACTCCAAGTACCCCTTGGCCAGGCATGGCTTTGATTCCACTAAGGCTCAGCTGAGAGAGGAACAGGAAACTTTGGGCTGGGTGCTTCACAAGGTGGTGGTACTGGTGCCCCGGAGCCCAACGCCACGGACAAACTGTTCCAGCAGACCCCCAATGGCGCCAGAGGGACTGGGCGCTGCTGCCCGGAGCCCCACGGTGCGGCTGTACACAGCCAGGAAGGCTGAGCGCACTTCCTGCAGCCTCGCCTCCCGATCACTCAGAGCTGCAAGCCTGTGGGAGAGGGGGAAGAGGAAACGAATGCTTTACCCCAGATAGGCTCCAACAGCCCACCTCACTCCATTCACGCTCGCCAGCATCTACCCTGTGTTGATAGTTGGAAAGAAGAGCCAAGGGCAAAATATCTAGACTAACAGTAGTAATTTTTTTTTTGGGGGGGGGGTGTTGGTCCTGGGACTGAAACTCAGGTCCTCGGCACTGTCCCTGAACATTTCTGCTCAAAGCTAGTGCTCTACCATTTTGAACCACAGTGTCACTTCCGCTTTTCTGGTGGTTAATTGGAGATAAAAGTCTTGCAGACTTTTCTGCCCATGCTGGCTTTGAACCATGATCCTCAGATCTCAGCCAGGATTACAGGTGTGAGCCTGTAAATGCAAGTTTGGGGGCTTGAGCTCAGCTCTTAGGCACTGTCCCTGAGCTTCTTTTGCTCAAGGATAGTGCTCTGCCTCTTGAGTCATAGCTCTATTTCCATTTTTTTTTTTCTGTGATTAGTTGAAAATAGGAGTCTCAGACTTTCCTTCCCAGGCTGGTTTTGAATGCTGATCCTCCTCCTCAGTTTCCTGAGTAGCTAGTACTATAGGCGTGAGCCTGTGGCACTCAGCACGAGCAGCGATTTTTAGGGAGCACTGACCTAAACTGTGTTGTGAAAATGTTTGTCCTTGTGGTGGTGGGGAGAGAAGCAACTGCTGTTGGCTTCTATTCCTCAGGAAAAACAAGCTACAGTACAAACCACCTGCCCCCATACCTGCCAGTAAGGAAACCCCCACATCTGGCAGCAGCCCTTAGCTGCTGGAAGCCACAGCCTTCTTGAAGGTGGGACCTGATACTACCTGGGAGGAAGCTCGGGCCCTACAGAAACCAGGTCTCTCAGGGGAAACCATCTGGCTTGGCTACACCTGTCCCTGTGGCTGCTGGTAAGACAAGGGTATTGGCTTTTCCAGGTGACATGTGCCTTCCTTCCCTGGCCTTTCTGACAGAGGTCTCCTCTCCTTACTTGGCAATACAGATGAAGGAGCAGGAGAAGTCATGCTTGTTGAAGTGTGAAGTCCATAAGGCTGGTTGATATCAAGTCTTTTGATTAGAAGAAAGAAGAAAAAAAAGGGCCAGGGGTTTGCCTAGCATGCGCGAAGACCCGGGTTCGATTCCTCGGTACCACATACATAGAAAAAAGCCAGAAGTGGTGCTGAGGGTCAAGTGGTAGAGCTCTAGCCTTGAGAAAGCCCAAGGACAGTGCTCAGGCCCTGAGCCCATGCCCAGGACTGGCAAAAAAAAAAAAAAAAAGCCTGAAGCTGAGCCAGTGGTTCATGCTTATAATCCTAGCTACTCAAGAGGCTGAGATCTGAGGATCAAGGTTCAAAGCTAGTCCAGCAGTAAAGTTGTGAGACTCCAAATAATCACCAACAACCTGAAATGAAGTTGTGGCTCAAGTGGTAGAGTATTACTTTGAGCAAAAAAGCTAAGGAGATAAGGGGATAGAGCCTAGGCCCTAGGACTAGAACTAACAAAACATTTTAAAAATTAAATGAGGCTCCACCCACTGTGAACTCAAGGTCAGCTCTTGCATGTCCTTTCACAGCCTCCTCAGGACAGTCTTCCCAGAGACTGTGGGATGAGCCCATTCTCATCCAGCTTGGTACGAGGACTAGCCAGAACCACTGACTTGCTCCAAGCATCTCCTGTCCCCAAAACTATCCCTGGGACTCTGTCAGACACAGCAACATTCCCAGACCCAGGGTTTAGGGGAGCAGATGGAGGTCTGAGAACTGGGGTAGTATGGAGAGGCCAAGCAGGAGCCAAGGATGTACATCCACGGAAGTGGACCAGGAAGTAGAGAGAAGGGAAGTCAACAGCTCCTGCAGCAGCACAAAAGAAGCTGGTATGGGATTCCTTTGACATGGGAGCAACCCTGAGCTCCCTGTGATATTCGGGGGAAGCCATATGGTCCCAGCACTTTACTTTCTATTAGATTTCACACAGGCTGGGACCATGAGTGTGTCCCTCAGCTTCCAGCCTAAGAAATGGAACACTGCCAGTAGTGTGGCCTAGTGGTGGTGTGTTCGCCTAGCATGCTTGAAACTCTGGGTTTGATTCCTTGGTACCACATGCACAGGAAAAAGCTGGAAGTGGTGCTGTGGCTCGAGTGATAGAGTGCTAGCCTTGAGAAAGCTCAAGGATAGTGCTAGGCCCGAGTTAAAGACCCAGAGCTGGCAAAAAAAAAAAAAAAAAAAAAAAAAGGAAAAATAGCCAGGTGCAGTAGCTCACGCCTGTAATCCTAGCTACTCAGGAGGCTGAGATCTAAGGATCATAGTTCAAAGCCAGCTCAGGCACTAAAGTCTGTGAGACTCATCTCTAATTAACCACTAGAAAATAGGAAGTAGGGCTGTGGCTCCAGGGGTAAGGCAGAAGCCCTGAGCTGAAGAGCCCAGGAACAGCGTCCAGGCCTAGAGTTCAAGCCCCATGACCGACTTAAAAAAAAAAAATAAATGAGGAAAAAGAAATGGGACATCTACTAGTCCACACATGTGTTCTTACTGCCCCCCACACTTCCATCCCCTCCCCACCCCCAGCGCCCCAGAGCTGGGAAGTAGAAGGTACAAAGACCAACCTATTCAGAGATATAACTGGAGCCCACCTGACAGCAGGCAACAGCTCTCAGAGTAGCCATTCCCTTTCCAGAGCTGGGCAAGAGGCTTGGAGAAGTAAAGATTGAGACCTCAAGACAGCTGGTAGGCAGAGAAGCTAGGATCTTTTTCCCTGCTCTAATGAAGCTGAAGAGTGACTTCACCAAGAACTGACGGGACCCCATCCCACCATCTTGATGGCTTGAGATCAATAGTAGTTCTCTGCAGTTTTTAGACCTAGAGAGTTGCCTTGGGGCTCAGAAGTACAATCCAAATTCAATTTGCAGGGCCTGGACTGGGGGACCTGAGGCAGGCCCTGTGCACTGAGGTGCTTCAAACCAGGGGAGGGGAAGTCTATGCTGCTGTCTTAGATGGTTCTCAGGACATTCTGGCAGAACAGAAAGTTCCTAATGAGAAGTCCAAGATCTTTGTTTTTCCCTCCCAAAATCCAAGGTATCTTGCTTCAGATGTAGGCCCCTGGCTATAAGGAGTGTGGTCCAGGCACAGTAGACTCAGAGAAACTTTGGCACCCAGTGTCAAGGTCTGGACCTGCAAGTACCATCTTTAATCTCAAGGTCTGGTTGTTCCTGACTGCTTTTGGCTGGAACCAGAGTCCTGCTATCCACGTCCCCAAGACACCTTGCTCCCTGCCTAATAGCACTTGTAAGAATGGAATGGATTCAGTTGGGAGGGGTGAGTCTCTAGCATTTGAAGCCATCTAGCCCTCGGTGTGGGGGTGAAAGAAAAGCTCTCTGGTAAGTCCACGTGGGAAGCAAGCTCTGTTTCCCAAGTCACTGGAGGGAGCCCTGCAAAACAGCACAGGGGCAGGGGGTAGGGGGCAGGGGCTCACATCATTTCTAAGTCCTGTAAGACCTGGAAGCCCAGTTGTGGAGCCCTGCAGAAAGGATTTTGCAGTCATGCAATCTAGAATTGTCATCCAATTCTCTTTCCTGCTCAGAGACAAAAGTGGCACTCAAGGTAAGTGTGTGAGGAGGGAAGGCAGGAAAGCCACTCTTGGTTCTGCTCAGAAGCAGAGACCGGGCTGAGTACCACTCTGACTATGGCTTCCAACATACACACCTACCTTCCTATCCCACTGTTCTGCTTTCAAAGGATTCTCATGTCAGGCAAAGCCTTGTACAGAAATAGAATCTTCTATAGTTACAGTCCAGCCAGCTTTCCCTCAGGGCACACCTGACATGCTGTGGATGGTTTGGGAGGCTGGCAAGAGTGAACATGAACCCTAATGTACTTTTTCAGCAGCCCTCAGCCTCCTCTGCTCCATGGGAAGTCCAGCAAGCTGCAAGCAGGGAGGGCAAGTTCCCTGTTCCTGGGGCTGGCTTCTACATCGTTCCTGACCAGTCCGGCCTGCTCAATGGCTTGTGACAGGAGCAGGGGAGCATCCTGCCTCCTCAAGCAAGACACTTACAGAGAACTGTTAGGGAGCTCATCCGGGAAGCTGAAAGGGAGAGAGGAGTCTGTGTGCAGGACAGCCCGTTCCTGAATACTGCCACAGCCTGTTACCATCTGCCAGCTGCCAAAGTCTGTGGAGAGAGAGGATCCGGGCAGGGGATGGTCCACTGATCTGGGGCAGAGAAGAGAGAGAGGGGAGATGATGCTTAGTCAGTCATATGCCTGACAGGGAGGCCTTGAGGGGATACAGTGGCCCTGGGTCATGTCTGCAAGGTTCTCTCAAGGCATCCAAAAGCCAACCACTTCCTTCACAAGTGCCAACAAAGCTGGGTTAGTAGTGTCTGAGGAAGGAAGAAGAGACTGTAAGGTCCACCTGGCTACAAAGACAATGCTTTGTACAGCAAATAAAGAAGCAAAAGAACCAATGCAAAGCAGGGAGAAGAGGTGAGTCAGATCTAAAGCCTTAGAGCAACATGTGCTCACCCTGGTGTCTGATGCAGTAAGCAAAACCTTGACAGCACAGAGGAGGAGCAAGGCCGGAGGCTAGGCCTGGGTCACCCATTCTTTCTGACATGCAGATGTGCAAGGTGAGAAGTAGAAAACCCCGAGCCGCAGAGATCTGATCCGAGGGGAGAGAGGCCGGGCCTCTTGGGAATGTGAAGGGTGGTGATGGCAGCCCTGAGGTCCCCCTTCCTTTGCTGGGCCTTCCAGAACCCGTAGTTTGCATTCAGAAGCATCACTCAGCAAACTCATGGGCTATGCCCAGAGGGAAGGGATGAATCAGGCAGGCACTCGACAACTTCCTCATGCCTTTTTCTGAAGGAGGTCTGGAGGAGGAAAGCTGCACTGGGAACCTACGGCTGCCACCTCCTCTCTACTCACAGCCAACCCCTCTCCTCTATCCTGCAAGAGTGGAGGTCAGGAGAGGACAGGAGGAACCAAGCAAAGGGCTTTCATCACCTACTGCAGATCCCAGTCCCCAGAGTGCACCGTCTTTGGTGTGCGACCCTTTATTTTTTACTTCACAACAGTGGAAAGGGCCATAGCAGGGTCCCAGAAACAGCCCAAATTGCCAGTAGGGCTAGGGAGCGGGGCAAAGACTCGCTGACCCTGGCCTACCCCCCTGGCTGGCATGGAGACCTCCTGCAATAGCCCCCACCAGCCATCTACTTCTGGTGATCCTTAACCTAGATGAATTATGGCACTTGCTTGAGGTCTAACAGCCAGTGAGCACGAGAGCTTGGTAAACCCAAGTCTGATTACAGATTTGTCCTGAAAGAGAATCACCTTGAGATGAAGGAGAACAGATGGATTTTTACGTTAAAGCTGTGGTGAACTGGCAGCTCCTGTGACTTATGGACTCACTACATTCATCACCGTCCTACGCTCTACAAGGTCTGTGATGGCACCATCAGGATTGAGAACAGGACATGGTCTGCTACCTCATGGAAGCCTCTGGGGTGTGACAGAGCAGGGCTTCCTTGTTTCTAGATGGAGAAACTTGGCTGGACTCAGGCAGTCTGTAAATCAAAGAGACAGCTTCCCAGGAGAAGTCTGCCCGGGGCTTCTTCCAAGCCACACTGGGCCCTCAGCCAGCCCAACACCCCTAGAGGCACAGACTGGCTCCTCAGTCTTTCCAGTGGTTTAAACTATACAGGAGAATTGGAAACAATCTCTAATGACCAGTGCTGAGGGACTTGGAAGTTGGAAGGTGAAAGCAAGAAACACAGTAATGTTACTGTCAGCCACGTGAGTAATGTGGCTGGAATAATGAGCTTCACAATTGTAGGCATTTTTAATATCACTTGAGCTGTATTCTCCAACCCTTTTCTTTCTCTGGCTGGCTCTGAACCATGATCCCCAGATCTCAAGCCTCCTAAGTAGCTAGTGGCTAGGATTACAGTTGTGAGCTGCCAGCGCCCAGAATTGGGAAGTTTTTTTTTGGGGGGGGTAGGTCTTGGGGCTTCAACTCAGCCTGGGCACTGTCCTTGAGCTCTTCAGCTCAAGGCTACTGCTCCACCCTTGGGCGTGGGCATTCTTCCTGAGCTCTACAGCTCAAGGCTACCGCCCTACCCTTGAGCCAAGCCCCACTTCCCATTCTCTAGAGATTAACTGGAGATAAGTGTCTCAGGTCCTTTTGTGCCCAGGCTGGCTTTGAACCTTGATCCTCAGATCTCAGCCTCCTGAGTAGCTAGGATTATAGGTATGAGCCACAGCACCCAGGAACTGTTTCTTATACCCCAAACTCTTACCTGACTCTAAGGCAATCCAAGAATACCCTGACCACAGTAAATCCACAGAAAACAGACAGATGGTTCCAGCATGATTCCCCTCAAGGACTCCTGGTCACCTATATTGTCATTTGCCTTTGCTTCCCCAGGGTCTAAGCAAGAAGCACACCCAAGGCAACAGAAGGTGGCAGGGGGGTATGTGACCCTATGGGCCAGGAACAGCTCATAGCTGGCAGTCATCTTTGACAGACCTTGACATTTTTCAAGAATAAACACAGTTTCAAATGAATCTTCCTCTGGAGCTTTTGTCAAAGAACAAGTAGCAAAATGGCCATCCAGTCATCAAGCAACATGTATAAAGGCATGAAAGGAATTATTATTGGAATGAAATTAGGCTTTTAGGGGGTCTGTATGTCACCAAATCCAAACTAATCCTTGCCAGTGCCAATCAGCATGCCTACTTAAGGATGCATCCCAGTGACGGCCCCACTCATGGCCTGAGTGAACAGCACTAGGAACGAGACCTGGCTCTTCAGTCATGGCATGGGTATGCTCATCATCCTCTACAGAGGACTTCTGTCTACGTGTGCTTCAAGTTTCCTGAGTCACCAACTGCTTCTCAACATGCCTGGATCGGGTGCTCCAGGAAAGAACAATCTGATATGGAGCAGAACTGCGCGCTGCAAAGAGGAGCCTGGCTTCTCTGCTTCATAAAGACAGCCTAGGGGCCAGGTGCTGGTGGCTCACACTAGTAGTAATCCTAGCTACTCAGGAGGTGGAGATCTGAGGAATTGTGGTTCAAACCCAGCTGGGGTAGAAACGTCCATGCGACTCTTGCCTCTAAACAAAAAGTCAGAAGTGGAACTGTGGTACAGTGATAGCCTTGACAACAAAAGCTTAATGACAGTGCTCAAACCTAGAGTTCAAGCCCCAGAAAAAGGGGCGGGGGGAGAGGAAGACAGCCTGGGACAGAAGTCCCTGCTTCTAATGAGACAGTAGGCAGGCGGCAGTGGCTGGGGGAACCACTAACTGAGCAGTGGTGGTTGGTTCCTGTGTTGCTATTTAGCTATTCAACCAGGCTGCTGGGCATCCTCCGCCAAGTTCATCTGCTCTGCAGGGAAGCTGGCTTCAAGCTGAGCTCAGTGGTGGCAGCATCCGCCTTGGGCGTGGAGGATGCTGTGCAAGCAATCCCGTTTTCCCTAGAAGAATGTCTACCTCCAGAGCAGAGACCAAGGCCACACTGAGCTAGAGCAGAATGACTTCTTAGAGGTGGGGGAGCAAGGGAGCCAGAGCACCTGCCAGCCCTGTAGGTGATGGTTTAGTGGTGAGTGATACTGCAAGCCACCTGTCCTTCCTGTGACGGATGGGGATCTGGGGCTCCACAGACTTCCCTCCCAACCTGGCAATGCCTTACAGCATCTGCGCACAGGGGAGTCCAGTTTCAACAGCGAGGTTGTGGAGCATATAAAACCCAGAGCACAAAGGCTGGGAGGGATGGATGGCCAGCCTAGGTAGCTTTCCCAAGGGGCTGATTCCAGGAAGTTCTTCCTGCCACATTCAAGACCTGATTGACTACTGTTACCTAAGAGGCAGAGCTGCTAGGGGCTGGATCCCTCAGGAACTTTAAGATAAAAGAGACTAAATTAATTTGAATGTTAATGGAAATACATAATTAGACTGCTCCAAATCAGAATAATCTAGTCTTTCAAAACCTCTGGCAAACACATCAAATTGAGAAGAATCTCGTTGGCCAGACTCTTCGCAGGTGCTCCCAAAACACAATAGAATCAAACACCTCACAGCAAGGCCCCATGCCTTATCTTCAAGGTGCCCATTTAGGTCTAGCTATACCAGCCTCTGCCTAGCTCTAGGTGCAGGGCTTTGAGGACAGGTAGATCTCCCAATTCTCAGCCTCATAAGGGGGTGCCCTCAGTAGTCATAGTGGATCAACCACAAGCCTGAGTTACCCAAAGCAGGCAAAAACACCACTCACAAGAGGCCTTTCCAGGAGTGGGAAGTGGGATCTGAGGCAAGAAGGGGAGAATACACAGGTGGAATGAGGGAAAGTGCCAGTGCAGGTCAGCCATTGTCACGGTTAGACTGGGGCAGGGCTCAGAAGGTAACAGGACTCTCCTTTTCCTCCCTTTGTCCAGTAACACTGCACAGGGAGCAAAGGAAGTAGAAACCCTGAGTGACAGTTACAGGCCAGAACAGTGTCCCACAGTACCCTTGCGGCCCTGAGCAAAAGGTGTACAGCCAGGTGTACAGACTAGGGAGCACGGAAGGATATGAGTGGGCACAGGCATTGGGGACTTGTCTGCCTGGCACGGTCTCTGGTCAGCTGTGTTTACTGCACCCTGTGGGGAGGAAGCCTCCTGGTCTTAGTTTAACAGACAGACTCAGCTCCGTACTCACAGATAGCACTGGCTAAAGTAGCCTGGAGTTCTGGCACACCTATGGGCTCACCTGCTCTGCCTGCCTCGGGAGGATGATCTGGCCCTTCTTCCTTCACTCCCTATTTTTGCCAGAGTAGGGAGAGGCTTCCAGAAGTTTTGGAAATAGGGCTATTCCCAGGGAGGAAACTGAGACCAAAGTTACATGAATATTACATTGCAGAGCTGTGCTACAATCTGGGATGGGCCCCAGAACTCATGCTCTTTGTACCCTGGAATTCTCTGAGGAGCTTGGAAGCCACAAAGCCACCAACTGTTTCTCCCCCCGTCCAGGTCTGGATGTTCAAGGCTTGAGAAAGCCCAGTGATCCACAGGATTTTTTCCTTGTCAGCAGGGAAGGCTTCCCTAAGCACCAGACCATCCTCCACTCCCAAGCCTATTGGCCTGGTGCTCAGCTTTAATCGGCGTGCTTGGCCATACCCTATGCCTCCTGGCTGAGGTGCTGTTTCTTCAGGTGTGGGAATGCTGTGGTTCCCCACAGCCTCATGACTAACCTTGATCTCTTCACCATCCCACCAATGTGGACATGCAATGTGAGAACCGAAGGAACTCAGAACATCTACCCTTGTTTCTTCAGTCACAATGTATGGTTCTCAGAGGGCTGGCATCTGTCACTGGAAGCACACAGGCAGCCCTGACTCCCAGTCTGTCACATCACCTCACTACACTCCCTGGAGTCTCCTGGACTGGGCAGGGCTCCAGGAAGGACTCTCAAGCCTCTCTACAAACCAGCCCTGGCTTTTTAACCCATTCTTCTAACAGTGGACCAGCCAGCTTCTTTACTCTGGGTTCACTACCCAGCAGGTCACATACTAAAGAATCCCATGTAGAATCCCACTAGCGACAGCAGCTCAGGTGCAGGAGCCTTACCTCTAGCCTTGGTAAGCTGGAAGGCTACCTACCTCCCCAGCAGGGCTCCTCACCTGGGTCTGGGAACTTCCAAGGGACTGCTGCCCATCCTGAAAAAGCTGTCAGAATGGTTTGAGGATGAGGAGCTGGAAGACTTGGCTTCAGCTAGCCCAGGGTGGGAAAGCAGGCGGTCCTCTAAGGGCTGCGGCCGGTTCCAGAGTACACTCTGTGGGGAGGATGAGCAGCTCTTCCTCCTGAGGTAGAAGAACAGGGCTGTCAGCTGGGACCCCTGGGAAGGCCAACATCAGTGCCCAAGACCTGCCTTCTGTCCATGGAGAAGATGCCACAGGCAGTGGGCTCTCAATACTTCCTCAGGTACAAAGGCCCAGGCATCGAGGGCTGCAACTTTATGGAGGGACTGACTATAATGTCCAAATTATACTGACCCACAAGCCTCAGAGGATAAGCCAGAAAATGATTCTTAGATAACAGGCACACTATCTCCCTGCTTCCCTTTCTGCAAATGTGATGCAAACTACCATTTGCTTAGGGAGAAAGACATTAGGGCCTTGGATTCCATCACTTTCTCCATGGAGGGACTCCTTAACATGTTCCCAATCTAGCCATCTTTTCACATTGTTTCCTTTTTCTAAATTGGCCTGTCTCCACCAGGCAGAGCACAGGGAGATCCTCTGACAAGGAGCTTAAGCCAACCTGGCCACCGCTTCTTGGTCCCATAGGGAGGCCAGGCCCTTTATGTTCCTGGGCCACCATGCAGTGCCCTTCATCAACCAGATGGCTGGCCTCTGAGGACCAGTACAGACAGCAGGATAGAGAGCTGTGTTCTTGGGCCTTCTGTCAAGGGCCCCTTTGTTCCTGGGGCTCAAGCCTGCTTCCCTGGGGCTGACAGCCCTGGGCCACAGCTGTGGGTAAGCTCTGTCCCAATCTGGCTCCTCACCAAGCTGCCTGAGTCTGTGCTCCTGCCGGGACCAACTCCACAGCCTCGTAGGTGAAACTCCCCATGGCCCCTGGAGAGCTCTCCATGACCAGAGAGAAATCACTGCCCAGGCTGGTGGTGCTGCCTCGGTCTCTTCCTTCTGAAAGAAGCCAGTGCCACAAGTCAGCACATTAGTCTCTCTCCCATCACCAGGCCCCCATCTCTTCCATACCAGCTGGTCAGCTTCTGCCTGGGCTCCACTCAGAAAGCTGTGCTGAGGAGGGGAAGCCCACTGGGACCACAGACTTACTCAACATGCAGATATCTTCCACAGTGAAGCCTGCATCTCGAGCTGGCAAACTCTTCCTCCTGGAACAAAAACCCAGATAGGGAATCTCAGTGCTAGCTGGTTGTTTGCTCTGTTCCCAACCCTGACCATCCTGGAAGATTGCTCCTATTCCCTGGCAACTCTCACAGCAGGTTCTACCTAAAGGCAGGCCTTTCTGGGCTCCATTCTGTTTCTGTACACCACCTACGTAACCAACTTCTAAGACTGGCAGTCCCACCTCTTTGCTAGCCTGGTCTTTGAGAACTCAAGTCTGGTCCAATGTGCTAGAAGCCTTGGGCAGCAAGCAAACTCTAGTCCTTGGGGGTCTGGGTTCTAAAATAACAGCCAGCTCAGCAGCCTGCATGTGCCAGGCTGGAAGCAGGGACTCCAGGGAGAATGACCATGAGCTGAGGAGGTCCTGTCGGTGGGCTGGCTACTCCCTGCAGTGTCATGCCTGCTTTCTTCCTCACTGGAGATTACTCATTGCCCTCCTTGCCTAAGGACCCCCAGCAGGGACGCCTGGCCTGGCCTCAGAGGAAGGCAGGGAGTGCGTGCCAGAGAAATTGGGTAGGAATAAATAAATGGTGACTCGCTTGCTATAGAGTTGGCTTCTGCTTACCTTTGGGTTTTCAGTGCAGAGAACTCCTCGGAGGTGATATGCTTCAAAAAATTGAAGCAGAAGAAAAAAATCTAAAGGAGAGAAAAAAAGCAAAATACAATAAGACATCCTTCCTCAAAGAGAAAGACTAGGGTGGCAGAACTCCCAGGAGTGGAGAGTTGGTTGTTCTGGCAAATCTCTCTGCTGGAGAAGGACCTGCCTTGAAGGCACTCCACTGGACATTCTGACCCACGAGTGGTGTGGGTGTTGGAGTAAGCTCAACAGTAGATAGATGCCCTTGGAAAGGGCTGGGGTAAAGAAGGAAGGAAATGAGAGCTCAAGTAAGAATTTCCAAACCCTTTTCACATTCAACAGATATTCTCAACCTGTTAGAAAGGGTGAATATATCAGTCTGGCAGCCCAGGGAGCGAAGCTGGCAGAAGACAACAGGGAGTGAGGTCTTGGGACTTGGGTTTGATGACATAGCAGGTATACAGGAAAGGGAAAGGTAGTGCATGGCAAAGGTCACTCAGAAACAAGATTAAGAGAATGAGAATTGAAGTGAAGGTAGCCATTATTTGGCCTAGTATCTGCCCTACTCAAGAACTGTTGAGGGCCAGGTTTTTGGCAGTACTGGGATTTGAACTCAGGGCCTACAGCCATAACTCTTAGCTTGAATGTGAGGTGGGCACCCTGCCTCTCATGAGGAAGTCCCCAGCCAGTGCTCCTGTCCAGTGGACTCCAGGGTGCACACCCAAGGTTTCCGTCTGTGTAGTCTACAAAAGCCTCTAGTAATCCCCGCAAACACCTAGCTCAGAAAAATACCTATCCAGTGTTTCTCCAAAAGATTTGCTCAAAAAGAGCAGAGGGTTGCTCAAGTTAGGTCAGTTTGGAAATAATGTGTTACATAAAATTAAAGACTTTCAGTCTTTAATGTGCTAATGTATTCTGTGAAACTCAAAGGCAGAGGTGCATAATAGACCTTGTTTTTGTCTGCTGCTTTGCAGGTCAGTGTCTAGGTCTGGGGAAGTGAGAGAAAAGCCCCATTTGGTGATCAGCTACAGAGACTCTTGCACATGGTCAGGGACACAAGGCTGGAACTTTGACCCCACTTAACTCAGCTCTGTTACTGTTCTGAGTCTCTGACGGTAGCATCTGGTCTACTCTGGGGAACAAGGGAGATGAGGTGGAGGACAGAATGTCCTGAAACAGCAAAATCCCCAAACAAGAGGCTACAACTTTCTGTCCAGATTCTAATGCCGAAGTTGCTTGCTGCCTCTGACAGTTCACTGAGGCCTCTGAGGACCAGACTTATAAACTCCACAGTTCTGGCAGATGTGATAAGTGTTCAGAAAAAGAGATTTAGAAGGGAGAGGAACAGCTGAGCAGGAACATCAAAAGAAGGAGGTGTGAGATAAGATGCCCAGGAAGGAGGCAGGCCCAGGAGGATGAGAGAGAATAAAGATGCTTCACAAAGCTGGAGTGGAGAGATGGAAGAGGAACAGCATCCATGCTGAGCACCTGGGTCCCCCAGTGAAGTGCCAGACACTCAAAATAGGCCATTTAAGGTCAGCCCAGCTATAGACAGGACAACTAGGGGAAGGTATGCTCGGGTCTGACTCCAGGTCTGTGTGCTGGAGAGACAAGCATAGCGGGCAGACAAGGATTTGGGAGCAGCAAGAAGACTAAGTATGTATGGAGAGGATGCTTGCCACAAAAAAGAGGAAGAACAGACAGGAAGGGGTCTGGATGTAGTTCAGCAGCAAGGGAGTGAGACAGGACCACTGGGGCACAGAAAGCCCTGGGGCTGAGAAGGGACAGAAGGACAGAAGTGCTTCTACGTTTCAGCGGTGGATGAGGGGCACAAAGAGGACCTGTTCATGGATATGAGAGCAGAGCATAGAAAACCAGGTCACCAGAAAGGAGGAAGAAAACTGTCTAGAGAGGTCCTAGACAGCTTGGTAAACTGTTCAGTGCCCAGGGCTTTCTCTCTCCAAGGTACAGGAGGATCTGGAGGCTCAGGTGGCAGCTCTGTAGTCCTGTTTTTCCCACCATACTGTATGCAGCCCCAGAGTGTCAGACAGTCCATCACCCCGTTCCTCCATCAGCCCTGAGCTGTGCCCACCACCTGTAAGAGGCGCTCACCTCCTCTCCTTTGCTGAGCCGATCTACCAACATGTGCCTGAAAAAGGAGAATGCGTAAGTCAAAGGAAACTATATCACTTTGAGGCAAGGGAGGCCTGGGACACATGGCACCAGGTAAGGCCTGTCAGCATCTGTCCTTCCCAAGGGATAGGGGACGAAACTCTTTTCCTACTTGTGACCCTCGGAGGGAAGCTACCACACTATTCCCAGGCACCATTCCGCTGCAAGGCCCAGTTTTCCACAAAGACTTACCCAAAGAGGAACCAGTCATAGGCCACAGTCAGGTAGAGGATCTCAGCGGGCTTCAGGGACATGTGGATGAGCCCATCCTGGAGGAGACCAGAAAGCTGCCTACCCATCGTAAGCTTTCTCACCCTAGGAGTGCCCCCACCTGCAGACCCGATAATAGCACAGGCTGGTGAAGAACCCCAAGACCAGGGGTAAGCATGACACCTGCAAGTTGGCTCCCTCACCCTAGATCTCTGCCTGCTGGAGATGCTCCTACGGTACCCAAAGGGTGGAGCTTAGCAGGGCCTCTTGAATACTCCCCGACCCCGGGACCCAGTCATACTCACAGCCCACAAAGTCATACTCACAGCCCACAAGGAAAGGCGCAGGAGAGAGATGAATAGGGGGGTGCGATCCCAGCCTGAGATACAGTGTACCAGCAACCCACCGTCATCTGCTTGCACACCACCGACAGGAGCCCAGGAAAGAACCAGACAGGGGCTGATGAGAAGGGAAGCATCGCCACCCTGGCTCCGATGAGGGAGCCGGGCTACCCAACCTCCCTGCTGCCTTCTCTGGGTCTTCAAGATTCTTCTCCAGCCTAGTGATGGGCTGGTGGGACCTGCCTTAGTCTACTACAGCACCCTTCTCTTGGCTACAGTTCTTGTGCTTTCAGGGAAGAAATGTAGGCTCCACAGCGTGGCTACCTAGGACATATAGGTGGCACTGCCCTTTGTCCCCGCCTAGTGTTGCCCTGGCTTGTAGGCTTGGGGAGCCTAGAGGCAGACTCACCATCGCTGTTGACTATGGAAAGCAGCAGTTTCAGGTAGTTTTGTGTTTGTTGCACCAGGTCCCAACTCTGTTGGCAAAAGAGAGAACAGGGATCTAGGAATGCTAATAATTCATGTTTGGAATGTGAAGTATTCCAAAAACAAAATGCTGGCCTGAAATGGTGACACAGGCCTTTAATACTAGCGCTCAGGAGCGGGACAGAAGGGTCACCAGAGTTGCACAGCAGCACTGACTACATAGTGAGAAAAGCCAAAAGTAAATACCAACTAACTAAAATATTGGCTGAGGTTATAACTCAGTGGTTGAACATATAATACGCATGGACAAGCCCTTGGATTCCATCCCCAACACCATAAAAAAATTGATAAGTATTATTCTGGGACAAGAGATAGCCTGAGACACTAACTCCCCAGAGACTCACTGCTCCCATAAGCCATTTCTGCCTCACCGTGCTCCCTTCACAGCACAGAAAACTAAAACATCAACCTTCTCTAATATGTTTCACTTTCTCTGTGTCATCAGTAACAGAGTTTGAACTCTAGGCCTTGTGCTCTCATTTGGCCTTTTTTTTGCTCATTAACTGGTACTCTACCACTTGAGCCATGCCTATCTAATCAAGCAATTTGAGGTAAGAGTTTCAAGGACTTTCTTGCCTGAGCTGGCTTTGAATGGATTCTCAGACCTCAGCTCCTTAAGCAAAGGTATGAGCCACTTTTCATTGCTAGTCACTATCATTTTTTTTCTGGTTTTCTGGAGACAGGGTCTTGCTATATAACCCAGGCTGATCTCAAACTTGTGATTATAGACATGTACAATCATGTCTGGTTATGTGTGTATGTGACAGTACTGAGGAATCAAACCCAGGTCTTCATGTAAGGCAAGCATTCTAACACTAGGCTACACTGGGACCCTTGGTATATGTTAATTAGTAATAAATGCAGTCTGTTTGGCAGATAAAAATCTTTTAGATTTATATGACTTACATGAGATAGAAAATAGAAAATGAGGAAAACCTGTGCTAAGCCCAAGTGAGAGGTCTACAGCAAGCCCTGTGAAGCAACCTACTCTGAATCTGGGATTCCACGGAGAGGCCTGACCCAGTTCTGCAGAGCCCTTTTCCCTGGCTGGGGACAGCCTCTGCTCTCTATGGACACAACTGCCTATCAGCTTTCTGGGCTGTGTGCAGAAGGCTGCGCATGCCAGCAAGAGAGCACTTCCCGGAGGGGAGGGGAACACAGAACCTGTAATTGCAATAGTTTTCCCAGGAATTCAAGCAGGCTCATTTACCTGACCCTCCCGTATCCCCAGAGAGTTGACCCACTTTTCAGTAGCTCTGGAGAGCTACCAAAGGGTCTTTCAACGAATGGAGCCTGACATGGAAGGCACACCACAGCCAAGCAATGTCCTCAGAGAGAGTCAAGGAATAAGAAGGCGGGGGGGGGGGGGGGGGGGGAAGAGTAAGGAACCTTGTATCAGATGCCCAGTGGGGGGGGGGGGCAGGCTGAGGAGAAACACAACTGCCAGGAAGGGGCAAGGATCAAGGTTGGTTCTGTGAAATGCCAACAAGTCAGGCAGCTCTGAAGGAAGTCCCCACCATCAGGGAGAGAAAGCACTTTCCCAGGGCTGAGCACAGGAGCACAGGACAGGGCAGGCAATGGAGAGATGGCCCAAGGTCACACTGCCAAGCTGAGGGATGAAACAAAGTCCACATTTTTAGACATATGCTACAATGTAGGGACTTTCCATAACATGGAGCAGAAAAACAAATTTGAGGGGACTTGTGAGGAAGACCCAGGGAGAGCTTAAACTTCTGCTCAGAGTGCTTGCCTAGCATGCACGAAGACCTGGGTTCGATTCCTCGGTACCACATATATAGAAAAAAGCCAGAAGTGGTGCTGAGGCTCAAGTGGTAGTGCGCTAGCCTTGAGAAAGTTCAAGGACAGTGCTCAGGCCCTGAGCTCAAGCCCAGGACTGGCAAAAACAAAACAAAACAAAACAAAACACCACTTTTACATAATTCATGTTCCATGAAGCCTCTAGAAGCAGAGAAGGACAAGCAATTATCCTTTTGTTTAGCTCTAGCCCTGTGGCACTTGTTCTCCTGCCTAGAAACTCCTACCTTTGCTACAAGGGCCCAATTCTTTTCTGTGTGTCTTCAATGTGCTATACAGGTGATGCCCCTGCCTGGATCTCTCTCTCCAGGGTTAGAGGGCTGTTTTGGAAAGGCATACACATTACCATCATCACTCAGCCATCCATCTATCCAACCTCTCCTTCAGAGCGCAGCACACTGTGTGGCCCCTGGGGGCCTGGTGCTAATGACAAGATGGTAAATATGACGACTTTAGTCCTTGTAAGGTCATAGCAGAGAAAAGACAAAGTGACCCATTGCTGGTGTGTGATTGAGCTTAGCCTGATTGGTAGAATGACCAGAAAGAGCATTTTGGTGGTGGTGAATAGGCAGGATAAGTAGAAGGAGGAGACATATGTTTGTGGTAGAGAAAATAGCATGTGCCAATCTAGAGAAAGCACTCTTCCTCTAAAGAGCTGGCAAAGGACCAGGCTGTCCAAAACAGGATAGGCAAAACTGCATGGAGTTGACTTTTTGGATTATATGCTTAGATCATGGAAGACAGAGAGAATAAATTTAAGAAAAGGGTGTACTCAAGCCTGAACTCAGGGCCTGGTTCTCTGCTTTAGCTTTTTCTGCTCGAGGCTGGCACCTACTACAAGTCACACCTCCACTTTTTTTGTTAACTGGAGATGAATCTCTCAGATTTAGCTGTCCAGTCTGGTTTCCAACCTCAATCCTCAGATCTCAGCCTCCTAAATGGCTACAATTACAGGCGTGAACCACCAGTGCCCAGCTCCGTTGTGGGTTTTGAGGCAAGGTGACAGATAGCACTGAGGGCAGAGCAGGCTATTTACAAGGTTCTCATATTAGTGCATTATGTTCACTATTTCCATTTACTCCACAATGTGGCTCGTGTTCACATATGAGATGCACTGAAATCATGGGCTGGACAAGCCAGTGCATAAGAGATGGGTGGAGACTAGAGAGTTTTACCAAGAGCAGAGATTAAGAGAACTCTTGGGGCTTGGTGATGGATAGAGAGCATTAGGTCTGAGCACTGGGTCCACAATGACTTCATTTTGGACAGCAGGTTGCATGAATGACACTTGTGTGGCTCCAAAAGGCCTGACTCAGATGTACTGGGAGGAGGCACCTGTAGTGGACAACAGAAAACACAGCCCAGGAGATGAAGGCTGGGGTCCTGTGACCCCAACGCTGAGCAGCAGAAGAGAGTAGCGCCGTACCTGGCTGAAGATGACAAACTGGCTGGGTAGCACTGAAGAGGTGGCCTTGTGGGAGGAAGCCTGCCTCTGGAATGACTGCAGTTTTACCACTGTTGATTATTACTCTAAGACATAATAAACACTAGCCAGTGGCCCGTGTCCTGAGCACCGTGAAAAGCTGTTGGTTCTTCCATTCAAAGAACACCTGCACCTAGAGATCCTATTAGGGCTTAGAATAAATAGGAGCTGCCAACCCCACTTTTTGGGGGAAGCAAGATCCTCTGCCCAAAGCCACAGAGCCCCTCAAGAACTGACCATGTTGAGGGCCTATAATTAGACCTTATAAGTAGCTCAGATTGTTTGAACCCGAATTTTAAAAAATATGTTGCTAGAAGTGACCAGAAGGGCAGCTCAGGGCAGGGTCTACCTGAGATCTTCACATAAGACACAGACTAAGACGTAAGACTGCAGGTTCGTGCGGGGGAGGGGGGGAAGGGTAATGGGTGCCAAGACATGTGAAAGGGTATCAATGTATGTGAATTAATGCACCTTCTATCTGGCAAATATCATGTAATCCTTTTACTAATTACAAGAGAAAAAAAAAAGAAAAAAAAAAGACTGCAGGTTCTTCTAGACATTCATTTTGTCTGACTGGAATGTGAGACCAATGGACAGGTATGTTCCTTCATCATGCTTCCAGGCCCAAACATACCACAGGTCTGCTCTCACGCTTAATACCGCTTTCTTTCAGAATACAATTGTAAGGGAGACCTGACATTACCCTCCTGCATTCATTCAACACCTGCTGAGCACCTATCCTGTGATTAGGGCTGAATACACAGGAAAGATAAATAAGGTCCCTGTCATTTCTGGAGGGGGGTGGGGGCAGTTGACAAATGTAGGCTTGCCTACAGCAAGGGAAATCTCAAGGCTATGTAGGAGTTGTCCAGATGAGACAGAGGAAAATAGTAGAGGTGCAGATGCTTCTCATTATTCACTAGCTTGGCTATTCAAGCTCTAGGCGCTGTGCCTGTTTCTGTGCTGGGGATGCATACATAAGCCATGGGTCCCACAATCCTCTTGGAACTCACAGAATCAGTGGAAAATTCCATAATAGATGTGCTTGGGGAAGTGGGGGAGGAATGTAGATTCAGAACCCTTCCTGAAATGACACCAAGCCATATTCTTCTGAGTGGCAGAGTAGCAGCCAGTCAAGAAGAAGCTAAGAGGGGACAGCCAAGCAAAGAGAACAAGAAGTAGGCAAGGGGTCAGGAATATGGCTACTTGTCTTATTTGAATTAAGTGGCAAATGAGACCACTGGAAGCCTGGGGGACAAAAATACAGATATATTCAGTGTGACAGGGCCCTCCTGTGGTAGACAGTAACAGGAGAAAACATAATGGAAATAATTTTCAAGTTTCTACAATCAAATGAGGTCAGACAGCGCTACACTTTTTTGCAAGGCACAAATTTTAAAGGAAAAATGAAAAAAGTCATGATGTAAGCTCCATGAGATCCCCTGCAAAGAGAACCCCCAGTGGATGAAAATCCTTGAATGAATCACATTCAAAAAGCTGACTTTCTAGGCCAAAAGCTAATGAGAAAAAGAAAGAGGAGAGATAGAGAAAAGAAAGAGAGGAAGAGGTGGACAGGGAAGAAGGTAGGACAGAGAAAAAGAGGGAGAAGGGAGGAAGAACGAGGGAGGTCACATTATCAATCAAGCCTGTATGAGTCTTGTGATCCAGAGTTGTCTGGTGTCCCACCACCCTCCTGCCTGCTTGATCAGGCCCTCACCTGATACTGGCTCCAATCAATGTTCAGAGAGTGAGTCAGGAAGTCGGGGATACTCAATGGGGCATCGACGTAGTCCTGAGAACAGAAGGATACCTGTGAGATGTAGACTGACCATTGGAAGAAGCTGTAGTGACAGGTCATAGCCCTGAAGCTGTGGCTACCACAGACAGGATCTCTCTCCGTAGAGCTTGTCTTCTCCAGACCAGATGCTTGGGCTACTCTGGGACTGAGAGTTTAAAAATCAAAGTAACCAGATCACTGCAACTGAATAGTATTTGCTGCTACAGAAAGCAAGATCTACACCCAGCCTTCCGTAGGTTCCTGTACCTGCTTTGTTGATTCAAGAACAAACAGAATGCTGCTCCCACTCTATGCAGAAAGTGAACTGAAGAAGAACTTATCCTACCTTGACCCTGAAAAGTTACCTTATAGAATAGCACACACTAAAAAGGGAAAGGAGCAGGGTTTGACGACACACACCTGTAATTACAGCAGTCAGGAAACAGACACTGGAAAACCACGAGTTCCAAGCCAGCCTGAACTACAGAGACCCTGTCTCAAACAAAACTAAACACCACACAGGCACACACAAAAAGGGGGTCAGGTAGAACAAAGAATATATTTTTTTGTTTTTGTTTTCTGCTGGTCCTACGGCTTGAACTCAGGGCCTGGGTGCTATCCTGAATCATTTTTACTCAAGATTAGTGGTCTGCTACTTGAGCCACAGATCTACTTCTGGCTTTTTGTTGGTTGACTGGAAGAATATTATGGATTTTCTTCCTGGGCTGACTTTGGATCAAGATCCTCAGATGTCAGCCTCCTGAATCACTATGATTATAGGTATGAGCCACTGATGCCTAGCCCAAAGTATGTATTTTAAGAATTTCACATGTAGGGGGAGTTTGACCTAGTGGTAAAGTGCTTGCCGAGCATGCACGAAGACTGGGATTCGATTCCTCAGTACCATAAACATAAAACAACAACAAACAAAAAAAAAGCTGGAAGTAGCTGGGTGAGGTGGCTCATGCCTGTAATCCTAGCTACTCAGGATGGTGAAATCTGAGGCACAATTCAAAGCCATCCTGGGCACTAAAGACTGTGAGACTCATCTCCAATTAATCACTAGAAAATGGCAAGTGGGGCTGTGGCTCCAAGGGTAGGGTGGTAGCCTTGAACTGAAGAACTCAGGGACAGCGCCCAGACCCAGAGTTCAAGCCCCACGACACATACACTCCCACCCCCTGCCAAAAAAAAAGAAAAGAAAAGAAAAAGCTGCAAGTGGTGCAGTGGGATCAAGTGGATCAAGCTCTACCCTTAAGAAAGCCCAAGGTCAGTGCTCAGACCCTGAGTTCAAGCCCCAGGACTGACCAAAAAAAAAAAAAAAATCACATATAGGGGCCAGGAGCATGGCCTACTGGTAGAGTGCTTACCTAGCATGCATGAAGCCCTGGGTTTGATTCCGCAGTACCACATACACAAAAAGGCCAGTGGCTCAAGCGGCAGAGCACTAGCCTTGAGTGTCCAAGGACAGTGCTCAGGCCCTGAGTTCAAGCCCCAGGACTGGCCAAAAAAAAAAAGAATTTCACATGTATAGATGAGAAGAGAAAGAAATCATCAGACTACTTTGGGCAAAAAGTAAAATGGTAGTTATTTTCTCCAAAGAGATATACTAGCTGTCTTCCTGGGTCTCCTTTCACAAAGAAACACAAGTTAAATTTTGTAGCTCATACCTGCTTCCAGTTAAATATGAGCCCTTCAGCCATGTAATCCCGGTCCTTATATTCTTTGAAAAATTCACAGCCTGGAAAAGAAGGCAGAGTTAGGACACCTTCTGTCCTACTGCAAAGGCAGAGTTGCCCCTGGTCAGTCTACAGCTCTGGTGCTGAAGGACTATGGAGCCAGAGATTTATATACAACCACAATGCTGCTCCAGACACGGTCAAGGCCAATGGGCAGGGGCAATGGCAGAAGCAGCAGAAAAGCCCCTGGTGACCTCTGGATCTTAGCTACACACTTGCCCCTATTTGCCACCTGTCCCCATGGTTCCAGTGTGCTCCCTGGCCATCACAGGTTCTTTGTCCCAGTAGTCTGAGTGCCAAAAGCGTGGCTCACAGTGGTATCCTCTACACTTTCAGCAACCACCAAGGTACAGAGAATTGGTCTTTTTCACCACCAACACCAGGAAGTAACGGTAATCTCACAGTTCCAGTAAGGACTGAAGTCATAACCAACTGGACAGGTGGTGGACAACACGTGCAAGGCAACTTATGAGGCACTGCCTCCTCCAGGTGAGCAGGCAAAGGGTCACTTTCCCACAGCATTCACCGGAAATTCCTGACAAATTCATGCAGGCCAAGGCCAAAGGGAACAGCGGGAGAGATGGCAGAGGGAAGCGGGCTCCAGCAGCTCTTACAGCTTCATCAGCTTTCTCCTCGCCCTGTGCCTAAAAACAAGCCATGCAGTCACTAAGCCTGGCCTTTCTTATTTGTGGGATGGTAGCTTGAGGCTGAAATACAGTAATACATATATACCAGGGAACACTCAAATGGCAGCACACAACTGCAACGGGAGTTCCAAGGCTCGGTCAACTGTTTCGTTGACTGAGAGATAAGGCTTGCCCCTAGACTACAGCTGGCTTTGTGGGGGTGACCACAGCACAAGGAATAAACTAGGGATGGGGGTCAGCAGCTCCATCAGTGTCAAGCCACAGGCTAGGACACCTGGGGGCGGCCTTCTCTCAGTTGTTTTCAGTTCTTCAATAAGGGCCCATGCAGACTTCAGAAAGCACAGGGCTTTGGCCACAACAAGTCTCGTGAGATCTCAGAAGGGAAGAAAACCATTGGCTCAATTCTGTAGAAGGAGCGACAGGCCAAAAAATAGGCACTTAAGGTAGTGCCCTGTCTCAGGGAAGGTCCCTGTGGAGATGAGACATCTCCCCTTTATGGGCCCTGTAGGACTTGCACTCCATATAAACCCTTATGCTCTAATCTTCCAGGCCTTGCTACTGAATGAAGTCAGGAAACAAATCTTCAGCCGCACAATACTTCAGCCTATTTCTAGGGTGCTTCACCAGGAGAAAGAAAAATTATAAATGTCAGACAGAGCTCTTGAGCATCTGAGCCCAGGTGAAGAGGACTCTTTTAGGGCCTGGCAAAATGCTGTTTCTATGAACCCTGAGTGCTGGTTAATTCTGCAGGTTGAGTTCTAACCCAACTCATGATATAGAAACTGATCATTATCTGCAAATAGACCCAATACCCAGGACAGTGCTTGATGCTTATTACCAGAACAGGCTTCAGAACCCATCAGGAGACAAGAGGAGAGGGGAAGAAAACAGGTGATGGCAATAAGTCACTCAGAAGGAAACAAACTAGACTGTGGGGCAGAGTTTGGCCCCATCTATTTTGGTGCCTGCAGAAGTGCTAGGGAACACTTCCCATTTCATCTAAGCCCTAGAACAGATAGCATGATAGTTCCTGTCTGTGCTTCAAGGTACTTACAGGGCTCAACTAAAGATCCTTATATGGCATCAAATATACTCCATGTCGTCACTGAGATAATGATAATTTGTTTTTCCTTTTTATAAAGTAATATGGGCATGAAAAGAATGTCAAGAAAATAAGTACGTCAAGTAAAAGGTGCTTCTGTAGGGGTGGAAAATGGGGGTAGAGGATGGCTCATGTGGTATAGTGCCTGCTTACCTGGTATGAGGCCTCGAGTTCAAATCCTACCACTACCACACAAAAAGCATTCTCCCTGTCTTCATTATCTGGATGGCTATCTCCACCTTCAGCTTTTTTGTTTTTATATCTTTTGACCACTTACAACCATCAGATGAAATAATTTAAAAAATCAGGGTATGAAGAGGAAAAAATATTTAGACAGATCATAATGTTTTATCATCTTTTCTGCTGTTTCATAAGCATCTTTTCTGCTGTTTCATAAGCATCTTTTCCTTCATGTAATGAGAATTCACTATTTAAAAAAACCTCGTATCCTGCTTACCATCCTGAGCACTGCTTTACAATTACAACATTTTCATTGTATGAAGTATCATTGTTTACTTAACCCTCATTCTGTCTAGTGAAAACATAGCCCTGGTTTGCTGGTATAGATACATTACCACAAACATCTTCAGGACTGTAGTCTAACTGATAGACTATTAAGACAATAACAGGGTCAAAGAGTGTTATCATATGGAGAGTCTGGTAACACACATTGTTAAACCGCAGCACAAAGGACACCACACTAGCATTCCAATATAGCAGCAGTACTTTATAGCAAAACTTTTCTCTAACCATTCCTACTAGGACTGAAATACAGGCAAAGAAAGTCAAGACTGGCTCCTCAGGCAGTGCACCTTTGATTCAGACACTAGTTGCATCTGTGCTCTCCCTGCTCTGGTCTTCCCAAGGAGCTGGATGCTAGGTCTGAAACTCAGCTGTCCAAGCAACCCAGGAAACTTTTCTTTTTGGTGGGAATTGGGGTTTGAACTAGACCTGGGCACTGTCCCTGAGCTTTTCAGCTCAAGGCTACTGCGCTACCCTTGAGCCAAGCCATACTTCCCATTTTCTAGAGGTTAATTGGAGATGAGAGTCTCAGGTCCTTTTGTCCCCAGGCTGGCTTTGAACCTTGATCCTCAGATCTAGCCTCCTGAGTAGCTAGGATTACAGGCATGAGCCACTACGCTCATGGATACTCTTAGGGAAGAGAAATCTTTCATCCATCAATTCCTCATTAGACCATAATTTAGAGAGCCCTGGTTAAATCTTGGCATGCTACCTGAAATAAGTGTCATTATCCTCAGGTAATAAAGGAGGAAAATGGTGCTTTGAAGGTCGGGGGGGGGGGGCTTTTCAAGGACATATGGCTTTAAGTGCAGTTCTATAGGACACCAAACACTGAGCTGGCAGAGGAAGGTGACAAATGACTAAGACGGAGGCCACTGTAAGGATGCCAGTTCACACAGGAGGTGGGTCTGAACATCACCATCTTGTCTGATAAGGACACTCTCTCTCCTATAAGATGCTAGATGAGTTGCAGTTCTAAATGAGGCCGTCACCAACCTGCCCTTGCTTTTGGGCTTTGTGGCTCCAAAACTGAGATGATGTCGAAGCCAAGACTGAAGGCAGATGCTGGTGCTGAGAAACAGGAGAGGTTTCAAAGATGAGTACACCTCCTGCTGTGACCAGCAAACCTACTGCCAAGCAGACTGAGGGCTGGAGCACTGTGCAGGGTTACACAGCTCCTGTATTCAAGGTGAGAATAAAGTAGCCAAAGGCCACATGCACTTGTGTGTTTTGTATCCATGGATGTGTGGACATTGGAGCACTTTGCAACACTGTACTGGGGATGAAACAATTACATTTTCTTTCATTCCCAGAATAGGTTCCTGGAGCAACATCCACAAATCCCTTCAACAGTGCGTGCAAGACACGCATGGACTAGAGCAGCATAACACTGTCTCATATTCACAACAAAAGCCTGAGCTAAAGCTTTCCAAATTCTGACTGCTCCTAAGGAAACCTGAGGCTTAGGGAAGTAATTTGCTAAAGGTTGTGGCTGATTGCTAATTAGAGTTCTCAGTCCTTGGAACCTCAAGTTGAAAGGCCCTCCAAGACACCATTCCACCTCTACCTAGTGACTGAAGTCCAAATGTCCATGCTAACTGGACATAAGCTCCTTAACATAGGCTTGCTCCCGGCTCCCTGGGTTAGGGGACCTAGGCTGTCATTTGACCAGAAAAGGCTTCCTACCTGGATATGGGATGGAGAGGAGAGTGAAGTCGGCATAGCGCTGGGCTTTGTCCACCTTCTCAGACGATGTTATGCTGTTAGGACAGAAACACAAGGCGCTAGAGCATCTCTACCCACACGCACGCACGCACGCACGCACGCACGCACGCACGCACGCACTTTCCCCAATGAGTGTTTCCTAACTAAATGATGCATTCTGCTGCATTCTGCTAAAAAACAAAAATACCATTTAGATGTAAGAATAACCTCCCTTAGCAGTGCTTTTTTGAACAATTAAGAACTCTAACTTCTCCAGCTCTTTCTCCAACATCTCAAACAATAGAGGTCTTTTTTTTTTTTACTATAGCAAGCCTCAACTAGAAACTTGAAAGTGGAGAATCACTGTCCATATGCACCCACAAATGCATGTGGTGCGGTCATTCTGACACTGGAAAGGGAAGCGAGGCAGATCCAATTAATGAGATGATTTAAATGATGGTCTGCAGAGAACTCTGCTCTACTGAGAGCCACAGAGACCATTTCTACACAGGGAAGACAGCCTCTGAAAGGAATTGGTGATCATCCTGACAAAGGAAGAAGGGCATGGGAAAGTTCAAGGTATTTGTAGCAGGCTGAGCTCTGAATTTAGCCTCATTATGCCTTATTTTCTTTTTTTTGTAGGTCATGGGCTTGAACTTGGGCCTGGGCACTGTCCCTGAGCTCTTTAGTTCAAGGCTACCGCCACATCCCTTGAGCCACAGCCCCACTTTCGGTTTTCTAGTGGTTAACTGGAGATAAGAGTATCACAGACTTTAGTGCCCAGGCTGGCTTTGAATCTCAATCCTCAGATCCCAGCCTCCTGCATAGCTAGGATTATAGGCGTGAGCCACCATGCCCGGCAGTATGCCCTCTTTTCTAAGAATGAATGATGTGGCTGTAAGTATGTAGCTGGTTACAGGGAAGTACAAGGTCTTCCTTACATGCCTACCGCTTTACATGATTTTTTTCCCACACTTTGATCGGCCGTGGGGCTTGAACTCTGGGTTTGGGCACTGTCTCTGAGCTCTTCAGCTCAATATTAGCGCTCTATCACCTGAGCCATAATGTCACTTCCAGTTTTCTGGTGGTTAATTGGAAAGTCTCAAGGACTTTCATGCCTGGGCTGGCTTTGAACCATGATCTTCAGATCTCAGCCTTCTGAGTAGCTAAGATTATAGGCATAAGCCACTGGCTCCTGGCTTTAAGGCAAACAATTTTTTTTTTTTTTTGCTCAAGGCTACCACTTGGACCACAGCACTACTTCTGGCTTTTTTTTTTTTTTTTTTTTTTTTTTTGCCAGTCCTGGGCTTGAGCTCAGGGCCTGAGCACTGTTCTTGGACTTTCTCAAGGCTAGAGCTCTACCACTTGAGCCTCAGCACCACTTCTGGCTTTTTTCTATGTATGTGGTACCGAGGAACCGAACCCGGGTCTTCATGCATGCTAGGCAAGCACTTTAACCACTAGGCCAAACTCCCAGCCCCTTATGCATTATTTTTATATAACAGCAGTCACTAAACCAAAATTAGGGATACATTGAATTGTTGGTCCTGTTTTTTTTATTAATAAATTTATTGATTTTTTTACATCATATTTTATTTTATTTATTTATTTTTTGCCAGTCCTGGGCTTGAGCTCAGGGCCTGAGCACTGTCCTTGGACTTTCTCAAGGCTAGAGAGAGCTCTACCAAACTCCCAGCCCCTACATCATATTTTAAATGATATGCTTAACAAAGAAGTATTCAAGAAGGGACTCTCTATATATTGTTGGTTCTGTTTAAAAAGAAATTCTAATGTGCCGGGGCCAGCCAGCAGCAAACCAGGGTTCGCAGATTGGGATTCCTGAAATACGGGCAAGGACTAGGAAAAATTAAAAGAGAGACAAACAGATGGAGTTCGGGAGGACTACAGCCCAAGTCAGCAGTCCAAGAAGGCTGTGAGTTCCAGACTACCCCTAAGACTGTCCTGTTTAAGTTCCGACCTTAAATACTCTTCTTAAAACTAGGGAACTGCCAGAGGCTACATTCATACAAAATAGTAAACAAGTCACATATAGGATAAATGAGAAAGGATTAACATTGCTTAAAGTCATCCTGATAAGAACTGATAGACATTGCTTAAAGTTATCCTGATAAGAACTGATTGACATTGCTTAAAGTTATCCTGATAAGAGTTACTTCCTTGTGTATACAGTTGTGTAGGTCCAAGGTCAGGTCCAAGGTCATTGACCCCACAGTCGGTCCCCAACACTAATGTATTAGGAATGGTATAGATCTTAGAAATGAGAGGGCATAAAAGTGTTTTAAGGAGATAGCAGGGTACTGGCTCTGGACTCCTGACATCCTCTGTCACTAATATACAGCCTAGAGCAAGTTACTTAGCCTTTCTGTGCTTCAATTTGTTTACAGAAGTGGGACAGTAGGGCTATCTAAACACACAGCAGAGGACACACAGACAGTTCTTGAATGAGTCCAGTACACTGCAGCCACTACGTTCCCTATAACCCATTCTAGGGTGGGTGCTCTGTACTTACTTCATTCCAAACTTCACCTTCTTGTTCTCCACCATCAGGTCACAGATGAACTTTACTGACAAATACCGAAGCAGCCTAATATCATAGCCTCTGACCTTATCAAAAAGGTGCACGTCACCACTTCTGAAACACAAAGCCAGTGGGAAAAGTTACACAGCACGTTTACTCAGTGGAATCTGGGGTGGGAAGCACCTTCAGAAAAGTATAGCTGTCATTGGCAAGAACTTTTATTCCTCTCCACTACAAGGACAGGGAGTAGGGAAGGAAGGTGACTTTCTAAGAGATTATCCCTATCTCCTGGACACTTCAAAGAGGAGCACAGTTTCTAGTCAGAACGGGTGATGGCTTTCTAGGACGGCTTGACATTAAGCCAGAAGACTCAAGATAATCTCGGTTCTAAAAAGTATTAGTTGGTGGCTGATAGAGTCTTTGCACTTCCATTGAAGTTGCTCTCATCCCCTCCCCCACAGGACCATTTTTAGCCACATACATTACTCATAATAGACTGAAATTCTTGGACAGACTTTTTAAGAGTTCTATGAATTTCCTCTACTTAGCAGGCCTATGAGCCAAGGAGGAATATAAAAGTTTTTGTTGTTGTTGGTCATGGAGCTTGAATTTGGGGCCTGGGTGCTGTTCCTGAGCTCTTCTTATTCAAGGTAGCGCTCTACTACTACTTTGAACCACAGCACCACTTCCAGTTTTCTGGCAGTTAATTGGAGATGAGTCTCATGGGTCTTATTGCCCGGGCTGGCTTTGAAGTTCTTTTTTTTCCATATATTTTTTATTGTAATTAATAGAAGGGTTACATTATATTCACCAGATAGAGGGTGCATTACTTCACATACATTGATACCTTTCTCATGTCTTGGTCCCCATTTCCCTCCCCCCACCCCTGCCCTGTGACTTTGAACTTCTATTCCCAGATCTTAGTATCCTGAGTAGCTAGGATTATGGGTGTGAGACATCGGCACCTAGGTCAATATATAAAAGGTTTTTTTTTTTTTTTTTTTTTTGCCAGTCCTCCGGCTTAAACTTAGGGCCTGGACACTGTCCCTGAGCTTCTCTAGCACTACCACTTTAGCCATAGCACTACTTTCAGTCTTAATTGTGTATATGGTTCTGAGGAATCAAACCCAGGGCCTCATGCATACTAGGCAAGTATTCTACCACTAAGTCACATTCCAGTTCTATATAGTTTTTCTAATCCCCAGGCTACCTTTGATCAGCCATGAAGATATAGGTAGAAGTAGGAAGACTAAGCTGTCACAATAATTTTCTTCTCTTTTTGTCAGTTGTGGGGCTCGAACTTAGGTCCTGTCCCTAAGCTCTTCTGCTCAAGGTTAGAATTCTTCCACTTTAAGCCATACATAGCTCCACATCCGTTTTTGAGTGGTTAATTGGAGACAAGTCTCATGGAGATTTTTCTGCACGTTGGCCAAACTGATTCTTGGATCTCAGCCTGGAGCCACTGGTGCCCAGCTCATTTTTTTTTTCTTTAAATGTCCATGCTTGGCCATTCCCAGCTGTCTCCATGAGAACAATCTATGCTGCAGAAGATAACCTGGCTGAGGCATGGTCACCTGACCATGGGGGGAGAGCCAAACATTCTTGAGCACAAGCCAGCACCACTGCTTTGGGAGCAAATGGCAGAACCCAAGCACAGCAAGACATCCTATCATGCTCTGAGCCACGTTTTGGGCAGCTGGTCTTACTAACGAGCATTCCAGAGATGCCCAACTCTGGCTAAGGATTTTCCACGTGACACCAACTACACAAAGGAGCTTTGAAAAATACCCTGTAGTGTTGGTTTTCAAAAACATTTGGTCAGGGTACAGAGTTGTGAACCAGCCCATTTCCTTTCTTTAAAGAGGCTCAAAACTGGGCTGGAATGTGGCTCAGTGGTACAATGATTGCTTATTAGCATGTACAGGGCCCCAGAGCCCCAGGTTCAATCTCTAACCCAGGGTAATGAAGAAAGTTTTAAAGGGACTCACGACACTCTTGTATCAATCTCTTTTTTTTGCCAGTTGTAGGGCTTGAGCTCAGGGCCTACACACTGTCTTAGAACTTCTCTCAAGGCTACAGCTCTTCCACTTGAGCCACAGTACCACTTCCAGCTTTTTTTCTATGTGTGTGGTACCAAGGAATCGAACCCGGGGCCTTTGTGTGTGCTAGGCAAGAACTCTACCACTGGGCCAAACTCCCAGCCTGTATCAATCTCTTATTTTGGTGCTGGTCCTAGGTCTTGAATGTAGGGCCTTGGCGCTGACCCAAGACTAGTACTCTATTACTTGAGCCATAGTTCCACACTTTCAGCTTCTTATCGGTGGTGCAGTGGGGATGAGACTCTCACAAACTTTACTGCCTACGCTGACTTCAATCCTCACATCTAGGCCTCTTGAGTAGCTGCGATTACAGGCATGAGCTATGGCTACCTCACTTGTATCAAGCTCTTTCTGAGGAACCAACCATGTCGATGAGAGAGAGGAGTCTCCCAGGCTCTCACCCCTTAGGGTGAGAAACACTTGGTTGGTCATTAGCACCCTACCTAGCCACCCAATGGACACTTTTAAAGGGAATGGAGACATCAGGGAATTGTCTTGGACCTGTAGGATCTGGAGTCCCCCGAGGTCCTGATGTGCCTTTGTTCTGCCTGCAGACTACTCAGGTATTCAACAGTGTGTTGGGAAGAGGCGGCTAGACAGACTTCTAAAGCACTGTTTCCTGGGCACAGACTTGGGAGCTAGGCATGTCACGTGCACCATGATGACAGCATGCTACCAGGATGCATTAGGCTGCTACTGGCACACACCTTCCCCAATCCAATCCCGACCCAGAGCAGCCCAGCACTTACCGGAGAGTGCAGTCCTCCTCAGTGGCATCCTCCACATCAGCCCAGGCATCATCGACGCCCCCTGGTGGAGAAACCAGTCTATTAGCACCAAGGCCAGAAACCAGGAGATTCCACCAGGGCCATCAACCCAGCTACCACCCCAAGGACATGCTTCCTTCAGCATCGCAGGGCCAAAGGATGGCAGTCCTATTGAGCTCTCAAGGGAATTCTTGTTTTCTCCTGGTTCCTCCTGAAAGGAATGTTCTGATCCCACCCAAGCTGCTTGTACCCTCTGCTTATGCTTAGGCTTTTCTCCATAATCAGGTTCTCAATCTTAGTCACAGAGAAAGCTGTTCAATAGTCACCTGAGAAAAAATAGTTGTAGCCAGAACGTCCATACAGCTCCCCCCATCCAGCCAGTGTGGCCGACCTGCAAATGTGCTGGAAGACAAACAGTGTTTTCAGAGGCAGGCAGTTTTTTGAAGCAGAGAACTAAAGAACACTTGGCCCTAGTGAAGCTTTGGTCTCAGTGCACTTCCAAGTCTGACTGGTATGGATGCGACCGCAGCCAATCTAATTTCACCTTTAGCCAAGGAGTCTCTCTCTCAAATCTAAAGCATTTGATGGTTACTGAAAGTGATGGACTAAACTTGAGGTGGCCACATGTTGGCAACCATCACGTCACTGAACTCTCCCAGGTGCATGAGGAAGGTGGGGCATCACTGGGCGTCACAGCCAGATCACAGATGGAGAAAAGGAACTGGCCCAGGGACATGAGGAATGAAAACAAGCAAGGAGACGCGGGGACTTCATAAATCCCATGTGGCACTTTTTCAGCTCAGAGGGAAGTACTTTTTTTACTGGGGGCGGGGAGGTGCTGGTATTGGGGCTTGCCTTGTCCTTTCATTCAGCTCTTTCAAGGCTGGCACCCTTAATACTTGAGTCACACTTCCTCTTCTGGCTTTTTTTTCCTCAGCCTAGGCTGGCTTCATATCACAATTCTCGTATCTCAGCCTCCTGAGCAGCTAGGATTTAAGCATGAGTCACTAGTGTCTGTCAAAGGGAATGATTAGGGGGAGAAATGTTTGGGGGGGGGTGAAATGTTTTTGTTTTTTCTCTTTTGCCGGTCATGGGGACTGAACTCAGGTTCTGAACACTGTCCTTGGGCTTTCTTAAGGCTAGAATTCTGACACTTGAGCCACAGCACCACTTCCAGCTTTTTCCCATGTATGTGGTAGTGAGGAATCAAACCCGGATCTTGCATGCTAGGCAAGTACTCTTACCACCAGGCCAAACTCCCGGCCCTCCCTAAGCTTTTTTGCTCAAGGCTAGAACTCTACACATAAGCCATTGGTCCACTTGGAGTATTTTTAGTGATTAATTGTAGATGAGTCTCATGGATTTTTCTGCCAGGCTGGGCTTGATTCATGATCCTTAGATCTCAGCCTCCTGAGTAGTCAGGATTATGGATGTGAGCCACAGAGTTCAGCTATATTTTGGATCTTTTCTTTAAAAAAGGAAATGATCAGCTAGGCATAGTAGCTTAACTATAAGTCTAGCAACTTGGAGGATGAGATCAGGAGAATCAAGGTTTGAGGCCAGCATGGGCAAAAAGTTGATGAAGTCTTCCCCAATCAATAACTGGGCATAATAGCCATACCACACACACAGAATGTTAAGATTGGGAAAATCGGGCTGGGACGTAGCCCAGTGGCAAAGCGCTTGCCCACTAAGGGCAACATCCTATGTTCAATCCCTAATATTAAAAAAGACCCCTCCCCCCCCCAAAAAAAGGGCTGGGAGCGTGGCCTAGTGGCAACATGCTCGCCTAGCATGCACCAAGCCCGGGATTCAATTCTCTGGAACCACATACACAGAAAAAAACCAGAAGTGGTGCTATGGTCAAGTAGCTGAGTGCTAGCCTTGAGCAAAAAGTATCCAAGGACAGTGCCCAGGCCCTGAGTTCAAGCCCCAGGACTAGCAAAAAAAAAAAAAGATTAGGAAAATCTTGGTTCTAGGCCAGCCCAGGCAATAAAGGCTTTTAGGCTCCATTTTAATGAAAGAAGTGGGATGTGGCAATGTGTACTTTACTGCATAATGTATAAATAGAAGGATCACAGTCCAGGCACAGGAGCAGGCAGAAAGCAAGTGCTCATCTCAAAAATAACCAGTGAGCTGGGCACCACTGGCTCATGCCTGTAATCCTAGCTACTGAGGCGGCTGGGATCTAAGGATCATGGTTCAAAGCCAGCCTGGGCATGCAAGTTCCTAAGACTCTCATCTCCAATTTACAACCAGAAAATTGGAAGTAGTGCTGTGGCACAAGTGGTGGAACACTGGTGCTGAGCTCAAGAGCTCAGAGATAGCACCCAGGCCCAGAGTTCAAGCCTCGTAGAAAAGTTCACAAGTCTATCTTTACTGGCAAAAAAGCTAGACTGGAGGTGTGACTTGAATGCCAGCTGTGAGTGAAAACTTCGAATAAAAGGCCCAGTGTTTAAGCCCCAGTAATGCACCAAAAACATTAATCTCAACAAAACAGTACAATGAAAAGTTGGTGGCATGGCTTAGGGATACAGCACCTGCACAGAAAGAATAAGATCCTAAGTTCAAAATACTAACTGAAAAAAAAAAGGAAAGGCATCAAGGAAATAGTTATTTCCGTGGGATTATGTTTTCACTGCTGGGGATTAAACCCAGAGTCCTGATGAACCAGAAAATAATTCTAGTTGAATAAACAAGAATGAGTGACCAAGTTTTCAAGTAGGAGACAAACTCTTCAAGAAGATCCCAGACAAGACCTGGCAAAAGGACTCCATCACTGATTCTAACTCTCAACACCTACTCCTGAGCCTTGGGGCTCCACATTATACACCACTGCTTCTATAGCTTACCAAGGTTCCCTCCAAATGCTCTCCTGTTACCTAATTATGAATGGCTCCAATTCCATATGTGGAATAGGACTCAGCAGGATCTGCCAATCTAGTGACCAACGTGGCACACAGAATACAAATGGACTGGGGGTTTAGCTCAGTGGTAAAAGCTCATGTTTAGCAAGTGCAAAGCCCAGAGTCCAATCTCCAGCACACACAAAACAAAGAGGACAATAAGTAAACAAAAGCGATCAGATTCCTATCTCTTAAAAGGAGTAAACAAAGATGAACTGTCCCACATTTCAAAGGTCTAAAAGACACATACAGAGCTGAGGGCATGGCTCAACAGTTGAGCACAAGCATTAGGAGTATAGGCTATGGGTTCAAACCTCAATATACTTTCTGGTGTCTATGTGACACCGAAGTCCACAAAGAAACACTAAGAGGAAAATGGTATAGGAGTATATCTTACCTTTCAGCATTATAAATTTTAACTAATCAATTTTTTGCTGATACCAGGGCTTGAACTCAAGGCCTCTCACTTTTGCTCACCTTGCTTCCACACAGCTGGTACTTTATCACTTGAGCTATACCTACTACCTGGTTAATTAGAGGACTCGTGTGGATCTTTCTGCCTTAGCTGGCTTTGAATGTGATCCTATCTTAGCCTCCTGAGTAGCTAAGATTAAAGGTATGAGCCATGGATACCTGGCCAAGATTTTAAGTTTTTTAATGAGATACTTTAATATTCAAAATATTACCAATATTTAATTACCTAAATTAGTATTTAGTGGAGCCGGGAGTGTGGCCTAGTGGTAGAGTGCTTGTCTAGCATGCACAAAGATCCAGATTTGATCCCTTGGTATCACATACACAGAAAAAGCCAGAAGTGGTGCTGTAGCTCAAGTGGTAACGTGCTAGCCTTAAGAAAAGCCAAAGGACAGTGCTCAGGACCTGAGTTCAAGCCCCAGGACTGGCAAAAAAAAAAAAAAAGCAAAAAAAAAAAAACCCTAGCATTTAGATGGGTATGGTGGTACACACCTGTGATCCCAAGACTTGGCAGGCTGGGGTAGGAGGATAATTCAAGGCCATCCTGACTTACAAAGTAAGTTCTAGGCAGGCCTGGGCTCCATAGTCTCACACATGTCTCCAATCTGCCCACCAAGAAACCAATTATGTTTGTGTACACATGCGTGTATAAAGAACCTGGAATGCATTTTACTTTGTGTGAAACAGATGGAAATGGAGGAAGATGAAGAGTTTGGTGGTACTAGGGACTGAAACGGTGTCTTTCGTTTGTTAAAGAAGAGCTCTATTAAGTCATCAACAGCACTTTTTTTTTTGGCAGTACTAGGGTTTGAGCTCAGGGGCTCACAGAGCTCTGCTCGCTAGTTTGCATAGAGTTCTACCTCTTTAGCCTTGTGTCTAGTCTTTGTTTGTTTTCCCAGTCATGGGCTTGAACTCTGGGCCTGGGCGCTGCCCCTGAGCTCTTCAGCTCAAGGATACCTCCTTACCCCTTGACCCACAGCGCCACTTCTGCTTTTCTGGTGATTAATTGGAGAAAAGTGTCTCATGGACTTTTTAGTACCCAGGCTGGCTTTACCACGATCCTCAGATCTCAGGATTACTGGTGTGAGCCACTGTGCCCGGCAAGTAAATAGTTTTAAACAACATTTTTTAAAAATATAAAACTTTTTGTTTTAACTGCTACAGCTTTAAGTTAAATTAGATAAATTCAGACACTTCCTGTTGCAACACCCATACTGAAGTGAGTTTGGGAGGGTGCAGGACACAGGCATTTTTGAACACAACTTCCTCCCTTCACTAGCCCAGGAGAAGAAAGCAGCCCTGAAATAGTGTTGGTAGGAACACTGCCACCCTGGCACATGGGACAAGTGCTGTTGTGAGTCACACATCTGGGGACCTGGCCACCAGTTCACAGCACAAATCCTTCCAATGAAATGCAGTGTGTCCTTTCCAAACTCCCTCAAATTCCAGTGACAAAGCTGGGCATGGTGGCTCACGCCTGTAATCCTAGCTACTCAGGAGGCTGAGATCTGAGGATCGAGATTCAAAGCCAGCCCAGGCACTAAAGTCTGTGAGACTCTTATCTCCAATTAACCATGAGAAAAGCCAAAGTGGCACTGAGACTCAAGGGGTAGAGTGGTAACCTTGAGCTGAAGAGCTCAGGGACAATGCCCAGGCCCGGGGGTAGCCTTCAGCTGAAGCGCTTGGGGAAGGGACAGGGCCCAGAGTCCAAGACCCACAACTGACAAAAATAAAAAATTCTAATCTCCACCTAGACTAAGGATTCCTACTGCTTACTCCAGAGCAGGATCTTCCCATGGAGCAGGAACTCTCATGCTGCCCAGTTTGCTCACAGAAGGATGGCCATAAGCAAGGCCTCTTTCCCCACAGGGACTACAGCACAGGGATAGACATACATGCAGCAGGTGTTCCATCTGTGGACACTGGTTCAGGAATCTCCGGGAGATGAGAAAGTGCAATGGGAGAAGAAAGCAGAATTCATGGAGGAGCTTTCTCACACCAATTCACCACAGCAAGTTCCCTTGAAGAACCTCAAAGCCATCCCTCTTCAGTCTGTTGGCCTTGGGCTCTTTCCTCCCAGGCCTTTCTGAGATGTAAGTGCTAATGAGCTGCCATACAGCTAGGTTCTCTTCTGGACTAAGATCCCAAAATCTGGAGTTGCTCTGTAGTGTTTCCCAAGTGTAATCACAAAGGTCTTTACTCATGGTCTCTAGACAAAGGACTGCTGTAGGACTTTTCAGAGTCTGATCCCTGTCAGCACGCATACATTGATGCACTCTGTGAACCTGGATGGAGGGTTCTTGTTCCTATTTGACAGGAGGTGCTTTCCACAAGTCTATCTTTGAACTGCTTACCCGTGGGGAAGCACTGTAGTATTTCTTGTGCAGTTTCTAAGGACCACCAGAGCAGCATTCTTAAACTGGTGACTTCCAGGAACTTGAAAACTTCTACAAAGTGAACAGGAAGGATTTGGGGACCTAGCTTCTCAACATACTTTTGCTCAAAAGTACCCACCCAAAAAAGTCTCCTTTCCTACCCTGCCTTCCCTAGTTGTCCTTATCTTCACAAAACAAGGACACACCAGGGATAGAGTCAAATGTCAGCTTCCCCAGGCTGGGTGACTACAACTGTTGGCTGCACAGCACTCAAGACACCTACTGAGCAGGCTACACTTCCGCTCATCTCCCTCCTTGACTTTACTGCTCAAGGGCCACAAGGGCTTTCATGGAAAATTCAAAGACCCTGAAAGCATTTAGTCTCTTCTCTTGTCTGCGACGATGACATACACCACTTTGTTAGCTGTGAGGCCTCCTGGTACCTCTTCCTTACACTTCTGTGTTTTCCTGTACTGCCCGCTACCCATCTGCATTATGCTTGTTCTCCAGTACACTTAAGCCATGTATGGCTTTCAGCAGACCATCAGTCTAGACATTAGCCCACATTGCTGCCTTCTGTGCTAAGCAATCCTTACACCATAACAGGTGACCCTCCACTGCAGCATGGTGTTAGAGAAAGACTCAAATCTCAGCTCTCTCTTCGTCTTATTTTGTTTTCTTTTCTTTTTGAGAAGGGACTTTCTATGCAGCCCAGGCTGACCTAGAATTCACAATACTCATACTTTAGCTTCCCGAGTTCTGGGATTACAGACCACCACACCTGGCTTAAATCCCAGGTGTGCCTTGATGTGCCAAGTAAATTTAGCCAAGTTATTCAGCTACTCTGAACCTATGTTTCCTTGGATGTTAAAGGAATATCCTTTATATCAAAAGATGACAAGATGGATAAAGTGAGGACATATTAGAAAGCCAACAGTATATACACTAAAATAATAAGCTCCACAGGGAAGGATTTTTGTCTGCCTTACATGCTACTACTTCTTGAGGCCTGAAACAGTGCCTGGCATATAGTATATGTTCAGTAAAAACTTAATAAAATGATTAAAAGAATGAAAAAAACAGGCTGGGAACATGGCCTAGTGGTAGTACTTGCCTAACATGTACAAAACCCTGGGTTGGATTTCTTGGTACCACACACACAGAAAACAGCCAGAAGTGGTGTTGTGGCTTAAGTGGTAGAGTGCTAGCCCTGAGAAAGCTCAAGGACACTGTTAAGCCCTAAGTTCAAGCACTAGGACTGGGGGCAGGGTGGGGGGGAGAAAGAATTAAAAAAACTAGATTTTGTAACCCTTTGATGTAGATACAACTAGTTCCACTTTATTACTCAGTGAACTAAGGCCATGCTCAGGAAGGAAGTACGAGAGCCAGGATTTGAACTAGAAAACTTGGTACCCTGGTGTGAGTTGCCCTTATCTCCTGAAACAATCCCCAAGTCCATTTTCTATGGCCTGTTTCCCACAGCACTAGAAACCCAGGAACCAACCAGTAGAGAACTAAAAGGCATGAAGTCAGAACAGGTCTTGGAACATGAGGCTGTAGTGAGGCCCTTACCTTGCCTTTGAACAGGATCACTGGACAAACGAACCGTCCTCGGCACCTGGCCATCTTGCTGCGGTGGATGAGGTCTTGCAGCTTGCTTACCTGCACAGTACTCTGAAACCTAACACACAGGCAAAAGCAGGTCAGTATGGCTTCCCAGTGGAAACTCCCCCTATGTATGTTTGTTCAAACAGACCCCAAATGAGGTCTGAAAAATGTATGTAAGAATACCCATCAGGCCAGGTGCTGATGGTTCACACCTGTAATTCTAGCTACTTAGGAGGCCGAGATCCGAGCATGGCAGTTTGAAGCCACTCTGGGCAGAAAAGTCCCCATGAAACTATTATCTCCAATTAACCACCAGAAAACCAGAAGTGATGCTGTGGCTCAAAGTGGTGCTAGGCCTTGAGCAAAAGGGTCAGCACCCAGGCCCTGAGTTCCAAGCACCACAACCTGTGCTGCCTGCCCACGCCCCCCTCCTTGCTCCCCACCAAAAAAAAGGAATATTCACTGGGAAGAAGCAGAGGTGTGGCTCAAGTGGTAGAGCATATAAGCAAAATAACTAACAAGAGCTCCAGACCCTGAATTCAAGCACCGCTATTGTTATGAAAACAAACAATAAAAAGAAACTTACTGGAAATTTGATGAATGCTATAAATTCCTAAATTTCAGATCACTGGTATATTAAATATTCAGGAAAAAATATGTTAATCATAAATATTACAATGTAAGTTGTAGGGGCTAGGAGTTTGGCCTAGCGGTAGAATGCTCGCCTAGCATGTATCAAGACCCAGGCTCGATTCCTTGGTACCACATACATAGAAAAAAAAAAGCCAGAACTGGTGCTGTGGCTCAAGTGGTAGAGCTCTAGCCTTGAGAAAACCCAAGGACAGTGCTCATGCCCTGAGCTCAAGACCAGGATTGGCAAAAAAAATAAAATTATATATGTATGTATGTTGTGGCTCAAGTGGTACATGACTGAAAAAACTGAGCAAGAACTGGACCCTTGAGTTCAAATCCCAATACCTGGGATTTGTCAAGTGTGTGCGCACACACACACTTAAACAGAATTCTGAATTCAGAATATTTATGATATTTGTGATTTTTTTTAAATGAAGACATAGTAAAAAAAAAAAAGGCAGAACTATACACAGAAGCTTAGCACTGGGTATGTCTCAGCATCCAGCATATATTTTCAGAGTAAGATCTGGTGTCCTCTGAACCCTCTGGAAACCATAGGGCCGTTTCTGGAATTGTTTAGGGAATGCGATGGCATAGCCATGGTACACATGGCTCTAAGAGATCTTAACTCTAATCTTTAACAGTCCAAACAGTCACAGGGCAGGGAACTGGGATCAAGGAAAGGAAAAGGCAGCTGTTACCATGCGTGATGTAGCAGTGCTAGGTTCAAAAAGGGGAACTTCTAGAGTCAGCAAAGAAATGAGCTCCAGCAATCCCCACCCACACCAAATCACATTTCCCTAAAAGAAAGGTCATGCTCAAAGATTCACCAGCCAGCCCTTAGCAAAAGCCTCACCCTGCCAGTCAAAGCCACAGGCAGTAAGAGAAACAAGAAGCAGAAAAGTGTGAGTGGAAAATTTTCCCATTAGTGCAAGTAACTAGTCACTAAGAAGGGAGGCTCCTTGAAAGAGCTGGGTTTCAGGTTGGGTGTCATGACTCACACCTGTATCTAGCTATTGAGGAGGCTGAGATCTGAGGACCTCTCTTTGAAGCTACACCAGGCAGGAAAGTCTATGAGACTCTTATCTTCAATTAACCACCAAAACGCTGAAAATGGGGTAGAGAGCATGGCCTAGTGGTAGTGTGCTCGCTTTACATGCACGAAGCCCTAGGATGATTCCCCAGAACCACATACACAGAAAAAGCCTGAAGTGGTACTATGGCTCAAGTGGCAGAGTGCTAGCCTTGAGCAAAGTGTCTAAAGACAGTGCCCAGGCCCTGAGTTCAAGCCCCAAGACTGGCTAAAAATCTAAAACAAAAAGCTGAAAATGGTTAACTGCTAGCCTTGAGCACAAATGCTCAGGAACAGAGCCTAGACCCTGAATTCAAGTCCTAGGACTGTCCTGCCGCCCTCTCCCCCCCCAAAAAAATCCCCAAACTCCACCTGTTTTCTAACCATTTGTCCTTAGAATTTTTTTTTTTTTTTTGGCCAGTCCTGGGCTTGAGCTCAGGGCCTGAGCACTGTCCTTGGGCTTTCTCAAGGCTAGAGGTCTACCACTTGAGCCTCAGCACCACTTCTGGCTTTTTTTTTTGTATGTATGTGGTACCGAGGAATCGAACCCAGGTCTTTGTGCATGCTAGGCAAGCACTTTAACCACTAGGCCAAACTCCCAGCCCCTGTCCTTGGAATTTTTTTATTGCAGTGCTAAGCAGACAGCTGTGCCTGGCACATGACACCCATGTCCGAATGAATGTAGTCATATTTATGCCTGGAAATATGCACTAAAATTTATACAAAGATGTTATCAGGTAGCAGAATTTCCCTTGATATGTATTTTATTGAATTAACGAACATTACACACAAATAAACATTATTTTTAAATAAAGAAGAAAATGTTGTAACATAACTTCTAATGGGAAGCCTCTTGAACTGGTACCAGTCGGCTGCTAAGTACCTTAAAACTTGATGAGATAAATACTTCTGTCACTATTATCCAACAGGTACATTGAGTTCAGACATAGGGTTGGGTGTATGCCTTTAGGCCCAGCTACTAGAAAGGCTAAAGCAAGAAGACAGTCTGAGGTAGCAGTTGGGCAACCAACTGCAAGACCCAATCTCAAAGGAAAAAAAAAAAAAAAAGAAAGAAGGCATGAGGCACAAAGCAAGGCTTATATCCTCATCAACCCCCTTTTTTGGTTGGTTGTAGGGATTGAACTCTGGACCTGGGCACCGTCCCTGAGCTCTTAAGCTCAAGGCTACAGCTTTACCACTTAAGCCACAGTGCCACTTTGGTTTTCTGGAGGTTTAACTGGAGAGAAGAGTCTCACATGTTTTTTTTGCCTGGGCTGGCTTTGAACCGCAGTCCTCAGATCTCAGCCTCCTGAGTAGCTAAGATTACAGGAGTGAGCCATCAGCGCCTAGCTACATCAGCCCTTTATTACCGACAAAACCAAGTTAGGAACCTACTAGGTCAAAGTTATGAAAAAAGTCAGAAGGAAAGAGGAGATTCTAAACCTGTGGACGGCCAATGAACCCATGGTTTTAGCTAATATCCCTCAGCATCTCACATGTAATTGCCTAACTCTCGTTCTGTTTTGACGGTTAACTGCTTATTTACTAGTCTCTGTCTCTTAACGACTCTGTGTTCAAGGCTATCGCTCTTATCACTTGTGCAACAGCACCATGTCCAGGTTTTTCTGTGTGTATGATACTTAGGAATCAAACTCAGGGCTTTGTGCATGCTAGGCAAGCACTCTACCACTAAGTTACACTCTTAGCCCCCAGCAGACTTTTAAGGGCAAGGATTTCATCTATCCACCTTCCCACTTATTCCTGAAGTGGCACAGCAGCAGCTCAGTGAACACTCGGTGACTAGTTTATCTTAACTGTTTTAGGCAATTGTCTATGCTTCTAATCCCAGACGTGAAAGGCCTGACTACGGAGGTTTGTCAACTATATCAAACCGCTTCCTGAATTTAGTTCTACCATGTTTCTGTCAGCTGGTTAGTGACACAGTAAAACCAGAACCAAATACATAAAGAAGAAAACAATTCAATTTGTTCTCATTCAAGTGCATCCAAACTAAAGGCATGGCTCAGTTGGTAGAGTACAAGCCAGTTAAGTCAAAGTGTCAGGTACCTAGTTTGAGTACAGAGCCTGAATTTGAGTTCCAGTGTCAGACCTTTGAAAAAAAGAAGGAAGGGCCAGATTTGGTGGCTCATGCCTATAATCCTAGCTACTCAGGAGGCTGAGATTTGAGGATTGCGGTTCAAAGCCATCTGGAGACTGTTATCTCCAATTAACCACTAGGAAACTGGAAGTGGTGCTGTGGCTCAAAGGGTAAGCAAGTAGCCTTGAGCTGAAGAGCTCAGGGGCAGTGGCCAAGCCCCATGACTGACCAAAGAGGGGAAAACTTACTGAAGAATCTATAGCCTTCACTAGTGTTCAAAGCCAGTGACACCCATGCACAACCCCCAGTACCTGTCCTGAGGGTCATGACCCTGCTCTACTCTAGACCAGGGTGGTACTGTATATAATCACTCTGCAGCCCAGGCTGGCTGGGACTCCCAGTCCTCCTGCTTCCACCTCCTAAATACTGGGATTGGAGGCATGCACACCACCACATCCAGCTTCTCTTCTCTTTTTGCCGTTTCTTTCCTTTCTTCTTTCTCAATCTCTCCCCTCTTTCTTTTGGAGATAGTCCTGTTGCTGCATCACTGGAGTGAACAACGTTGAAATGGAGTGTTGTTGCTAAATGTCTTGGTGCATGTCCATAATCCCAGCCTCCTAGAGGGGCTGAGACATTTACAAAAAAACACTACCACCACAACACCAAAATCCTGGAGGACTACCTACCTCCTGAATCAGGTGTCTAGTGTCTGCTCTGCTATAAATGGTTACCTACATAAAACACTTGGGCCTGGTAGGCTCTTATTTCAAACACAACAAACACACCAGGCATGTATTAGCACCATTTATCAGTAGGGACTGAACTAGCTACCTTTTCTCGAGTTTTAACTAGTAGTTACAAGCATTAATTAAGACAAGGCAGGGAACTGTAGATGAAAAAACTGAGGACAAAGAGGTTAAATAACTTGCTTAGCCAGAAAATGGGGCAGCCAGAATGTAAACTCAAGCAGTGTGACTTTAGACATCAGGCGCCTAAGGGCTAGGGGTTACATCTGATAAGCACTCTTACATCTGTCTTGACACAGGATGCCTTCCATATACTTACACATACAAGCAAGTGAAAAAGCTTAAAAACAAAAACCTTTGAGGTTGTTCAGAGAGGTGAACTATGGTGCTATTGTCTTTCGACAATAAACTCAAGAGAAGACAATCCCAGGGCGGATTCCCCAACCTTCATTCTATGTCATGCCATCTTGCCATCTAAACCAAACCTTGGTAACACTTAGGGAAAATGAGTCTACCCTGCCCAGCTTCGGGTGAGCTTTTAGGCCCCGGTCACATGATGCTCACGTGTCTTTCTCCTTCTCAGAACTCTCATACTCCAGGAACACGACGTGCCGGGGGTAGTGGCCGCAGATATCCCCATTCACATTCGGAATCACGCTGTAACAGTAGTCTCGGCCAAACAGTTCTAGACATCTTTTCTCGATGCGCTCAACCTGTACAGAGGAGAAGACTTGAGTAGAAAGAATTAAGAGCCCCTGACCTGGAAAGGTCACTATGACCAACATGTGCCTCTGTGATTATTACTCAGTCCTTTGGAGAGACATGAGTCTGGGTTGTGGGTGTCTCATGTTCATTACAGCATATGTGACGTGCTTCAGTAAGGACCCTGCATAGCCTCCATATTACAGGTTATGCTGTGCTCAGCTTTTTTTTTTTTTTTTAACTTTTTTGGTACCAGTATTAGGGCTTAATCTCAGGGCCTCATGTTCTTACTTAGCTTTTTCACTCAAAGCTGTCACTCAACCACTTAAGACTCACCCACATTTCCAGTTTTGGGCTGGATAACTGGAGATTTGAAAAAAAAAATCTCTTGGATTTGTCTTCTTGGGATGGCTTTGAACTGTGACCCTCAGAGGTCAGCCTCTTGAGTAGTAAGGATTACAGGTGTGAGCCACTGGCACACAGCTGGATTATAGCTTTCATTAATTTCAAACAAGTGGATAATCCATAAAATATAAGAACGCTTGCTTCATATACTGGTATACACCTGCCCTACTAGCACTTGGGAGGCCAAGGCAGGAGGAGGATCATGAGTCTGAGGACGGCTTGGGCTAAACAGTGAGACACTGTCTCAAAACAACCCACCCTTACTCTAGGTCAGTATAACCGGCAGTAATCCATCATGCTCCTTTGACAGTAGGCATTTCCTTATCCCCTTGTCCCTGTCTAGCATCTTGAGGCTCTAGTCAGTGCAATCAGTAAAAACTTATACACCATATGCTTATAAAATACAAGGCATAGTTCCCTCTAAAATTGCTATTTTTTTTTCATCACATTTCAAGACAAATCCCACTGGAATAAAACCTCTGTCTTGTAACATCTGAACTTCTGGAGGAAAAAAAAAAAAAGCCCGAAATGGTGGTATAGGACTACAATCCCAGCACAGGAGACTGAGGCAGGACCCCATGTTCAATCAACCTGGAACCAGGGTATCAGCATGCCATCTGGGCTCATCAGACCTTGTTGTCTCGAAACAAAACCACCAAGTGGGTGTCAGTGGCTCACACATGTAACTCTTAGCTACGTGGGAGGTCGAGAATGCGAAGATTATGGTTCGAGATCAGCCCAGATAGAAGTTAGCAGGACCCCATCTCAACCTATAGGTGAATGTAGTAGTGCATGCCTAGGAAAGCTATATTAGATTGTAGCTCAGCACAGGTCCAGGTGTGAGACAAACAACCAGTCATAGCAGGGCTGGAGGTATGGTTCCATAGCATCACCCCAGTCCAGGAAGCGTTAGACCCTAAATTAAAACCACACTACTGCCAAAGAAAGAAAAAAAGAGCGACAAGGTACACTGGCTCACACCTGTAACTTTGCTACTTAGAAGAGTAAGATCTGAAGACTGAAGTTCAAAGCCAGTCTGGGCAGGGAAGTCCATGAGAGTCTTAACTCTATCAGAACACTGTAAGTGGAGCTGTTGTTCAAAAAGTGCTAGAGGGCTAGCCTTGAGCGAAAGAGCTCAGGGACACATGCCACGTGCAGTGGCTCAGGCTTGTAATCCTAGCTACTCAGGAGACATCTGAGGATTGTGGTTTAAAGCCAACCTAGGCACTAAAGTCCGTGAGACTCTTATCTCCAATTAACCACTAGAAAAGCATAAGTAGCACTGTAACTCAAGAGGTAGAGGGGTAGCCTTGAGCTGAAGACCTCAGGGACAGGGACCAGGCCCAGAGCTCAAGCCCCATAACAAGAGATTAAAAAAAAAAAAAAAGTATGGGGCCGGGAGTTTGGCCTAGTGGTTAAAGTGCTTGCCTAGCACGCATGAAGACCCGGGTTCGATTCCTCGATACCACATACATAGAAAAAAGCCAGAAGTGGTGCTGAGGCTCAAGTGGTAGAGCTCTAGCCTTGAGAAAGTCCAAGGACAGTGCTCAGGCCCTGAGCTCAAGCCCGACATTCAAAGGGAGTGGGGTGGGGAGAAGAACTTTGAATGAGCTCAGGTGTCCCAAAGTTACTGTCAAATGTAACCTATAACTATAATCTTCAAGGGTGATTAAGACATGAGAGGGGTCCACAAAAAGCCACTGATCTATAGGCATTCAAAAGACCCTCAGCAAGGAAACAATCCACAACAGCTTTCTCAGGATACACAATTAATAAACCTGTTAAAAATGCAAATTCAAGAGTTATTCATGTTGGTACACACCTGCAATGCCAACTATGTGGGAGGTAGAGGCAGGAAGATCACAGTCTGAGGTTGGTCCCACAAACCAAACCAAACACTATGTGCTAGACAAAAAAATATCCAAAAAGGACTGGTGGTATGGCTCAAATGGCAGAGTACTTACTTAGGAAACTAAAGACCTCAGAATGAACCACAGTACAGTCCCCCAAAATGCCTATTCTAGGTTCCCCTTCCCAGAAATTCCAACTTAAGATTCAACTGGGGGGCCGGGAGTTTGGCCTACTGGTTAAAGTTCTTGCCTAGCATGCATGAAGACCCGGGTTCAATTCCTTGGTACCACATACATAGAAAAAAAAGCCAGAAGTGGTGCTGAGGCTCAAGTGGTAGAGCTCTAGCCTTGAGAAAGTCCAAGGACAGTGCTCAGGCCCTGAGCTCAAGCCTAGGACTGGCAAAAAAAAAAAAAAAAAAAGGGGGGGGGGCTGGGAGTTTGGCCTAGTGGTAGAGGGCTTGCCTAGCATGTGCGAAGACCAGGGTTCGATTCCTTGGTACCACATACTTAGAAAAAGCCGGAAGTGGTGCTGAAGCTCAAGTGGTAGAGCTCTAGCCTTGAGAAAAATCCAAGGACAGGGCTCAAGCCCAGGACTGGCCAAAAAAAAAAAAAAATTCAACTGGATCAAGGAATCTTTATTTTTAACAAGTAACCCACCTGATGCCCTGAAAAAACACTCGATTATTTGGAAAATGAGGAAGCCCCTTCCTCATTGAAGTCTTTCCTGTCCTGAGTTACTTCAAAGACTGGCAGATACCACCAACAGTTTATGTCCCAGCCAAATCAAGAGTTTTGTGGCCGAGGATGGAAGAGAGTCCCATGGGAAAGCTGATCTGATGAAAGCTGTCAAACCCACGTGGGAAGGAGAGATGGTAGGATCGGTGACATTCCCATCTCACCAGCTCAGGTGGGATTTCCTGGCCGTGTCAGCCATCCAGGGCTGGTGAGTCTAGATGCCTGGAGGAAATCTCAAGAGAGATTGGGGGGGGGGGGGGGGGACGGGGAGAGGAACTGAGAACTTTTAACACAGAGGCAGAGTGTGTGTGAACGGTCTTCCTGCGGGGTGGAGGAAGGGGAGGGCTGGGCCCAAGTCACGCTGGGTCCTTATAAGGAGGCGCCTCGCTCGGGTTCCTGGGCTGGCGCCGATCTGCCCCCCTACCCTTGGCCCCTTCAGTCTGACCTGGAGACACCCCCACGCTCTCTTCACCTCGACTGGGGTGTTCAGTCCTGACTCCACCTCTCGGCACGCTAAGAGGGAGCTCTCCGGCCTTTGTACCTCACCCCTCAGTCGTGGCCAGTGACCTCGAAATCCCTGGTAGCCAACCAAGGGGACAACTCCTTCCTCGGCCCCGGCCCTCGGCTCTCCTGTCTCGGGCTCGGAGCCCCACGTGTCTTCCCGGGGCCCGGACCCGGGAGAAGCCCCTGCTCGCCTCTTCCTCGGCAGGGCGGCCCCCCACCCGGCTCCTGGCCCCGGGCCCGGCTCCCGCGCGTCGCCCCTCGGGGCTCACCCTAGCGCCGCCGTCCTTAGCCCGGTACTGCGTCCGGGAGAACTCCTCCAGCAGCTCCGCCAGCCCCGGCTCCGGCGGCGGCGGGTGGCCCGAGGAGGCCGAAGTCCCCGCCGAGGCGGCGGCGGCGGCGGCCCCAGCGCCGGCCATGGCACAGCCTCGCGGCGCCCCTCAAGGTTCTTCTGCCCGGCCCATGGCACGCGGCGGCACCGACTCCGACTCTGGAAGCTCCCGAACCGCCTCAGCCGCCGCCTTCTTCTCCCACTTCCGGCCCCGCCCCACCTCGCCGGATGTTTACTTCCGGACATAGCCAATCAGAGCTCAGGACTCGCGCCCAGCCCACGAAGGCCCGCCCTCCCCTGACGCGGAGTGATCCGAGTGGACTCGAGGAGGGAGAAGCCGCCTCTGCCTGAGGCCCGCGCCCCGCCCATGGGGCCCTCGCCCCGCCCCCCGGGCCCACGCCCCGCCCCTGGCAGAGGCCCGCGCCCCGCCCCCCGGGGTTTCCCTTGGGGAAGCCGGGCTGAACCACCGGGGCCGCCGGCGGGAGGGGCAGCGAGGAAAGGAGTAGGAAGGAACCATCGCGAAGAACCCGAGGGAGCGTGGAGTAAACCATTGCAGAGGGGGGAGGCAGCCGAGGACGGCGTTGGGGGCTCCTGACCCGTCCGCCCTGTTCTCCCGCAGGCTCTTCTCGGTTTCAGTAGACTGTTTGAAACATTGCTAGTCCTGGGGAAATAAAGCAGGAGTCAATCCTTCACCTGTGAGCCTAATAACCAGACCACAGGTGAAATTACTTGGGATAAACATTTTATAGAAAAAAATATATAAATATATTATATACTATATATAATATATATTATAAATATATAATATATAAAAATATAATATAAATTATAAATATATAATAAAAATATAATATAAATTATAAATATATTATATAAAAATATAATATATTTTATATATAATATGTATTATATATATATATAACCAGCACTCTAGAAGCCACCTGGGCAAGAAAGTTCTTGAAACCCTTATCTCCAGTTATCCACCAAAAAAGTTAGAGGTGCAGCTGTGTGAGTGGTAGACTGCTAAGCCTTGACTATGAAACTTCAGGGAGCAAGACCAAGCCCTGAGTTCAAGCTCCAGGACCAGCACAAACAAAGCAAGACCCCCCCCCCAAAAAATCAATGTTAACCTTTAATTTTTGTTCTTTTTGATTTTTTTTTAATTTTAGAGATAGGCCGGGAGTTTGGCCTCGTGGTAGAGTGCTTGCTTAGCATGCACAAAGACGCAGGTTTGATCCCTCAGTACCACATATATAGAAAAAAGCCAGAAATGGTGCCCTGGCTCCAGTGGCAGAGCTCTAGCCTTGAGAAAAGTCCAAGGACAGTGCTCAGGCCCTGAGCTCAAGGACCAGGACTGGCAAAAAAAATTTTAAAAATGCACGAATTTAATTTTAGAGACAGAGTTTCACTGTTACCCTCACTGGCCTTGAACTTCTAAACTGTACAACCTCCTGCCTCAGCCCCACACGTAGCTGGGACTACAGGTATATATCACTGTGTACAGTCCAAACCAGTTCTATTTCTATACAGAGTACATGCAGTAAAATGCACCCACTTTGCATATGTGATAAGTGTTGCCAAATTATAAAATCACCTCCATAATCACGGTATCAAACATTTGTATCACCCCTTCACAGGAAGGTCCCTGCTGGGTCTCCTCTCTATCAACCTCACGCATCTCTATCCCCAGCAACGAGTGCTTTGCTTTCTGTCACTAGACATTTCTATAAACAGAATCATACAACGTGTACTTTCTGCATCTGGCTTCTTCAGCAGAGCTAATTTTGGTTTTAATTTGCATATCCCTGATTAATGAAGTTAATCACCTTTTGCTACATTTATTGCTAGTTTGAATATACCTTTTCATGTGAATGTCTTTTGCTCACTTTTCTACTGACTTGTTAGTATTTTTTAAGTGATTTGTAGAAGTCATTTGGCTATTCTGTTTTGGAGTTTTTTTTGTGTGTGGGTTATGGGATTTGAACTCTGGGCCTAGGCATTGTCCCTGAGCTCTTTAGCTCAAGGCTACCACCCTACCCTTTGAGTCACAGCGCCCCTTCCCGTTTTCTAGTGATGAATTGGAGATGAGAGATAAAGGGTATTTTGGGTTGAACCTAGCAGGTACACACTCCAGGCAGGTACTCTTATTACTTAAACCTTTTTTTTTGGGCTGAGCTTGGGGCTTGAACTCAGAGCCTGAGTGCTGTCCCTAGGCTAGCACTCTACCACTTGAGCCACAGCACCACTTCTAGATTTTTCTGAGTAGTTTGCTGGAGATGAGAGTCTCATGGACTTTCCTGCCTAGGCTGGTTTCAAACTGCAGTCTTCAGATCTCAGCCTTCTGAGTAGCTAGGATTACAGGTATAAGCCACTAGTACCCTACTTGAACCTTTAAAAAAAATATATTGCTATAATAAAGGTGTTATAGGGGGGAGGGAAATGGGTACCAAGACATGTGAAAGGGTATCAATGTATGTGAATTAATGCACCTTCTATCTGGCAAATATCATGTAACCCTTTTACTAATTACAATAAAAAAATTTTAAAAAATAAAGGTGTTATACAGAGGGGATACAGTGACATAAGTTAGGTAATAAGTACATTTTTTTTTTCTTTTTGGCCAGTCCTGGGCTTGAGCTCAGGGCCTGAGCACTGTCCTTGGATTTTCTCAAGGCTAGAGCTCTACCACTTGAGCCTCAGCACCACTTCCGGCTTTTTTCTATGTATGTGGTACCAAGGAATCAAACCCGGGTCTTCATGCATGCTAGGCAAGCACTTTAACCACTAGGCCAACCTCCCGGCCCCATGAGTACATTTCTTATTAGTCACCCCTTCCCTTGCTCTTTGTTTTTCCCCTCCTGTCCTCACCCACAAGTTGTATAGTTCGTTTTCCATGTAGTGTCCAGTTAATACCATTGTTGCATTTATACTTGAACAGTTTTTGCCCTGTTTCTTTCTGAGGTGGCACGCCAATTTTGTCTGGGCCAGCCAGGATCAACACCTTATTTCACTTCCTGCTGTAGCTGGCACGGCAAGAATGTGCTACCATGCCCTGCTATTAGTTGAGATGGAGTCTTGCAAACATTTTCAATGGCTGGCCTGGAACACAATCCATTATGCCTGTGCCTTTTCAACCTGCGCCTTTTGATAAACAGAAGTAGGTTGTTTTTTGCTTGTTTGTTTGAAAAGTAGTTACTTTTTTTCCAGTCCTGGGGTTTAAACTCAGGGCCTGAGCACTGACCTTGGGCTTTCTCAAGACCAGAGCTCTACCCCTTGAGCCACAGCACCACTTCCGGCTTTTTTCTATGTATGTGGTACCAAGGAATCGAACTCGGGTCTTCGTGCATGCTAGGCAAGCACTTTAACCACTAGGTCAAACTCCCGGCCCCCAATAGTTACTTTTAATGTAACCCAATTCACTCATCATTTTTTCTTTTCTTTTTCATTTTTCTTCATTCTCTGTGTCTGTGTGTGTGTGTGTGTGTGCACACCTGCCAGAGCTGGAATTTGAACTCAAGGCTTTACAGTGTCACTTGGTTTCTCCTATTCTCAGGGCTGGTGCTCTACCACTTGAGTCATACCTCCCACTTCTTGCCTTTTTATTGGTTAAGTGGACATAGAGTCTGGTTTTTTTGTTGTTTTTTTTTCTCGGCTGCTTCTGAATCTCAGCCCTGTAGCTCTCAGCTTCCTGAATAGTTAAGATTACAGGCATCAGCGCTTAGGTATACCGGCTTTTCATCTTCCTATGTTCCCTCCTTTTCTTCTTTCTTCCTTCCTTCCTTATTCTCTTTCTCTGTTTCTTTATGAAATAAACAAGAACGTTTATTAGAGAAGGAAAGTGCTTCTAATAGAGAGCTTTTTGTCGGGGTCCTTCGTCCCCGGGGTCCCCCTCTACTAGTAGGGGGATGGGGAAAAACACACCCCAACCAGGCCAAGCTGCGAGAGGAAGGGGCCCACTGTCCTCCCGCACCCAGCCTTCTTACCCCAGAGCACCAACAGAGACGCCACGCAGCTTCATCAAGGCAGGAAGATCTCTCTTTATTCCCTCGATCCCTCCTCCTTATATTGGGAGAGGGAGCCTATCAGTATACAAGATGGACAGGACAAAGAGATCCATGTGTTTTATCCCTACTACAAGCCTCAGCAGAAAGTTATTAGACACGGCGTTACTCGGCCCCCAGCACTTTTCATCTCTAGGGAGTGAATGAATACATCCCATAGTTTTTCTGTTGAGATGGAGTCTCCCGAACTTTTTGCTGGAGCTGGGCTTAATCTTCTTACCGAGTGCCAGTGGCTCACACCTATAATCCTAGCTACTCAGGAATCTGGGATATGAGAATTGTGTTTCAAAGCCAGCCTAGGCACAAAAGTCCATAAGACTCTGATCTCCAGTTAACCACCAGAAAATAGGAAGTGGCACTGTGGCTCAAAGTGGTAGAGTGCTGGCCTTAAGCCAGAGATCTCAGGGACAGCACCTAGGCTTTGAATTCAAGCCTCTTGACCAAAAAGAAAAAAAGGGACCGGGAGTTTGGCCTAGTGGTAGAGTGCTTGCCTAGCATGCACGAACATCCAGGTTCGATTCCTCAGTACCACATACATAGAAAAAAGCTGGAAGTGGTGCAGTGGCTCTAGTGGTAGAGCTCTAGCCTTGAGAAAGCCCAAGGACAGTGCTCAGGCCCTGAGTTCAAGCCCCAGGACTGGCAAAAAGAAAGAAAGAAAAAGAAAGAAAGATGAACATATTATTTGTCAGTAATATGATTGCTAAATTCCATTTGTTTGATTTATATTTCTTTGTATTTCACTCATTCATCTGGGCATGGTAGCATGATTTGTATTTCTTTATATTTCACTCATTCATCTGGGCATGGTAGCATGATTTATATTTCTTTGTATTTCACTCATTCATCTGGGCATGGTAGCATTTGCCTATAACCACAATACTCAGGAGACTGAGGCAGAATTTCAGGCCAACCTGGGTTATATAGTGACATTCTTGCGTTTTAAGCCAGCCCGGGTTTTATAGTGACATTCTCAGGGGGAAAATTATCTATTTGAATAGTTCTCCAATTTGATATACAATGAGGTTCATTTGCTTAATTTTCTTTTTTTTCTTTTTTTGGCAGTACTACCATTTCCACCTTGTGCAAGCGAAGCACTCTGTGGCAAGACTCACACCATTAGTTCCTTTTGCTTTCATTATTTTCAATCTTGCTCTCTGTCCCAACTAATGCATGCTTACCATGATTCTCTTGAGTTGTGAAGGATTACGGGCCTGAGCTACCACAGCTGGCCTCATTTGTTTCATTTGCCTTTCCCCCCCTCTGTACTCAGAGACTGACATTCTTTATAGAAGTACAGATCATTAGTTTTGGCTGGAACTGCTCCAGTCTTCTAACCTAGGGATAGAGAGATGGTGAAATACATATTTGGTCTTTGTCCCAGTGTCTTGGTACATAGGTACTAGAATCCTTGTCGTTGCTTAAACCCTAACAGTCTCTTTGAGCACTGATGAGGTACTGTGTGGATCGTAGCTCTTAAGTAGTAGCGTCAGGACTGGGGCTGGTCACTGGGAAGACAAGCAGGATGAGAAGTTTGGGACTTGCTGCTTCATCTCCCAGCCTCCAGAGCAGAACGAGGTTAAGGATAAGTTAGTCACCAATGGCCAACAATTTAATCAATCATGCCTATAAAAGGATTCCTGCATGAAGGGACCCCTTTCTTGACTTCCCAAAATCCACCCACTCTAGGCATTTCTGGACTTTATGACAAAGGACTTGACCTGAGGCAGGGGCTGCAGAATCTCTGATAACAGCTCAGATTACAAGAGCAGCTAAACCAGGTGGAGTTACCAGAATTCCCCCCACCCCACCCCCCTTGGCCTGCCAGGGAATTCCCTCCCCTTCGTTTGTCGTCAGAGCAGTGCACCAGAAGCCCACCGAGATGATAGGTCAGTTCAAACAGCAAAGGTGTCAGTGGTTGCCCCAGCCATCAATCAACCATGCTGAATTCCATTGGCCACCTGTGTATGGCCAGCCCAACCACATGGCTGGGGCCTATAAAAGTAGCCTCTAAGATCAGGCGGGTCGCTCTCTCACTCACATCTTAGAGGCTCCCCTGACTGGTCAGTATGATTCTCGATGCTAGGCGCAGAATAAAACTCTGTTTAACTTAACTTCCAAATTCTGCTTTTGTGTCAGACTCGTTCCTTTGATCACGGACCCTAACACTGCACAACATCCCAAAGGACAGGCTTCTTAGAGAAAGCTTCGTGAATATGGGCAAGCTCTGTGGGTATCCAGAGAGGGCACACATGCCCTGTGGACAGCCCCCTGCTCCCCCTCCCCCACATCATGGTATCCTTCATAATAGATGGTACTTATGAATTGATTAAACCTCTGTGAGGGAGGGGATTCTTGATTTATAGCTAGTGGATCCTAAACTCAAGAGAATATCCTGGGTTTTATGATTAGCTTTGAAAACGGGAAGGTACAGTTATGGGGAACTGAACCTCAACTTGAGGGGAATCTGACATTATCTCCAGACAGCCTCAGAAAAAGTCAGTCTGTTCATGTTTTCTCCCTAGGCATGTGGGGAGCGCCCCCCCTCACCCCCACACTTCAGGTCAGAGAAGTCTTCTGTGTTGATTGGGATTATGGAAGCAAAGGGCAGCAGAAACTGTTGTTTCTCTATTCACCCAACTTCTTAATCTTCGGGTTTGCATCGGATCTCAATCAGACTCCTACAGGGTTGATTAAAATGGGAGGGGACCGCCAAGGCCGCACATCTGAGGCTCCAGGTTGAAAATTGCTGCCCTGGAGGCAGTGCTTCGGCTTCACCAATATCAGATGATGGGCAATTTTTGTCCCCTGAGTCTGCCTCCTCCCCACTGAGTGGGACAATAATCTCGGGCTCCTGAGGAGGATTAGGTGGTGGTGATGCAAATCAGGTAGCAGGGGGCTGGCGATGTAACTGGCAGCTGGTGAAACGATCCACGAAGGACTCTCAATACCAACTGCTCACACTTGTGACTAGAACATACTCGGATGCCAGGCACCTTGTGGAGTGCATTCATATGAAAACTCATTTACTCTTTGGTTTAATGACTCTAGTTTGCATTTAGGGACATTGGGGCAAGGAGGGGGTAGAGTGAGGGCTGGTGCAGCCAGGAGTCAGCCAGTCTCAGTAACCAGGTAGGCTGAGGCCTGCAGCCACGTTCCTTTCCCAGTGCCACATTGCCCCAGTATGGGTGCTAACTGGGTGGAGACCTTGCTTCATGTCTGCAACACACATTCCTCAGTCCTGTGTGGGGCTTGGGCTACAGAGATTAATCAACCAACCCTCTCCCGCACCCTCTTCTCAATATGTTGACTTAGGGAAAGAATCCAGCATTCCAGGGAGGTTCAATGCATGATGGATAAATGAAAAGTGTGTGTATGTGTGTGTGTGTGTGTGTGTGTGTGTGTGTGTGTGTGTGTGACTGGGGCTTGAACCCAAGGCCTGGGTGCTGTCCTTTAGTTTTTTCATTCAGGGCTAACACTCTACCATTTGAGCCACAGTCCTACTCCCAGCTTTTTGCTGGTTAATTGCAGATAAGAGGTTCTTGGATTTGTCTGCCTGGGATGGTTTTGAACTGTGATCCTGAAGACGTCAGCTTTCTGAGTAGCTAGGATTACAAGCATAAGCCAATGGCATCCAACAGCAGGATAGATTCCTGATCCCCACCCCAGGCCAAGATACTGCATGAGCATTGGGCTGTCAGGGGATTTTGATGCACGGCTTGAATACAAAGTACACCGACAGACACTCATTAAAATTAGGTGGGTTAAATATGCTAGTGGGGTAGTAAAAAGGCAAGGCGAGACTAGTGGGTATACCCAAGTGAACTCAATCATTTTAATCCTACAGTGTTAAAATCTGCTGTCCATTATTGCAAAACACCAAAACAACCTTGACATAATGTAAGAAGAGAAAAAGTTCATCTTGGTTCACAATTTCAGCAACTTCAGTCCTTGATCTGTTGGTCTGTAATGTCTGGATCTGCTGAGAAACAGTACATAGTGGTGAAGGTACCTTCCAGAAGCTTGTTCCTCCTGGCAAGAAGCAAAAGTGAAAACTAGATGAGCCCAGGATGCTACACCCTCCACAGGAGGTAGGCGCCCATAGGCCCCACCTCTTAAAGGCTCTGTGACTTTCCACTAAGGACCAAGCATTCAGTTATGACTGTTAGGGTCCATGATCAAAGGAACGAGTCTGACACAAAAGCAGAATTTGGAAATTAAACAGAGTTTTACCCCGTGCCGAGCATCGAGAATCATACTGGCCAGCAAGAGAGCGACCCTGCCTGATCTTACAGGCTACTTTTATAGGCCCCAGCCATGTGGTTGGGTAGCCTATGTCAGGAAGCACTTGGTTCTCCTGCTTTAGTCTCCCATGAGCTGGGATAGCAGGCGGGCTGAGGCACACTCAGCTAGCACATTGACTTGCTGGGGTTGAAGAGTTTCAGGGAGATGAGGAAAGCACACCTCTGTGTGTGTGCTTAAGAACATTGTCACCACTGGTGGCTCATGCTGTCATCCTAGCTATGCAGGAGGCTGAGATCTGAGGATTGAATTTGAAACCCAGCCCAGGCAGAAAAGTCCCCGTGAGACCCTAATCTCCAATTAACCAAAACTGGAAGTAGTGCTGTAGCTCAAAGTGGTAAAGCACTAGCTTTGAACAAAGGAGCTCAGGGACAGCACCAGGCCTGGAGTTCAAGCCCTACAACTAAGATAGAGAGGGGGAGGGGGAGGGGAGGGGGAGGGGAGGGGGAGGGGGAGGGGAGGGAGAGGGAGAGGGAGAGGGAGAGGGAGAGAGAGAGAATCATTTCCAGATCAGATGAACTAAGGGGAGAAAACTTCTCTACAGTATGGATATGTAAACGGCACCATCCCACAGGCTGGACCTGAATGGAGGAAACGTCCCTCTTCCTGGCTGCCTTCTTTTCCCTCCCTCTCCTGCTTCTCCTTCCTGGCTTCCATAAGGTCAAATAGTTTCTTCCTTCCTCAAGTGGTTTTCTTGTATATTTTGTCACACAAATGATATAAGTAACATAAAGTAAAGCTATTTGTAGCAACAACTGCAAAGGCCTACTTAGCTGCTTTAGTAAAAGACTCAACTTACAACAAGCGGGAATGGTAAACACTTGTAATTCTAGCTACTCGGGAAGCAGAGGCAGGAAGATTGCAGGTTCAAGGCCTTAACTGGGCAAAGTTAGTGAGGCACTACCTCAAAAGTAAAGTACAAACAAAAGAGCTGAGAGCATGGTTTAAGTGATAAAGTGCTTGCCTAACAAGTATGAGAGCCTGAGTTCCATCCCCAGTACTGGAAAAACAACCTTGAAACAATGAAAAGACAGAACACTTACGACTGTGAAAAGCAGGCATGAAACGTTAAGAGGAATAAAATTTCCAGGCATTGGTGACTCACACCTGTACTCCTAGCTATGCAGGGGATTGACATCTTGAGGAATAAAGGTTCAGGGTCAGGGCCGGGAGTTGGGCCTAGTGGTTAAAGTGCTTGCCTAGCATGCATGAAGACCCGGGTTCGATTCCTTGGTACAACATATAGAAAAAAGCCGGAAGTGGTGCTGAGGCTCAAGTGGTAGAGCTCTAGCCTTGAGAAAGTCCAAGGACAGTGCTCAGGCCCTGAGCTCAAGCCCAGGACTGGCAAAAAAAAAAAAAAAAAAAGGTTCAGGGTCAGCACAGGCAAATAAATCTGACACTTAAAAAAAAAATTGCCTGTTCCAGGGCTTGAACTCAGGGCCTGAGCATTATCCTCAGGCTTTCTCAAGAGAGAACTTTGCCACTTGAGCCACAGCACCGCTTCAGGGTTTGTGATACCAAGGAATCGAATCTGGGTCTTCATGCATGCTAGGCAAGCACTCTTACCCCCTAGGCCAAACTCCTGGCCTCTGAGACATTTTTATCTTCAATTAGCCAGCAAAAAGCTAGAAGTACAGGTGTGGCTCAAATGGTTACAGCACCAGCCTTGAACAAAAAGATCAAGCCAGAATGATGAAAGGCTTGGGGGTGGGAGTGTGGCTTAGTAGTAGAGTGTTTGCTTAGCATGCATGAAGCCCTGGGTTCACTCCCTCAGTGCCACATAAACACAAACGCTGGAAGTGGTGCTGTAGCTCAAGTGGTAGAGTGTTAGTCTTGAGCAAAAGAAGCTCAGGAACAGTGCCTAGACCCCGAGTTCTGGGTTCAGGCTCTAGTATTGCCCTTCCACCAACAAAACAAAACAACACAGGCCAGTAGTTTGGCCTAGTGGTAGAGTACTTGCCTAGCATGCATGAAGACCTGGATTTGATTCCTTTGTACCATATACATAGAAAAAAGCCAGAAGTGGTGCTGAGGCTCAAGTGGTAGAGTTCTAACCTTGAGAAAGTCCAAGGACAGGTCCTGAGCTCAAGCCCAGGAAGACTGGCAAAAAAAAGCCAAAAAACACCTAATATATATGACAAAATTAATATATTTCTTCATTGGTGTAACTTGAGTGTTGGAGACTTTAAATCCCTTGAGTCCACATAAAATAAACTTAATTTTCGGACAAAGGGATACTGGCATGTTAACAGTTAATAAATCAACTAATTTATTCACTTATTTTGCCAGTCCTGGAGCCTGAACTCAGAAACTCAGGGGAGGGCTTGGGCACTTATTACTTATTACAATGGTTGAAATAGGCCATGCTTAATGTCTCATGCCTATAATCCCAGCTATTCAGGAAGTGAAGCTTCCAGGCCAATATGGGAAGACAGTTATTAAGACCTCAGCTCATCAGGGATTCATGCTTGTAATCCAAAAAGTCCCTAAGACTCTTACCTCCAATTAACCACCAAAAGAAATGAAAGAAAGAAAGCCAGACCAGGCACTAAAGTCCTTCAGACTCTGGGCCTGGGTGTTGTCCTTGAGCTCTTCAGCTCAAGGCTACCACCCTACCCCTTGAGCCACAGGGCCACTTCTACTTTTCTAGTGGTTAATTGGAGATAAGAGTCTCACAAACTTTAGTGCTGGGGCTGGCTTTGAACTCAGGAACTGAGTACTGTCCTTGGGCTTTCTCAAAGCTAGAGTTTTACCACTTGAGCCCCAGCACCACTTCTGGCTTTTTCTATGTATGTGGTACCAAGGAATCGAACCCAGGTCTTCGTGCTACCAAGGAATCGAACCCAGGTCTTCGTGCTTGCTAGGCAAGCATTCTACTACTAGCCCAAACTCCTGGCCCCAGATATTCTTTTATTTCAAAAACTGCAGTATAGCAGGTCACGGTGGCTCATGCCTGTAATACTAGCTAGTCAGGAGGCTGAGATCTAAGGATTGCAGTTCAGTCCTTACTGACTCTATAAAGCAATGAGACCCTTTTCTCCAATTATCTCCAATTAATCGCCAGAAAACAGGAAGTGGGACTGTGGCTCAAAGGTAGGGTGATAGCTTTGAGTTGAAGAGCTCAGAGACAATGCTTAGGCCCAGAGATCAAGGCCCCAGACAAAACAAAACCAAAACAACCTGCAATGGTAAGAATGTTAGAGAGGCTGATAAAGATGCATGGTATACATAAATGGACTTGTTAAATTGAAACCCCTTTGTATAACTACTTGAAGATTATTTTTTTTGTGCCAGTCTTGAGGGCTTGAACTCATGTGCCATCCCTGAGCTTGTTTTGCTCAAGATTATTAGTGGTTTTGGAGGCCTGACTCATTTGGTAGAACACCAGCCAAGGAGCAAAATGTCAGGCACCAGTCGCGGACGGAAATGTAGTGTCGGCTCCGCGGTGTACAGCATCCTTCCAAGATGGCAGAGGTGGAGGAGACACTGAAGCGACTTCAGAGCCAGAAGGGCGTGCAGGGCATCATCGTGGTGAGTGCAGAAGGCATTCCTATCAAGAGCACCATGGATAATCCCGCCACTACGCAGTATGCCAACCTCATGCACAACTTTATCTTGAAGGCTCAGAGCACCGTGCGTGAGATTGACCCCCAGAATGACCTGACCTTCCTTCGAATTCGTTCCAAGAAAAATGAAATTATGGTTGCACCAGATAAAGACTATTTCCTGATTGTGATTCAGAATCCAACAGAATAAGCCACTCTTGGCTCCCCGTGTCATTCCTTAACTTAATACCCTCCAAGAATTCTAGTGTCAATCATGTCAGCTGACCAGCACATAAAGATCACTGTAGATCCCTGTGAACCAATAGAGATCACCGTACATTCCTCATAAGCCAATCCAGTGGCCAAGGATGGGCTGGCAGCTCCCCCTAGCACCACCACCAGAGAGAGGAGACCCCCAGAGGTGCCTCCCCTTCCAGGCTTTGGAGCAGCAGCTTATGAGAAGCCCATACCCAGCTTCTGACCTTCAGTTCCCTGTTGTCCTTGGAAAAGGTTGTTCTTTCTTTAACTAAAAATAACCAAGCCGCTTAAAAAAAAAAATGTCAGGCACCAAGTTCGAGTCCTGGTCTCAGAGCAACAAAAAAAATAAATAAAAGTGAAAAGGCTAACCCTTCATCTCTTGAGTTATCACTCTACTCGCAGATTTTTGATGGTTGATTGGAAAAAAGAGTCTCACAGACTCTCCTTGCTGGCTCTTTGAACTGTGATTGACAGGATACAGCCCCCTCCCTCCTGAATGATCCATTTTCTTTTCTAGCTCCTATCCCCCATCTGTAATGTAGGAGATAGTGTAGGAGACACTCCTAGGTTTCCAACTCAGCATCCTGGAATAGAATCCTCCAGACCCTGAGTTCAAGCCCCACCACACACACACACGCTAAAACACGGTTGTTCTGTTTGTTTCTTTCAAGGCCATTAGAAACAAACAGCTCCCAGCAGATATCACCATTATATATTTATTTTTGCCAGTCTTGAGGCTTGAACTCTGGTCTAGGTGCTGTCCCTGAGCTTCTCTGTGGTCAAGGCTGGCGCTCTACCACTTGAGTCACAGTTTCTGGCTTTTTCTGGATAGTTTATTGGAGATAAGAGTCTCATGGACTTTCCTGCCATGGTTGGCTTCAAACCACAATCTTCAGATCTCCTGAGGGGTTAGAATTACAGGCATGAGCCACTGGTGGCTGGCTTCTCACCACTATTTCTTGATAAAGTGGATTTCCCCAGTAATGTCATTATCTCAGAAAAAGACATTAGGCAATCTAACATGATTTTATTTTCTCAGAGAGATAAAAATGTTAGCAGACCTGTCCCTGTGTGCGTCCAGTGTCTGGGACTCACTAACGGATTATTTTACAGACAAGCATATACACATGTGAAGTGAGGGGCTTCATTTGTTCACACTGTAGCTGAAGAAGAAACAAAGTTCCAGAAAGCACAAGTGCAAGGTCGTGGAGATGGCAGCAGTAGACAGGCGTCTGGGCTCCCACCCAGCTCATCTTCTCAGATCCTCAGCCACAGGCTGATCTCCAGAAGGAAAAGAAGGCGCGCAAAGCCATTCCCTCGGCCGTCCTGTGCCCACTTCATGCCAGGCGCGGAGCGGAGAGGGGAAACCACAGTTCCCCGGCCCCTGTCTCTGGGTCCCTTGGTACTCACCTGGGTCCCAGGCCCCGGCCCAGCCGCGTGCGCTGGTGGCCCAGGAGTCCTGGGCACAGGCGCTGGCTGGGGTGGGGGGTGAGCCTGGGGTTCCCTCTTCCCAGGAGACTCCGGAAACCCTCAACACCTCCAAGGCCCAAATGACCGCAAGCGTCATGGCGCGACCTCAGGCACTGCCGGTGATTTCGTTCCAACAGCGTCAGGCTGGGTCCCCTCTCCGTTCCCACGGGCTGTGTGGGGATCCAAGCTGGGGCTGAGAAGGGAGTCCGGGCAATCAGGGGTGCTCGTGGAGAGGGTTCCTGGGACGAAGCGTCCCTCCCCAGGTCCGCTCGGCTCTGCCGGCCCGCGGGAGCGCGCCAGGCAGCGCGCGCAGAGCGCGAGCGCGCGCCTGGCCCCGGGAGCGCGCGCCGGGAGAACCCGAGCAAGATGGAGGCCGCGCGCAGGCCGCCGCCACCTGGGCCCAGCCAGCCGCAGCTCGGAGCGCCGAGCCCCGGCGCCTAGGCCGTGCCAGCCCCGGACCTGCTGCCCCGGACCGGGCCCAGGTGGGTCTTCCCGCCCCGGTCCCCTCCGGCCGCAGCCTCCGCGCGCGTCCGGCCTGGGCACAGGGCGGGCACCCCCCACACCCGGCCGCTCCCGGCGCCCCGGAGCGCCTCTGCCCGCCTCGGCCTGAGGCCCCGGCCGCCCCGCTCCCCGCGTGTCTCCTGGGCCCAGGAAGCCCCCACCCCAGCTCGCACCCAGCCAGAGTGAGCGGGGCGCCCGCACCCCGCCCGGGGTCCGGACCCTGCAACCTCAGCCCCCCAATTCCAGCCCAGCGTCGCCCTAACTCGGCCACCTTGCCCTCGATCCGCGCACCCCAGCCCGGCGGCCCCCGCCCTCCTGCCGCCCCTCCCGCAGCCCCTGCCAGTCCCTACCCCTAACACCAGCGCCCCCCCACCCCCCGCGCCCACCCCGTCCTCCCGCCCGGCTCCCGGGCTCCCGTCCCCTCCAACTCCCCGGGAGCGCTCCCGACCCCCCCTGCAGATCCCTGCCCCCGACCCCCCCCCGACCTCCTCAGGGCCCTTGCCTCGCCCCTCCCCCAACTGGAGGTCGTGGCCGGGCCCCCAGGACGCGGCCCCCACGCCAGCCCCCGGCCGCCCGCGCTCGCCGGGGCCGGGGCTCAGGGCGGCCTCTCGCGTGCGTCCCCAGCTCCCGGCGGCCCCAGGTCGGTGTCCGTGGTCGCGGAGGTCGGTGGGTCCCGGGCCGGCGGCCCCCGGCTGCCAGCCGCGCGCCCCGCCCCCGGGCACCATGCTGCCCTCGCAGGAGGCCTCCAAGCTCTACCACGAGCACTACATGCGGAACTCGCGGGCGATCGGCGTGCTGTGGGCCATCTTCACCATCTGCTTCGCCATCATCAACGTGGTGGTCTTCATCCAGCCCTACTGGGTGGGCGACAGCGTGAGCACCCCCAAGCCTGGCTACTTCGGCCTCTTCCACTACTGCGTGGGCACCGGGCTGGCGGGCCGCGAGCTCACCTGCCGGGGCTCCTTCACCGACTTCAGCACCATCCCGTCCGGAGCCTTCAAGGCGGCCGCCTTCTTCGTGCTGCTGTCCATGGTTCTGATCCTCGGCTGCATCACCTGCTTCGCGCTTTTCTTCTTCTGCAACACCGCCACGGTCTACAAGATCTGCGCCTGGATGCAGCTCCTGGCAGGTAGGGAAGGGGCGCGCGCGTGGCGCCCCGGGAACGGGGGCTGAGATGGGGAGACTCCTTGGAGGAGTCAGAGGACGATTCTTCTCCACCCCGGGCGGCGCTTGGGGAGCTGTTGTTGAGACTCAATGACAGAGACAGACACCTTGGGACGGGGGTGGGGAGGGGGTGATGGGGCCTGGACATGAGGCTCGGTGCGCATTTGTTGATGGGCTGGCGTTCTGTTAGCGACACCGAGGGTCTCCGTTGGCCATCTTTGTGGAGACGTTGTTCTGAATGTGGTCCATGTGTTCTTAAATGTCCGTTATCCTGAAACACACACACACACATATACCACCACCACACAAGAGAGCGAATCTAGAGACCTGGCTTGGGCCGCTAACCTAAGCGACTTGGGTGTTCACTTTACTTTCTTGAAGCTTGGGTTCTTCATCTGTAAACCATCAGGGAAGATGGCAACAGGACAGGGCACAGTGTCTCTACCTGGTCTTAGAGCAAGACTCTATTGGTAGCCACCCTTCCAAGGAGACCCTGGCCCATGCAGGGAGGGTCTCATGCCACATCGGGGGAATGAGTCTCTCAGATCCTCTGGAATGTTTGTCTCAGACTTAGAGTCATCTTCTCCTCAGATTCGGAGAAGGACCTTTTGGGAATGAGAAATGCTGAGACAGTTTTCCAGGATCCATTAGGGTTCCTCCTCCCCCCCCCCACCCCCCCCCCCCGTCCATTTTTCGATTGAAGAGTGATTCTGAAGACTCAGCAACCTGGGCATTTGCCTAATTGCAGGCTTGGGGAAAGTGAGGCCAGGTGGGAAGAATACAGGGGGGCCAAGACAAAGCGGGGCCCTCCGGGGACGGAAGGAGAAGAGAAAAATCGGATAATCATGAATCAGAGATTTTTTTTTTCTTTTAATGGTAAGCACCTCAGAATGCTCAACAAGTGGTTAGCCCTCCCAAAGAGACTCCTGGGTAGAGGAGTTATATCCCTTCCTGGCGATTCCACGACTCAGGGCACTGCAGGAAGTTGGGGTCTCCGTTGATGGGAAGCCTCCATCTTTTCAGGGAGGAATGTGAATTTTGGAAATGACTTGATATTGCTCAGGGTCGTGTCTTGAGACCAGGACAAGTGATCAAAGTGGGAATTGACAATTGGGATGAAAGCCAAGGTCACCGGGCTAGTCTGCCTCCCCAAGAGGGCCTTTTCCAACACAGGGAAGATTTTCTCTCCCGTTGGAAGAACTTTTCGAGGTAGGAAATATATCTCCAGATCTGGACATTCGAGTGTCTTGTGTCAAATCCATCTCACCCCCCCCCATTCAACTTAGATGGGTGTCTTGTAGCATCTTCAAAGAGCACATAGAAGGCGATTTGCGAGATATGAGCTATTACTCTATTGTTTTCAGGAGAAACGATATTGTGTGTTTCCAGCGTATTTGTTGTCTTCCAAAGGCAAGCTGGAAAGAGTAGAGGCTGAGATGGACAGCCCTCCCAATTCATCTACTGTCATTTGGTGTCTACAGATGGGATCCTGACTCTTGGTCTTTAAATTCTCTGTAATCCCTGTGGGTTTGTTTAATCTTGGGATTTGCTTAACGGTTCAGTGACTTCCATGTAATCAGCAAAATCCAGGGATCGTAGCAATGACTCCTTCACCTTCCCCCTCACCTCCCTGTGTCTTAGGAAGAGGAATATGAGCTCACTCAGTCTCACTGCCATCAGGCCTAAAGCTGGGCTCTGTGATCCCTGACTCAGGGAATCCACCCTCCCTGGTGCTGCTGCCTCTGCTCTGAGGCACAGAAAAGTTGGCAGAGTTGAGGAGTTTGCTGCATTTTGCTCAAGGATATTTGAGCTCTCTGGGAGAGTGGAGGGCCAGAGGCCGGGTGGGAAGTTCTTGCCTGACTATCTTTGTCTCTCAGCACAGTGTTCAATAAAACCTTTTTGTTTAAATCTGTTTCCTCCTCTGGGAATGCCAGAACAGTTAGATTATTTGATCCAAAATATCTCTTTCAAGCTGGGCTCAGTGGCTCACGCCTGTAATCCTAACTACTCAGGAGGCTGAGATCTGAGGATGGTAGTTCAAAGCCAGCCCAGGTACTGAAAACCATGAGACTGTTATCCACTAGAAAACCAGACGTGGCCCTGTGGCTCAAGGGGTAGGGCAGTAGCCTTGAGCTGAAGAGCTTAGGGGCAATGCCCAGGCCCAGAGTTCAAGCTCCATGACAGACCAAAAAAATCTATCTATCTATCTATCTATCTATCTATCTATCTATCTATCTATCTATCTATCTATCTGAGCGAGAGAGAGAGAGAGAGAGAGAGAGAGATATCTTTCAGCCTTGTGGGGACCCCTAGAAAGTTCCATTCCAGAAGTGAGTGTCACTTGTTTTTAGAGGGACTCCAGAAGCAGCTAGGAGCTTTGTTTGTGTTGTATAGAAAGCCAAGTGCCTGCCATAGGATTCTTGTTCCTGTGAACTTTGATTCTAATGAACATTGGACCATTAAGAAAATACAAAGTGGTATTTATATGTCTTCTTTCTTCCTTTCTTTCTTTCTTTCTTTCTTTCTTTCTTTCTTTCTTTCTTTCTTTCTTTCTTTCTACCAGTCCTGGGGCTCGAACATAGGGTCTGAGCACTGTCCTTGGGCTTTCTTAAGGCTAGAGCTCTGCCACTTGAGCCAAGCACCAATTCTGGCTTTTTCTATGTATGTGGTACTGAGGAATTGAACCTGGTGCTAGACAAGCATTCTACCACTAGGCCAAACTCCCAGCCTTGTGTCTTTATTTCTTACCTGCTCTTGGATCATCCCTGTGCTAGGTGCTATAGTACTGAGCTACATGGGACATCACCCCGAGGACTTGGCCTGTGCAGTGCCATCCTGACAAAGCTTGCTCTCCCATTGGGTCAGCAGTCTTGCCCAGATCAATGACAGGAACTCAACTCACACTAGCCTAAATATATTAAAATAAAGAGCATTGGGTTTCTTGGCTCATATAATTTGCAAGTCAAGAGTGTCTGGCTTCAGGCAAGGATGGATCCAGATGCTCCAATACTATAAGGAATACAGCCCTTTTCTTTTCTTTTTCTTTTTTTTTTTTTGGTCTGAAAGTGAGATTCAAACTTAATATCTGACCTTTTTGCTCATTAGCTAATGCTCTACCACTTGAGCAGGGCCTCAAACCTCTTATTTTCTTTTTGTGTGTATGCGGGGGGGGGGGGGGGGGGTGTAGTGCCAGTCCTGGAACTCAAGGCCTTTCATGCTCACTGAGCATTTTTTTTTTTTTTTTTTGCCAGTCCTGGGCTTGAGCTCAGGGCCTGAGCACTGTCCTTGGACTTTCTCAAGGCTAGAGCTCTACCACTTGAGCCTCAGCTCCACTTCTGGTTTTTTTCTATGTATGTGGTACCAGGGAATTGAACCTGGATCTTTGTGCATGGTAGGCAAGCACTCTACTAGGCCAAACTCCCGGCCCTCGCTGAGCATTTTTGTTCAAGGTTAGCATTCTCCCGTTTGAATCCCCGCTCTGTTTCAGGCTTTTCACTGGTTGACTGGAGATAAGAGTTTCTCAGATTTGTCTGTGCAGACTGGGTTCCAACCACAATCCTCAGCTCTGTCTCCTGAGCAGCTGGGAATGCAGGCAGGTGCCTCAGACACTCGCTTGCTAGGTATTTCTTGGTTCCTCTTTATTGGCTTATCAAGTCCACTTCCCTCTTGAAGGTGACACATCAGGGCACTGGCAACCCCGAATGTACATCACTTCTGCTGTGGAAAAAAAGTACCATTCCAACCAAAGTTCTAGGGCTGCTTCTTACTGACCCAGCGTTTGCCAAGTGTCCGTATCTTAACGAATCATGAGAACTTTATTGCCCGTGCCATGTGCCCATCTCTGGAACAGCGTGTGAATTTAGCATGGAGAAAGGTCAATTCCTGCAGAGCAGATCATGCGTGATGACTGTTCCAGGAGGCAACCGTGGGTGAGCTGCCTGCAGGTGGGATTTCCCCTCTCCCTCTCCGCCCCTCCCAGACTGAGCACTGAGCACCGATGCATGCTGGGTTGATAGTGTTGTCAATACCCAGAGGCACAGAGGTGGCTTGGCTGTGGCTGGGTGGGCGGGGAGAGCATTCTGAATGGAGAAGAGCATCATGGATAGAAATTCAGGGATGAAGCCATGTCTGATTTGAGTGTGACATCTACAGAGAGCCAGGAGAGGAGATTCTTGGGACCACATCAAAGAGATCAGATTTTAAATAGCTACTCTATTACTACTCCACAAGGAAAAATGGTTAATATTCTGAGCTTTTAATCTGTGTATAATATGACTTGACCCTCACAATGGTCTTGTGGCCCTAATAACATTCATATTATATTGACAAAAAACTGGAGTCAGGAAGAGCAAAGCATCATTTGTACAAGGGCTCAGAGGAAATAAGTGGGGGAGGCAGGATTACAACTTGGCCCTGTGACTTCAAGCCCAAGTTCCTGGCTCCGTTAGAGGGTGGAAGGTGTGGACAGTGGCAGGATGATGAAGAAAGACTGGAGAATTGACTGGAATGAGGGCTTCTCAGGACGACCCTTGCATTTTCTGAGGACGTGCAGTATGCGGGCTTCTTGATGTCTTCATGTTCATTGTGTCCTCTAACCTTCATCTGGTCAAACGACTTGCTCAAGGTCACACATCCAGCTCAGTGAAAGTCCGAATGGATCTCTGAAGTAGAGCCCCAGAAGTAAGGATACAGATCACAAGTGAGAGCTGAAAACTCCAAGTACCAACTGTTACTGGAGGACAGGGGGAGCTTTGCCAGGAAGAGGTTCCTGACAGGAGCAGAGACTTAAGCTGAAGTCCACTTTGGGTCTAGAGGGTGCCCTACTGCTAAGTCACATCTCTAGTCCCTTTTATATGCGGACTATTATTTGTGTCTTATTCTGGTAATGGAACTTGAACTCAGGGCCTCAACATCTCACTTAGATTTTTTTTTTTTTGCTCACACTTGGTACTCTACTAACTAGTTTCTGCTTTTTGCTGGTTACATGGTTAAGAGTCTCAGATTTGTCTGCCTAGACTGACTTTAACTGCAGTCCTCAGGACTCAGCCTCCTGAGTAGGTAGGATTACTGCATGAACCTGGTGCCTGGCTTGCAGGTGTTTTTGGTTTTGTTTTTCTTTTTTTTTTTTTTTGCCAGTCCTGGGCTTGAGCTCAGGGCCTGAGCACTGTCCTTGGACTTTCTCAAGGCTAGAGCTCTACCACTTGAGCCTCAGCACCACTCCGGCTTTTTTTTTTTTTTCCTATGTATGTGGTACCAAGGAATCGAACCCGGGTCTTCATGCATGCTAGGCAAGCACTTTAACCACTAGGCCAAACTCCCAGCCTGGTTTTGTTTTTCTACTGGAGCTTGAACTCAGGGCTTCCTGCTTTCTGGGCAGGTGATCTGCCACTTCAGCCACTCCCCTGATTTGATTACCATGTTCGAGATAGAATATCACATCCTAGTGCACTTGGACTGTGATCCACCTATTTTGGGCTTCCCACTGTAGCTAAACTGTGCACCGGCATAGTCAGCTTCTCCTGTTGAGATGGAACTTGCAGACTTTTCTGCCTAGGACTGGCCTGGAATCACAATCCTCCCCAAAAGACAGGACGACGGGCACGTACCCCCTCACCCAGCTTGCTTGCTTCCTTTCTTTTCCTTCCTTTTTTTCTCCTTTCCTTCTTTGCTTTTCCCCCCTCCCTCTCTCCTTTCTTCCTTCTCTCCTCTTCATGTTCCCTCCCTCCCTTTCTCCATTCTATTCCAGTGACATGGATTTGTGGTAGGCAGTTCCAGACTGCCCTAGTTATTGTTATGTTGCAGGTTGTGTTGAAACCTTTATCAAAGCTGCGTGCTGTCGTAGGCTGTCAGACTTCAAAGGCATCATGTGTGCCACCGCGTTATCAGAAATGTGTTACTAAGCCAGACACTTCAGAACCTGGTCACACCTGTGATTCTAGCTACTCAGCAGGTGGAGATCTGAGGTTCCTGGTTTGAAGCCAGCAGATGAACTCTTATCTCCACTTAATCAGCAAATATCCAGAAGTGGAGGTATAGCTCAGATGGTACAGAACCAATCATGAGTATAAAAGTTAAGTGAGAGTAGGAGCCCCAGTACCTCCACACACACAGAAAAGTGAGCTGTTAAATTCTGCCCCTGGGCCGGGAGTTTGGCCTAGTGGTTAAAGTGCTTGCCTAGCATGCATGAAGACCCGGGTTCGATTCCTTGGTACCACATACATAGAAAAAAGCCGGAAGTGGTGCTGAGGCTCAAGTGGTAGAGCTCTAGCCTTGAGAAAGTCCAAGGACAGTGCTCAGGCCCTGAGCTCAAGCCCAGGACTGGCAAAAAAAAATAAATAAATAAATTCTGCCCCTATCCACTTGGGATTCAATATCAAAGAATTTGTGGACATACTTACACTTGTTTCTGTGTCTTGTTCTTTTATTCAGTAATGCATCTTTGAGATTGCTCTGCTTAGAACATAAAAAATTACCTCTTTCTTAACATATAAACTTTGATATGAATGCATACTGCTTAGTTAATATTTATTTAATGTGACTGTACATCACCTTTGCAATAAAATACGATTTAAAAAAAAGTAAACAATAAATTTATAATACGTTGCTATAATGATTTAGTGAATAACATATATAATTCGGTACATACACAAATATAGGCTAGAACAAAGCCCCATAGAAGAATTGCTGGTTGAAATGGTATAATTTACAGATAATTTGACAGATCTGTAAATAGTGGTCCCCACAGAGGTGATATAAAGTTACTTTCTCTCCAGTCACTTCTTTACCAATTGTGTTATCAAATGCTTTATTTTTTTTTCTAATTTAATGGGCAAAGCCTCAGATCTCAGTCCTATAGTGGTAATTTAACTTTCCTCCTTATGAATGAGGTTGAGCAGCTTTTATATAGATTTTTCTATAGCGTGTCATTTCCGGAATATTGTTAAGTCAATGATAATTTTTCCTCTTTGATGTGTAAGATTTCTTTCTACATTAAGAAAGTGAACCCTTTGGGGTAGGAGTTATGAGTATTATTTTTTGAATTGTTTTGGAGGTGTTGGAGTTTGAATTCGGGGTCTATAGCTCACTTGGCTGTCTTGCTTTTTTGGTGATCTATGACTTGCACCACACTTTTAGCTTAGTCTTTTGCTGACAAATTTTTCTTCCCAGGATGGCTTTGAACCACAGTCCCCTGGATTTAAACCTCCTGAGTACCTAGGATTACAGGCATGAGCCACCAGCATCTGGCCTAATTTGTCATTCGACTTTTTTTTGTGGATTTTTCTTTCAGTTTTAGGAATTGAACTGAGAGCTCTGGGCATGGTGGGCAAACCCTCTACCACGTGATGCAGGCCTCTGCCTTGGGCACTGTGGTTTGAACTCAGACTTGTAGGCAATCACTCTGCCATTTTGATCTACACCTTATTTTTTTTTTTGTTCAAGGATTGACGCAGACTTTACTCCTTCCATTGCTATTTCCGTCATAGCTGGAATTATAGGCATATGCCAAAACACTTGGCCTTACACGTTTTTTTTGGCAGTCGTGGCACTTGAACTCAAGGCCTTGGCACTGTCCCTGAACTCTTTTGCCTAAGGCTAAACATTCTACCTCTTTAAGCCACAGCTCAACTTCTGGTTAATTGGAGATAAGAATCCCTTGGGAGAGCCAGGCTGTGGTGGCTCTCTCCTGTCATCCTAGCTACTCAGGAGGCTGAGATCTGAGGATCAAGCTTCAAAGCCAGCCTGGCACAACACAACCTGAGACTCTTATCTCCAATTAGCCTCTAGAAAATGGGAAGTGGGGCTTGGCTCAAGGGTAGGGTGGTAGCCTTGAGCTGAAGAGCTCAGGGACAGTGCCCAGATGTCAGACTCCTGAGTAGCTAGGATTATAAGTGTGAGCCACCAGTGCCTGGCTTTAAACTCTTCCTTTTTTTTGAGGAACCCTGCAGGAGGGATGTAAGTCAATGTTACTTGCCTAGCATGAATAGGTGCTGGATTCAGTTTTGAGACCTGCAACAATAATAAAGGAGCATGTTCATGTAATAATGGCACCAATCCATTCCCAAAGGCAGAGCCATTGTGACCAAACTACCTCCTAACTATCTCCAAATTGGGGATCAAGTTTCCAACTCATGAATTTTGGGGGGAACCAATTATGTAGCCCTACTAGGGGCTGCTGAGTGAAGAGTGTTACCAACGTGTCCCACTCCCTTCCAAGACCCCAGCAGAATTTCTGCCTTGCATATCTGCTGTGTGGTGCCTCATCATCGCCTTATGTCATGTGAAATGTCACCACTGCTCCAGGGAACGGGCGGGCAGAGCTCGTGACCCTAGCGAGGGGAACTGGGTCTAGGAGAAGGGAATTGGCTTTGCCTCTGTGGAGGCAGATGGCAGGAAGGCGCCGGCCGCTGGCTGGCACCTTTCCCTTTCCACGTTGTTCCTAGCTTTGTGGAAGAGTATCAGCTTGAAACTAATGTGTCTCCACCCCTCACACTTACTGGAGCACCTTTCAAATAGCCCTTAGGCTCAGAGCATGTGTTGGTGAAAAAAAATCTTTAGCTAGACTCTAAGAACATTGTTTTGATTTCATTGGAATTGCATTTGGGGTGTTTTGCTATTTAAGATGATCCTTGTTTCCTTTTCTTTGATAATGGTTTAAAGTTGCTTTTTTTTTTCTTCTCCAAAATGGGATTTGAATTTAGAGCCCCACCTTTGCAAGGCAGGGAGTGTAATAATTGAATTCCCAAAGGTTAAGTAAGAATCTATGTGAGCTTGGATATAGACGCCACACTTACTATTTGTGTTATCTTGGGTAAGATACTGACCGAATTCCCTCGAGGCTCAGTGTCCTCACCTGTAAATGACATTGCTCAATCTCATATAGATTTTCAAAATAGGAGGCCGGGAGTTTGGCCTAGTGGTTAAAGTGCTTGCCTAGCATGCATGAAGACCCGGGTTCGATTCCTCGGTACCACATACATAGATAAAAGCCAGAAGTGGTGCTGAGGCTCAAGTGGTAGAGCTCTAGCCTTGAGAAAGTCCAAGGACAGTGCTCAGGCCCTGAGCTCAAGCCCAGGACTGGCAAAAAAAAAAAAAATAGGAGTAAATGAGATGAGAAGTGTCTGTTGCTGGCTGTAAGTACATAGTGCTATTTTTGTTGTAAGTTTGCTGCGTAGCCCATGCTGGCCTCAAACTTTTTTGTAAATTTTGTTGTGAAGGTGATGTACAGAGGGCTGGACAGAGGTGATGTACAATTCTCGAGTACATTTCACTGCATCTGTCCTTCTCTCCCAGTTTTTTTTTTTTTTTTTTTTTTTGTGTGTGTGTGTGTGTGTGTGTGTCTTTTCTTCTTCCTGTCATGTGCCTAGAACTCTGGGCTTGAGCACTGTGCCTGAGCTCCTCAGCTCAAGGCTCCCACCCTACCCCTTGAGTCATAGCCCCACTTCCTGTTTTCTAGTGATTAACTGGAGATAAGGGTCTCACATTCTTTAGTGCCCAGGCTGGGTTTGAACCAAGATCCTCAGATCTCAGCCTCCTGAGTAGTTAGGATTACAGGTATGAGCCACCTCACCTAGTTGTCTCCCAGTTTTCTCTGTCCCAACTTCCTTCTCTCCTGACCTCAAACTCTTGATTCTCTTGTTTCAGCCTCTCTAGTGCTGGGACAGGTATGACTACGCTCAGTTTCAATGTTATTTAAAACACAAAAACAAAAACAACATGCCGGCAGTGATTGTATATAGAGATTCCCTTCTTGAATACTTGTTTGTTAAATAAGACATTTGAAATATGATGTAAAAATCAATGTTAATAAATTCTTTAATAAAAAGTTAAAAAAAAAAAACAACTTGCCGGGAATGGTGGCTCATGCCTGTAATCCTAGGTATTCAGGAGGCTGAGATTTGAGGATCAAGGCTCAAAGCCAGCCCAGACACAAAAAGACCTGAGACTCTTATCCCCAATTAGCCTCTAGAAAAGGGAAAGTGAGGCTTGGCTCAACGGTAGAGTGGTAGTCTTGAGCTGAAGAGCTCAGGGACAGTGCCCAGGCTGAGTTCAAGCCCCATGACCCACAAAAACAAACAAACAAAAAAACCCACCTCAATACTTGGGGCCAGGAGTTTGGCCTAGTGGTAGAGCGCTTGCCTAGCATGCACAAAGACCCAGGTTCAATTCCTCTGTACCACATAGAAAAAGCCAGAGGGATGCTGAGGCTCAAATGATAGAGCTCTAGTCTTGAGGAAGCCCAAGGACAGGGCTCAGGCTGTGAGTTCAAACCCTGAGACTGACAAAAAAAAACAAAAACAAAAATAAAACAATCACCACCACCACCAACAACAACCAAAACCCAACTTTATCACATAACTTTGTTGCAGTCAGTGCAGAGTTGGGAGTTGAACCCAGTGGCTGCCTGGCAAGTGCAATGCACTCACACAGCCCCAGGCTAAAATAATTCATCTGAATTCATCCCTGTTGCTGGGTGTGGGGTCAGTCAGTGGAGTGGGGTGACCTAGGGTGGAGACACCCCTCCCAGGCCTGCTTACACCTGTGGTTCTCAGCCAGGCAGGGTGGTGGCACCTGCAGGGTCTGGCCATGTTTTTCTAGTTGAGCAGAGGTCTGCAAAGGTGCTCCATCCCAGAATGTCAAGAAAGCCCCTCTCCCAGGCCCTCCCATGGAGACTGAGAAACTTGTCACAAGCCACGCCTTGCACTGGTGTGTGTGCCTCGGTGTCAGCTGCCTCCTCATGCAATTATGACTCCCATAAAGCCTGGGAGCTGGTCTTGGAAGTCCTTAGCTCCTCACACAGCACGTGAGATTGCTGAGGCTTGCTTTGTCCAGAACATTCCATCTCCTGATGGTCTCTTCTCTTCCTTCTGACCTCCCATGGGCTTTTCTGCAGGAGTTTCACTTGGGTGTCTTCCATTCCTGCAGTCGCCTCTAAGGCTCCATGGCCACCATCTGAGCCCCTGTAGAGCAAAGGAGACAGAGCAGAGGCCTAATGGTCTCTGTCCATCCTGTCCTGGGCTCATCTCTGTGTCTGCTCCTTAGGGCACTCTGTGACATGTGTAATGGTCACATTATATGTTCACTCTACTTTTTTTCTCCATGCTCTGCTCCTGAGGTCAGACTTCCCCATGCTAGGCACATAAAAGGGCCTTGTTTGTTTGTTGACTTGTGAGGTGTGCCAATGGAAAGGCAGAGAGGAGACAGCAGTGAGAAGAGAGGGGGAGGAGAAGGATAGATACAAAGATTGAAGGAAAAGCCAGTGGGGAAGAGGCCTGCAAAATAAATGCTGAATGTTGAGAGATCCAAACAGAAAAAGAAAAAGGGAGGGTCTAACCTGAACTCCATATCGCAGACTGAGGGAGAGGAAAGGAGGAAGGGAGACAGCGGGAGGGAAAACAGGGAGAGGGAGGGGAAGGCCAGAGGAAGTTGGGAGGTGGGGAAGAGACAATCTGCAGAGCCTAGGGATCCAGGCTCATTGAGATCCCAGTGCTGGGATTGCAGAGAAAACTGCTTGCAGTAACAGAGCCTTGAGGGTGGGAGCGCAGGGATACCAGAGTGGTTTCCATGGAGACAAGAATGCTCCAGGCATGAGTGAAGACAAATTACAGCAGGGCCAGCCACTCTGACACCCGGGAGAGGGAGCGGCAGAGGCGGAGGGAGAGAAGAGGGCGGGAGAGTGTGTCTGTCCCCTGCCCAACTCTTCCCCATTCTGCCGTTTCCTGGAGATTTGGAACCCTTCACCAAGGTCCTAGGGGTGCCAGCAGAGGGGGCCGGGTCTGCCGGATCCTCTTCCCTCCCCCTCCACTGGTGTCTCACCCTCAGACCCTCTCCCTTTGGGTCCTGGAGGGTCTGTAGGGGAATGTGGGGACACAGATGGTCCAGATTTTTCTGCAGGCCCTCCTTTTTCATTAAGGATAATGCCCAGTGTCCCAGGCTTTCCTCCTGGGCCTCTGTGGGGCAGAGAGGAAGTTAAATACCCATAGGTGCCTGCAGCTTCCAATTTGCACGGGCAGCCAGGTTGTGCCCTGAGCCCTGTACTTGCTTCTCCAGGTCCAGCAAGCGTGCTTGGACTTTGGAGTCCCCTTCACTCAGAGCGTTGCACTCGCCATTCCCTTTTCCGGGAACACTATTTCCCAGTCCTTCGGGGGTGGTGAGCCCACTAGACTAGAGAATTACCGTGGCAGAGGCAGTACCAGAGAGGAGAGGAAGACACACTAGAACACAAGCCAGGTCACGGCACTGTGGGGAGCCCAGCGCCAGAACCAGGAGCTGGCACTGGACATGGTGGGGGGGGAGGACTGGTGTGGGAGCCCAGCGTCAGGACCAGGAGCTGGCACTGGACTGGGGAGGGGCACTGGTGTGGGTGCCCAGTGTCAGAACCAGCAGCTGGCACTGGACTGAGGGAGGGGGGAGGACTGGTGTTGGGGTCACTCTGATGGCCCACATGGGCGGCCAGGGCCCAGGAGCACTGAAGGATGCTTTCTCTCCCTTCCTCCCTGTGGCCATGGCCCCGCTGCCCTGCCCAGCTCTGTGCCTTGTTCTGGGCTGCATGATCTTCCCTGATGGCTGGGACGCCGAGACGATCCGGGACATGTGTGGGGCCAAGACGGGGAAGTACTCCCTGGGGGACTGTTCTGTGCGCTGGGCCTACATCCTGGCCATCATTGGCATCCTCAACGCGCTCATCCTCTCCTTCCTCGCCTTCGTGCTGGGCAACCGGCAGACAGACCTGCTGCAGGAGGAGCTCAAGCCGGAGAACAAAGGTGAAGGAGGGCGGGCTGGACGAGTCCAGGCTGGAGGGATGCAAACACCAGATGCTTAAGGCAGTGAACCAAAGCCCAAGCCACGTCATGGGGCCTTGTCTCAATACAGAAACAAAACCCATGAGTTAAGAGCCTTAGGACGGGGGCCGGGAGTTTGGCCTAGTGGTTAAAGTGCTTGCCTAGCATGCATGAAGACCCGGGTTCGATTCCTCGGTACCACATACATAGAAAAAAGCCGGAAGTGGTGCTGAGGCTCAAGTGGTAGAGCTCTAGCCTTGAGAGAGTCCAAGGACAGTGTTCAGGCCCTGAGCTCAAGCCCAGGACTGGCAAAAAAAAAAAAAAAAAAAAGAGCCTTAGGACGGATACCAGACCCTTCCATCCACAGATTGCCCCTGCCCACTCTGTTTTCTTGAGGTTATCAGGAGTGGAATTACAGGCTAAAAACAATACCAACATTGAGGTTAGGTCCTCTCTCCTAGAGCCTCCTGCAGTGTGGGTGTACCCTTCTTTCCTGAGAACGGTGACTTCTAAAGTCACACCTTCCTTGAGCTCTGAGCGTGTGAGGGATCTGTTTTGGTATTTACATGGATTTTATCTTTTGGGGTTGATCCTTATGCATCATGGGAATAATGGTCATGAGGATTAGATGAGATAATACACATATGGTATTACCTAGTTTGGCAGCAGGTAACATTTTTGTGTGCATGTGTGCTGGTCCTAGGGTTTGAACTCAAGGTCTGGCCGCTGCCTCTCAGCTTTTCTTTGCTCAAGGCTAGCACGCTACCATTTGAGCCATAGCTCATTTTCTGGACTTTTGGTGGCCAATTGGAGTTAAGAGTCTCATGGATTCTCTCCCACCCCAACTAGCTTCAAACCCTGGTCCTCAGATCTCAGCTTCAAGAGTAGCTAAGATTACAGGTGTGGGCTACTGTGCCCAGCTAGCAGATTGAGCATAAGCATTAACCTTTTGTGGGTGATGAGAATAGCTCCACTTTTTGGGGCTGTCATGTGAGCCACTGTGCCAGCCACAGGTTGACTTGTGGAGAATGTTCTGTATTACAGATACTTTAGAAAGGAGAATGAAAACCCATGGTCAGAGAAGCCCCGTGGCTTGCTCAAGGTTCAGGATTTGAACACAGCTCCAAATGTTCTCACTAGCTGTCTCAGTCCAATGAGGCTAGAGATTTCGAGTCCCATTTTTAGGACCCTTCTTAAATGCTCATCTGCTAACTTGTCTATAGAGATTCTTTCTGGAAAGAGCCCTTCAAACTCCCTGGTTTCCTATGGTCCTGGTGTGAGGGCAAGGTCTGCCCTCTGGTGGTAGCTTCCAGAAGTGCAAGATCATGACTGTCACCTGGACCCCACAGCGTGGTAGTTTATGTCTGTAATCATACCTACTGTGGAGAATGGAGATCTGGAGTTTCTGGGTTCAATTCTACAAGAGCAAAAAGTCATGAAGACAACATCTGGACCATTAAAAAGGGAAAAGCATAAATAGTAGGATCATGACATAGGTTGACCTGGGCAAAAAGTGAGACTTTATTTGAAAAAATAACTCAGCCCAGGCTGTGGCTCACATCATACATAGCTGCTGTCATCGTAGCTGTTCCGGAGGCTGAGATCTGAGGATCACAGTTCAAAGCCAGCCCAAGCACCAAAAGATGGTGAGACTCATATCTCCAATTAAGCACCAGAAAACTGGAAGTGGGTCTGTGGTTCAAGGAGTAGGGTGGTAGCCTTGAGCTGAAGAGCTCAGGGACAGTGCCCAGGGTTCAGAGTTCAAGGCCCATGACTGACAAAATAAATAACTAACTAAAGCAAAATGGGTTCAAGTGGTAGAACACCAGTACGGCAAGATCAAGGCCCTAATTTCACACCCCACTACCACAAAAAAAGAAAGGGAGGAAGGAAGGAAGGAAGGAAAGCCCCTTGACCACCCAGTGTTAAAGGTTCGGCATCTGGGATCTCCACCTCTCATTGAGAGTTCAAGATAAATAAACTTTACAGTGCACTTCTGAGCCACAGGAGGGAAAAAAGAAATCAGTGCCATCCATCTTCAGCATTCATGTCAGCCTAGCTGCATGGCCTCTCGTGATCCATCCAGATCATATTTTACGAGGAGGAGTGGCTAGCATGCTCAGGGATGTCCCCGTGTCCCAGCTGTCTCTGATTTTCCAGTTCTCTCTCTTTTTCTGTCTTAGATTTTGTGGGTACTACAGTAAGCTCTGTGCTACGACCAGGAGGTGACGTCTCCGGATGGGGAGTCCTGCCCTGCCCTGTCACTCACTCGCAGGGACCCTGAAGGCCAAGGTTGCAGCCCAGGAATTGGCCTGAGCGCAGTGAATCCTGTCTGCTGCCCTCTCATCCCTACACTCAGGTTTGAGGGAAGACCTTGATCTCTGACTGACCACTCAATGGAAGTCTGGCCAGGACCTGCAGGCTTTCAAGAGAACACAGGGCCCATCAGCAGCCTGAGGGGGAGGGAAAGGCCCCAGACCCTGGGAGGCCTGAGCCAGACCTGCCTCAATTTGACCTAAGGGGTCCAAATCCCCCCAGCCTCTTGGGCCCCTGCTGCCCTCTCTAGACTGGCCAGATTCCTAGGGGAAGGAGGACCCTCAGGATGGGGGGCTGTGGCCTGCTGTGTCCTTGCCTCTCCAGCCCTGTCTCCTACAGAAACTTCTTCAAGACTCAGCCCTGGCTGGGCCAGACTCTTTCCTACTGATTTTTGTTGTTGTTTCTTTTGTTTTGCTGATGTGGGTTCAGAACTCCAGGTGCCACCAGCCTTCTCCAGCCTCTTCCCGACCTTTCCAAAGGAGTCTGAGCTGGGCTGAGGGGGAAAGCCTAGGCTCATCCCTCCATCCTTGGACTCAGAGTCTGAGGCAAGAGGCCACTGGGCCACTGGCTTGGGACCAGCCTGGCTTCCTATGCTGGGAGTTTTGCCAGTGACTGTACCCTTGCCCCTGGCCTTGCCAGGGTTGGGGGTTAGGGAGGGGGCCCGCTGGGGGGGTGCCTCTCCCTCCCCTGTCCTGCTCCCCGCACCTGGGCCTCTGCCAGTGGCGGAGACTGTCTTGCCTCTCTGGTACTTTTCTGCATAACTTGAACTTGCAGGTCACCTCTGAACAGGGTACCCCTGTCCCCACCCCAGGCCTTGTAACTCTGTCCCCACCATGCCCCCTCCCTGCCCACCTCTCACTTGCTGAGTGCCCAGGTCTGCAGCCTAATGAGCAGTGCTTGGAGCTGAGGCGTGTGTGTGTGTGTGTGTGTGTGTGTGTGTGTGTGTGTGTGTGTGTGTTGGGGGAGGGGAGGTGAACACTTCCGCCTCTTCGGCTGTGGAGTCCCTCCCTCCCTCCCTCCCTCCAGGCAGGTATGGTTGAGAGCCCTTCATTCCCTGTGGATTTGGTGGCAGAGCCATCTAGCCTTGCAAGCCCAAGTCTGTCAGCACCCAGTGGAGGGGAAGCAATTCGTTTCCTCCCTGCTGGCCGGTCCCACCCACTGTCTGGCCCACAGTGGAAGAGGCCTAGTCCGTGGGGTGACTTCAGTCCACCTCGGCCAGAGGAGAGGACCGCTGTGAGTCCATGCATTTGCCATCCTCGCCTTCATTTCCATGGGCCTTGGAACCCCACCTCACGGCTCCACTGTCTGACCCCTAACTGGAAGCAGACCCTGGGTCCTGAGAGGAGTCCTGGCCCCACCTCTTCCCCTCACTCCTTGGGGTGAAGCTCTGGGTACCCCTCACCTGGCTCTACCTGTAGCCACAGCACAGGAGCCATCCGTGGAGGTGGCCCCGGCGGAGGTGGGGGCTGGGTGAGGGGAGCTGAAAGCCCTGGCGGGGAGGGGAAGGCAGGGGGAGGGCTGGGAAGGGCCAGGAACAGGAGAGGCAGCAGAAAGCTGGGGAGAGATGAGGAAGATGTGGGGACAGTGGGGCAACAGGAGGCAGATGGCGGAAGGAGGAGGAGAGGGGCAGGGTGTGCAGGAAGGCGAGCTGGGGAGATAACTGTGCAGAGAAGGGAGAAGCCAAGAGCCAGCAACCAAAGGCACTGTCCTGCGAGGGCAGGAGAATACGACAGGAGGGCAGAGGTGGGCACTGGGAGTGGGGGACCTGTACTCTGGTGGAGAGTGAGCACCAAGGCAGGGTGGCTGAGTCCAGGAACCACTAGCAGTGGGCCAGCACCAGGCCACAGGGAGGAAGGGAGGCCCTTTGTATTCTTAGCAGACACCTTCTCAGCCATGCACTGCCCAGGCCAGCAAGGGCCCACCTGGAGATACAGCCCAGGACTTGAGGGTTAGAAAGCAGGGTTGAGTGCACTGCAGTCTGAGGGGAGCCCCAGGACAGCATAGGGAAGGGACAGAGGTTAGAGGAGAGGGGATCAAACCACAGCTCTGTCCCTGAGGGCGACATAGATACAGCAGCCCTGGGAGGCCTGGCCAGGCCCAGGCTCACTGGTGCCCCTGAGATAAGGAAGGAGACAGGAAGGCAGGCCAGAGTCGGCCTTCAGTGGGGCAGGTGAGCTGGCTTTCACCTTTGACAGGCAGTAGAGACCTCTGTTGCTTTCTCACCCCAGGATATCCTCTTAGGTGCCAACCTGGAGCATTCAGGATTTAGGTCTCTGAAAGCTGACCCCTGTGAGTGGATGGGGGACCTGGCACTACCCTTTCCTCCGTTCCTGGTTGGGCCTATAGGTGCCCATGGGCTGCTCTGGGCATTGGGGTGTTCTTTGGGGGCCGAAGCACCCTTTTTATCCTGGAGGAGTGAGGATGAGGCTTGCAGGGGCTCCCTGGCCTTCTGAGGTGCCTGTGTAGCCATGGGGGATCCACCAGCGCCCTTTGAAAAAAGTGGGAAACTGAGGGCTGTTGCCTGGCTCAGGGCAGGGCTAGCTTGGGATGGGACTGGACTTTCCCGAGACAGGATCAAGGGAGCAGTCTTTCCCCAGGGCTCTGACCCACAGACCTCCGAGGGCCTTGCTGTGATGTTAGGGTAGCTTGGTGTTGTCTATACCCATTAGTAAGTTCTGTCTGAATGTGTCCTTGCTGTTCCTTGTTCAATTTGGTAACCTTTATTTTGGTCCTGACCCTTTCTGCTGCTGCTGGATTTGAGCTTCAGTGCAGGTGGAATGACATTCAAATAAAGAAACACTTTGTATCATCCATGATGGTTGTTGCCTCTGAGTCATGCTGCATCTTCACAACTATGGTGGCTTAATGAAAGTTTATTCTACTATGGTGTTAAAAACAAATCAAAACCCAGACAAGTAGGCATGGTGGCACACACTTAGAACCCCAGTGCCTGGGAAGCTGGGGCAGGAAGATCTCACATTTGAGACCAGAGGCATGGAAGAGCCAGGGGGCTAGAATAAGAACCTGCGGCGTGGTGCTACGGAAGGGAGGTACTTAAGGATTCAAAGGGAAGGTGAACTGGTCTCCTGGAGGCTCAGAGTGAGAGGCCAAAGAATGTGTCCACCATTGGAGGTCCTGGTGGAACTTGGACAGAGCCTGGTGAGCCAGATGGAGGACTGCTCAGGGAAAAAACATGAAGTGACGGAGGATCCCAAACCCCTCTAGATAAGGAAGGGACCTGATGTCAGCAACACCTTCAGGAAGGACTAAGCAAACACAGTGACCCAGCAAGAACACAGATGGCTCCGACACCGCTCTTCCCTCAACCCTGGGAGCCATCCCCTCCCTGAGAAGACAGACTGGAGGGGCACTTTACTAATCTCCTAGGGGTCTCTCAATACAGTAAAGTTGATCATCAAAGGAAAAATACGGGAGTGTTCCAGATATTAACAAGTTATGGCCTGTTAACGGAAAAGATGACTAAAGAGCAAATTCTGCAAATGGTAGGGGTCAGATAGCCCAGGACACAGAGGTTGGTACTGCAAGATGAAACAGACACTCTAGCCAGATGGGATGGTACCTCCATACAGACCCCCTCCTCAGGAGTCAGAGATAGGAGGATCGAAGTCTGAGGCCAACCTCCATGAAAGGTGTTGAGGATGCATTAACAATGCATTAACAATGGGGGAGTAAGCATTTTAAACTGAAGAACAAGGTTCATTTGGGAAAGTCTGTGCAGCACCACCACGAGACAGGACGTGAGAGTGAGCAGCCATTGACATGGTATGCAGGAGAGGAGAGGAGCTGTATTCCAGCAGCTGTGATGGAGGTGGTGGGGGATGGCTAAGAAAGCAATGGCGAGGCCTGGGAATGCGGCTTAGTGGTAGAGTGCTTGCCTTGCAGGCATGAAGCCTGGGTTCCATTCCTCAGTACCGCAGACACTGAAAAAGCCAGAAGTGGTGCTGTGGCTCAAGTGGCAGCTAGCCTTGAGCAAAAGCAGCTCAGGGACAGCGCCCAAGCCCTGAATTCAAGCCCAGGACAGGCAAAAAAAAATAATTAAAAAGGAAGGAAGGAAAGAAGGAAGGAGGTTGGTCCAGAGCATGGCAGATAGGCCACTGGAGGTGGGCTTGCGGAAAAATGTATGACAAGAGTAGAGCGCTGAGTAGGTTCTGGGGTACAGAGCATTCATTTCAGGAGGTGAAACAGGCTGAGGCAGGAAGCTCCTGGAACTCGGCAGTTTGTTTCCTCAGGCAGAGCAGAGGGACCTGTTTCTGGCTACAGGTGCTGGGACCTCACCCAGGAGGGTGGGGCCACTCATTAGATGCTGAAGCAGAAGAAGCTGGAGTTCCACCCAAGTGGGTTAGAGATTAAGGTCACTGAATCACTCAACAACACATTTGTAAATGTCCACTCTGGTCAGGTAGTTCTAAGGGTCTAGTCATACAAAAATAAACTATACATGCACCCCATAAATCATCTCAGATCTAGTAGCACACAGATCTTTTTTGTTTCTTTAAACATAAGACAAATAGGCCGGGAGTTTGGCCTAGTGGTATAGTACTTGCCTAGCACACGTGAAGACCCGGGTTCAATTCCTCGGTAGCACATACATAGAAAAAAGCCAGAAGTGGTTGCTGTGGCTCAAGTGGTAAAGTTCTAAACTTGAGAAAACCCAAGGACAGTGCTCTGGCCCTGAGTCTAAGCCCAGGACTGGCAAAAAACCAAAACAACAAAAAAACCCCAAAACAACAACAACAAAAACAATAGCAGGGGCCAGGAGTTTTGCCTAGTGGTAGAGTGCTTGCCTAGCATGCATGAAGACCCAGGTTCGATTCCTCGGTATCCCACATAGATAGCAAAAAGCTGGAAGTGGTGCTGAGGCTCAAGTGGTAGAGTGCTAGCCTTGAGAAAGTCCAAGGACAGTGCTCAAGCCCTGAGCCCGAGCCCAGGACTGGCAAAAAAAACAAAATCAGACACAAAAAACAACAGCAACAAAACCCCCCACAAATACAGAGAACAGTATCAAACAAATGTATACCTGGATGCCAGTGGCTCATTCTTGTCATCCTTGGTACTCAGGAGGCTAAGATCTGATTTTGAAGCTAACCCCAGCAGGAAATATGGTGACTCTTCACTCCAGTTAACCACCAAAGAAAGAGCCAGAAGTGGAGCTGTGGTTTAAGTGGTAGAGCCAAAGTCTGGAGCTAAAAAGCTCAGGGTAGCCAGGTGCTGGTAACTCATGCCTGTAAGCCTAACTACTCAGGAAACTGAGATCTGAAGATCTTAGTTCAAGACCAGCCCAAGAAGAAAAGTCCATGAGATTCATCTACAATTACTCACTTAAAATCCAGAAGTGGAAGCCGGGTGCGGTGGCTCACGCCTGTAATCCTAGCTACTCAGGTGGCTGAGATCTGGGGACAGCAGTTCAAAGCCAACCCGGGCACTAAGGTCCGTGAGACTCTTATCTCCAATTAACCACTAGAAAACCAAAGTGCACTGTGGCTCCAGGGGTAGTATGCTAGTTTTGAGTTGAAGAGCTCAGGGACAAATGCGTGAGCCCAGAGTTCAACCCCCATGACGGACCAAAACAAACAAACAAAAAACAACCAGAAGTGGAGCTGTGGTTTAAGTGGTAGAGTGCTAGCCTTGAGCAAAAATGCTCAGGGAGTGGTCCAGGCCCTGAGTTTAATCTCCAGCACTAGTGCATACACACAAAAACAACCCCTTCTCCCAAATACAGTTAATTACAAATGATCTTCCTTGCTGCTGTAAAGGAGAATAAATCTTGGCTACTACTCCCAATTTCCTGATTCAAGGGCTGCCTAACTACCTGCATTAATTCCTAAGAATTCCACTCTCTTGATGATTAAGGTAAATCACTTTTCAACTATTTATATGCTATTTAGAAAACGTCTTACCCCACTTTCTGTTTGCATCCTGTTCTTGGAAATTGAGGTAGCCTTCACAATGCAGAACTGCACTGACGTCATTGTCCTGGGGAAGCTGAACTCTATTTTCTGTGTTTCGATTGGATCTGATTGATTAATCAGATTCAAGTCAGTGTGCAACTCCTATTTTATTGACTGCTTCACCATCTTGTCTTGTTCAAGGGATAACTTCTATTTTCGTGTTGCTAGGAACTGATGATAATGAATATTTAAATGCTTACTGATATTCCCATTCGATCATTCTCCATTTGTTTCTTCAATAAAGGGAAACTTACATTTGCTTGAGTGACGTGGTACCCTATACTCACATAGGAAAGGCAAGATACACGTGAAAGGTTTCCCCTCCCTACTTTACAAAAAGAAAAGTGGTGTTTTCCTAACACTCTCCAAAAGTACTAAGCCCCACACTACAGGCAGATGAAGGATCTCTGTCAATCATAGAATACTCTACAAATGAACGTGGGTACAGGGCTTTGGCTAAATCTCTTCTTTGTTAACTTTCCCATCTCCCTTCCCCTATACCAAGAACCTCAAGGACTCCACATTGAAGCTCTCAGATACGCCACCACTGGCACAATTAGTAAAAATACCTCTGCTTCGTATTAGTTTTAATTTACAGTTGTACTGTGTCTATATTGTACAGGTGCCATAAACCATCTTATGCTGTATTGTCTTCTGCTCCCCTTTTGCGGCTTGAACTCAGAAGCCTGGATGCCTTCCCACAGCTTTACTTCTGGCTCTCCTCCCAACTCCCTAGCTTTGGATAGTTTATTGAAGATGAGAATCTCACACTTTCTTGCTGGACTGGCTTTGAATCACAATCCTTAGATGTTAGCCTCCTGAAGAGCTGAGATTACAGGGGAGCCCCAGCGTCCCTACTATGGTGATTTGCACAAGTGAGGGAAGGTAATTGGGACATTTCCACATGTATATACAAGTATCCCAATCAACCGCACCCCTCCCTTTCCCTGCTCCTCTTCTTAAAGCCATTTCTTCAGGTCTCATTGTGTTTTCCTACCTGTAAACATATCACCTGGACCCCTCTTCACCCCCATACACCCTTCTGCTCATATTCACCGTCCCAACAGAGCCTATTTTACTTTACCATTGTATTTTTTAGTATGTATCAAGGAGTTGAACCACTCTATTTCAGACATGTACAAACACACACACACACACACATATGTCTTTTTTGCCAGTACTGGGTCTGAGCACTGTCCTTGGGTTTTCTTGAGGCTAGAGTTCAACCACTTGAGCTACAGCACCACTTTTGGCTTTTTTCTCTTTATGTGGTACCGAGAAATCCAACCAGGGTCTTTGTGCATGGTAGGCAAGCACTCTACCACTAGGCCAAACTCCTGGCCCTGTCATGCATATATTTTACTTAGAATAACCCCTATTCATTCTCTTTCCCCTCCTTTTTACTCTTCACTAGCTCTCAGTTGGTCAGGTTTTCATCCAGGTACACTGTTCTTCAGCCCTGGATGAAATGTATTTCCAAATCATTCATCCTCTTCTTTTTTTTTTTTTTTTTTTTTTTTTTTGCTAGTCCTGGGGCTTGAACTCAGGGCCTGGGCACTGTCCCTGAGCTGATTTTGCTTAAGGCTAGCACATCGCCACTTCTGACCTTTTTGGTTTATGTGTTATTGAGGTTTCAAACCTAGGGTTTCATGCATGTTAGCCAAGCACATTACCACTAAGCTGCATCTCAGTTTTCTGAGCTACTAGGATTACAGGCGTGAATCAATGGCACCTGGTTTACAGATACTTTAAAAAGGACTAAACATGGACTGGGTGTTTGGCCTAATGCTACAGTGTTTGCCTAGCACTCATGAAGAACTGGGTTGGATTCCTTGGTACCACACACATAGAAAAAAACCCAGGGCTGGGAGTTTGGCCTAGTGGTAGAGTGCTTGCCTAGCATGCATGAGGACCTGGGTTCAATTCCTCAGTACCACATACGTAGAAAAAAGCCGGAAGTGGTGCTGAGGCTCAAGTGGTAGAGCTCTAGCCTTGAGAAAGTCCAAGGACAGTGCTCAGGCCCTGAGTTCAAGCCTAGGACTGGCAAAAAAAAAACCAAAACCAAAACCAACCAAACAAAAAAAAACCCAGAAGTGGTGCTGTGGCTCAAGTGGTAGAGCTCTAGCCTTGAGAAAAAAAAACCCAAGGACACTGCTCAGGCCCTGGGCTTAAGCCCAGGACTGGCAAAAAAAGAAAAAAAAAAAAAAACCCCAACAAAACCCCAAAAACAAGTCCACATACATATCCTATTTGGTATGGCTGGTGACGGGTTATCTAGGTTTTCCCTATGGCATTCTCCCCAAAATGCTGTAGGAATCTACTAGTTCGTAATCGTCCCATTACTATCTTAGAACCCACCATTGGCCTATCATTGCTTGCCTGGATTACTATACTTTCTGAACTGTTGCCCAGCTTCTATGAATCTCTCCCCAAGGAGGAGAGATTCATGGACCTTACACAGTAACAAGCTTCCCCCCAGAGCTTGAACCCAGGGAATATCTGATGGAATAATGGTCATATTTGAGGCATCTCCAGAGCCACTGGGCTACTGCAAAGTAGATGACATAAAGATATTTAGTTTAGGCTGGGAATGGGCCTAGTGATGAGTGCTTGCCTAGCATGCATGAAGCCCAGGGTTCGATTCCTCAGTATCAGATATTGTCTAAAAACTGTCTACATAGGGCCAGAAAATCCAGAAGTGTCACTGTGGCTCAAGTGGCAGGGTGCTAGCTTTGAGGAAAAAGTGTCCAAGGACAGTGCCCAGGCCCTGAGTTCAGGCCCCGGGACTGGCAAAACAAAAACAAAAAACTGTCTATATATACATATTTAATTTTTCTTTTCTTCCGTGGATTGCTTCAGCAGGGGCAGAAACTTCTTGTTTGGATTTCTAGGCCATTTTGGTAAGAGATCTAATAATATGCTATTATTGAAATTATGTACACGTTCTCTCCTGGATTAGACTATAAGCTCCGTGACAAGTGACTTTTGTCTACCCTAAAAACTTTTTAAATCAATGCACTAAGTTCCACATCAAAATAATACCTGACTGCTTTTCAACCCAGGCCCCTGTGCTTGGTAGGACAGGTTCTCTATTGCTGAGGCGCTCCTATGATCACTTTTGGAAGAGCAAACCAACTTGCTACTTATTCCTTGTTCAAGTGCATGCCTTGACTGCAGCTACCTATTTTAGACTTGCTGTTGTAGCTGGCGTGACAGGTGTCATTTCTTCCACTGAGAAATAAGTCTTTAACAACTCTTCTGCCCAGAATGGTCTTGAGCCATATCTTCTCTATCTCAGCTTTCCAAGTAGCTAAGATTACAGGCCCCTGGTCTGACAAAGGTTGGACTTAAATACTCATTTGATCTTAATCGAAAGGGAAGGGTGAAGGACGATTAATCTGTATCGGTGACCTCATTATGGATATCCTGTATGAGTATCTTCTCCTGAATGTAGGTCTACCTTACCCTTGGTCAGGAGAGAACATTAGGACAATCCAACAAGGTAAGGCCACAAAGTCAACAAAGAAGTTCTTAACTTTATGATTATTATGGTTAAGAATTTTATTATCAAAATTATTACATCTCTTGTGAAAGTTCAAATGTTACAGCAAGGTGTAAACACTCCACTTGAGAAAGAAGTGCTACTTCTTTCCTTCCAAGAGTTCCCCCCTCCCCCCGCCCCCACCCCCCCCAGAGGTCTGGTCTTGACAGCACCCTGCCCACACAGAGTGGCTGGGGTCTCTGCACGTGCCAGGCAGGGTGAGGGCCGCCTGCCCGCTGGCCTCTCTCCTTGGCTAATAGCCAAGGGGAGAATGCAAACCCCAGCCCAATGGAGAGACATTTACATACGTTTTATATAATATACAAAGAAACCGGCATCCCAGGCAACATGATTTCCACTCCCAATGCTCTCCCAGACTGATGGGTTTGTGGGGGAAACAAAAAGAAAGGTACTCTGCTGAGGTCTCAGCATAAAATAATAGAAATCTCCCCTCATTTGAGCAAACACCTGATTTCAATTTTGAAAAGTGAAATTTTGTAACAGTCACACACAAAGAGAGAAGGCTGTGCATATGATAGTTGTAGGACAGGATAGAAAAGGGGATGCAAGAGGCTTGGGATAAAAGGAGAAAACAAATGAGAAAGTAGAAGGGAGACTCACAGTATTATCTTGTCCAAAAGAAAAGAAGTAAGGTCCACTGCAGCACCAGGGATTACACCTGTCATATACTCACTACCCCTACCGTGGTTATAACTGAATACAAAATTAGATAAATAAAAACACGCCGGATATTACAGTAAACAAGTGAAAGAAAGAAGCTGGCAACCATATGGAATTTAAAAAGATTGTGTACCCCACCTGGCTGGCTCCAAGGCTCCTCCAGGGGTGTACAACAGGCACAATGCACTGATGGGGAGAAGCCAGTCTGTTCTCATCTCTCATCCAGAACAGTGTTAGGGGTGTGGGTGGGGCTTAGTAACTCTCTCACCAGCCCACTCTCACATAAGCATCCCCCCAAAGAAACGTGGGGCAGGCCCACACACAATCACAGTCCTGTCGGTGCCATTCTACCAACCTATATCCCCATGCTTACCCTGCAGCCACGCGTGCACACTTCCCAATTAGGAAGGCAGACCTACCCATGAGATCAAGTCTTGATTAACTGGGAGTCAAAACAAAACAACAAAAAATACCAACAAAACAAAAAACCAAAAAAAAAACAAAAAAACAAAACAAAAAAAAACCCCTCCAAACTTCAAAGTATTCCCAGACCACTCCGACTGCTCTAATTAAATCCTCTCTCCCAAGCTGGTAAGCAGGAACACAAGGGGACCACCTCTTTCTCAATTCACTTTTCTCTACTTACTTCATGGGTTTTGAAGCTCTGAAATGGTATGAGGAGGAGGAGTCGGATGGTAACAGTTGGGCCTCAATCTATGTAGATAATCTGCTCCCAAATAATCAAGAACTGACCATGAGGTCTTCAGAGAGCCAAGCACTCCTCAATCAGAGCAAGCTCCAAGCTTTACTTTCCGTGCCTCTTACTTGGTGATTTTATGACAAAGGTAGGGAGTACTCTTGCTGGACACTCCCTTGGACACACACCTGCTTCTGGAATGGTTGTCTTAGGGTGACATTTATATACCTACCTTTTTTTCCCTCGAGTGCATAAAACCCTAACACTATTCAAATGGCTTGGGGCTTTGAGATTGGCTCTTTTGAAAGGAAAAAAAATTCTTATTATTTATTTAAAAAGATGTCCTCACTGCACAAGTGACTACGGGCTACAAGCAAGGATGGGAGACAGAGGCTTCAACACAACTCATTGCACTTAGAACCGTTACTAACCAGAACACCATTTGCTTGTCAACAATGTACCCTTAACAGCAGGGAGAAACTTCTTTATAGTCTCTGCTTCAGACAAGATTTACATCGTTCTCCAAGGCCAGAGGCCAGTCGCGACCACAAGTCTTGTTTCTTGCAGACCAGACCCAAACCTCTGGCATTTTGCAACCCCCTTCACCAGCAATATGCTCGGCCAAGGTTCCAGAGGCAGCTGGAAGGAAGCAGCTATGGGCTTGTTCAGTTCTGTTCGCCCATATCCAGAAGCCCTAGGAAAGTCCTGTCTGAGTCTTGACTCCTGACCCTTGCAGTGGCTGGAGTCGGTACTGGTGCACACTCCCACTCCCACGGTGTGGGTAGTGCTGTGAATTGGAAACCGCAGATACCCTGGAGGCCTGATAGGCAGCTGACTGCCCAGCAGCGGGCAGACTGATAGTCCGTACATCAGATGGCAATGACGACCTAGAGTTCTGAGGAAAGGAGGTGGAACTCAGAGTTCCTGTGCTGGACTGAGAAACTGAGTCTGAGGTTGGTGAGTCTGAGGGGCCCTGCAGGGTAGGGCTAGCAGCACTAGAAGGACAGCTCCTCCTTGGAAGATTGCTGCCAGTGCTGTTTCCAGAATGGGGCTGGCTGCTGTAATACCCTGGTGTCCCCGTAAATGGGGCCATCGAGTCTGTGGACACAGGGTGGGCTGGGCTAGGGTAGGAGGTGGAAGAGAGGGATGATTCTGAAGAGCCTTGTGAGGGGGGATTTCCAGGTCTCAGTGCAGCAGTTCGATAACTGTATCCTGGAGATTGGGCAGGATGTCCTCTAAAGGGGGAGGAGCTCTGTTGGAGGAGGCTTTGTGACTCTGTCCGTGGACTATCACACTGCAGGAGCTAGAAAGGATGAGGAGGAAAGCAGAAGGGGGTGAGTAGGTTTCTCCAGCAGCTTGTAAATCTTTATAACATCCCATTTTCCCTCTTCTGTATTTTCTTGTCTTATTACAAGAATACTGGGGTAGTAACAGGGTTATTTGAGATCATCTTATTTACTTGTCTAGTATAATATACCTGAGGGTGAGCAGATAACTTAAATTTCAAGTCTCCTGAAACTATAGTCTCAATGCACACGATGAATAGGCTGATAAAACATCAAAAGGCAGCATAGGGGCCTATGGTTAAAAGTCAGCCACTCCTTGACTTACCTGGTAGCTGTATCTGGAAGGGCTGTAAACGGTGGCTCCTTTAGAGAGCGCTGAGCTCAATGTTTCTGAGCTTTCTCCATCTGCAGGTTCTGGAAGGTATCATAAAATCAACCTGGCTTCTCAGAACAAGAAATAGCCCTTGTTCATTCAAATGACCAGTGCCATCACCAACCCATGCTGCTCTCTTTGTGACAAATTGAGTGAATGCAGCATGCCAGGAGGGTAAAAGGAGTGGTTAAAAATATGCTATGTTTTAAATGCCTGATCTCATTTTCCTTTCCTTCTTTCTCTTCATCCTTCAAGGTGGAGTTCCAGGACTTGGGAGAGATGGTAGTTATAGAAAGGTATCCCTTGGGGAAAAAGAGCAGACAAAGAGCAAGCAATGCCGTATCTTATTTTGTAGCCTTAATGAGCAACACTGAGCTGGAACCTAGCATACAGAAAAGCCCAAGTGCATCAGAAACGGACTCACCTTATCTCAGCATTTGATGCGTCATGCAGCCCTAGCTCATGTGTCCCCAGCCCTGCTTGTCGGAAGGCCATGTGCTTACCTGAGTCTTTCTCGGTGATGCTACTCTCCCATGTGGGGGAAGGTTCTCCCTTTTGGGCCACTCTCACACTGCTTCGGAGAACCTTTGGGATACTTCCTCCTTCTCGGAGTCGTTCTACTGATGTGGGGACCATCCTGTAAAGATACCAGGTTACAAGTTTAACAGGACTGAAGAGCTAAGAGTATGAAACAAAGGAAGGATTGACAAAAATGCTCTTAAGACATTCTCAAACACTGTATTCTTCAGGATCTTTAAAGCCAGGCATTGGTGCAGGGCCTAGTGGCTCAAGCTATAACCTTAGCCATTCAGGAGGCTGAGACCTGAGCATCATGGCTGAAAGGTCGCCCCAACAGAAAAACCTGAGACTCTTAACTCCAATTAACTACCAAGAAATCCAGAAGTGAGGTTGTGGTTAGCCTTGAGCACAAAGGTATAGGGACAAGTGCCCAAGCTCTGACTAAGTCCTAGACTGGCAAGTGCATACACGCATGTAGACATGCACATGCACACACACGTTAGTTTTAGGCTAAAAGCATAGTTCAAATGCAGGGTCTCTGCCTAGAATTTCCTTCTGACTGAAAACTCCAGTCCTGTCCCTCTCAAAGTTAATTTCAATTTTTTTTTTTTGGCACCAGAGTTTGAAGTCAAGATCTCACACTATCACTTAGCTTTTTTCCTCAAGGCTAACCACATGGAAATGTTAAATCTTGTCTGTAAAATGGCATGCTAGATAAACATTTCCTAGATTAGTGAATATAATCTGAGCCATGTCTCTTTTTCCCAAGACTCAATTTCAGTTCAAGATCACTGTATGTTTTACTCATCTGGTACTAGTACTATGTTTTTTTGTGGGTCATGGGGCTTGGACTCTGGGCCTAGGTGCTGTCCCTGAGCATTTTCAGCTCAAGGCTATCGCCTTACCCCTTGAATCATTTCCAGTTTTCTAGTGGCTAATTGGAGATATGAGTCTCATGGATTTTTTTTTTTGCCAGTCCTGGGGCTTGAACTCAGGACCTGAACACGGTCCTTGGGCTTTCCTCAAGAATAGCACTCTACTACTTTAGTCACAGCACCATTTTTGGCTTTTCTATGTATGTGGTACTGAGAAATCCAACCTGGGTCTTTGTGCATGGTAGGCAAGCACTCTACCACTAGGCCAAACTCCCAGCCCAAGTCTCAGTTTTTAGTGCCTGGGTTGGCTTTGAACCATGATCCTCAGATCTCAGCCTTCTGAGTGATAGGATGACAGACCATTGTGGCCCTCGTTACTAGTACTATTTTTATGTCTGCTAAATCATACAAGCCCTTGAAGACTTGTCGTTATCACTATGTTAATGCTTGTGCACTGAACAGAGAAATCTGTTGCCAATTCAAGTAAAACTTTAGGTTAGACTTCTGATGAGGTAGTTTCAGGCAGCCAATTTATCACTGACCCCATACCTCTAGCCCAGAGAGGCAGTTTGAGTGTCTACCAAATATAATAGCCGCTGGAGAGTTGCAACTATGTTGTCTGAACTTCAGGCCTGCTAGATGTGGCAAGTACTATTAAGTCAGCTAAGGATAGCCTACACTGTTGCCTCGTCTCGCAGGTTAGTTGTCATACATTACAAGCCTTCTTGAACTTAACATAAACTTACCACCTACTGCTGATATTCTCTTGAGGTCTGCAGTGAGATGAAGTGCCCCTGGAATCTGATGGGCTTACTGCCTCCGAGTGTGACATAGAGGAATGAGACGGGGAAAACTTTCTGTGAGGGGAGGATGGGGCTCGAGCCGAGGATCCCTCAGCACCATGGGCACCAGTGTCAGAAACAGAGTTACTGCTGCCCTGCCCAGCTCCTGTTGACTTGCTTTTGTTCTGGGCCGAGTCACTGCCCCCACCAGAATTCTCCTTGGCTTCTTGTTTCCGTTTGCGGTACTCCAGCAGGGACACCTAGAAAGGAAAAGAAACAGTATTCTAGCTGGACAGCACTAGCGGGTCAGTGGTAATGGAAAGCACTTTGGTATAAAATGAAAGGCTTTCTGCTCTCTGCACCCAAGTGCTGGGATTTAAGACATCATTATGTAGACCCTCCAAGGTTCATTTCTAGGGCAGCCCTAGAGATGTTTCAAAACAACCATGAACACCCCCCTCCCCCAACCCATTTTGGGACTTGGTGATTTCCAGGGCAGGAAAACTTAGAAGTCTGTTAATTAGCAAGCTCTGCAAGGCCAGACTTGGCCTGTTTCATAATGTACTTTCCTCTTGTATCCCCTCTCCTTTCACTAGGCACAATAATCATTCTCACCTGTTTACACCACACTGTGCCCCTACTACCTACCCAGTAAAGGGTCACAGATGAACTCTCTATTGTACTATATACTCAGCCCCATTTGCTAGCTGCTTGATTTCTGCCCAGGTCAGGATGCTAAATGGTTCTTAGCATGTGGAAACAACTTTCAGAACTCTATCACCACTGCAATTAATGACTTATTTCCTTACATTACAGGACAAAATGCTATGTCCTGGGCCTTGAACTGAAGGCCTGAGGCTATCCCCAAGCTTTTGTGCTCAAGGCTAATGCTCTATCACCTGAGCCACAGTTCTACTTCTGGATTTTCGGTGGCTAACTGGAGATAAGAATCCTATGGACTGGGCCGGGAGTTTGGCCTAGTGGTTAAAGTGCTTGCCTAGCATGCACGAAGACCCGGGTTCGATTCCTCAGTACCACATACATAGAAAAAAAAAGTCAGAAAATGGTGCTGAGGCTCCAGTGGTAGAGCTCTAGCCTTGAGAAAGTCCAAGGACAGTGCTCAGGCCCTGAGCTCAAGCCCAGGACTGGCAAAAAAAAAAAAAAAAAAAAAAGAATAAAAGAATCCTATGGACTTTCTTGCGTGGGCTGGCTTTGAACCATGTCTTTCTGAGAAACTAATTAGGATTATAGGCATGAGTTACCAGTGCCAGGCTGCCCCACATTTTTTGTTGTTATTGGTCATGGGACTTCAACTCAGAACTCAGGGCCTGCATGCTGTCCTTGAGCTTTTCTGTTAAAGGCAAATGACTTTGAACCACAGTTCTACTTCCAGTTTTTAAGTGGTTCATTGATAAGGAGTCTGGGGGGAGGGGAGGAGGGAGGTATTAGGGGTTTTTGTTTTTGTTGTTGACAGTGGGACTTGAACTCTGGGCCTGAGCACTGTCCCCAAGCTCTTTAACTCAAGGCTAGTGCTCTACCACTTGAGCCACAGTGACATTTCCAGTTTTTTAGTGGTTAACTGGACATAAGAGTCTCACAGAAATTAGTGCCCAGGCTGCCTCTGAATCACGATCCTCAGATCTCAGCCTAAGTAGCTAGGATTGTAGGTGTGAGCCACTGGACCCAGCTTCAACCCACTTTATGCCTGGCTGGTGATTTCTTCTCTTTCTCTTCTTTACAGTGCTAGGACTTGAACCCAAGACTTTAAGCATGCTGTATAAGATGTCTAACACAGAGGCACATCTTTGCCCTCATAGCTATTTACGAAACCCACTAAACCCACTCTACTAAAACAGTCTTGATTCTCATTGCACATAGCAGAGACTAAGGTGTTATCTGAGAACAGTGTTGAGCACACATCTGGAACTCTTACTGGGTTAATGTTCTTCAATAGGGGATCCATGGTACAGAAACACTTACCTTTTTCCTTTGTGGTGGGTTCTGGGGGGCAGATGGAACTCCATCACAGGCACGTTCACCACCAGGTGACATGGATCCACGAGAGAGGTCTTTCATAAAGCCATGCTCATATCTGCTAGAAAATCCTTCTGCAGGGGAACAATATCCCCCATCCAAATGCAAAGGTTTCCTATCCCCTACTAGAGGAGACCCTCTATATAATCCATCTGCTCGAGGCATAGCGTTCAAAGGGGAATAGGCATACATCAAGTTGAACTCTGTCCGAAATGCCTGGTCTGAGTTTTTCACAAGACTTTGAGGTCCATCTCCACTCCTACTTGGGAAGCCAGTCTCTGGGGTGGGCCCAAGAGAGGGATGAGGGGCCAGGTCAGAATGACCTGAGTTAAACAGGGAAGGTCTCTCAGCACAGCTGTTAGTGTTGGAGTCATGATATCCTACTTTTGTCAAATCCAGGTCTTTCCGGTGGCAAAGCTGAAGAATAAAAATCAAGGGAGACAAGGGGCAGGGAAAAAGGAAGAAGTCAGAGGAGAAAACGGGAGGGGCAAGAGAGGCACAGGTAAACAAGGAAAGGTAAAAGGAATGGAAATAGGAAAGTCATTAATATCTGCAAAAAGTCCCAATGCAACAGTGTATATAAATCCTGGCAGATTTCCCAAAATGCTCTAAAGTCTTTCTGGATAAGAATATTGGGGAGTCAGAATTTGGTGACTATTTTGCTGGCTTGGCCTTTCACCAGGCTGAGTCACCTTGCACCTACACTAAGGGGGTGGTGGTGGTATATCAGGGATTTACCTGAGCCCCATGCACAATATACAAGGGTCTAAAGATAACTGGCTTCTGAAATCATTTCCAGGTTAATACTGATGGAAGGTGGGAGAGAAAAAGGACAGAAAAAACGAGAAAGTAGATGAAAAAGCAAGTACTTGTTACTGGTTCAGTGAAGGAGAATAGTGTTAAAGACACCAACCAACCAGTTCTTCACTCACTTCCACTGTGAATTAGGTGGGTTTCTCACACAACTTTCTGGCAATTCAAATCTCTATATCCTCTCATGCATACCAACATACAAGATTACTAATGCCCATCACTAAAGAGCATGTGAAATGCTGAAATGTTGCAAAACTAGAACTCCACCTACAATTTGGTTATCATGACAAGATAAACTGAGATTATTCCACCACTAGGACAGTTGTAGCTAGACTATAAAACTGGTACCAGAAACCCAAATACCATACCATTTCAATCGACTGATGCAGAGAAGAAAATGAACCTTACTTTCCTAGTAAGATTAGAAAATCTCTAGTAAGCTACTAGAAGGAATAGCAATCCTTACAGTTCATGTCACAGTAATTTATAAAATCCTTTTGCTAGGAAATTTGGTTAATCCTCATGGACTTTAGTCATATATTGTACATATATATACACATACACACACACACACATATATAGACACACATATGTATTTAAAATCAGAAGTGAGTGGGGTTAAAGTTCAGTTGATTTCTGAAGAGTAAGGAGACTATAACATTCTCTTCAAGAGGGAAAAAATTCCATTTATTTATTCAGATCATAGGGCTTAAGTGTGAATTTAGCATTTCCACAGCAGTAGTACTTGGCTGATATTTCCAGGAGAACAAGCCACTGCAGAACAGAGAGGGAGAAGTATGACAAAAAAGCCACAGACTGATTTAATTTCCCTGTATGTCAGACCTATGAAGAAGTGGAAATACAGGAAAGCTGTGAGGTAGAATGATTTGTTTTCATGAAGAGGGTCAATCTATCTATCAACCAAAGTCAAAATATCAGTTATACAGTTGTCATATGAACCCTGAAACAAGGCATGAGTCCCTGCCCAGCTCTTCCAATGTAAGCTACCCAATTAATACTAGATGATAGCTTCTACCCAATACTTAATCACCTTTCCTTATTTGTTAAAGACAGTCACAGATTTAACAGCTTTTAAGCTTGACTTCTAGATCCTATTCCTCCTTTCATAGAACTCTTCAGCCACCCCTTCCCCAGTGAACAGAAACAAGCCCCATCATATACACACAGCTATGTATTTCCTCTTTCTTAGTCCATAATCGAGTGTTACACAGGAAGATTTGTTCAAAGTTCAGTGACTAGTTGGCCGCCCTCCAGCCCGTGACCCGATTCACTCAGAGCCCCAACCCTCCCACACACTCACGCACACTCAGCCTCCAAGTGTGATTGAGATGGTGTGATAACTACCTCGGGTGACAGGGACTCGGGCCTATGCGCAGGGGAACTCTCAGGGGAGGATATGTTCTAGAGGAGGGAAAAGCATCTTGTTATTCATCCACTCCAAGTTAAGAAGCAAAACAAAACAAACAAAAAAATAAAAGCAAGCAGAGATGTGAGCCACAACTTTTGTTGGTGGGTTGGATTAAGAATGCATAGGGGAAACGTGTAACTGCGAACTCATCTCAGTGGACAGAATGACTTGTTAAAATGCTTCCTGATTGTCTTGAAAGCATTTTCGGTTAAACTGGTTATATTGCATGCTGTAAGTAAACATCTCAAGCATAAACCAGGAAAAGTTAGGTGAAAGCTTAGTGTCCTATTTCCTTATTTTCAGATGAAAATTTAGCAACCTACAGTATTTATTATTGGGGGCTAACCTTCCCCTTATTCCTTTTTGTAAGAACCCTTCACTTTACATCCCTTCTGCTGGTCAGCGAGTCTTCACTCTCTTACATGCTTCAGCCCATTACTGTTATTCTGGAAGATAACTCAGCGTGCTGGGGGACTGACAAAGTGAAGGAGATGGCCAGAACCTTCTTTGGTCAGTTACAGAAGGTCTGAACCAGAGAATCCATATTTACATGCTGGATGTGACTTTTGGCATAATGTAACTGGACTGGAGCACTTCTTTCATGGTTTTTTTGATTAACATACACTGTTGGGAACATAAGTAAACAACAACAAAAAGAAACATGTGTATATACACTTGAGAGTCCCTCAGGCCTACAGGGACTAGAACTTTACTGAGATAACATTTCCCTAACAAATAATGATCTCTTCATGGGGAGATCCAAATGACAACACGTGAAGAAAGTGAAAAGGGCTGAGGAAAGGGCAAGATTCCAAATGCGTAGAACAAGCAAGCAACTGTTGTCTGGTGGCAGACATGTTGTGGTAGGATTAATGGACTGCTTCCGCAGAATAAGAGAAAGGGGCTTGCTTCATGCTTTGTATGCGTCAGAGCTGGATATGGAATTTAGTGCAGAGAGAAAAGGAAGCGTTATGCTGGTGAAAAGGAGAGTTAACCAGGTCTGCTTGATCAGCGTTATATTTTCCTCTTCTAGATGCTTTCCCCTGCAGAAGGTTCTGCTTTCCTCCATCTACTCCCTTTCCTTAACCATGAAGATGTCTCAATATTCTAAATGCTTTATGCTCAAAAAAAAAAAAAAAAAAAGTTCATGGGAGCTGAGTGCAGTGGCTCACGCTTGTAATCCTACTTACTCAGGAGGCTGAGAGCTGAGGATCGAGGTTCAAAGCCAGCCCGGGCACTAGATTCTTTATCTCCAGTTAACCACTAGAAAATGGGAAGTAGGGCTGTGGCTCAAGGGGTAGGGTGGTAGCCATGAGCGTTGAAGAGCTCAGGGACAGTGTGCAGGGCCAGAGATGAAGCTCCATGACAGACAGACAGACAAAAAAAAAAAAAGTCTGAGATCTGAGGATTGTGGTTCAAAGATAGCTCAGGCACAAGAAAGTCTGTTAGACTCATCTCCAGTTAACTACCAAAAACCAGAAGAGGCGCTGTGGATCAAGTGGTAGAGCGTTAGCCTTGAGCTCAAGAGCTCAGGAATAGTGCCAAAGTCTAGAGTTCAAACCCTATGACCAACAAAAAACAAAAAACTTTCCCAAATGAGGTTGATATTTACTTCTGACACCCTTTTGATATTTCTCTGAGCTACGAATTTGACAGAAAAAGGGCTCGCTATCAATCTTTCTACACTGGAATATAGGAAAAAGTGTGGCTATCAGAATGGTGATAAGGAAGAGGTGAGATTGGTTCATTAGATGAAAAAGGTCACATTTCCTTAAATCACAAGAATAATAGATTTCTTCCCCACCAGGCATTCTATTAATGTGTTTAGATCGTCATTACAATGACAGTTTAAAAAACAACAACAAAAACCATGGTATTTCAAAGTTAATCAAAAGGCTACAGGAAATGGAAATGTGTTTGAGCACTGGTGGTTCATGCCTGTAATCCCAGCTACTCAGGAGGCTCGAGGAGATATGAGGCTAGAGGTTCAAAGCCAGCCTGGGCATGAAAGTCCGTGGGACTCTCATCTCCAGGTCCATAGGTCTAGCCCCACACCCCCCCCCCACAAAAAAAGTGCCAAGTCCTAAACTAGCTTGTTTTTGAATAAGATTCAGCTTCTAGCTTAAGTAATTTCACAGAAATAAAACTTGCCATGGGGGGCCAGGAGTGTAGCCAGAGTAGAATGCTTGCCTAGCATGCTTTGGAAGCCCGGGGTTCAATTCCTCAGTACCACATACAGAGAAAATGCCAAATGGTATTGTGGCTCAAGTGGCAGAGCAATAACCTTGAGCAAAAGTGCTCAAGGAGAGTGCCTAGTCCCTGAATTCAAGCCCAGGACTGGCAAACAAACAAACAAACAAGAAACTTGCCTTGGTCAAGTATGTAATTCTATTCATATAATTTGATTGCTTTCTATGCAGACATGAGTCTTATGATATCTTACTTTATAAAACTTGAATTGTTGCCAGGTGCTGGTGGCTCATACCTGTAATCCTAGCTATTCAGAAGGTTGACATCTGAGAATCGAGGTTTGATGCCAACCCAGAAAGCAAAGTCTCCAAGAGTCTAATCTCCAATTAACTAACTACTCAAAGACTAGAAGTGGAGCTGTGGCCCAAAGTGGTAGAGCCCTAGCCTTGGGCAAAAAACTCAGAAACTGTGTCCAGGCCCGGAGTTCGAGCCCCATGACAAAAAAACAAACAAGAACAACAACAAAAAACTAGTGCCAACAAAAAACACACTTGAGTTGCTAACTGAAAAGTCAAAGTTAGAAAGGTCTGAATTAGTTGGTATAGTATTTGGCTAAAAATACCACAGTAGATAGGTATGGGAGGGGAAAATGTGAAAAGTGAAGGAAGGGTGACACTGTCCTCATTACTAAGTTGAGAGGCAACCTCTCTGTGTAACACCTTAATAATTTTCCTAGGTACCAGAAGGTTGTTTTTCCATGCAGAAAGAAGTCTGCTCCAAAATCAAGTTTGTATGTCTAGAATTATGCTCTCAGCACTGTTTTTTGTTTCCTTTCATCTTCCTCTTTTTCTTGTTTGGCTAGTCCTGGGCTTGAGCTCAGGTCCTGAGCACTGTCCTCGGACTTTCTCAAGGCTAGAGCTCTATGACTGGAACCTCAGCACCACTTCTGGATTTTTTCTATGTATGTGGTACCAAGGAATGGAACCCGGGTCTTTGTACACGCTAGGCAAGCACTCTACCACCAGGGCAAACTCCTGGCCTTGTTTCCTTTCTTACTCAGAAAAAAAAATCTAGTTTTCTTTTTTCTTTTGAACTCAGGGTCTGAGCATTGTCCATGAGCATTTTTTTTTTTTTTTTTTTTTTTTGCTTGAGGTTACCATTCTACTAATTTGAGTCACAGCACCAACCACTTTTGGCCTTTTCTGTGTCTATGGTACCCAAGAATTGGACCCAGAGTTCCCTGCATGCTAGGCAAGCAATCTACTACTAGGTCATGCTCCCAGCCCTCCCAGCTCCTTTTGTGTTATTTTTTCAAGATAAGGTCTTGTTTTATGCATGGGTCAAGCCTGTACTATGATACTCTTGTTTGGGCTTCTTTGCATTGCTGAGATTTGGGAGCATGACATTTTTCCCAGTCTTTTGTCATGATGAGATATTGCCAGATTTCTTTTTTGGTCAAGGCTAGCCTCATAATAACTTAGATAATAGATGCTGCTGCAATTGACTGAATAAATTGGTTAATACACATGGATTATATTAAAACCTGTCCCCAAACTTAAATATTAAAGTGACAAGTGCTAACAATCCAAACAATGATAGTTTGTCTTGCTAAATACTCACAGACTTCTCATTCCTAACATGAGGAAAACAAACAAGCAAACAAAAAAATCCCACATTCATCCTAAGTACCTTGACAATGCTAAATTTCTGTTCCCTGAGGCCACAATAAAAATACCAAATAATCTGGGAAAGATACCCTACTCATTTAAAGGCCTAGACACAGAAAAGATACACTCTGGGCTGCCAGGCTGGTGTCACTAATGGGTACCTATAGGTACCTAGAAGCCTCTTTTGACCAAGATGTCATTAAACATGAAAAATTCAGCACGTTTACTACCTAAAATTAAGGACACATAGGGAATGACTGGATGCCAAAGACAGATGACTGCTCCTAATCTGGGAAGTATGGGGCTTGCCAAGATGGAAGGTTAATAGGTGAAGAGGCCACGCTGACTTTGAAGTTTCCTGCTCTTGTGGTGAGATGAGAAAGGAAGACAGTTAAGGGACACTGAAATGGTACTGTATTTGAGATGAAGAGGTACAAACAATAACTTTGATATCTGGCACTCCTAACAACACACCCAAATCACCTCAAACTGCAGAGGAGTGTTGCAGCGACTAGCAGTAGTAAGGGACGTGACTGGCGAGAACATGAGGCTGTATCCATTTCGACACTCTTCTTCTCCTGGATGATTTTGGCCAGGGGTGGTCAGCTGGGGGCTCTTGGAACCTGAACTGGGAGGTGGTGGTGTGACCGGAGACAAAGGCCGAAGTAACTTGGTGACATTCTGCTCCATCAAATAGCGAGACTTCCATTTCTTTAATGGGCTCAACAAATCTGGGAAATATAAATGTTGAATGAGAGTTGAATCACAGATAAATGGAAGGCTTCATTAAAACCATTAAATCGCTAACATCATTTCCAGTCAAACCAAAAGATAGCAGAAATTAATTACTACACTGAAAATAATTCTCAAAGCACTATGTCTCAGAGAAACTCCAAATGAATCTGTCAACCTTAGTAACTGACACCTAAGAAGATACTCTATTTAAGAGCCAACTATAAACTTCTGAATGGGGCCTGCAGTCCTAGTTACCTAGGAGGCCAAGATGTGGGGATCAAAGTTTGAAACCAGCCTGGGCAGACAAAGCCGTAACACTTTCAAAGAAAAACACTGCTAATATGATTTAATTTAAACAAATCCACTACCATCCTTTCTAGGTTAAAAGAAGACTCTACAGTACATAATCATTATCAATTAAATAGTAAAGTTCATCATCACTAGAGCATAGTGAAAACTGTGACCCAAAAAGCAATATATGTGGATGATATTTCACATAGCTCTCTTTAGCTCAAGACTAGCACTTTTACTTGAGCCACAGTGCCAGAGATAAGAATCTTACAGACTTCTTGCCTGGGCTGGCTTTGAACCACGGTGGTCGGATCTCAGCCCCCTAGGTAGCAAGGATTACAGGTGTGAGCCACCAGCGCCCAGCATAATCACCTTTTACACATGGGACTGTGAGTTTTGCCTAGTGGTAAAGTACTTGTCTAGCATGCACAAAGACTGGGGATAGATTCCTTGGTACTACATACAAAGAAAAGCTGGAAGTGGTACTGTGGCTCAAGTGGTAGAGCACTAGCCCAAGGACAGTGCCCAGGCCTGAGCTCAAGCCCTAGGCCTGGCCAAAAACAACAACAAAAAAGGCTTACACATGCTTATTGATCATGAATGTATTCTCTTTTGTTTGTGTATGTGTGTGTGTGCGCGCACACATTGGTAGTGGGGCTTGAACTCAGAGCCTCATGCTCTTGTCCGGTTTCACATTTATTTCCAATTTTTTTGCTGGTTAATTGGAGATAAGTCTGGGCAGGCTTTGGAACTTGGATCTCAGCCTCCTGACAGGATTACAGGAGTAAACTACTAGTACCAAGCTATGTATATGTATGTATTGAATCTTATATGAACTGCCTGCTTACATATTACACTACATTCGACCAATGTTAGTATTTTTATTCACTTATAAGGAGTACCTAAATAATGATATTGTTGCTAAACAATATTAGCAATAGTCTGGCCTAGGTGGCTCATGCCTATAATCCAGCTAATCTGGAGGCTAAAATAAGAAGATCTCTGGTTTGCAATCAACTCAGATACTCAGGGCCTGAATGCTGTCCCTAAGCACTTTTGCTTAAGCCTATAGCACTCTATCACTTATAGTTAACTATGCCATTTTACAAAAGAGTACAAAAACACCAACCTGCTTTTATATTATTAGAGGTTTAAATTTTCATTTTAAATTTTATTTATATATTTTTTGTGGTGCTAGGAATTGAAAGCAGAGGACTAATACCTTATCCTAAATCCACAGCAAACACTACTCAGCTGTACCACTAACACTAATTGAGATTTTAACTCAAAAGTAGAAGTAGCATTGTAGAGTATTAGGATATTCTTTTGTTTTTCTTCTTGCCAGTCCTGGGACAGTTTTGCTTAAGACTAGCAGTCTGCCACATGAGCCAAAGCACCACTTCTGGCCTTTTCTGTGTATGTGGTATCGAGGAACTGAACCCAGGGCTCTGTATGCTAGGCAAGCACTCTACCACTAGGCCAAACTCTGGCCCTAGGATGTTCTTTCCGGGAACATAGAACAGAAAAGTGAACTCAGGGCCTGAGCTTTCTGTCACTATCTCAGTTCATTTTTTTGCCAGTCCTGGGGCTTGAAATCAGGGTCTGAGCACTCTCTTTGGGCTTTCTCAGGGCTAGAGCTCTACCACTTGAGCCACAGCACCACTTCTGGCTTTTTCTATATGTGGTACTGAGGGATTGCACATGGGTCCTTATGCATGCTAGGCAAGCACTTTATCATAGGCCAAACTCCTGGCCCCCTATCTCAGTTCTTTTGCTTTATGTTTTTCAGATAGTATCTTGTATTTTTGTTCAAACTGGCCTTGAAGTATGATCCTCCACCTTCCATTTTTGGACTATCTGGGATTATAGGTGTTGGTCACAATGTCTAGCCCAAAAGTTTCAAGTACTGACATTTCAAGCATATGGCAGTAATTATGCTTTGCTATTTGCATACCAAATAACTAGTATTTTCTTTGCAAATCATTAGTTGTTATAGGATCATCATCCTATCACCAATTATTTAAAATATCAGTTATTTTATTAGGTTCTTCAGTACATTGGATTTATGCCTAAAAATAAGCCTGCGAATCTAGCATAAAATATAGCATCAATAAGAACATATTTTAGGGTCTCATTGTGTAGCAGAGGCTGGGTAATGCCAGGTAATATCAACATTTTATAAAACTGTTAGGTCTGTTCTAGTTATATACTTTCATGTTGATGAAGTGCAATAACCATTAGTCATATGTACACCAACAAAAACACCCCACCCTTCAAAAACAAAACAAAACCTCGAGATTGTGATGTTTTAAGAAATTCAAGAGTAATTTGGGAGATTCACTTTTGCTACTTAAGCCCTGATTTACAGCCTTTTTCACTGAGATACTGTATACTGTTAATTAGATTGAATTTTCCCTTTCTAACCTCTTATTTTCTCTAGCTCTCCCCTTTCTCTTCAGAACAGGACACGTTTCTCAGGAAGCAGTGGCTCATGCCTGTAATCATAGCTACTCAGGAGGCTGAGATCTGAGGATCAAGGTCCAAAGCCAGCCCAGGCTCAAAAGAAACTGAGACTTCTATCTCCAATTAACCTCTAGAAAATGGGAAGTGGGGCTTGGCTCAGGGGATAGCCTGAGCTGAAGGACTCAGGGGCAGCACCTAGGCCAAGTTCAAGCTCCATGACCCACCAAAAAAAGAAAAGAAAAGAAAGAAACTTCTCCATTGATATTACCTTAATGCTTTATTTTGTATACAGCTACACTAGTATGGGTCTTTATTGGTTCTGTAGTCATTTCTCTTGCTCTTTCTAGAAGGATCAAATTAGTTATAACACACACACACACACACACACACACACACACACACACACACGCACACACACGCTCACACTCTTCCTCTATGTAGCCCAGGATAGTGAGGAACTCACTGTCATTTCCTGAGGGCTGGAAATGCAGGTATGTACCACCATGCTTGGCTTTACACAACCTTTTAATTAGTAATTATACTTTCATTGGTGGTCGTGGGAAGAGTTGGGAGAAAGTTCTTTTAATGAACAAGCTGGGGCCAGGAGTGTGGCCAAGTGGGACTCATCACACTGTTCATGCCCTTTTGTGTGAGACACCAATGGGCACAGCAAATGGCAGTGCCCTAGTGAACTTCTCGTGTATCACTGCACAGGACACAGGCATACCACCTGGCACGGACTAATTACCTCTGTACCTTGCTCCATGAGATACCAGTGGGCACAACACTCAGCAGGTACCCAGTAAACTGCATCCCTTCACAACTAAACTAAATATCTAAACTTATGGCTTCTGCAAACCTGAAGACTGAAGATGGACGCATGAAACCACTGGGAAAAAATCATGAAATTTACAATCAAGATAACTCTCAAAAACTAACAAGTAGGGGAGAACTTTAGTGAGAGCAAAGAAGAGAAGAAAAACAAAACAATAATTAAAGCAATGATGAAAGTATTGGTCAATGAAATGAAAGAGCAGATCCAGGAACTACTAATATTCAAGGAGGAAATGATGAAGAAAATGCAGAACCATCCAAGACCATGTGAACAAGAACACAGAAACTTTAAATATTTTAACAGAGGAAATGATAGCCAATATTAACAAGGAGACAGACATCATAAAAACTTTTTTTTGGTGGGCCAGGGGCTTGAATTCCATCTGGGTGCTGGCCCTGAGCTCTTCAGCTCAAGGCTACTTACTGCCCTACCCTTGAGCTGAGCCCCACTTCCCATTTTCTAGAGGTTAATTGGAGATTCTCAGGTTCTTTTGTGCCTGGCTTGGCTTTGAACCTTGATCCTTAGATCTCAGCCTCCTGAGTAGCTAGGATTAGAGCATGAGCCACCTGTCACATAAAAACTTTATTAAAGAGAAAAAAATACCAACAAAGAACTAGGAAGTACAAAAGGTCTGTCTCCCTACTACCAAGCACAGCTGAAAGCATAGACAAGAACACAAAAGAAGTTGAAAAGAGGATATCAGCAGTAGGAGATAAAGCAGAGGAAAGCTGCTATACTGCTATACAATACTAAGAACATATCAAAGGGACAGCAAGAATTACTCTACACACAACTGGGATGGATGAGGGAGAAGATCTAAAAACTAAAGGCATTGAGTAACTATTCAACAAAACACTAACAGAAAACTTCCCAACCTCAAGAAAGAAAATCTTACCCATCGGACAGATGTATACAGAATTCCTACTTCTAGACACACTGCTGTGAAAACTCTGGGCTTAAACCAATGACAAGAACAACCACAAATTTTAAGGCAGCAAAGACAGTAGAAAGAGAGAATACCTGCAGATTTCTCCACAAACTATGAATGCAAGGAAAGCCTGGAATGGTCTAATTCAATCTCTGAACTACAACTGCCAACTCAAACTACTGTACTCAGTGAAGCAAGCCATCATTTACAATAAGTGGAGAAACAAACACTGAAGGAATTCATGAACATTAAAATCGCACTTCAGCCAATGGAATAGAACTGAGGACCCAGATATTAAACCACAGACCTATGGCCACCTAATCTTTGACAAGGGAGCCAAAAAAATAGAATGGAAGAAAGACAGCCTCTTCAACAAGTGGTGCTGGCGAAATGGTTAAGGACCTGCAGAAAACTAAAGTTGGATCCTTCTTTGTCACCCTGCACTAGAATTAACTCCAAATGGATCAAAGACCTGGAGGTAAAAGCTGACACACTGAAAACTTTACAAGAAGGAATAGGAGATACACTAGGCCTCCTGGGCACAGGCAGAAACTTTCTTAATAAGGACCAAGAATCACAACAAATCAGAGAAAGGCTGGATAAGTGGGACTGCATTAAACTGCAGAGCTTTTGTATGGCAAAGGACATAGCTAGTAAACTAATCAGGAAGCCTACAGAGTGGGAGAAGATCTTCACCAACCAAACAACGGACAAAGGCCTCATATCTAAAATATATCAACAACTCAAAAAATTGAATCACTCCAAAACTAACCTCCAAAGTAACAACCATCCCATTAAAAAATGGGCCAAAGACTTAAAGAGAGTCTTCTCTGAAGAAGAAACAAAAATGGCCTATAGACACATGAAGAAATGCTCAACATCTCTGGTCATAAAAGAAATGCAAATCAAAACAACTCTAAGATTCCACCTCACTCCAGTTAGAATGGCCAGGATCAGGAAAACGAATGACAACAGATGCTGGAGGGGATGTGGCCAGGAGGGATCACTACTACACTGTTGGTGGGAGTGCAAACTCATTCAACCACTATGGAAAGCAGTGTGGCAGTGCCTCAAAAGGCTAAACACAGAACTCCCCTATGACCCAGCAATTCCACTACTTGGCATTTACCCAACCATCCAGAAACAAGGACATACTAAATCCACTAGCACAATAATGTTCATTGCAGCACTATTCACCATAGCAAAGATATGGAACCAACCTAGATGTCCCTCAGTTGATGAGTGGATCAACAAGTTGTGGTATTTGTACACAATGGAATTCTATGCTGCTGTCAGAAAGAATGACATCGCCCCATTTGTTAGGAAATGGAAAGACTTAGAAAAAAATCATATTAAGTGAAGTAAGCCAGACTCAAGGGAACTTAGGCTCAATGGTTTCCCTCATTCGTCATAATCAGTAGAAACCTTGGGCTCTACTAGCAGAGATCTGCAATAGAGCAAAATCTTGATACATAAGCCCATATAATGTGAAGCTAATTGAAAGGACCTCCAGGATATTGAAACAAAAGCCATATAATGAATGATTGTTGCCCTTAATGTACTATATTGTCTCTCATCTTCTTTGCTGTCCCTTGGTTATCTCATATTGTTATAGTATCTCACTTTATTATCTGATATATTGACTTTATTTGTATTTGGATATTTGAAATTTGATAGGGAAGGGGGGAAAACCAAGACGGGTGGGGTGTGTGTGTGTGTGGGGGGAGGGAAATGGGTACCAAGACATGTGAAAGGGTATCAATGTATGTGAATTAATGCACCTTCTATCTGGCAAATATCATGTAACCCTTTTACTAATTACAATAAAAAAAATAAATAAAAAAAAAGAAGAAAAAAAAATTAAAAAAAAAAAAATAAAATCGCACTTCAAGGGGCCAGGAGTTTGGCTTAGTGCTTGCCTAACATGCATTAAGACCCAGGTTGAATTCCTCAGTACCACATACACAGAAAAAATGCTGGAAGTGGTGCTGTGGCTCAAGTGGTAGAGCTCTAGCCTTGAGAAAGCCCAAGGACATTGCTTAGGCCCTGAGTTCAAGGCCCAAGGCTACAAAAAAACCCCAACAAAACCCACTTCAAACATACTAAATGGAAGTATATATTATCTGAAGAAGACAAAGAAACACACCAATGAATAAAAATCACTAGAAAACTAGTTTAGTAAAACAAAAAGAGGAAGGAAACAAACTACAAGATAACAAGTGGCAGGAAACATGACATTTTTCCATAGTAATGTTAAACAACGGTGGGTTCAATTCCCCAATCAAAAGATAACAAACTAGATAAAAAAAACCAAGATTCAAGCACTTGTCTCTAAGAAACACTTCTCACAGTGAAAGATAAAAACAAACTGTGAGTGAAGGGATGTAGAAAGATCTCCCACACAAATGTAGGAGTGGCAAAGGCAGTAGCAAAGGCAGGAGTAGCCACACTGTTATCTGAGAAAATAGACTTTACATTTAAAGCAGTTTAAAGAGGAGACAAAGACTACTACATAAAAGGAATAACCCCAGATGAATTACAGTGGACAACATATACACACCAAACACACAAGCACGCAAATAATAAACATTCTTAGATTTACAAAAACGGACAGACCCTAACCCAACAATAGTGGGAGACTTTTAACACTCCAATCTCATCAAAGGACAGGTCAACCAAAGGGTGAGCAAAGAAGCATCTGAACTAAATGAGACTACAAATCAAATGGACTTAATAGACATTCAACAGCTACACAACATATATGGAATTGTCTTCAAAATAGTTATCATATTCTAAGACGTCCAACCAGTCTGACCAAAGCCTGACAGAGGTAACTTCCTGCACCCTATCTGAAAACAATGGAAATGAACCAGATCTCAATAGCAAAAATACTACAAAAAACACTCAAACACATGGAGTCTGAACAACACACTGTTGAGTAATAGTTGGTTCAATGAAGAAATAAAGGAAAAAAAATCAGAAAGTCTCTACAATAGAGAGAAAATGATTTTACTTTCCCAGGGTTTAATTTTTTTTTTTTCAGTTAGTAGTGGGGATTGAACTCTAAGATTACAGCCACTGAGCCCAGCTTTTTTTTTGGTCAGAGCTATTATCTCAAAACACTTCTTTGCAGAATGAAGAAGCCCACTTCTAGGCATGATGACCATCTGCAAGGAGCATGGGCAGTAAAGGTGTATGCAGGCATTTGTGTCCAAAGGCTTCACTGATTTCCCAGTCCAAGACAGGCAGGCTTCAGGAAGACTGAGTGGTAAAACAATAACTTAATAAGTTTGAGGCACCGAATTAAATTCCTACTACTATGAAGAGAGAGAGAGAGAGAGAAAGTAGACCAAGAAATTCAATAGGCCTACAATTTGCTTTGGCAAAGGATTTAATTAGTTCATTCATTCATTTTGTGTGTGTGCAACTGGGATTTGAACTGTGGCTTTGTGTTCTCACTTCATTTTTGCATTCATGGCTGGTGTTCTACTATTTGAACAACAATTCTGTTTAGCCTTTTCCTTTGTGTGTGTGTGGGGAAATCTGGCTTTGAATCTTTTTTGTTGTTGCTTTTCACAGGGCTTGATAGGTTGGACAAGTCCTGGATGCTGTCCCTATGCTTTTCTACTCAAGGACAGAACTCTACCACATTCCACTATAGCACCATTTCTGGTATTCTGGTGATTAGTTGGACATGAGTCTCATGGACTTTCCTGCCCAGGATGGCTGTGAACTGTGATTCTTAGATTTCAGTCTCCTGTGTATTATAGGTGCATGGCTCTAGCTTAGAATCTTGACCCTCATATCACAGCCTCTTGAGAAGGAGGAATCATAGCACGAAACATCAGTCAGGAGCAAAGATTCTTTTTCATCTTCCCAAGTAATTCTTTTCTAATTTCCCAAGTGAAATCTCCTGAAGACTGACCAAATGTTCACATATTTCTGTTGTTTTAAATATGTTCATTCTTAAACCAATGTGAGGTTTACTTTGAATTACTTTCATTTTGGATTTTAAAATACTTTTCTTTAAAAAAAAAGCTGGACAGATGCTGGGAATGTGGACTAGTGCTTGCCTAGCATGCATTAAGCCCTGGGTTCGATTCCTTGGTATCACATACACAGGAAAAGCCAGAAATGGCGCTGTGGGTCAAGTGGTAGAGCACTAGCTTTGAGCAAAAAGTGTCCAAGGACAGTGCCAAGGTCCTGAGTTCAAGTTGCAGGACTGGCAAAAAAAATGAAAATAAAAAAAAAGCCAGAAGCGGTGCTGTAGCTCAAGGGTAGGTGTCATTCGAATGTCGGGTACTTTTCCATGTCAAACATTCCCCCAGCTCTTTTTACATATGCAAGTTGGGGCCACTTTTCACGTAAGTAATAGGATAAAACATGCCATCATGCTCAATTTTAATTTGATTGAGATCTTAGGACTGTTTGCCTAGACTGGCTTTGAACCACTTTCTCTCCTAATCTTAGTTTCTCAAATTATAGTTTGGAGCCGCTGTTGAGCTTTTTTTTGCCAGTCCCGAGGCTTTCTCAAGGTTGTCTGTAAAGACAGATGGAAAGTAATTAGAGTACATGCTATTCTTTTTTCATATTGAGTACCAACACTGAATTTCTAAAACAAGGTCCTCAAACAATGACTGCTCATGATTAGAAAGGATTTAGATACATACCTGCATTGTCTTTACAGATACTAGAAGAATTACTATTCTCATTACTTTGGTATAGGTGCGGAGTTCTACTCTCTTGGGGTATAGATGATGTTTGAGCCATCCCTTCTTCCAAGGCTTGCTTTATCCAGCGCTATAATGGGGGGAAAAAATAGAATTATCAATGACCATTTCAAACTATTTAGTATAACTATTTTATAAAGCACTAACCAGGTCATTTCAATACACAATGACTGGTGAGAAATGCAATCCAACGCATTCATTCAGGGCCACAGTCAAGTGTTGTAATTCAACATATTAGAACATTGCTTCATCAACTCCTCCTACCAGGCAAAATCCTGAAACAGTCAGGATTATACATATTGAGATCTCAATAAAGAACCTTCACAGAGTGAGAGGTGGAGAGGGAGAGGGAGAGGGAAAAGGAGGGAAGGGGGGGGGAGAGGGAGAGAGAGAGAGAGAGAGAGAGAGAGAGAGAGAGAGAGAGAGAGAGAGAGAGAGAGAGAGAGAGAAAGAGAGAGAGATATTATTATCCAGCTTTCATACAGTTAGGAAAAGATAAACAGGAAGAAATAAAGAAGAAAGTTTTGCATTTATTTGAGAGACTGGTCATATACAACAAAACCAGTAAGGAAATGTCCCTAACAAGAAAGATAAAGACCTCTTTAAGAAACTCTTTCTGTTAGGAATATATGAAGTAGTATAAGATCAACAAAAAATACCAGATGGTAGTAAAAATACCTCTTCACTATAGGTACGAAAGGAGGACTAGCATATAAACTTCTCTGCCCTATCAGGTAGTTTGATTAAATTATGGATGAATAATACAAATTGTAAGAAATGACCCTTTGCAGAAATAAAAGAAAAAAAGACCTTGCTAATCAGTTATAATTTTTGATCATGAATATTGAAATCTAAATTGATGAGAAATAAACTTTGTAAGTCTACAAAAGTTAAGATAGTAAAATTATGCATCCTGTGCAAGAGAAAATTTCTTATCTGTAAGATATAGTTGGTGGCTGCTCACCATTCTGTGGCTCTCCTGCCCCTGATGTAAGACAGACCGAATTTTGATAAACATCAATTTCTGAGTTAGACCCTCCCTAAAATAGGAAGAGTAAAGCTGAATTATTTTAAGCTGACATTTCTAGAGAATGTGAGTTATAGGTAAGTAATTCTCTTCACCAAAGAAAGCAATTCCAGGAGATTTTTTTTCCTCTCTTAGGAACTTAGAAGGGAATTCAGGGTAATTTTACCAAGAAAAATCATGTTAATGGCATTATGGTCTGTCAAATTGAAAAAAAAAAAAAAAGAACATGAAGAGACAAGAATGAATAAGTACATTAGAAAAAGAGGTATCAAGGGTCATTTGAATCATAACAATATTCTAGTATACGACCAGGTCTCTGAAAAGTCAAGAGAAGAAACTCTCTTCAATCAGAACACTGGTATAAAGATGAAGTGTCAGAAGCATAAATCCTTAGAGTTAGGAGAGACTTTTGAGGTCATCTTGTCCAAAGCACTAATTTCATAGATGGGAAAAATTAGGCCTAGAAAGACAAAATGTTGAAAACGTTACATGTTAGACACAGTATTTCTCCTCAGAACAGATGACAACCTGAGGTCATAAAGATTTCCTCCGAGAAAAACTAGTTACACACACACACACACACACACACACACACACACACACACACGTATATATATGTATATATATGTACATCCATCATGAAGAATTAACATCCTGATTGTAAAGGGAACATAAAGTCAGAAAAGGGGCATTGCAAGAAAAATATTGTCATAGTTGGTTATAAATATAATGCGCACAATCAAACCCCTTCTTTGTCTGGTTGTGGAGTTTAATAATTTTTCAGGAATGTTTTTAAAAAAGGTAACATGAACATATACCTTTGCATCTACCAAGTTCCAATAACACCTACGGAATAATTTAGAACCCTGTTGTCCTGACTATCTTTCCAAGTTGTATGTAGAGCTAGCTACTAAAATCATGGCAGCAGTTCTCCCTTCTCTGAAACAGTATTAAGGTGAAAAGTTTTGGTTTCTTTTATTTATTGATGGCTTGGAGGCAGAGAGGAGTTTTGAACTCAGGATTTTAGAGTCTTATTAGGTAGATACTCTACTCATGAAGAGGGATGTTCTGGGAGGCTCTAAGATAGTACCTCAATTTGGCAAGTTATTAAACCTTTCTGAAACAAAGGTTCTGAGCCTGCAAACTATGGCCAGTAATCTCAACTGCATAAAGCTGTCCTGAAGACAAAGTGAGATAACATAGTGGAACTTGACAGCACGGTACTAGAAGAACAGCTCATCTGAAGTTTACTTTTAGCTAATTATCAATGGCAAGTTTAATGTCTCACCGACTAATAACCAAAATATCAGTACAATGCACAGTGTTTTTAAGAAATGTGCTTGGGAGACTAAATGCATTATATATACAAAACATAGGGAAGACATAATTGATAGGCTTTATGGCTTTTTATATATGCCTCTGTTCTAAATTAACTTGAATAGAAAATCTAAAAAAAGACAAAAATCATAAAATTGTTTTTGGAAACCATGACTTGGTTTAGAAATTCCAGGGATGTTAATAAAGGTTCTTTTACAAGTTTACACAAACAAATGTACAGATAAAACTTAAATTTGTCTTACATTGATTTTAATTTATGAGGCCTATATCCTTAAATCAGAGATAAGACAAATGGACCTATTAGTAAGAATAGATATTGTTTAGTTCTATGGAGAGTATCTTATCCTCCTCTATTTGTTTAATATATAGTTTGAGGGGTTTTCAGAATTTGGTTTAGTACTGGAAATACCATTACATCTTGAAGCAGGCAAATCTTTTCTATTTGACCTAAAACTAACTGTTGCCTATCGTAACCCAGGATAAAACTGAAAGATGTAATTTATTTATTTTGCCCATATGAAGCTGGATGTTAGAGAGTATATTCTGATCTTTTTTTTTTCCAACAAATACTCAAACAGAGATTGAAGAATAGAGAGCTGAGATCTAGGGCTAGGGACATGACTTAAGTAGTAAAGCACTTGCCTAGCAAGCATGAGAACTGAGCACTAACAAAGAAAAAAAGATCAAAGCTTAAGAATATTAAAATTTAATTGAAATAATAGTCTTGTTAAGAAAATTCAGCATGTTAAGACCAGTAGTGATATATATATATAATATTTAAGCCTACAAAGATTAAGGATGAGGGCTGAGGATATATTTGCATTTCAGCGGTAAAAGTGCTTGCCTACTACTTTAAGTCTAGCACTGAAACAGACATGAACTTGTTCAGAAACATATAGAGAATATAATAGGGACTTGAGTTAAATGGTATTTCTATCTGTTGCAAAGGTAGATAATAAAGATGAGCTACAGATGTTAAGTCCTAAATCTAAATCAGCTAAAAAGGTTCAAATAATAGATTTTCTGTAGAATCTGTAGTGAGAGTCCTAGGCATGTTTTTGGTTTTCCTAGATCTCCACTAGTTGGAAGAGCAAGATGGGAATAAGAAGCTTATAACTAAACATCAGAATTACCAAGAAAACATTTTAAGAGGTTAGCTCATAGTTACAATAAGAACTGTACTACATCATTGGCACCCTTTCTTAATGACTAAAATTTCTATTACCTGGCTTAATAAAATGCTTAAAAAGTCAACATTCTTTGGAATCTATTGCTACGAACAGCCAAACACAAGCAAAAAAAGCTTTCATATTTCTTTTGCCATCTCTCAACTAAAGCCTTTGTCTGTGTCTTTTCCAATTTTCAACATGTACTTAAGATCATTCTTAGTGAGGACCTGAGCAATGCTGAACATATCAGGAAGACAGTCAGTTTTGCATGCCATATTAGAGATAAGATCTCTCAAATTACTTTTTTTTAAGGAAGGGACTATATATAGTCCAGGTTGGTCATGAATGCTTGATCCTTTTACTTCAAACCCCAAGTGATGATGGGATTATAGATGTGAACTACTAGTGAAACTACCTTCACTTATTTTTTTAAAAAATCAAATACATTTTTTTCACAGCAAATTATTTTCCCCTCAGATCCAGTTTAGTGCGCTCTCTCTGTCTCTGTCTCTCTTCTCTCTCAACACTGGGGTGCTTTACTTCTGGGACTAGGACTGTCCTTGAGCTCTTTTGTTCAAGGATAGCACTCTACCACCCGAGTCACAAGGCCACTTCTGGCTTAAGAGTCTCATAGACTTTAGTGCCAGGCTGGCTTGGAACCAGGAGCCTTCTGAGTAGCTAGGATTATAGATATGAGCCACTGATGCACACAGCTGAAAATTTTCTTTTTCTTTTTTGGTGCCATTACTGGGGTTTGAATTCAGGGCCTAGCACTATCTCTGAGTTTTCTGCTCAAGGCTAATGGCTTACCACGTGAGTCACGGCTTCACTTTTTGGTGGTTAATTGGAGGTATAAGGGTCTCAAGGACTTTCCTGCCTGGGCTGGTTTTGAACTGCGATCCTCAGATCTCAGCCTCCTGAGTGAGCAATTGGGATTACTGGCATGAGCCACTAGTGCCCAACACTTACTTTGTTTTAAAATACAATTTTCATTGTTTTAATTCTAACACCTGAAAGGAACTCAGATTTCTAAATTATCTATAAACCCTTTCTTTGAAGATTTGAACACATGGGAGTTTTCCCAAATAAACCCAGAAAGAAACTCAAACACTTAGGTAAGAGAAGACTTTCTGTTATGTATGCTGATGATTCAGCAGCAGTGCCTTTCATTTACACAGATATTCCTGTTGCCCTCCTCCCATCCATAGCCCATATCACTTTGGCTCACCTTTCATGCCTCCCAAACCCCCAAGAAATGATTTCTGTTCTTTGGGGAAAGAGAAAAGCTTTAAGTTTGTTGGAGTCAGGGAAGACCTGCCTGGAGTTGGAGACTTCATCACATCAAATAATCTACATGCAGCATCCTCATGTACGTGATGCCAGTGGAGGAGGGCAATGGCAGACACTGAGGAAGGCAGCCTGAATCCAGATCTGAGGATAAGAGAAAAGGATGTTCCAGGGAACAGAACTCTACCTCAAAGGAAGACCAAATGAAAGGGTGTCCTATACTCTAAAACCACTGACAGGACATTACAGACCTAAGGAAGTGATCTATTCCTGAGGGATACCTTTGGAAAATATTAAGGACTTCTGGGAATTAAGAAAGTACATTCCAAAAACCACCAACAAACACTATTGCCACTAAATTCAAAACCACTAAATAACTAAAAAGAGGTAAATGAGACAGAGAGAGCGAGAGAGGCAGAATTTTTTTTTTTGATAGTAGGTTCCATATTTTTTAGGGAATAAATAGTCCAACATGTCATCTGATCAAGAAACAGGAATTATGCCAATTACAGTAGGGTCTTTCTTCTAATCTCTTTCAAGTGATATAGTGATTGAATTACTTCAAAAGACAATTTTGTAAGGCTTTACCTAAACACCAGTGGTAGAGAGCCTAGGGGCCCAATCTCTCACAATAATCACCAATAGACATGTTAACCAAAATCACAAGAGCATATACAAAACATATCCCTTCCTACTCAGTCATCAACTACTGTGTGCTCTCACCCAGTAACCTCAAGGGTTCTAAGAAGAGACGACAGAGAGTACTCACAAATTTCAACACCAAAATTTCAGTTTACCATCCCCCTTGGTCACACTGGCTACAGATGTATCAGTGTTTATGTTGAGTAATTAACTCATTATAAACTCACAGAGGTATCTAGAGAATGTGTAAAATGTCACAAATATAGGCATCCTAGGTTAAAACAAACAAACAAAAACCACCCCAAAACAAAACAAAACAAAAACCCTAAATACCCACACTATACACAGACATACCTTCTTACAGGAGCTGAATGTGCCATCAGGCAGAAGGGGCCTTCGACGCCTCTCAGGCATAAAAGGTGAGCCAAAGCGAATGTAGTGTTTTGGGGTGGTGCAAATTAATGGGGAATGAATAAGACCCGGTAACATGTTCAGGGTTGTGGCCAACACAGTTGGATCTGTGGTGATACGTAAAGGACACTCCACAGGGCACTCTTGCTTCTCTGCTTTGTCATTCAACCATTCTGTAACTAGATACTAAGGTTAAAAGAAAAAAAAGAAGAGACTGTTAGTTAATGCTGAATATATAACAGCCAGAGGCAGGACTGTAGACCACAAAGACAAACCTCATTTAAAAACTAGGACAGATCCAAGCAGCTGCAGTGAGGATGAATTGGGCATTCAGAACGTAAGCATATCATCCTGTACTCTCTCAATGCCCACTAAGAGGAATAAGTTTTGTTATCAGTGCCTTAGGCTTTGCCTAGTAATAATGGCAAAAAGTAGCAGAATAGTTTCAGCCTTAATACATTTTATCTATACTTTCAATCCACACACATAGCGATTATTTTTTTTCAACAGATCCTTTTGTTTTAGCTAAAACCATTCTTGTCAGACTGGACTTACAAAAATATCTTTGTGATTTACCTTTTTGGTTTTTGGGTACTTAGTTACAGTACGATTGACATGGGATCCAGCAATTGATACCACAGTTGGGTCAGTGCCTGGTAACTGTCTGTTTTCTCCTGAACACTCTATACTTCCAGCTTCAGTAGGAGCTATTAAAGTATTATTTCCTCCTTCCTCCAAGGCAGCTTGTGACAATTCTGCCTGTTGTGCACTGGCGGCTTGCTTCTGGCGCTTTAGTCTTTGGGCTGAACTGCTCCGGTACCGAGAAATTCGACTCTTCGGTCGGGGTCTAGCAGGCTTTGCTGGAGGTGGTTTGGGGACTGGTTTTTCTGCAGCAACATCCTGTAACAATACCAGAGCTAAATATTTACAATTCAGTTTCTTATCTATATTAAACATTTTGTATGCCTACCCATGAAAAGGTAAGAATTTAGAACCAGTCATTTAAAATGAATAAAGAGGGGTCAGGAGTTTGGCCTAATGGTAGAGTGCTTGCTTAGCAGGCATAAAGACCTGGGTTCGATTCCTTGGTACCACATATACAGAAAAGCTGGAAGTGGTGCTATGGCTCAAGTGGTAGAGCTAAACTAGCCTTAAGGAAAGGCCCAAGGATAGTGCTCAGGCCCTGAGTTCAGTCCCCAGGACTGGGGCTAAAACAAACAAATAAATAATCAATAAAAAATATAAATTTAAGTCAGCCAGTAAGTTTATAGGTTAATACATATTATTTCTATTTCATTTAATAAACATCTGCAAAATAGGCCCCAGGTCAGCTAAAGATAGCTACCTAATGTTAGGGTTATGAGCAGGGAACAAAACTCTGTGTTTCTTTTCCAGATAGTGAGGTATTTTAGCTTAAGGCTTACATTCATGGTCTGGTTAGGGGAAAAAAAAAAAAAAAGAAAGATGGCCTATCTTAAGAAAAGTTAGGGCTAGGGCCAGGAGTTTTGCCTAGTGGTAGAGTGGTTCGATTCCTTGGTACCACATACTTAGAAAGAGCCAGAAGTGGTGCTGAGGCTCAAGTGGTAGAGTTCTAGCCTTGAGAAAAATTCAAGGACAGTGCTCAGGCCCTGAGCTCAAGTCCAGGACTGGCAAAAAAAAGAAAAAAAAGAAAAGTTAGGGCTACACAAAGAACCATGAAAAAAAAGGGAGGGGGTATTTATTTTGTTGGTGGTATGAATTGAACCCATGAGTTACGGTACAAATTAGAAACCAAATGATTTCTACAATTTCACCAAGAGCTCATTAGGCAGAAACATTACTAAAGTTCTATGCTAGTCTGAAGGTGCCTAGTTATTCAAATGACTTGTCTCCCTGAACCCTATAAATTAGTTGATAGAAACCTTAAATAGTTTTGAGGTTCTCTCTTTCTTTTTGTTGGTTTTAGTTTGAACTCTCAGCCTGGGTGTTGTCCCTGAGATCTTCTTCATCTCAACGCTCTACCTCTTGAGCCATAGTACCACTTCTGGCTTTGTGGTGGTTAATTGGAGATAAGTCCTGTCTAGGCGGGCTTTGAACCTTGATCCTCAGCCTATAGCCTCCTGAGTAACTAGGATTATAGGTGTGGGCCACCAGTGGCTTCATCTCTTCCTTTTCTAACAGAACAAAGCCACATACTTTTGATTTTAAGTATTCTCTCTCTCTTTCCTTCCCTCCCTCCCTCTCTCTTTCTTTTTTTGTGGGTCATAGGGCTTGAACTTGGCCTGGGTGCTGTCCCTGAACTTTTCAGCTCAAGGCTACTGCCCTATGCCTGGGCCTGGGCCTTGCCCCTGAGCTCTTTGGCTCAAGGCTACCACCCTACCTTCAAGGGTAAGAGCCAAGCCCCTCTTCCTGTTTTCTAGAGGTTAAGTGGAGATTAGAGTCTCTGGTCCTTTTGTGCCCGGGGCTTGAATCCTGATCCTCAGATCTCAGCCTCCTGAGTAGCTAGGATTACAGGCGTGAGCCACAGTGCCAGGTGATTTTTAAGTATTCCAAAAGTAGGTAACATTAGCAAAGACAAGCATGCCTAAATTCTAGAATCATTTTCTTACCCCTGCTTGAGAAGACCTCCGGGTATTCACACCAATAGTTTGTGGGGTGCTTGGGATGGCAATGTTTGAAGCAGGGTTGCTAATTTCAGATTCGGGGGCCTCAGTTTTTGTCTCTTCTCCAGCAGGAGTCTCTGAGATGGTAGTAGTGATCTCGATGTCAGAACTGGTCAGCTCCAAGGGCTGCTCCCTACGTTTCTTTCTTTTTTCTAAATTTTCGAAAGCATGCATGATAGCTTCAACCTTTTTATCCTCCCGAGTCTAGAAAAAAATCAGAAGCTGTCATTTCAGTATTATTGATGGACATTCAAGGAAACTCACTGAACTACCAATAAAATGTTTTACACATTGAAAAAAAATTTACATATTTAACTATTTTACAATTGAAAACAGTTATAAAATGTCAAACGTGAACTTTTAAAAATTAGGTCCTCTATTAGAATTTCTTTAGATGTAATTTTAAAGGCAACAAAGCCAATTTATTTCTGCATTTCAGAGTTTAAAAACTTAAAAAAAAAAAAAAAAAAAAAAAAAAAAAGCCAGTTGTAGGCCCTGAACACAGGGACTGGGAACTGTCCCCGAGTTTTTTTTTTTTTTTGGTCAAGGTTAGTACTCTACCACTTAACCCACAGTTTCACTTCTGGTGGTTAATTGGAGATAAAGAGTTTCATAGACTTTCCAGCCCAGGTTAGCTTCAAACTGGGATCCTCAGAATCTTGGCCTCTAAAATCTATGATTACAGGAATACGCTTGGGTGAAACTTTTTTTTTTTTTTTTTTGCCAGTCCTGGGGCTTGAACTCAAGGCCCAGGCACTGCCCTTGAGCTTTCTCAAGGCTAGTGCTTTTCTTTATCACTTGAACCGTAGTACTACTTTAGGCTTTTTCTGTGTAGCAGTACTGAGGAATTAAACCCAGAGCTTCTTGTGTGCTAGGCAAACACTCTACCACTAGGCTACACTTCTGGCTCTACTAAAACTAATTTTTTTTATCAACATAATTGAGAGGTCCCATGATTAGGAACTGGAATATACCATAAAGGTTCACTAGCGGTAAAAGCTTGATTCTCAGGAGAAGCAGTATTGAGAACTGAAGGAAATCAATAGAATGTAGCTCCTACTTGGAAGAAGTAAGTCACTGTAGATTTGAGTTTGAACATTATAGTCTGTAACTACACAGTGTTTGAATCAGTCCCATTGAGTTTGAGCCTCTAAACCATTGACTCAAATCTCTCGAACAGTGACCCATAGTAAGCCTTGGTATTTAAATTCTTTTCTTCAGTATTTTGACACCCCTCCCCCCAAAAAATCAAACTCAAATCAAGGAAATTAAATAAAATGTAGGCTACAGAAAAAGCCTAAATTGTGATTTCCAAATTAGATAGAAGAGATGATGCAAAGTCAAAAGAAGAGAATGGTTCATATGCTGTAGGTAGATACTCACCCTCCTGTTGTGAGCTGGATTCTCTGGGTCATCAACAACCTCTTCATTTTCTTCATCTGGTTTTTCTTCTGGATTGTCTACTTCCTTTAAGATAGATGCAATATTATGCTGCATTATTAAAAAGCAATCTATTTTATTCTGGTAGCTTATTACTCCCTAGAAACTGCTTTCAGTATTCTAAAGTGTTATTCATGTAAGGCTTCATGTAAGCACAGATAATAACCCTATCTTCATTCACTGGACTGAAACCTGAAAAGTTAACCAATTTTTTTTTTATCCTGCAAATGAAAAGCTCACTGCCTTGTCATGCTACTAGGCAAGCAAATACTGAGCTATTAAGATATTCTTGTCATTACAAAAAGAAAATTAATGCACAGTTTCACTGATACAAATATCACTAAGTTTTACTATAGATTCCTTAAAACATGTGGAAAGTTGGAAGTTACTTCATTTGGAGAGGACTGAGACTATAACATTTTATTTGACTAGGAGAGATTACCTCTTGATCATTGGATACATTTACTTTTTCTGGAACTTCTTGTGGTTGCTGGTCATTATTTTCCTCTGGAGCTTCATTCTGTTGCTCCATCTCCAGCTCTTTCCGTCGTGCTTTTCTCCGTCTGGTCTCTGCTCCGATGGTGGGTAGGGTTGGTGGGGGTGGGAGTGGCAATTCGGCAGCATTAGGATTCCTTTTCTGAATAGGGCAATTCCGGTTTCCCTTGTGACATGCACAATCCACTTTATAATTACTGCTCCAAAGAAACAACCACAGATGCTTGTTTCAATACCACTGAAAATTTGGTATATTAACCATTCATTCAAATGAAATATCAGCTAAACAAAACATTATAGAATCCTTATGAATACTATATATATATACACATATATCTATGTGTATATATAGTAAATCCCTAAGTCTACACCAACAAATGATAGAGGAAAAGAAAGCAAGACCAATCAACTAAATTCAATTTGTTCTTAAAATGTTGACTGAGTAGGCAATGAACCAGGTAGTATAAATTCACTTTATCACAAGATTTATTTTCTCCCAAATCACTAAGGGAAAAAAATTATCTACTTTATAAACGCCACTACAAATTACCTATTACCTGTCACCTCTATTCCTCTGTATTATCACATATAGTAAGCTTTTATGGTTTGAATAGACAGTCTAAGTCATTACAAATCTCATTCTTTTTAGACTAGTACAAATGCTCTGTGCTTAAGAAGCGTTGTTACACTTGGGCTTGCAATGAGTCTCTTATGCTTAAACACAATAAGCCAATATATTTATTAGGAGACTTGTAAGCAGAGAAAAAAAGAATAATGAATGAGCACAGATGTTAAATAGTGTTGGAAAGCTTAATGTATTCATGTTAGGAAAGATTTATAAAGTCTTACCAGTTACTATACTCATAATCAAATGCGATGGTGACCTCAGCATCCTTGGTGATGGCAGATACAGCATAGATACACAGGTGAATCATCCCATCTGCAATCATGTGTCTCACCTGTATAAACCAGGATAATTTTCCATGAAAGGGAAAATAATCCCTTTATCAAAGTTACTTTTTCCTGATTTAGAGGTACAAAGTACTATTTTTCAACTCACTTTTCCCATGAAATTATTAGAAAGAAAGATACTCTAAACTTATAAGACTTCTTGTAGTAAACTTGGAAGATATTCAAAATTAGGGTAAAACTACTGCTTTACTTCTTTTTTGGCTAGCCTAGCGTTTGAACACAGAGACTATGCACTATCCCTGAACTTATTATTATTTTTTGGTGGATCATGGGGCTTGAACTTGGCCTGGGTGCTGTCCTTGAGCTCTTCAGCTCAGGGCTACCGCCCTACACTGGAGCTAAGCCCCACTTCCTGTTTTCTAGAGGTTAACTGGAGTTAACAGTCTCAGGTCCTTTTTTGCCTGAGCTGGCTTTGACCTATGATCCTCAGATCTCAGCCTCCAGAGTAGCTAGGATTAGAGGAATGGGCTGGTTTTGAACCTTGATCCTCAGATCTCAGCCTCCTGAGTAGCCAGGATTACAAGAGTGAGTCACCTCGCCAGGCTCCAGTGTTTTATCGCTTGCATTGAAACACCATGACTATTAACTATAGCCTTTCATCTGGGTGCAATTCTCAGACTGTTTCTTCATAAACTTGTCTTTGGGCAATCCTATTGAAAGAGAAGTTACCACAGATATCTTACCTCTGCGTTTGGTGTACATGATCTTCTGATGAACCGGGCATCATTACCGAAAGTACGGGCATCCACACACATCTCTACACCATTGAATTTTGAGTAGAAGAGCACAAAGGGATATGGTCTAGGGATTTAATTAAAATTCCTGTAATTCCTGATAAGTAAAAAAGGTACCCTCTGTCTCTAAACATGATGCAAATGCTTACAGAAGCAGCAGCAATATTTTGTAATGCCTAAACTTGGAAAATATCACATGCTTTTTGGCTTTTGATTAAAGAACATGTACAAAGAAAAGAATATTGTGCTTAGAAAGGAGTTATCACCACTTTGTACAATGAATAATTAGCATTTTTTTTGGTCAGTTGTGGGACTTGAACTCTGGGCCTGGGCATTGTCCCTGAGCTCACAGCTACTGATCTATTAAAGCCACAGCACCACTTCTGGTTTTCTGGTAGTTAATTGGAGATAAGAGTCTCATGGACTTTAGTGTCCAGGTTGGCTTTGAACCATGATCCTCAGATCTCAGCCTCCTGAGTTGCTAAGTGTGAACCACTGTGTCGGCTTAATTAGCATTACTTATTTCCATTTCTCTACAAATAGAGAAGACACAAGCTTATTTGAGTCCCAAGAGTGACTTATCAACCAGGATATTTACAGCAATACCAGTCAGCACCATGTCAGCCCTCAGTATTAATGAATGATCATCTTACTTTTTGAAGAAATGCCCATTGACCTCAAATTGCTGCCGTAACATGACTTTCCCACGATACTCTATTATAAGAGTATCCAAAGCCAGATCTCTTGCAGCCCTCAGGATTTTGCGATGCTTCTGAACACGAGTGACTCTTCCCAGCTGTAACTGAATAAAACCAACATGTTAACATTAGATAACAACAATAGCTTAGTATACATTTAAAATATTTCATAATTATCAAAAAGGCACCAACATTTGTGGGTTTTATGTTATGTTATTTAGCTTGATGACCAGAAAATTTTGAAATTGATAGAAGCTCAATTTTTGTAGGAACTCCATCTACTGAACCTGCCACCCCAGAAAAGACAAGAAAAGATCAAATAAAAACACATGGTAAAGGTTTCTGTGGATCTACAAAACTAATCAAGAATGAGTTTAGCTTTCTACAAATCTTTTATAATTTCTACCTAGACTATGTTCCAACATAATTTATCTAATAAAAGAACAATTTAAAAATATGCATATCTCAATATTCTCAAGTGAATATAACCTGTTTTTGGCTGACAATAATATCTGGCTAATTTGTTACTTTAAGATACTATACATTTGGAAGACACAGTAATTCCAACCCACACCCTCTCTTTCTAGTTTTAAATCTCAATCACTTAGTTTTAGTATTTAACCCATCAGTCCTTACCTGCATTTGGGAACCAATAACTGTATTATTACAGGCCAATTCAGTCTTATTAATAGTGTCTAAAATAGCAGGTTTGCCCACAAATTCCTTGTTAGAATGCAGATGTTGTTCAAGGGCGTTTTGTACATCTGCACTGTATTGATTAGTGAAGGCTTCTTCATACTGATCAGTCCATAATCTTATCCGATTTTCCCAGCCCTCAGTTGTATTCTCATCTAAATTCTGTGCTTCAGAGGGAGAATTCTGCAGAGAACAAAAGTAAGTAGGTTAGTAGAATCATGTATAACGAGGAAGGGAGGGACACAGAGAAAACATATTTCCACATGGCAGTTGATGTAGCAAAAAAGAGTAATAGGCTGGCAGTAAGGTGATACGACTTTTATCACAGTTTTATAACCAATGAACTGTGAGGGCCTGAGCAACTTAAATGAGGAAACTCAGTTTTCCCATTTATTACACAGTAAGAATGATTAATCTAGGCCATTATTTCATCCTAGCACTGATTTTATGGTCATAATAAAAATCAAATTTTGTTTTAAATCAAGAGACAGAGTCAAGTTTCTAAGAAAAATTTCATAAAAAGCTAAAGTTCAGAAACCTCAAATTATCATATTTTAAAATTTATTTACTTATTTTAAACTTAGTAACATCACTTTTGTTAAGTGTGATAGTCTAGTTTGTTTTACTATTCTCAGGAATGGCTTTATTTTTGTATCACTTGTTATTTTCCTTATAAAACTAACATTTGTTCATCAACTTACTACTCAGGAGAAAAAATTATTTGGAAGTATATCGTTCCAGGATTTTACATTCAATTATTAATATTATCACATTCTAAGTTATCTGAAGAGGTAAATAAGAGGAAAGAAGTATGTAGAGGGAAAGTAGAAATTATCTGAGAGGTCCTATAGCTCTACAGGAAAACCACTGTCCTCTATAGTAACAATACCAAGGGGGCAAAAAAAAAAAAAAAAAAATCGAAGCAACACTATCCTGTGCTTGAGATAGAGATACAGATTAAGACTGATACATGCCAGAAAACAAACACACCGATAGGAATGACATACTAGTGATGACTAGAAAGAAGACTTACAGTAACCAAAGCTATCTGAAAATTTATGTCCCTATTAAAATTCCAAAAACAAGCATAACAAATGAAATATACTTTTGATGACTAGTACAGAAAACACTCATGCCTATTATAATATCTGCCTTTTTAAAAAGCATCAGTGCATCACAATTAATTGGCTACTATCTGTCCCCTCAAAAACAGAAAAATCTAACACCATGATCTTCAGCACTTTTCATTGGAGCACAAAAAGATAAAAAAGTAAATAAATCTAAGAAGCATCTAAAATTAATACATGATGAACAGTTTGCTGTATTCTATAACAGCTGAGTGAATGAATAGTATAAAACCTGAGTTAAGGAAGTGGTTTTAAGATTTAAGATTGGATATTAGATTGCCTCATTTAAAACGTGAAGCAGGGTGAAATATAAGCAGCACAGTGCCACCAATCTAGGCAAATCAGCTGTTTTCTCACTGAGTTTATAGGTTTTTTTTTTGGCAAGTCCTGGGCTTTGAACTCTGAGGCCTGGGCACTGTCCCTGAGCTCTTCAGCTCAAGGCTACCACTCTATCTGGTTTTCTGATGGTTAAATGGAGATAAGTCTCATGGATTTTTGTGCCTGGGGTGGCTTTAAACCTTGATCCCCAGATCTCAGCCTCCTGAATAGCTAGGATTAAAGTGATGCCTGGCCCACTTTTACTGCATGAGTACTTATAGAATTAAAGTAGAACTTAATTTTAACTAAGGCATCATAATTCTTAAGTAATGCTTTGTGAGGTTATCTATCTATCTATCTATCTATCTATCTATCTATCTATCTATCTATCTATCTATCTACCTACCTACCTACCTACCTACCTACCTACCTATCTGTAAGACATCAGATAGTATAATCAAATCTTTTAGCAAATCATTCTCATCAACTAGTAACTAAAAGTCCTTTTAAAATATTGCACATAATTTTATTATTCTCCAGCTTCTTTATAAAAATCATGCCTTATAAGCCTTCTTATTCAATAATGGAAGAATCATACAACTATTACATCCACCAAATAGATATTCCAGGAAAAAAAACAGTTCAGTTCCAATAGGGCCAATTCTTATCAATAATACAACTTTCTGCTAATGAGTTATCCTTTTAACTGGTGATTAAAAGCCCACATGATGCTAGCTAGATGGAAGTTAACAAGACATCCTGTACAATTACCAGAAAACCCTCACTCCTGAGCTTAAGCCCAACCATAGCAACAAAACACATCCACTTCGTGTTGTGTGATAAAATACCACTTACCCCCTCACCAAAGAGCAGCTAACAAAAAAGCCAATAAATTAAGGCTGATTACACAAAAGGAAAACATGTCAGAAAATGGTCAAGAAAAGCTACTTTGGAAAAAAGCTCTATGAAAACTGAATGGCAACAGTTACAAACTAATGAGAAGCAGACTCCAAGATTCCCAGACCATCAATGTCAGGAAAGAAGCTGACCAAAATACAAGATCACAGTGAAGTAAAAAACACAGCATCAGGGAAGATTAACCCCTTACCTTCATCCGCAAGGACTTCCGGGATCCCTCTCGAAATGCCTATCCCAAAGAGGAAAACAAGTAGAACAAAACAAAACTTGGTACCAAGAATGACAGTTATACCTACCTGAGATTAAAACTAAGTGATAAACCACTATTCTGTTCGGACCCTTTTCTCTACATAACAAATCCAACAGAGCTCCCCCAGACTATTACCAAGAATACAGCTGGCTCAAGGCCAATGAACTCTACATATGTTCTATAGTAAAGGTAGGTAACTAACAGAGAAAAGCATGCACAACTGAAATCCTACAGGTACCTCTGAAACTAAGAGAAAAAGTATTTTAAAACCTTAAATTGCAAATTTACCAGTTCTGAAGTGAAGAAGAAAGCAAAGACCACTCCCATTTAGAAGGAGTGGGCAAGTCACCTAAGAGCAACAAAGTTGCTGTGATGGGGAAGAAAGAATATCAAACAGAAGAGGTTTTTCCTGGAGAGTTTTCAGTTGAGAAAACAGAACAGTGACCATGACACTACCGAAGCTGAGACCATTCACAAGAGATCTTTCCTGATTTTTGTTTTGCTTTTTAGAAACAAGAAAACACTACTGACCCAATGACACGAGGTAGGCATGTAACTAGAAGAGTACCAGCAGACTGCTTTAACTGAGTTGTGTGGAACTGCTGTAAGAACAGAAGCTGAGAGTCAAGGCTACAACATATACATATGGAATTGTGCCAGACAGGGCTGGAATTTCATACCTGGGATGGGCGCTGGAGTAGAAGAAACTTAAAAAGAGCCAGTGGTAATGGTGCGGCAGAAGAGGTATAGGGGTATATGCACATGAACACAGATTAGCTTGTTTTTATAAGCCCTTCAAGCTTTAAATATTTGAATCACAGCCTTCTCTTTTTGGTAGTCCTGAGGTTTGAACTCAGGGTCTCATGTTTGCTAGATAGACACTTGACTGCTGAGTCATGCCTCCAGAGGAAGTCATTCTTATTCCAAAATTTGAACTATTTTAGATGTATTTCTATTTTAGATACTTTAAAAAATTTATTTATTTAAACTTTCCGTACCTTGATTTTCTTCGTCTTTGGTGCTGCACGACCCTTTTCTGGACTCTTTTTCCGCTTCTTGGGTTTGGTTCTTCTAACAGTTAAGGTGATGCTTGTAGGTGTGTGCTGTGTTGCTGTATACAACACAGTGGAAGGAGAAAGCTCCTCATCCCAGCTTTCTGTTGCACTGCTATCCCCACCTAAAAAAGGATGATTTCACACTTCAGGGACTAACAGTTAAAAACTGTCCTCAGATCAGCTCACTCCTGTAGATGTAGCCCATATCCAGCAAATCATTACTTCTGTTAACTTTATCATCTGTAAACCAACACATATGCCCACCTTTCCTGTTATTGCCATTAAGCATACAAACTGTGTTCTACATTACATCAACTTCTTCCCTTGTACCCAGCTCCCAAGCTCTACTACCTTGAAATATAACAATCTGAGATACATAATACAAAGAAAAGTTATTTTTTTTCTTCCCGTTTTGGTTCTCACAAAGAAAACTTTATTTGCTATAGGACTAAGATGTTTCCATCTATGTTTAATTACAAAGACAGAACTATACAATAGTCTTGCAATGACTTCTCCTTCTATGAAAAGACCTGGATACTATAAGAACTTAAAACAGGAATTCTAACTTAAGAGGATATTTAACCACAAAATATTTACATGTCAAAATATAGGCATACCTCATCTTAAGCTCACCTGATATGTTGTCCTGCTTCCGCCGATGAAGTCTAATAACCTTCCCCCTGCTCATTCCCCTAAAGAGGGAAAATAAACTTAAAGTAGTCCTTCCAACAGCATGCAACACATTATAACACACACGGGAGAAGTGTCTCTGCATATACTACCCCCTCCCTCCCACCTACCAAAGGTTTCCAGGACATTAAATTTCATATCAAATTCAATAGCTTTAACATCAATCTCTCATTCCTTGTTGTCAGCAATTCTCACCTAGTGCAGAGAATTCGAGCCAAGGAGCACTAAGGAATCATCTACATTAACAAACACAAGAAAGAATACTTTGAGCTTTTCCCTACTAATAAGAAACCCTAATCCCATCAACCCAGGCTTGAACTAAGATGAAACAGGATCTTACCTGCACTTGTCACAGTTGAGAAGGAAGCCATCCTGAGAAAGACCACAAGGACACCAGGTAGGAACAGTCTCTCCTTCAGAGTTCGGGCTGTCTCCACAGCGTTCCTCTACGGGCGACGGCAGGCCATTCAGGTCAGAACGAGGGATGATCGTCTGGACAGGGGGAGAAGCAGGAGGTGTCGGAGGAGGAGGGGCTCCGTAATTATGATCCTGAAAATAAGATTTTTTAAATCAACAGTGTCCAAACACTGGCCCCTCTCTCCCCTAAAGTACGGTACATATGGAAAGAAAGAAAGAAAGTAGTACCCTTTGTTTTTTTGGCTTCAACCAGGAAAGTGATAAAACAAAATGCCAAGGTCAACTGGGACATAAAAACAAGAACAATGATGCAGGGCTAGACGTCCGCTGGAGGCAGGGAAGTGCAAAAGGGGAAACTTCGTCATGCTGCATATAAACATTTCAAGAAAGTCACAATGTATAAGAATGGATTACACTCCAAGAAGATCACTGCTCTGGAGAGAAACAAATGCATACTCACAGCGTAAGGCAGTCCTCGACACCCCAGCCTCTGAGTGGTCCCATAATTATGAGTGGAATACACGCTCTTCTCATTAACTGCTGGACTAGCCTCCACAGATTCAGGGCTGCACAAAGGCGAAAAGCAATGCATGATAGCATAATACCTAATCTTTCCTTTAAACTAAACAGTTCACTTCCCATCTAACCCCTTTCCTTTCCACAACCACCAGCCACTAGAGTAAGAACTCACTGAAACAATCTGATTAACATAACTAAGCCTATAAATAACAGTAGGAGTGTTACTGATGTGGATTTGTGTGTAACATGAAGCCAGTACAGGCAGATGTCTCAAGGCAGGCACCTGGGATACAAGGTGTCCCTAATGACAAACACAAACGTACCAGCTGAGCGGGGAGTTTCCCCTAGAGAAGCCACTCTGGGCTGGTTTAGACTCAGAACTATTCTTCTTAATTGGATCTCTTAATACTTCCATGAAACCTCACATGACATTTGCAGTGAGTGAGATGATGAAAGTGCCTTCTGCACTGCCCCAGGGACCAGGCCCTCTTCCATTCACTACCAAGACAGGATACCCTGAAGAAAGTACAGGTAAAAACAATGGCATCTTATATTTATCACACCTCTCATCTTGATGAACCCCCAAATACCTTCACATATTAGAGTAATAATTTCTCATCCACCAATGACATGCAAGCATATCAAGGATACAATTATTTAACAGCTGCATGGTAATACCATAGGACTTCAAATAATAAAAACTGAACTTGGAAGTTAGTTTAGTGACACAGTAATGGTAGTAGTAGCTACTAGTGTAAATCACCTGTAAATTGCTTTATATAATTTTTAAAAAATTTTCTCCAACCATTAAACATGGTGAACAGTACCCCATTTTTATAAAGGGGGAAACTGAGGTGTTAGGATTATGTGATCCCTTCCCACCCAAGGTGATACATCAACAGAGCCATGGGTTACAACAACAGAGCTAAGGTTTCAAACATATCTGACTCTCAAACCTGGATACTTTCCACTATATTGTACCCCAAGTAGAAACTGTTTGAGACCTTTTACCAAAATTAATAAAAAGCTTAGCATAAAGTCCTTTTGCATCTTTAATTAGTGGGAAATAAACTATTCAAGCAAAATGTATTAACACGAAAATATAAATGTACTTAAGCATGTACATTTAATATACATCTTTGTTTTCTAATAAAAAGGCATATGTGGTCAAAGATAAAATTTAAGTTTTTTTTTTTTAAAGAACTTCAACTTTGCCAACTGGTTTTGGAAAGGTTTTGAAAAATAATTAAGAATTTAATTGCATGAGTTGGCAGAACTAAAAATGGGTTAGTTCTAATTTACATGAACTAAAACAGAGAAACTCCAAGTACTAGTATAATTCAACCTTAAAGGTCTTTTAGGGAATCAAATCAGACAAATTGTTTCCAATAATGCTTCTCCTGCTTCAAGATTTACAGTATACAGAGCTTGGCAGGAATGAAGTGTGCAAGTTAATGTAGCACGTCAACTGACAAATGTGGGGTAAAAGAAAATTCTGAGGTACATATCCAACTCACCCAGTTTTATGCTCCAAAACTGTGAGAAGGGATCTTATTAATAACAGCAAAGGTAATTTCTAGGTGAAGAAGAATTTTAGACATAGGAAAGTATTCTCTATTAGTGAAGTGCATGCATTTATTATTTGATAGTGTCTGTAAGATGGGAACTGTGGGGGAGGGGAGACATCAAGAATGCAGGCCAGTATTCTTGAAAAAAGACATGATCTGAACATGGCTCACTGAGAGGCAATCAACTCTAGTCTTAGGAAACAGGTGGGGTTTCCTAAATGAAACCAAAGGTAGACAAGCATTAATAAAATGAAGATAGAATTTAGCTTCTATGATGGACAGTTAAAAACAGTAATGGATTTATACACAGTTAATTTACTGGGTGCACTACTAAATAAACAAATATTCTAAATAGCTATACATGTTTTATTTAGGAGATTTTGTACCATTAAACACATGGGGTGAAATATGACAGCTGTTTATTACGAATGTTTTTTTCCCCCTTGGGAATGGTGGGAAAAAGGAAAGTTTCATGGAATAGAAGATGGCCATGGAGATGGAGCTATGTTGGTTATATCTTACCCATCTCCAAACTGGGTAAATATGAACATATGCACTTCACGTGCAAGTCTAGGGAATAAAAATAAAATGTATATTGTGGAGGTTACACAGGCCACCCTACTGCTCAATATTGCCTAGTGAAGCACAGCAGCATTTAATACACTGCTATGCATGCCTAATCTAAAATTAAATTTATATGTTTTCATTAAAAATAACCCCTACAATTTCTTCATTGTTTACTGACTATGGAGATTTTTTTTTTTGACTATAGAGATTTAATAGCTAACTACAGGAGTCCCCAGAATGCTTCTTGACATATGCATCAATTCTTATCTGTATGTTAAAAAATGGATTAAAAATTTAGAATATGACAAACTAGGGATGTAATTAGAATACTTAGACAAGCAGGTGTGAGGATCTGCATTTGTTGGATCCCCTAAACTATAAAAACAAAACAACAAAAGGAGTACTACGATCACATGTCTTTATTAGACAGTTTATACATATAATTGTATCCTTTTCTATGAATTGTGTAAGAGTTGGGCACATACAGCAAAAACCAGGTTTACAACGGATAAACTCCATCAATTGTGTTTAAAGTATAGTGAATAATCTGCTATAATGCCACCTCTTAAAAATGGCTAATACTCTATGGCAGAGTTGTAAGTTCAGAAACATCTTTCTTTTTATTATGTTTTCTTAGAAGTATCAAAAAATGCAGAGTGTATGCTATTGATATCAGATTTAAAATGCCAGGAGGTATGATCTGGGTCTCTACTTAGTCAAATACGTTGCTCTTAAGAGCAGTTTAATTTTAAATGTGCTAAGAATAGGGGAATAAGCATTGAAAAATTTAAACATAAGCTAATGATTGACACTCTCTTCTTTTATACAACTACTAAAAGAATAACTGAAATTAATTATGACTACAGCATCATAAATGTATGGAAAAAATGGAAAAAAATGTTCAGGAACTCCCAGGATGTGGCAGTGCAATCAAATTTCCATACTGGAAGTATTTTTCATTTCTGTAGCCATTCCTAAATTCCCCAGCAACATTTATGGTTAGTTATCACTATTCTAGTTGGGAAAGATACTAACTTTAACAGTAACAGCTTTTGATTTTTTGCTTATTAATTTTTAATTTATTGGTTTAATCTCTATTGAAATGTTTTACAAATGGAAAAATGTCTTCTTGTTGTCAGATCATAGCAGGTAAATAGCTAACTTTATAAATACCTATGAACACTATACAACTGGGATATATATTAATGCAGAAAAACTTTTAAGTAATCTATTTGGGGAAATACGTGGAAGTTGAGGTTAGGGGTTTAAATGAATTCTTTTGTCATGCAAACAAATAATAAAAGAAAATGAAAATAGCCTTAAATGAAATATAAAGTCAATCTTTCTGTCACATCGCCCCACCCTCCCTCTTCATTTTAATATGGGGATAAGCATGAAAACTGTTCTCAGTTTCAGACTACCCCAGAAGATTATAAATTATTTCCTAGGGTAGCTTTATTTTTCAAGTCTTGTTCAAGGAACCCAATAAACAAGTAATAATAAATAGGTGGCCTCATGAAGAAATACACATGCTCTTTAATAGTCTCATTTTTAAGAAAGAAGCCCTATTAATAAAAGATGCCGTTCAACCCAGAATTCTGGTACAGTTGCTTTGCTTTGCTGAAGGGGGAAGACCCCCAGGGACTATGAAAATGGCAAGAGAAACAGGGGAATTAGAGCAACACCCACCTCACTCAAGAAGTGGCTGTGGGATCAAGAGTCTGAACTGGACCTGAACATATTCAAAACACCAGGATTTTTCCAGCCCAGACCCTAATCCCTGGTACTGCCTGGAATAGACTTGGCTTCTGGGGGTGTGCTGCCCCCTAGGCCCCTTGGGTCTCTTTCGCTGGACTTTCACATCCTGGTGTAGTGCCACTTCGTCTTGAAAGGTAGGGGGCTTCCACTTCCTTTCTGTAAGCAAGGAAGATTGGGTACAAGGGAGGTAAAAGGACAAGAGGGGGAATCTGTGAGCAGGGGGAATCTTGGACAACTTAAAAAAGGGATACAAAAGTCTATATTTTAAAAACTGATTAATATATAAAGTTGTATAATGAAGGCCTACCTTCATTGTCATTTGGTATTTACATTCTTCAAGAATTGAAGAGTTTACCTTAGGGATTGTTTTTTTTTTTGACAAACTGAATTCCTAACGCTGTTCTTAGCTGAAAAAAAAGTTTGGTACCACTGATTTTGAAGGTCCTCTTTCTAGGCAATGAATATTATCAAAAACAGTTTGGCACTGCTCTTTATATTTATACCCAAAGTCAGAAGATCTAAGCAATCTGCCCATATACAGTTTTAGCCCCTTTATTTTTAGAACAATGAGAAGTACTTAGGAAGAGGCCTTCGAAGAAAATCAGTTGGAAAGAAAATTTCTTTATCTCCCTCTATCAGAATAATCATTAACTCTATAGAAGCAGGTAGTAACACCTACTCAATTTCAATTTTTCCATTCATGAAAACAAAAGAAAAATGTAATTACTACTTTGCAACTTTGATTCTATGACTAATTTACCCAGAAATGCTTTTCTAAAAGCTTTTTACCCCCACTTATAATTCTCTTTCCTCTCCAGATTTTTTGGGAGAAAATGGGCAAAGTCTAATGTCTTATAGTGGGGTGGGGTTTGGTCAAGAAAATACTATATATAATCTTATTACTATTCACAAGAAAACTGTTTACACACAAGACTGGTAATGTACCCAGAATTATCACTTACTCTGATCCAGCAGCCATATCTGAGTAGGATGTATCTGGTGTAGTTACTCCCAGAGGGACTGCAATGCTCATGTCGTCCAACACAGCAGAGAATGGAAATCACGGGGTCCAATTAATGGAGACTGACCACTCTGAGAGTGGGTGTGAGTTGCAGAGCCTCAGCCAACATGATATGGACATGAGGAATCCTGCCAGAGAAGGAAAACAGCTAGCAACAAGATAATGTATGGAATTCATTCTAAATCTATGAGTAGTTTTCTAAATTTTTGAATTCTTCTAACAATAAATCCTAGGTTCAATATGTACTATTATTAATCTTCCGCAAAGTACAATAGCTATAAATTATACTTACTTTCAGTCAAAGGGAACGTAATGATTTACCAGCTTACTAAAAACTGTATTAGTCTAGGCCTATCCAACCAATTTTTTTTTTTTTTTTTTTGCCACTCCTGAGGCTTAGACTCAGGGCCTGAACAATGACCGTGGTACATTCCTCAAGGCTAGCACTCTACCACTTGAATCACAACACTACTTCTGGCCTTTTCTGTGTATGTAGTACCGAGGAATTGAACCTGGGTCTTTGTGCATGCTAGGCAAGCACTCTACCACTAGGCCTCCTAGCCAATGAAATTAAAGATTCAAGATTAGAAGAAATACCCTAGTTTAAAACTCTTCAGCAATTCTTCAAATTTTCTGCCAAGGCCAGAGATAAATCAAGTCCTAACAGCACTCACAAACATTTCTCCCAAATTAAATCTGGTTGAAACCAATTTGCTACTCGTATTTGACTGTTTACAATTGGTACTTACTAGTTACTTTTACTTTCTTTTGGTGGGTCATGGGGCTTGAACTCTGGGCATGGGTGCTGTCCCTGAGCTCTTCAGCTCAAGGCTACTGTCCTATCCCTGGAGCTACAGCTCCACTTCCTGATTTCTAGTGATTAATTGGAGAGAGAGTTTCACATTCTTTAGTGCCTGGGCTGGCTTTGAACTGCGATCCTCAGGTCTCAGCCTCCTGAGTAGCTAGCATTACAGGCGAGAGCCACAGAGCCACAGCGTTCCATTATGCATATTAGTTTTTTTTTTAACAGGATGAAATAAGAAGTATTTTATGTAAGAGGGAAGAAGTAAATGTGAATGTCAAAAATTCAGGCTTACAAACTTTTTTTTTTTTTTTTTGCAAAAATAGTATTAAAATATGATGATTGTCACTTTTTTTTGGTTGGTCTTGAGGCTTGATCTGAGACTGGGCATTGTCCCCGAGCTTTTCAGCTCAAGGCTACCACTCTACCACTTAAGCCAGAACCACTTCCAGTTTCCTGGTAGTTAATTTGAGCTGAGTCTCACAGACTTTAGTGCCCCTCCAGGCTGGCTTTGAACCACGACTTTCAGTTCTCAGCCTCCACAGTAACTAGGATTACAACACCTGACATGGCATGCTTTTAAGGGGGAATCTGAGTTTGAAGTCAGGGACTGTGCTTGCTGGGCAGGTGTTCTATTGCTAAGAGTCACACTCTCTTTTTTATTTTAGTTACTTTTCCAAGACTGTCCTGAACTACTATCCTCTTATACTTACTATGTAATTAGGATTATAGACATGAGCCACCAAGCCTAACCTATGATATTCACTGATTTATAAGAGTAAAAAAGTCAAACAATTTTCAGTACTCAATGAAGTATATAATACCAATTGAGGGATTAATGAAAATTTTCAACAATTGGGAGAAAAAGGGGTGTTCAAGCATTCCTTTGATATATGAAGACTCATGTCAATGAAAAAAACTATGAATGGCAAACTAAAAGACTTTGAAAGTTAATATGAGTCACTAATTTGATGAATATACTATTTAGTTTTTTGTGCTGCCCATGCTTTGAACGAACTATATCAACAGATCTAGAGGTCTCCACACCTGTTCCTACCTATCTGGACATGACATACCTAGAATGAGGACTGAAATGCAAAGTAGTCAACTGTTCTAATTTCCATTATTAAATATAGATTCAAACATAATTTGATAGCTATCTTTTCCCCTGACAGTAACTTTTTCTGTATTTCTTAAACTTCAAACTCAAAATCTAGTCTCAGGAATGAAGAAATACACAAACTTCGCTGTTTGCACAAGTTCATAAATAATCTTAAGGAAATATTAAGAAAAATTCATGTAAGAAGGCAAGAGTGGAAGTAGTAGCATTCTGCAAACCTCAAATTTGCCAACACAGCAATCTAAAGCTTCCATTCTATTGCTTAAGTGAAACACATAAAAAATTGAAGAATATCTCCTTTATAAGAAGTTCTTCCATGTCCATTGGTTTAGTTTAGATAACTTTGCCACTCTTTTGATTGGTCAACTTGGTCACATTATTCTTAATAATGCTTTCATACTGACAAGGTATCTTTTGTCTTTTTGTTTGCCGGTCCTGAGACTTGAACTCTGGGCCTAAGCAATGTCTCTGAGCTCCTGTACAGGGCTAGGGCTCTACCCCTTAAGCCACAGCTCCACTTCTGGCTTTCTGTTGTTAATTAGATAATAATCCCATGGACTTCTCTGCTGGGACTAGCTTTGTGTATGACCCTTAGATCTTAGCCCCTTGAGTAGCTAGGATTATAGGCTTTAGCTACCAGAACCCAGAGGTTTCTTAATTCTGATAACAAATTCTAATTTCTCATATGTAATAGCTGCTTTCCTAAACAACTGTGTAAAATATAGCTATCCCAACACTAACTGAAGGGTTAACAAATCTGTATTTAATATCCAATATTTATAAAACAAGACAATCAAACCTACTATAGTTTATTGAAGTCAGTATTTATAGCAGTTATCACTTGAATTGGAGATGTATTCTAGAATGTGTTTCTAGGTGAAAAGATACATTCGTTAACTTGTCTATCACAAACTACCAGAATATAAACTCCATGGAGAAGAGGGCTATTTTTCTGTTTTACTTACTTTTGGGTTTTTTTTGGTATGGGGCTTGAACTCTGGGCCTGGGCATTGTCCCTCAGCTCTTTAGCTCAAGGCTAGGCTTTCTTACTTGAGCCAAAGGACCACTTCCTGCGACTAATTGGAGATTTTTTTTTTTTTTTTTGCCAATCGTGGAACTTTTATCAAAGCCAGAGCTCTACCACTTGAGCCACAGCACCACTTCCAGCTTTTTTCTATATATGTGGTACCGAGGAATCGAACCCAGGCCTTTGTGCATGCTAGGCAAGCACTCTACCTAACTAGGCCAAACTCCTGGCCCCTTCACAGACTTTTTGTGACCCGGCTGGCTTTGAACCATGATCCTCAGATCAAGGATTACAAGGCATGAGCCACTGGTGTCAGTACCATGCTAAAACAAAAGAACTACTGAGTGAATTGTTATAGCAATTACAGCAAAATGATTTCAGCATTCATTAAAATGTAAAGCAATAAAATAGATTAAAAGGATTTGGGTCAGTCACCTTTACATAGACCTCTGAATATGAAGTGCCCCAAAGTTATTTGTCAGTAGCTCTGAAGACCTAGAAAAAGTTGAGAAATAAAATTAGTACATTAAAAAACAAAATATAATGGAATTACAGATATTTTCATCTTATTTCTGAATTATATAGTGTTTTGTTGACTAGTCAGCATTTATTACTACATTTTTAACCCTTAACACAGTTTATATGTTCTATTTTCTATAAAGTAAAGGGTGAGGAGGAAAATTATTTTTAAGAAGGGGTAAATATTTATGTTGGCTAATGCCCCTCTTTTCTTCAAATAAAAATGACTTCCCATTTCTCAATGGGTCCTTTTGTGTTTCCTGTTTCTTCTTTTATGTGTGTTGTATGGGGAGGCTTCCCCCCCCCCTTCTTTTTCTTTTAGGAAGGTATTCTTCACTGAACCACTCCCAGTTTCAGACTTTTTGGTGCCAGTACTGGGGCTCGAACTCAGGAACATCCTGGAGTTCACAGCTGGCCTGGATCTCTACTACTTCAGCACAGCATTACTTCTGGCTTTTTAGTGATTAAGAGATAAGAGTCTCAAGGACTTTCCTGCCTAGGAGTGGCTCTGAACTATGATCCTCACATCTGAGCCTCCTTTGTGGGGTTTGGCCTGGTGCTGTCCCTGAGCTTTTTTATTTTTTTTTAAAGCAAACATCAAATTTTGTTTTCAAACACACAAGGTCTTAGCCAACATTTATGATTAAAAAGAGAGCTTTAGGGGCTGGGAGTTTGGCCTAGTGGTTAAAGTGCTTGCCTAGCATGCATGAAGACCCGGGTTCGATTCCTCGGTACCACATATAGAAAAAAGCTGGAAGTGGTGCTGAGGCTCAAGTGGTAGAACTCTAGCCTTGAGAAAGTCCAAGGACAGTGCTCAGGCCCTGAGTTCAAGCCCAGGACTGGCAAAAAAAGAGAGCTTTAATTAATTTTGTTTTTTTCTTAAACAATAAACAAGAGCTTTTCTTGGGAGAAAATGATCAGTATGCCTCAAATGTTTAGCGTTTCCTCCAAAGGTCAGCTAGCATGACATATTAATGCCTCAAATATCATTGTGTAATAAACATGAAAAGATCTGGGAGGATTGGGAGTGTGGCCCAGTGGTAGAGTGCTTGCCTAGCATTGCATGAAGACCGGGGTTCAATTCCTCAGTGCCACATACCAAGAAAAAAAGCTGGAAATGGTGCTGTGGCTCAAGTGGTAGAGCTCTAGCCTTGAGAAGGCCAAGGACAGTGCACAGGCCCTGAGTTCAAGTCCCAAGACTGGCAAAAAAAAAAATCTGGAACTCAAGTTAGCAAACATAACTGGACATTAACTCCATTTTGATGCTTTATGGAAAAAAAAAGTACAAAATAAGCTAGTTGTCTTCAGAAAAATTATACTCAAAGTTAATTTGTTTTAAAGGTATAAAGGTAACAGTAAAGGAAGAAGCAGCAGAAACCTTTAGGAACAGTAAATAATCAAAGAAAAAGGGCTGAAAGACGTATGAGTGTGTGCGTGCGTGTGTGTCTATGGGAAAGTGAATGCACCAGAATTTCATTTTCTTTGTAATTATTTACAGAATAGTTATAATTGCTAGATTCATAAAAAAGAATCAGCCTATGTTCCAAAAGTACCTTTTTAAAAATTTCTAGGAGAAAATGTATCAAATGGTATATGCTAGAAAGTTTATAATTATCTTGTCTTTTTAAATAGACTTAGGAATGGTCAAGAACCTCGTCTTCTTATTTATTTATTTATTTATTTATTTATTTATTTTTTGGACAGTCCTGGGGTTTGAACTCAGGGCCTTGGCTCTGTCCCTGAGCTTCTTTTGCTCAAGGCTAGCAAAGGCCTTTTCTGTTTATGTGGCATTGAAAAAAAAAAAAAAATCAAACCCAGAGCTTCATGCATGCGAGGCAAACACTCTACTACTACTAAGTTATATTCCCAGCCCAAGAATCTCTGTCATTTTGACAGTATCTTCTCTATATGAGCTTCTGAAAGCCTGAGACTATAATTTGTCTAGTCACTCTAAGAAGACAGTGTTTTAAGAACAATTCCAATGAGATTTCAGAAGAAATCTCCTCAGTCAGGTGAGCCGGAAGCAGGTGGAGAGATAACAGTCTAGTAAATGGCCAATCCAATGAAAGAAATTCAGAAACAAGTCTGCTACAGTAAGAGGACTGGCAGGAAGAGGAGTGCCGCTTCAGAAAGAGAACAGGCCTCATATGCTTCACACAGTCTTTGTACTGAGGCTGTGGACCTTGGCACTTCTCCCAGAAATGATGCAATCCTGATGAACAAGATCTGCTGCCAGAGAAACAATTGTTAACAGCCTAAGCAGACAGCAACTCAGCCAAGATGCAATCTCTGATCAGCTCTCTATAAACTACCACACGTCAATTTTTGGCTTTGATGAAATCTAAGTGAATACACATATTCATATTTCTATTTCCTCCACCCAAGACAAGGTCTTGCTATGTAGCCCATGCTGGCCTTAAATTGGAGATCTCTGCTGCTTCAGCTTTCCAAGTGCTGTAATTATGGGTCTGTTCCACAAAGTTAAAGTCTTTGTATTTTAAATTAATACTCACTTTCCTCACTGTCAGTAAAGCTTTTGGGAGGTGGTCGTTTCTTTGAAGAAACTGCCTCAAATTTAGCACTCAATTATGAGATACCAAAGTAAAGACAAACACATTAATTCAGGGCGAAAGGTATTGTTTATATTTCTGAAACTTTATGGTATGAAATAGAAAAGAAAAATCTATCGCATATTCTTGCTTAGGAAGATTGAGCAGTCTCACCCCACAAAGTTATTTACAATGCTCATTTTTTCTGACAGCAACAATGTATCATTGATTATTTGCACCTCATCAGCCATAGCTTAGAATTTAACTTAAAAATATCACCACAATTTTAGTAATCTTCTCTACAACCCTTATTTCCTGCACCCATAAGGTTTTTGTGGTGTTAAGGTTTCTTGTATAAAATAGTTTTTCTATGTTGTATAAAGTTCACCAGGCAAGCACGCTTATTACTGGAGCCATGCCCCCAGCCCTTTTCCCTTTAGTTTGCTTTTCATATTAACCTCTGACTGATACCCTCCTATGTCTCCTGAATACCGGGGATTATATATATGTGTATATTATCTTTTTTTTTTGTGGGTTGTGGGCCTTGAACACTTTGAGACACAGTACAACTTCTTGTTTTCTGGTGGTTAATTGGAGGTGTCATGATTTCCCACCCTAGCTGGCTTTGAACCACAATCCTCAGACCTCAGCCTCCAGAATAGCAAAGATTACAGGCATGAGCCACTATATACTATTAAAGGCATGCCAGGCTATATACTATCTTCTTTGAGATATGGTCTGGCCTTGAAGGGAGGTCCTTTTATCCTTGCCTCCAATGTAGCTAGAATTACTGAGATGAATGAGCCATCATGCCTGACCTGATTGAACTCTGGGCTTGGGCTACCTCCCTACCCCTGGAGTCTCAGCACTGCTATTTCCAGTTTACTAGTGGTTAATTGGAGATAAAGTTTCAGGAACTTTAGTGCACAGTCTGGCTTTGAACCAAGATCCTCAGATGTCAGCCTCCTGAGTAGCTAGGATTACAGGCATAAGCCACTATGACTGGTGTGACCTGTCATTTTCTCTTTAATGCCAATTTTTATTCTCAGCATACTTTTAAAAATCATAGTCATAGAACAGTTCAAAATGCAAACAATGGAGAACTAATGTAGTTTCATTACATATTTAAATTTTATGTAAAAAATTCAAATAATGCAATGAAAAACACTGCGGCTGCACTCAAACATACAGCTTTTAATCTTGGAAGAAGAATGCGATAAAAATTTAGGGTTCAGGAAATAGCGCTATGGCTTAAGGGGTAAGGCAGTAGTCTTGAGCTGAAGAGCCTAGGGACAGCGCTCAGGTCCAGGGTTCAAGCCCCACCATTGGGGGGGGAAGGTTCAGTATATTCATAAATGAAGAAACACAACTACAAAAAGGTTAACTTGTATTGCAGGACTATGGGTGCAGCATACATCAGATTTTACTTCACCAGAACTAAAGGAGATGGAAAACATTAATCATGAAAAGTTAAATACAAGCTGGGGCGGTGGCTCATGACTGTAATCCAAGTTACTCAGGAGGCTGAGATTTGAGGATGGTGGTTCTAAGCCAGCCCAGGTATTAAAGAACCTCAGACTCTCATCTCCAATTAATCACTAGAAAAGGGGAACTAGGGCTATGGCTCCAGGGATAGGGTGGTAGCCTTGAGCAGAAGAGCTTAGGGACAGCACCCAGGCCCAGAGTTCAAGCCCTATGACTGACAAAATAAATGCAACTGGGCCCTGGTAACTTATGCTTGTACTCAGGAGGTTGAGATCTAAGGATTATAGTTCAAGGACAGCAGAGGCAAGGAAGCCTGTGAGACTCTAATCTCCAACTGCCTGAAGAAGAGCTATGGTTTGAGTGGTAGATGATAGCCTCGAGCACAAAAGCTCAGAAACACTGCACAGACCTTCAGTTCAAGTGCTTACATGCATGTGCACACACAAACACACACACGTGCATACACACACGTTATTAACCAGTGTTATGATAAAGTTTTTGAGTGTTTGGGTGTATTTATTATGCATATTTGTCCATTTCCTTCATTTATAATTCATTCAATAACAAATGTGAACCACCACGAATATAAAAACTATGCTAAGTGCTATTTAAGATCCTTATTTTAGGGATGCACTGGTGGCTTGCACCTGTAATCCTATTCAGGAGAAGGAGATGTGAGGATCAGTTCAAAGCCAGCCTGAGCACGAAAGTCCATGAAATTCATCGCCAATTAACCAGAAAACCGGAAGTGGCATGGCAGCTCAAAGTGGTAGAGCACTAGCTTTCTGAGCTGAAGAGCTGGGAACAGTGACTAGTCCTAGAGCTCAAGCACTAAGGGGGTTGAGCAAGGGAAATCCTTCTTTTATCATAAGTACTAGATACAGGGAGGCAATTTTTGAACTCTTACACTGTCTTTGAGCTTCCTTTGCTTAAGGCTAGTGCTCTACCACTTGAGCCACAGTGCCACTTTTGGCTTTTTCTGTGTGTGTGGTATTGAGGAACTGAATGTGCATGCTAGGCAAGCACTCTACCACTAAGCCACATTCCCAGCCCAATTTCCCAACTCTTCAGCTTTGCCTATGTGCCAAGTACTGCATTTTTATGAAGGAAAAAAGCCTGAAATATGACACTTAAAATTAATTGTGTAAGATAAAGAAACATCTATCCTACAAAACCAGAAACAAAAATAAGGTCTTAACCTATTCCATAATTGCTGATTAAAATTAATAATTTTACTTATTTACTTGTTTGGCAGTACAGAAGTCTTTGTGGAACTCTACCACTGTAACCACATTTCCAGAGCTTTTTTGCTTCAGTTACCCTGAGACAGTCTTATGCTTTTGCCCAAGCTGGCCAGGACCATATTACTATGCCCCTGATTTGTGTCTTTTCAATAAATGGGATTAGGACAGGCATGAGCTATCACACTCAACCTGTAGAAACAAGTTCCTTGATAAATCGCTTAAGCTGTTTAAAAACTTTTTCTTTTCTTTTAAATTTTGGATTATCATGGAGCTTGAACTCTGGGCCTGGGAGCCGTCTCTGAGCTCTTTTTTTTTTTTTGGCCAGTCCTGGGCTTGAGCTCAGGGCCTGAGCACTGTCTTTGGGCTTTCCTCAAGGCTAGTGTTCTACCCTGAGCCACCACACCATTTCTGGCTTTTTTCTATGTATGTGGTACTGAGGAATTGAACTCGGGTCTTTGTGCATGCTAGGCAGGCACTCTACCACTAGGCCAAACTCCCAGCCCCTGTCTCTGAGCTCTTTAGCTCAGGGCAGCACTCTACCACTTGAGCCACAGCATCACTTTCCATTTTCTGGTGGTTAAATGGAGATAAGAGTCTCATGAACTGGACTTTTGTGCCTGAGCTGGCTTTGAACCATGATCCTCAGATCTCAGCCTTCAGAGTAGCTAAGATTACAAGTGTGAGACACTGGCCCCGGCTTCCATGAAACAATTTTAAGAATAAAGATGTCTCAAAATTTGAAAACAAAACAAACAAAAAAACCCTAACCATGCATGTTCTGTGATTCCTGGAAGAAATTTTACTCAGAATTCACATTCAGAAGGAATGATACTTAAAACACTTAGTCATTCTGATATAAACAATCAGCTCCCTCATTGTTAATTGCTATTATCCACACATTTCTAAATATCTTGTTATAAAATATGCAAACGGGGCCGGGAGTTTGGCCTAGTGGTTAAAGTGCTTGTCTAGCATGCATGAAGACCCGGGTTCGATTCCTCGGTACCACATACATAGAGAAAAAGCCGGAAGTGGTGCTGAGGCTCAAGTGGTACAGCTCTAGCCTTGAGAAAATCCAAGGACAGTGCTCAGGCCCTGAGCTCAAGCCCAGGACTGGCAAAAAAAAAAAAAAAAAAATGCAAACATTACAAATAATAGAAGTGAAATTCTTTTTAAATGAGCCCCCAAAAGATTAAAGTGATATCCAACTGGTTGCATAACCTGTAGTTTTCTTTAAAAAAACTTAGCAGTTAGCTGGGTATGGTGGCTCATGCCTCTAATCCTAGCTCCTCAGGAGGCTGAGATATGAGGATTGCAGTTCACAGCTAGGATGGGTGTGTGTGGGGGGCGGGGAGGGAAACACTAAAGTCTGAGAGACTCTTCTCTCCAGTTAACCAGTAGAAAATCAGAAGTGGCGCTGTGGCTGTGTTGAAGAGCTCAGGGATGAGTTCAAACTCCACGACCAATAAAAACAAAACAAAATAAAAACAATTTAGCAGTAATGTTTTGCTTATCTTTGCATTCCCTTTCTAGGGTGTTTTAGTATTCTGCTTTTACAGATCTAATAGGCTCTACCATTGTGAGCCATACAGCTCTACTGAGTTTCTTTTTTTTGGGGGGGCGGGGAGGATGTATCAGGGTGGGCAATGTCCTTAGCATTCTTTTGCTTAAGGCTAGGCATTCTATACTACTTGAGTCACAATGCCACGTCCAGACTTTTTTGTTTAGGTGGTACTCAGGAACCAATCCCAGGGCTTTATGCACTCTAGGCAGCCACATTCCTGGCCCTCTACTGATACAACCTCCAGAAAGTTTAAACCATTTTCCATTTCCACAAACATTTCAGAATTTTTGTTTGAAAACAGAAACATTTTTTTGAGACTGGGTCTAACAAGGTTGTCCAAGCCCAAGCCTCCCAAGTGCTAGAATTGTCCGTATGCACCCCAAACTCCAAAGCATGTTAGTTCACGAGTGACATATCACAAGACTAATTTCCTATATGGTATAAAATGATCTCTAGTCCAACTTTCCTTATAAAATACTTTTTTTTTTTTGTATTTAAAAGGTAATCCTTGGGGCTAGGGTTTGGCCTAGTGGTAAAGTGCTTGCACAGCATGCACAAAGACCTGGATTTAATTCCTTGGTAGCGCTTACATAGACAAAGGCCAGAAGTGGTGCTGTGGCTCAAGTGGCAGAGCACTTGAGAAAGCAGGACAATGCTCAGGCCCCGAGTTCAAGCCCCAGGACTGGCAAAAATAACAATAATCTTCTAATGAAAACAATTTACAAATTCTTAACATGTGATTCACTTTGAATACTATCATTATTTGGAATTTCTACTGTCCTCTAAATTTACAATAGATGACTTAATTGCTTTTCCCCAGAGTTTGATTGGAGGTCTTCATAATAAGACCTACATGAAACATTATTCATAACCAATTCATATTTTCTTATGATATCTCTTGATATTTCTTCTAGTAACAAAATGAAAATAAATAACAACAAAATCTAACTTATTATCCTAGGCGACCACGAGTTTGACCTAGTGGTAAAGTGCTTGCCTAGCATGCATGAAGACCTGGGTTCAATTCCTTGGTACCACATACATAGAAAAAAAGCCAGAAGTGGTACTGTGGCTCAAGTGATAGAGCTCTAGCTTTGACAAAGCCCAAGGACAGTGCTCAGGCCCTGAGCCCAAGCCCAGGAGTGGGGAGAAAAAAATTATACTAGCCATCGGTAATCTAGCTGGCACTGGTAGAATTCTGACTGAAAATGTAAGTAAATGAGAAGAGCTGAGCCCTTCTTTTTCTAAAAGATATCAAAACTGTCCTAGAAGTTTTGACTCAGGAGTATAAAATATAACACTTCATTTTTAATCACCTCTGTGAAAATAATAAACCTAGAAACAGTAAGAAGGTCAATCTATGCTGATTTATTAAAGAATCAAAACCTTGACTTACCTTGTATCTAGTTACAAATTCATCTGGTATACTCCATTATACCTAAATACCCCTATGGTACAATGTACTCTACCCAAAAGAGATGTGGGTGTGTGTGCTCCTTTTTTGTTGTGCTGACACTAGCTCCTGGCTGAAAGCCTGGATACAGTGCTATTCCTTTCATCTGAAATGTTTCACAGACTTTTATTTATTTAAGCTTTGTTTTGTTTGACATAGGGTTGTACTCTGTAGCCCAGGCTGGCTTGAACTTGTGATCCTGCCTCAGTTTTTCCAGTGCTGGTTTCAGGTATGTGCACACCAACGTTGGCCAGAATCTTAGCAATGCACTCATAAATACTATTTGCCTCTTTATTTAAAGCTGCATTAAAGTAAGGGGTGACACTGTCCAGAAAGAAATATATTCATTACTTGACTTCTGTGACTGTAACCCTCTGTATATCACCTTTATAATATCAACAATTTATTTATTTATTTATTTTTGCCAGTTCTGGTATTTGAACTTAAGGGCCTGAGTACTGTCTCTGAGCTTCTTTTACTCAAAGCTGGCACTCCACCACTGGGCCACAGTGCCACTGTTGGCTTTCACTGTTCATGTGGTACTGAGAACTGGAACCCAAAGTTTCATGCATGCTAGGAAAGCACTCTACCATTAAGCCACATTTCCAACTCACAATTTAAAAAAAAAAAAAAAAAAAAAAACAAAGCAAAAACTGTCTGTCATGGGGCTTAAACTCTGGGCCTGTGCGCGGTCTCTGAGCTCTTCAGCTCAAGGCTACTATTTTACTGTTTGAGCCACAGTGCCACTTTCGGTTTTCTGGTGGTTATTTGGAGGTAAAAGTTTTACAGACTTTGGTGCCTGGGCTGGCTTTGAACTGTGATCCTTAGATCTCAGCCTCCTAAGCAGCTAGGATTACAGGTATGAGCCACTGTGCCTGGCTTGGTCTTTAATATATAAAAGGACCCACGGATTTTACTGATAGATGGCTAGTGGTATATATAGAATCAAAGGTCATCATTCTTTTGCCACATGGATAAAGAGTTTATGCAATTCATTAACTGCTAGATTTGCTGAGTAATGTTTAGGCTTGATAATCATACAGCTGTAGTTATATAAGAACACCCCAATCATTCAAAGATCTTAAGAATTATTGCAAGGTTAGTACTAGTGGTTCATGTCTATAATCCTAGCTAAACAGGATTACAGTTTGAGGAATTATGGTTTGAAGCTAGGCTCCAGCAGGAAGTTTTAAGATTTTTTTTGCCTGTGAGTTTTATGTCCAATTAATTACCAAAAAGCTGGAAGTGAAGGTGTGGCTCAAATGATAAGGTGTCAGTCTAGAGTAGGAAAAATATCTAAGAATAGTGCCCAGGACCCGAGTTTAAGCTCTAGTACTGGCACATGTATGTGTGCTCATACACACGCACAGGCATGCACCCACAAGTGTACACAAACACATCACACAAAATCGCTGTAAATAATTTTTTTTTTGGTGTGTGTGTGTGGGGAGCCAGTCCTGGGGCTTGAACTCAGAGGCCTGTCCTTGAGCACTTTTGCTCAAGATTAGCACTCTGCCACTTGAACCACAGCAGCACGTCTGGCCTTTTCTGAGGAATCAAACCCAGGGCTTTGTGCATGCTTGGCAAGCTCTCTACCACTAGGCCACACTTGCAACCCTGCAAATAATTTTTTTGTACCATGAGTTCTTGATACAATTTCTTGTATTCTTGGGAATGCAAATTAAAGTCAAGTGACTGGAAAATAAGCCCAAGTCATGGTCAAACAAATGAATTCTACTACCACAACCTACTCTTCAACATAAATAAATGCTAAAGCACCATAAACGATGCTGATCACAATAAAATAAAATTTGTAATTTAAGCAGTATTAGCAATGGATGGAAGACCTCACAGGAACATTAATATAGAGGTAAATTTTCCTAAGCACAAACCCCCCTCTTGATCTCTTGATACAGGTTACTGAGTAAAATGCTTCTTTCCCAGAGCTGCTGAAAATATTTACAGACTTTTAACACAAAAAAATTATTTGAGAAAAAATAAATAGGACTGGGAGTTTAGCCTAGTGGTAGAGTGCTTGCCTAGCATATATGAAGACCCAGGTTCAATTCCTTAGTACCACATACAGAGAAAAATCCGCAAGTGGTGCTGAGGCTCAAGTGGTAGAGCTCTAGCCTTGAGAAAGTCCAGGACAGTGGTCAGGCCTTGAGCTAAAGCCCAGGACTGGCAAAACAAACAAACAAACAAACAAACAAATAAATAAATAAAATAAAAAATAAAATCAACAGATGCTCATTTCTAATCCAAATTCATCCAATATTTCCTCTGTATTTGGGATGTTTGTATAATTTAAATAGCACTTAAAATAATTAGCCCAGAATACTGACAAAATAGCACTTTCTTTCTTCCAAGACAAGTAGAAAAGAGGGACCTATAGTTAACTTGCTACTAACATAAAGATTTGTTATAAGTGCAGAATAAAATGGTCTATACTTAAATTTTGGTTACTTTTCTTACCTAAATTTTGACTGGCATGGATTTGGTATTTTGATCTGTTCAAGACACAACTTTTCTGAGCCATCTTCCTTCCTAAAGTCTTTCAAAATTCTTAAAAATACTAAAATTTGTTAAATCATAGAAGATGCGATATTAGTCAAGATGCATTGTATTCAATCTGGGATATAGAACTGTAGTATCTTTACATAACTATGTAATGAAATATAAAAGTAATTATTTAGGTAGGTCATTTAATTTTTTTCTGTTGACAGAAAATATATTATGGGGGAAAAAGGGAAAGGAACTCAATCAGAGGCAAGCAGTACCAACAGGGAGGGACCAGAGCATCTGATTATAGTCATCACTACTAGTCTTCTATGACAACCACAGCAAGGTCTCTTAACAGTTAATTTTGGGGGGGGGGGGGGGGCGGGGTCGGTTGTGGGATTTGAACTCTGGGCCTGGCACTGTCCCTGAGCTCTTCAGCTCTACCACTTGAACCACAGCGCCACTTCGGTTTTCTGGTAGTTAAATGGAGATAAGAGTCTCCTGGACTTTCATGCCTGGGCTGGCTTTGAACTGTGATCCAAAGACTGCAGCTTTGAGTAACTAGGATTACAGGGGTGAGTGCCACCAGTGTCCAATTGACACTTAAAATTTAAATATAATTTAAAACTTTTTCTTATGAATCAAATTTCAAATAACAAATCTAAAATTGTACAGAGAATTTTATTTATTCACCTAATTTCAAGAAATACCAAAGTCCTATCTTATTTCAATTACTACTACCATTCTAAATTCCAGATAATTACCATTTCTCTCTTGTATGATCACATTTATATAATAAGTTTTAGTATAATAACAGGCCTCTTAGCCTAAGATGGGGCATGCCTATCTTCCTAGCACTTGGGAAGCAGAAGAATGAACAATTAGGTAACAGCTTGAGCTCAAACAAAGGGCTAAGACTACAGAACTCAGTGGTAGAGCACTTGCCTACAATCCCCCTCCCCTGGGGAAAAAAAAAAGCTAGGATCTGAAAGGTTCCATGCTCTAAAAAAGTTTCAAATTTCACTAAGTACCAATTACTCCTTTGTTAATAATTAGTTCTATTCATATAGTCAATGAGGTATGAAGATTAGGTGCTATTTACAGTATTGGAACATTATTTTTTTTAAAGAATTTATTAACATTGATTTTTACATATTTCAAATAACGTGTTTAACAAACAAGTATTCAAGAAGAGAATCTATATACAATCACTGTGGAACATTATTTATCCTAAGTTTACATGCAGTTTAAAATACTGATCAAATACTCATAACAACACTAACTTCCAATTTTGGAAGATAACATTTAGTGGATGCTCACTTTTTTTAATCAATCATTATTTTTAAATCATTTTAAGTACATTACCCCATGAAACACTCAAAATAATTTTATTAGGAAAGCATTATTGTAGTAGGCCAAGGAAATAAAATTGAAATTCCAATTAATAACGATTTCTTAGTTATTATACATATTCTAATTTACAATTTTGAGCCCATATTACATATCAGAATGTGACATACCATTGAAATACATTGTAATTTTAAGTTGCTTCAGTTAGCAAGAATAAAACAGGTTTAAGTTTTAAGATTTTTAAAGATTTAAGTTTATTTAAAACATAAAAGATGGCATCTTTTCTAAATAACATCTAAATTTTAGGCTTAAGAGTAAATTATTCAGGACATGTTAATTGACTAATACTCTTAACAAGCACCACCAAGTGTCCCAAATACGCATGAAATCATCAGAGACAAAAATGATCTAGCATTTCGAGATAGGTAAGAAAAGATGTTTCTTATTTCATCCCAAGCAGTTGTTTTTAAAAAGACTGCATTTTTAGGGCTTAATCATTGTAAAAGTAGAAACAAGGACCGATGCAAGACCAAAAACCATTTCTAGCATCCAGACTCTGGTCTGTAATGACTATTAAGAGAAGGATAATCAGTTTCAAATCAGAAACCAAGCCAAGAATAACAACGAATTTCTGAGATGTTCAATTCTAGGTTTGGGTTACAAAGTGTGCAGAATGATCCTGGGACATCTTACTGTACTAGAAAGCAAGGAAACAAACAAATGGGAAGAATAGTAAGAATGAATCAAAAGGAGTTAGCCAGTGGCCAAAGATGGAACAATCTTGAGTATCAAGGAAAGCAACAGAGGGTTATTCTAGTCAAAACATACATGCACACCTGAAATGTCAAAAGAGGCAAAAGTCTGTAACACAAAGTAAGTTTAAAACCATGAATGCATGTAACACTGCACTAATTACCTCTGGAAACAGCTAAACTATCATCAAATCAATCTGTTGTTTTCAAACTGGCAAATAAAGGGGAAAAAAACTTATCTTTCCTCATACTTAAATAATTAACTACATTTAAACAATAATTTTAAATAGCTAAAATAGTAAAACAAGGGGCAATAATCCAGACAATAAATGAAGTGATAAAATACCTACAATTCACAAATGCAAAGGAGAAGAATGGATTTGGGCCAATAAATTTTTTTTACCTTTTTATTATTATTATATAAACGTAATGTACAGAGGGGTTACAGAGACATAAAATCAGGCAGTGAGTACATTCCTTTTGGACAATGTCACCTGACAAGTAATTTTCTGTGTGGCTCGAGAACTCCTAATTCCTCTAGATTCTTTCAGAGGGATATGAGGGGTCTTCTCTTTTCCAATTAGTCAAGTACAGATTTTCTTCAGTTTTCAAGTAAAACAATATACCACAATGAACTGAAGGCAGAAGCAAATCTGAAAGTGTGGCCATGCCATCTTTTAAGCTAGGTGCTGATTTACTCAAATTTAAAGAAAAGACATTTTTTTTTCTTTAAAGCACAGTGATTTTTCATTAAAAAATCATGTTAACAGGCTGGGCGTGGTGGCTCACACCTGTAATTCTAGCTACTCAGAGGCTGAGATCTGAGGATGGAGGTTCAAGCCAACCCAGGCACTAAAGAACTTAAAGACTCTTATCTCCAGTTAGTTGCTACCAGGAAGTGGAGCTGTGGTTCAAGGGGTAGCCTTCAGCCTTGAGCTGAAGAGCTCAGGGACAGCACCCAGCCCAGAGTTCAAGCCCCATGACTCCCACTCCCCCAAATCACATTAACAGGACTTAATACTGATCTTAAAATTAATCATTTAAGCCTCAACAGACACAAACAAAAGCTCCTTGGAATTTTGAAATCAAGGTCTCATGCCTGGAATATTCAATTTTTAAGACCATAAAGTCTGATATATACAGCAAATATCAGCAGCTGTTTAACATGACATATCACCAGGTAAATATTGTGAGATTCATTTCAATGGTGTATACAAAACTATGAATACAGTATACTACTTGAAATCTTCTTAATCCCTAATTTACATGACACGAACATAGTAAAGGGTTATCTAATAATAGTAGAATATATTAAATGACAATGTAGTTTTTAATAAACCTAGAGTAGGAACCTATAAAATTTTTTTCAGTAAGAATATTTTACTTATAGAGGAAGAACCTATAGATTGAGATTCAAACATGAATCAAACATACAAGTCCCTATTATGATCAGATTAGGGAAATGTAGAAGATAGTGAATCAGGGTCTTGGTGTGCTTAAGCACATGCTCTATCACATCCTTAAATGGATTAAAAAAAAATTGGCAGAACAAGAGTTTGAACTCAGGGCCTTACACTTGCTAGGCAGGTACTCTACTATGACTGTAGCTCCCTTTGTGCCCAGGGCTACTTGGGCTGTGATTCTGGGGAGGATGGGAGTTTAATAGCACCCATAGTGCCCCCAACAGCAGTGATAATCAGCTCAGACCACTACTTCATTGAACTACTGTTTTTTAGGTCTGGGTGTGGGCGCTGTCCCTGAGCTCTTCAGCTCAAGGCTGGGGCTCTACCACTACAGCCACAGCACCATTTTTCCTTTTCTGGTTGTTAATTGGAGATAAGAGTATCATGGATTTTTTTCCTTTTTTTTGTGCCTGGTCTGGCTTTGAACCATGATCTTCAGATTTCAGTCTCCTGCATAGCTAGGATTACAGGTGTGAGCCAGTGGTGCCCAACTGTTGTATAAGATAGTCTCTCAAATGCTTATGTCTAGGGGGCCTCAAACCATGATCCCAGATCTCTATAGAGAACTCCTTAGTAGACAGGATTATAGACTTGAGCCTGACTCACAATAGAAGATTTTAAACTAGTAGTAGTTTATAAAACCCAAGGTTAAATCCATTATTTTCTATTTTGTTGTATTTGGAATTAAATGTACTAAAAGATTAATGCACCTCTATCAATTTTCATACTACTAACAAAAAAGAAAAGGCATTCTATAAACTGCTTATTTGGAAATAAGGGATAGAGGTGTAGACTACAAGTTCCCTTTATAATTTGGTCCAATTAGAGGCAGTTTTTGCAAGTGAAAGGAGTGCAATTGCTAATTATGCTAGGATATCAGTTGTAAACCAGGGCTGTCCCAGGAAGACACACAACTACTAACCTTACAAGATTCACTTAGAAAATCATTTCCACAAAGATCAATTCTTTGGGTAAATACTTTCCATTGAAACATACTGTTAGTATTAAAAAGAACTAAGATATTATAAAAAATTACTTTTCATCTCTCTTGGCTGGCAGTTATGGTTATTTCATAGTGTTCATTTCTCTTCTTGTTGCTTTATGTACTACAACAAACTTCTATCCATTACTTTTGGTAGAAACTATTCCTAAAAGAACTATGAGGTTACACCAATGAAGTCTTGCTTCTCTCAAAACACATCTTCCCATGGACTTCCACACACTGTCTAGCCAGACTTCTACTCAGTTTGTGAACTGATACATTATTCCTGGCAATACTTTAATTTCCTAGAGATTAAATAAGGAAGAGTGAGGTAAAAACATTTGGGACAACTCAACCAAGCCTAAGATTCCAAATTAAGAACCCGAGAGTTAGCTTTTTATGTTTTAAATCTTTTTGTTACAGTAACTTGAGTCTCACATGTTACCAAAATTTTCATTTTTTAACTCCTTTTTTTTTGGAGGGGGGGGGCCAGTCCTGGGACTTGAGCTCAGGGCCTGACCACTGTTCTTGGTCTTTCTCAAGGCCAGAGCTCTACCACTTGAGCCACAGCACCACTTCCATTTTTTTCTATGCCTGTGGTACTGAGGAATCCAACCTTGGTCTTCATTGCATGCTAGGCAACTGCTATCCCCCAATTTAGCATCTTCATTAAATCACAAATGTTATAATACGTGTGTACATATGTTCTCGGGCTTGAACTCTCTCCAGGCTTTGTGTTCTCATTCCATTTTTTTTTTTTTTTTTAATTTTGTGGGTCATGGGGCTGAATTCCAGTCTGGGCACTGTTCCTGAGCTTTGCAGCTCAAGGCTGCTGCCCTACCCCTGGGCCTCAGTGTTGTCCCTGAGTCCACCCTTAAGCCAAGCCCCACTTCCCATTTTCTAGAGGATAATTGGAAATAAGAGTCTCAGGTTCTTTTGTGCCCGGGCTGGCTTTGAACCTTGATCCTCAGATTTCAGCCTCCTGAGTAGCTAAGATTAAAGGTGTGAGCCACCCACTACCGGCTCATTCCATGTATATATAATACACACACACACACACACACACACACATTTTTTTTTTTGCTATTCCTTGATCCACACCTCCACTTCAGTTTAAGAGTCTTTTAGGTTTGTTCCTGGGATGGCTTTGAACCTCTCGCTATTCAAAGACATTAGCCTTTGATAACTAGGATCATAGACATGAGTCACCAGTGAAGACGCTTCCACAGTTAGTTTTAAAATAACCATAATGGATGGGGGGGGAAGGAAATGGGGACCAAGACATGAGAAAGGGATCAATGTATGTGAATTAATGCACCGTCTATCTGGCGAATATAACGTAACCCTTCTATTAATTACAATAAAAAATATATGAAAAAAAAATTTAAAAAATAACCATAATGCGCCAGAAGCCTGGCCCAATGGTAGAATGCTTGCCTAGCCTGCATGTAGATTTGGGTTCAATTCCTCACTACCATATACACAGAAAAGGCCTGAAGTGGTGCGATGGTAGAGTGCTAGCCTTGAGGAAAGCCCAAGGACAGTGCCCAGGCCCTGAGTTCAAGCCCCAGAACATGTGAAAATAAAATAAAATTTAAAAATTAAAAAATTATCATAATTGTGGTGCTTCCCTTTCTGTTTTCTCAGAACAAACCAACTCTTGACAACCCACATGAAGCAAAATATAACTATATGCAGAGGCGGTCTAATTGCCAAAAGGTCCTTCCAAAGTAAACTTTACTGAATATTAAGTGTCCAACAGTTGATTATTAACTGCAGATCAATGACTTTCACAGAAGCTATAAAAGTCTATAAAAGTATAAATTGTATGTGTTGAGGCATGTACAGGTTAATGGTCGAAAGCAGAAATTTTCAGTATGGGCAGAAGATCATAACACGACGGTAAAACAAAACAAAACAGGGACACGGGGAAGAACTCAACAAAAATATCCCTCATAAAAGAAATGAACCTCGCTAGGAGCAGTGGCTCACGCCTGTCATCCTAGCTACTCAGGAGGCTGAGCTCTGAGGACTGAGATTCAAAGCCAAAAAAGAACCCGAGACTCCTTATCTCCAAATAACCTACAAATAACCAAATAACTTGAAATGGGGCTTGGCTCAAGGGTAGGGTGGTAGCCTTGAGCTAAAGAGTGTAGAAACAGTGCCCAGGCCAAGATCAAGCCCCATGACCTTAAAAAAAAAAGTAACGAACCTCTCTGATTTGTACTGACCTTAACATATCAACAATATGGAATATACTAACAAGATACCAGATCTTAATCAGATCACAGTATCTAACAGTTACAAAATAACCATCTTAACTGTATTCAGCAGTACACACACCTTATTAGACTGCTAGGTTTTGAGTTTTCACATCAATGAGGGGAAAATTTGTCAAAAGACAACAAAAAAGTTTTGTTTTTTTTTTTTTTTGCCAGTCCTGGGCTTCAGCTCAGGGCCTGAGCACTGTCCTTGGACTTTCTCAAGGCTAGAGCTCTACCACTTGAGCCTTAGCACCACTTCCGGCTTTCTTCTACGTATGTGGTACCAAGGAATCAAACCCGGGTCTTCATGCATGCTAGGCAAGCACTTTAACCACTAGGCCAAACTCCCGGCCCAACAAAAAAGGTTAAAAAAAACCTGCAATTCTTATTTTATGGTAGTGTTAAGACTTAAAGAATTTAAGCTGTACTGCTTGAAGAACTTAGAGGCACAACAACACAAACTAATTTCATTTTCACTAAGGTAAAGGGGCCAACATACACAAAGTTTTAATTTTTTGAATCTTATTTAGTCATAAACCCAAGTAAACCCATTAGTTATTTCCAATACAAATTGCAAATGTCTACAGTAGGTATTTCATTTTTCTTCAAGCTAATAACAGTGGGAGCTGGTGGAATAAAGACTTGAGTGAACGGCTAATGAAAATTAAGTATGCTTAAAAAGCTTTCTCTAAGAATCTGAAATAGTTTATCAAGAAAGTTAAGGCCACCAAAGTTATAAAATCTCTACTGCTATAGACTTTTAAGAACAGGCCAAATGAGCTTTATATTTAACCGCATATACGCAAATCCACAACTTAACCATAATAAAAATCACAGCAGTCCATTCAATTTTCTCCCTTTGTCCTAGTTTCTTTTTTGCTGGGAAGAGGCGTAGTAAGATAATAATAGCAGGAAATAAGGTAGAGCAGCTGAACAGACAAGATGAAGTATTTCTGTTTTACCTCTATTCTGTTCCACTGCTGGGCAGGTATGAAAACAAATTTAGCTGTTTGGGGGAGTCCTAAATTGTAAAAACATTTGTGATCAAGATGTGGCCCTCTCTTTGCCATGAATTTTTTAGGGCCTTTAGCAGGATTTGGCCATCAGAGCAATGGAAGCCATTTATGGGTTAGAGATTTCCAGCTATCTGGGAAGTATGTTACCTTAATGATAGCCATCACTGTCTCCACAGAGACTGACACTTGAGCCAGATGATTTCTTTCTAGTCCTTCAAATCTATGGGAATGATACATGTAAACTGATCACTCTAAATTTCTGCAGCAATATGCAAGCTAGCTTACCAAATTTCCTGTTAATGCTGTTGCTATTTTACCAGCGAGAATCTTTATACTATATGTTATACATAACGTTAAGTGGGTTAATAATGTTAAATTGGTAACCCTTATCTTTTGTAAGAGAGACTATATATATTAACGGCAATGTTTTCATTATTGGTTAAATTTAAAACATTGTCCTCTCTGTTAAGTCATAAACAGAAATCAGCATTTCAGTTTCATTTATTTTTTCATAACAAAGGAAAAACTTCAAGGCTGGTTTAATATCATTGTAATGTATCTCATTCAATCAACAGATGTGTCTTGGAAATGGAGTTCAAGCTAATTATGCCTAAAACTCAAATTCTTTAAAATACTGTAGACACATGAACAGATACACTTTCTTTTCTTTTATTTTGTGGGTCATGGGGCTTGAACTCTGGGTCTGGGCACTGTCCTAGAGCTCTTTAGCTCAAGGCCATCACCCTACCCCTTGAGCCACAGCCCCACTTCCCCTTTTCTAGTGATTAATTGGAGATAAGAGTCACATTCTTTATTGTCCTGGCTGACTTTGAAAACGATCCTCAGAGCTCAACCTCCTAAGCAGCTAGGATTACACACATGTGTGAGCCACTTTGCCTGGCCTATTTTCTTTTCTTATAAAAGATATACTTTCCTGATGAAAGAAATCATTTTACAGTCTAAATGATTTCTAATTTGTGAATTCAATTGTTTACTAAAAAATAGCATAGGGGTGGTTTGACATTTACTTTTTTAAAGTTGCCAAAATATTATTCACATTGATAGCATTTTAACAAAAACTTGAACAGCAACACAGGATTTGAAAATATTTCATAATTTTGTTTTGGAGGTATGGAGGGCTTCTTCAACTCCATTAACTTTCTGGAGGTACAACACAAACACATCAGGAATTGAGCTTTAACTAAAAAGTGGCAGGAGAGCACTCTTTAGGGAGCAGGGATGAGGCTGGAACAGGTAAGGATCCTTTCTTCAGTAAGCATTCTTGCATGATGGTGGCCTAATATTTAAAAGTAGGATGATATTCTTTTACTGAAATTGGGAGATAACGAAAGTATTAGAGAAAACATAGTACCTATATTTTGGTTGAATCTTAACCCAAATACACACTATTTATTGCAATAGTTTTATTCAGGTAGAATATTAATTTTCTTTTCTCATTAGAAATTGTCAAATGTTCTTGATCTCATCTATCTAGGAGGTGACTTGTATTTAGGATGGGGGGGTTAAAGCGACTTTTTTAAACCAAAATAAAGCTTTATTTTTCTTTAAAGAAGTAGATGGGTTCCTACCAGATATTGTGGAGTATATGAAAATCGGGGTTAGCAGTAAGTGTTTGGCATAAATTCTACTCAAATAGGAATGAAAAATGATTTAAAAAACTGTATGCCAAGTGAATAGGTCTTCCCAAGAACCTCCTTCCTCCCCAGCCTTTCCTACCTCCCGCCCCTCCCCCACTAACACTGCCTCCCTGCTGTGCAAAGAGCCCTTTGTCCTGCCCCGCACTTATCTAGCTGTTTGGCCATATTGACAGGCCCACTGGAGGCATAATAAGGGAGTCAGTCTGACATAAGCAGCTGGCAATTTGAAACAAAAATCTTCCTTTACTACTCACACCAAATCCTGCCTCAGAGGTCTCTGGATCCTCCCCTGCTTCCATCTATTTCTCAGAGCAGCAAGCATTTGGCATTTTCTCTTTTTAGGTAGTACAAAAAACTCAATTCCTTAGCTGTAAAACAATTAGGTATACATTCCTATAACTGCTTCTTCTTTGTGAGTCACAATATAGGCCAAAGGTATTTCTAGCTCTGGGTGTGTGTGTATATATAGCATGATGAAGAAAATGATCATTACCCCAATTTGCCACCAAAACTCTGGCAATTCTCATACTACAAGGAAGACAAGGGCACAGAGAGAAATGAAGCTATAGACGCACCTCAAACAAAACTGGCCAACAAAAATTTAAAATTCCAAAAAGCAGAAAATTCATTTTTTTGTCTTCCTGTCAAAGTAAGACATTCCCTAGGTGCTTAGTAAAGAAAATCAATATGATGGAAAAAGTGAGGCAGGCAGGACAGGATTAGAAAATTTCTTGCTCAATACAAGCACAATAAAGTACTCTGAAACTTAGCTTGCATTGTTTCCTTATTTTATTTCACAGATCCCTTTAGTAATAAGTGTTAGGACTTTGAACACATTTTACCAGAAAAAGAATTTTCTAGTGATACTTTCTAACAGGACCACTCCTCAAAGTTACAGGAAACTCTCTAACCAATTTGTAACACACAATAGGGAACATTTCAAAAGGCTAAGTAGTTTAATAATATATGTATAGATAAGTGAAACTCTACCATTAATGAATCTTTACCATTAGAAAAATCAATCAAAAATATTATTTTACTAAGTATTTTGGAATTTCTGGTAGCAAAGATTAGTGCAACATAGAATCAACCCCATTCATAGGTACTTTTACATTTATTTTCTTAGGAGTGCCTCTGAAGTGATATTTTAATCACATTATGAATACCTTCCAGTTGTACTATTAAATATACATCATGCCAGACATCATTCAAAATTTAAGTTTCATTTTGTATCTTAATTCATTTCTATCAAGAACTTTCGGTTTTTCTATACCTGAAACAGATTTTATATACAAAACTCACAGCTAGGACATCTAATTTCAAGTTAACGTGACAAATTAATAGTGTTCAAATTATAGTAATATTTCTTTATGAAATTATTTCAACAGAGAATAAAGTGGTTATCTGTAAAGCTGGGGTTGTGGCTCAATAAGAGAGCACTTATCTAGTGTGCAAGGGTCTGAGTTGGATCAAGACTATCAAAGAAGGCCGGGAGTTTGGCCTAGTGGTAGAGTGCTTGCCTAGCATGAATGAAGACCTGGATTCAATTCCTTGGTACCACATACTTGGAAAAAGCTGGAAGTGGTGCTGAGGCTCAAGTGGTAGAGCTCTAGCCTTGAGAAAAATTCAAGGACAGTGCTCAGGCCCTGAGCTTAAGCCCAGGACTGGCAAAAAAAAAAAAAAAAAAAAAAAAAAAAAAAAAAAAAAAAAAGACTATCAAAGAAGTGAGTTACCTGCACATCTACATTTTTACTATATAACTTTACCACTCAAAGGCTAAGATTAAACAGCCATTCTTCTCAAAAAGGCCAGAATAATTTCAGAAAGTATTTAAAGTCCCTAGACAAAAAACAATATCCAAAGATACAACAAATTCAAAAAATGAGTTCAATTAACCTACAAAAAGGGCCTCAATGATTCTTCAGAAAATGACTATCTTGAGAGGACAACTGGTTAAAAAAAGGAAATTAAAGTGTGAAAGTATTTTGCAATGTAATATCTATACTACTTAGTAATCTCAAAAATTTGTAAACTATCCATACACCCATTAGAATGAAAGTATATCACCTTTATATAGCTTCTTTATATATGTGATAGTAATAAAAATTATAATCAACGTAAAATATTCATTAAAGTCTCTGTTTTATAGGTCTGCTTTTATCACTGGGAAAACAACATGTTTACATTTCTGAAAGACAAAATGCTTTCTGTTCTTTTTTTGGTTCCTTGCCACAAATTACTAGTCATACTACAAATTATACATGCCTGTAGGATTTAAACAAAATGTATGCAAAATTGAAAAAAGTTCTGAGGGAAAAGGGGTAAAATAAGACCTTGGGCATATATGTTGATTGAATTGCCTCTAATGGTGGTTTTATATGGGTGGTGGTTCTCCTTCAAGTACTTCTGTTTGACAGACTATGCAGCTTAAAAAAAATCATGCTAATTCAGGGATTGTAGGGCAGAGGAGACCACAACCCAACGAGACTCAGGTTGCCTTCAACATTGTGAACAACATTCAATCAATTTCGGAAAATTCTGTCTGGGTTGTACCATTATTTCAGATGGATTAGAGCCAAAGATACATCTTTGTGACCAGGAGAGTACATACAACACATATATATAATGAACCAAACTTATGTCCTAATACAAAAGGATACACAACATTAAAAAGAATAAAAATTGACGCAATGAATTTTTTTTTAGAGCTGGAGGAAAACATGGCACTTGTGTGTGTGGGGGGGGAGAGGAAATCCTCTTCATCTGGTTCTCAGAAAGATTTTTACATTTTTCTTTCTTTAGTTTTAAATTCATTTTTCTAAATCACAAAAACCAGATATAAAAAACAAAACTCTACCAAACCTTCCCCTCCCTCAAGTCTTTAACTATGATTCCGTTTCCATTATTGATATCCATAACTTGATAGAAGGCCATGAATTGGTAATTCTGTTCTCTCCACCAATAAAACAAACTAGTTCAGCCGTGAAAATTCTCAGGTTTCTTAGTCCAGAAGCAGCCATGGCCTCTAAGTGCAGCTCTCTGCAGCCAACAGCATTAATGGACGCTGCACTGCTGTCCTTCCCTGGAGACGGCAGCCAGCACTACTCAAGCTTCTCACGTAGCAACCAGAGCTCCAGAGCCAGCAGCTGCTGCTGCCTTGTTATACTCACCCCTAGGATCCAACACAGGAACAACCTTGTCTTCACCCAACCCCCACTCCTTACACTATTTTTTTAAGATCAGTGCTCCATGCTAAGAGTGTTCGAATAATGCTTTCGGAAGGAAACAATCCTAAGGTCACCCTTTTAAATTTGGGTCTTTTCCTTGGGAAAAAAAATTTTACCAGATTTCCAATACTCATTTTAATGAAGCCAGCAATTACAGAGTAAAGATTAATCTGTAGTAGAAGACCCTAGTCAAATTTAAATTTGCAGCTAGAGACAACAGCTTTGTGTCATGTCCTACTAAAGGACGTAATTTATTTTTCTACACATAATGACATACTGAATAAAGCTTAAAGACTCCAATCCCATAACCGGCCAGCATTTTTGGCTACAGAAGAGAACTAATGATCCTCCTGAGAAAACTGGAAGAAAACCAATAAAATTTTCCCCTGTGTCCTCCAAAAGGCCCAGAAACCTCAGATTATGTGAGTATTCTCTGCTTTAGTTTTAGCTCAGATCCCACATATTTAAAATTACTTCATAACTTCTTTTCCAGCCAATTTATTAATACAGCACTGTAAAATTAACCATCAAAAATACTCCCCCCCCCCACATTTGTGGTACAGATTCTCCTGAAGCTCCTAACACTCATCTAGCTCTTCCTTCAAATCAAAAGTACAGCTATATGCACCATATGCCCTAGGAAAAAATGTAAATATGACCTTGGTCACAAATATGCCACCTAAAAACATCTTAATCAAAAAAATGAACGAAAATAGCAAGGGAACCTGGGCTTTCTTTCAGGACTATGAACACAGGGAAAATTGGAGAAATAAACTCAGGTACAGACAAAGCCCCGTGTAATCCAGCTCTCTGGGCAAGAAAGGAGTTACTGATGAACACATTGCACAAGTAACATGAGAAAGCAGAAAATGCAGGTCATACACGCACCCCTGACCCAGACCAGCAGAGCTGGCTGCAGCATCAATATATCCATGCAGGAGAAAAGACCGCTGATTCGGAAGGAGTGAGGCAGGCTAAGGAACTCTATAGAATAAATTAGCATAGCAGGGGCTTTCCCAGCAGTTAAAACTTTCCCTCTCTTGCGATTCACCTCCTTAAACCTGGGCTTTTCCCCACCACTGTCCACTTCTTACCAGGGCTTGCACGTACAGAGAAAGAGAATTCATTGAAGAATAAAATTTCCTGCCTTTAAAGACGTTCTCAAAAGACTGCTCTCCACGCCCAAGGCAGGGGAAACGATCAAATTTGGCTCAATGCCAGGCTAGAACCCAACAAATTCAACAGGGATATTTCAGATACTTGGGCAAATGCCACGGGGAGCTCAAGAATGTTGAGATTGGGGGGTGGTGGTGAAGGTAATTATCTTTAGTGTGGGAAAAGCAGCAGCCATCTGAGATGGGAACCTAAGGAGGCGAGGGAAGAAGTCGTTCCCAAGACTGAGGGGGGGGGGAGGGAGAAGAGATCTGGGAGACCCTCAGAGCCATCGGAGTTGTCACAAGGCAGCAAGAACGAGGGTGGAGGGCTGAGAACAGAAGGAAAAAAAAAATAAAATAAAAGTATGCCCATGTATTTGGAGCGCAGGGCAAGGAGAGGCCTAACCTCGAGTAAAAGGTAAACGTGGAGTAGGCAGTTCCCAGGAAAGGGGTGAAGAGGCGTGGGGGGAGGGGAGCGTCCTGACCCAGGAACGACGTGAAAAGGGTGGCGGGGTCGACTGGATCACACCAGGAAGCCTTTCTCCCTGGCCCAGATGGGTGCGACGGTGTGGAGGGGCTGGAAAAGGGGGCAGCATCCTCCTGCTCCGAGCCCGGGGAGCACCAGGCCCACGTCCCTCCGAGAGCGGGCGCAGGGAGACCGGAGGAGGTGACCCTTCCTCCCTCGAGGCCCGGGCAGGAGGGTCGGGGTCTCTCTTCTGTCGGACCCTTACCTTGTCCCAGGCGCTGCCGGGGCCTGGGCCCGGGCTGCGGCGCACGGCACTCCCGGGAGGCAGCGAGACTCGAGTTAGGCCCAACGCGGCGCCACGGCGTTTCCTGGCCGGGAATGGCCTGGACCCGTGAGGTGGGGGTGGGGGGCCGAAAGGCGGAGCCAGCCCAAGGCGGGGAGGGGGGAAGGGCCAGGGGAGGAGGGGGGGGGGCCGGCACTACTGTGTTGGCGGACTGGCGGGACTGGGGCTGCGTGTCTCTGAGCGCAGGCGGGCGGCGGCCGCCCCTCCCCCGGCGGCGGCGACGGCGGCGGCGGCAGCGGCGGCGGCAGCTCACTCAGCCCGCTGCCCGAGCGGAAACGCCACTGACCGCACGGGGATTCCCAAGGCCGGCGCCAGGGGCACCCAGGACACGCCTCCTCCTGCCGCCCCATTGGTCCCTCCGCCCACTGCTCCGCACCCATTGGCCAGCTTGCCGCCAATCAGCGGAAGCCGCCCGGGCCGCCTAGAGAAGAGGCTGTGCTCTGGGGCTCACGCTCCTCAGAGAGCTTCGGCTAGGTAGGGGAGCGCGACTCTGGTGGGAGGGAGGTCTGGTGGACTGGGGGGTTGAGTCTGGGGTGGCGGTGGCGGACCGGCTGTGGGTGGCAAATTCGCTTTTGTCGGCGGGATTTCGGGGCATACCGCTTCGTCATGCCGGACGGGGGATGTTGGAAACCGGCGAGAGGGCGGCCCGCCCTGCGGCAACCGGAGGGGGAGGGAGAAGGGAGCGGAAAGGGTTTCCAACCGGACGGAGCCATGGCTCCCGCCGTGGGAGGGGGGGGGCGTTTCCGGCCTATCTCGTCGCTGATTGGCTGCTTTTCCTCCCGCCGTGTGTGAAAACACAAATGGCGCGCTTTGGTTGGAGTAGAGTTCCTGTCAGTTACAGCTCGGGGAGGGCGCATCCGCCGGGCGCACATTGCCCCCTGGGTGGGGCGTGGGGGGGGGGAAACTGGACTGGCGGGGCGCGGCCGGCCGCCTGATGGGGGGGTGGGGTGGAGGGGAGGGTCAGTGAAAGTAGCTCCAGCGCGGATGCCCTCCCGCCCTTCCCTGCCTTCTGGGGGGCGGGGGGCGGGCGTCGGTTTACCCGCCGTCTGCTCGGCCTCGGCGTCTGATTGGCTCCTGAGGTCCGGAGAACGGATCTTTGCTATTGGCTCGAATCCCAAACGAGCGAATCCACTGCGCGGGGCGGCGGGCGGCCGGGAGGCGGGGAGGCGGTCGCTGGGACGGTCCCTCCCCGGGGCCCAGCGCCGCAGTGTCTGGCCTCGCGCCCCTGCGCAACGTGGCAGGAAGCGCGCGCTGGAGGCGGGGGCGGCTCGCCGGCCTGGACTTCTGGGTAGTGGCTGCCATGGCTCCGCCCCGGGTCCCCCCCCCCACACCCCCCCGCCCGCCGCTAGAGGGGCCAGACCCGCCGGACCGGCTCTTGGCATCCGTGCGGGCGGGAGAAGGAACGAGGATGGGTTGGACTGGTTCGTGGGCGGGGTGGGGCTTGTTCTCCAAAAACCGGCGCGAGGGGAGCCGCGGTCCGTGGGAGCTGCAGAGTCGGAGGCGGGCCGGGCCGCACCCTTCTCCGCAGGGGGAGGGCTGTGCCGCAGCACCTTCCTGGGAGTCCTCCGTAGCTTCCTTCCCCCGGCTAGGACCGCCCTGGGCCTGGGAGAGCGGGTCCCCGCCTCCGTGATCTCATCCTCCGCTCCACGTCGAGTCAGTCGCTCCTCGACTCTGGGCGGAACTCTTGGCCTGGTTCCTGGGCGTTGCCCTGTACAAGTGAGCAGGTGTAAAACTTGTGACTACGTAGATGTTTGTGTCCTGGGGAACAAGTGGAGCCTTGAGCGTTCACCTGGGGCTCAAATTATGCTGGGGGGTCTGCTGGTTCTTTAGGGGTTCTTTATCTCTTCCCAACCCCCAGATAGTAGCCTCTGTACACAGTAGTCACTCATTCTTGAGACCCTTGTTGCACCTCAAAGGCTTACCACTCAGTTTAAAGTTGAACCATAAGATATTAGCCTTTGTTCCAGAAGCCCCGAGCTTCCCGCCCTCCCGCTTTCCTCCTCCCTCTGCATTCCTGCAGTCACTTCTGCACTCTCACTGGTACTGTGGCCCCATTACTCATTTGTTTTACTGACTCTTCCAATCCCTAGACAGTGCTCTGGTATTCTCTTTCTCCTGATCTTCAGTAGCCTGGTGAGTCATGAAACCAGACAGATTAGTTCCACCACAAATTGAGGCTTGAGCTGGGGCCTCCTTGTTGCCCAGAAGTGCTTTTATTCCTCCTTAGCGCACCTTCTTAAGCTTTTGCCTTGGTTTTCATCTTCTCATTTCCTGGCTGGGGTTCTAGTTCTCTTTGAATTCCAGAGAACCTTGATTACCACATTATTGGCAATTGAACACAGATTTCAGCAACATTTTCCTCTTTCTTCTGAATACCTTTTATTCAAGCCCTTTATTTTTGTTCTTTTTTTTTTTTTTTTTTTTGCCAGTCCTGGGCTTGAGCTCAGGGCCTGAGCACTGTCCTTGGACTTTCTCAAGGCTAGAGCTCTACCACTTGAGCCTCAGCACCACTTCCGACTTTTTTCTATGTATGTGGTACCGAGGAATCGAACCCGGGTCTTCATGCGTGCTAGGCAAGCACTTTAACCACTAGGCCAAACTCCCGGCCCCTTTATTTTTGTTCTTATCACTCAGTAACTGAGCTCAGTTTTTTTCTCTAATAGCTTTCAAACTGTCTGCAGTATTATTTTTTTCTAGAATTGTACATGTATCCATCATGAGCCCTAAAGTAAGAAAATCACAAAATGGCAGGCAAAGATCCCTAATTGCTTACCGATTGAATTCCATTCCCAGGAAAGCTACAAAAGGACCCTCAATTATTATTATTATTTTGAGACCATGTCTGTATCTGCAGCCTGACCTGGAACTTGCTGGTTCTGACAACCTCCCAGTGCTGTGACTACAGTTGAATTCTAGACATCCAGCTGCAATCAACATCCCTCAGCTCCACACACACCCCTATTTGTTATTGTTATGTTTTTCTGATGGTATTGGGTTTGCATTTGGCCCTATACTTAACCGGGTAAGCATTCCCCACCTCTTCATGCTTCCGTTTTTCTCTCTCTTTTTTGCCAGTCCTAGGGCTTGAAGTCAGGACCCTGGGCACACTGTCCCTGACCTTCTTTTGCTTAAAGCTAACATTGAGCTGCAGTGACCTTTATGTGACACAGGAATTGAACCAACCTATGGTAACAGTGTCATACATACTTGTAGGATGGTTCCTTCTGGAATGATACACTTTTGCTGCTCCTTAACCTTCACTAAAGGTTGAAATTTCATTTCTCTCCAAGTTTGACCTATTATCTGGTGACCCAGAATTTTTTTTGGGGGGTGGGGTGCCAGTCCTGGGGCTTGGACTCAGGGTTGAGCACTGTCTTTGGGCTTTCCTCAAGGCTAGGACTCCATCACTTAAGCGACAGCACCATTTCCAGCTTTTTTCTGTATATGTGGTACTGAGGTATCGGACTCAGGGTCTCATGCACAGTAGGCCAGCACTACCACTAGGCCACAATCCCAGCCATACCCAAATCTTAATAATCAAAAGTCATCAATGCTTCTCCTGACTTCTTTACCAATTGTACTTGATTCAGTACATTTCATGTGTAGTTGCTGCCTTAAATGTATTTATGCTGAACTTGTTGAGGTTTTAGTCTCTTGTTGAGTCTTTGTACTGCTAAGCTCCTACTCTGACATGTAGCCACCCTTGAGTGACACATAAATGTCTGGGAAGTGTTTTTCACACATTTTATATACTTCCTTGTGCTCAAGGTTGTGTTCCAGCATGGAGATGGTAGATAATGTAGCAGTAAGTGCAAATCTGCATTATGGATTACAGGATACCTACTCATGGATAATTTCTCTTTATACTGAACATTGGCAAAATAAAAATCAGACCTCTGTTGGAAGAGATCATTTTTTGTGCTGGTCCTGAGACTTGAAATTAGAGCCTGGATGCTGTTGAGGGGAACAGTGCTAGAGTGTGAAGTCAGGGACTTGGCACTTTCTAGGTGAGTGCTTTTCCACCTGAACCATGACTCCAACCTTTTTTTTTTGCCAGTCCTGGGCTTGAGCTCAGGGCCTGAGCACTGTCCTTGGATTTTCTCAAGGCTAGAGCTCTACCACTTGAGCCTCAGCACCACTTCTGGCTTTTTTCTATGTATGTGATACTGAGGAATTGAACCCGGGTCTTCGTGCATGCTAGGCAAGCACTCTACCACTAGGACAAACTCTCAGCCCATCCAACCTTTGTGTGTGGAGGGGGGGGTCATGAGGCTTGCTCTTCAGCTCTAGGCTACTGCCCTACCCTTGAGCCAATCTCTACTTCCCATTTTCTAGAGGTTAATTGGAGATAAGAGTTTCAGGTCCTTTTGTGCCCAGAGTGGCTTTGAGCCTTGATCCTCAGATCTCAGCCTCCTGAGTAGCTAGGATTACAGGCATAAGCCACTGGGCCTGGCTCCAACCTATTTTTTGCCTGTGGTGTTTTTTTTTTTTAATGCACTTCAGCTATACTTACCTGAAAGCTAACTTCAGTATACCACTATTAAAGGTAAATCTGCCTTTGACAGTAGTGTTAACAAAACGTTGGTTTGGATTTCAGAAAAGGAAGATACAATTTCATTAAACCATAATGAGGGGTGCATAATGATTGAAGAATAGGACTATATACTTGTTGTGAATGAATTCCAACCCTAAATTTTATTTTGGGAGAAAAATTAGAAGAGGCTCCCTAAATATCTTGAGTTATGACTTTAAGGTGGGACTAAATATCAGCCTATGAGATTCTTAGAGTACTGTCCCTGAGCTTTTGTGCTCAAGGCTAGTAGTCTATCACTTGAAGCCACAGTTCCAATTCTGGCTTTTTGGTGGTTAACTGAAGGTAAGAGTCAGTTTCCTGCATCAGCTGGCTTGGAGACACAGTCCCTCCCTCCTATGTGGCTAGGATTACAAGCCTGAATCATCGGAGAAATTATTATCACCAGTCCTGGGGCTTGAACTGAGGGCCTAAGCACTGTCCTTGGGCTTTCTCAAGGTTAGATTAGCCACAGCACCACTTTCGCCTTTTTCTGTGTATGTGATACCAAGGAATGGAACCTGGGTCTTTGTGCATGCTAGGCAAGCAAGCACTCTACCACTAGGCACCTTCCAGCTACAGAGAAATTCTTTTTTTTTTTTAATCTTTTGCTTTATGTTTAATTTTTTTAAATATTTTTTATTGTAATTAATAAAAGGGTTACATATTTGCCAGATAGAAGGTGCATTAATTCACATACATTGATACCCTTTCATATGTCTTGGTACTCATTACACTCCCCCCAGAGAAATTCTTAATACAATATGTCCTTTTTACTCTTCCATAAATTTCTGTTTTTTCTCCAAACAAAAGAAACCCTGAATGAATGGAAAATATTTTAAGAGCTAAAGAGCACTAATTCTTTTTGAAACTTACAGGTTATAGTAGTAACCTAGGTTTCCCAACTTGCTAATCATGGAGGAAACTGCCTACTGGACTCTTACATAGTTTTAGCAGTGGCTCTTTGCTGGGTTTCTTGTACTCGAAACTTGAGCACTGCTATGCTTTTCAGTTCATTTAAGTAAACCATTTTTCCATCTCTGAAGTAGTGCCATACATACTTTTTCTTATACTTCTAGGGCAAATCATTTTTATTCTTGCATGACAAAGTTGATGAAAGTTGTGAGGGCTTGAGGGGTTTTGTTTTAAAGTCAGTCTTGGGGCTTGAACTCTGGGCCTGGGCCCTGGCGTTTTCCATGAGCTCTTCAGCTCAAGGCTACCGCCCTACTCCTTGAGCCACAGCACCACTCGTTTTCTAGTGGTTAATTGGAAATAAAGTCTCATGAACTTTAGTGCCTGGGCTGCTTTTGAACCATGATCCTTAGATCTCAGCCTCCTGAGTAGCTAGGATTATAGGCATGAGCTACTGAACCTGGCTCGTTTCGTTTTTTTTTTTTGCCAGTCCTGAGTCTTGAACTTGGTGCCTAGGCACTCTCCTTGAGCTTTCTCAAAGCCAGCTCTCTTACTACTTGAGCCACATTGCCACTTCCAGCTTTTTCCCTGTATGTGGTACCCAGGAATCGAACCCAGGGCTTCATGCATGCTAGGCAAGCACTCTACCATTAGGCCAGGCTCCCAGCCCAAGGGCTTGAGGTTTTTAAAGATTTGAAAGATTCATACTAGGTAAGCTTCATTCCTTTTTAGTGAATGGAGATTTGGTATACCTATATAATTACAGTTTACAAGTGTTGATAGACTATGATAAGGTTTAAGGTCACAAGGATTAGACTAGTTTTGACTATTTTCAAGCTGATTTTATAGAAGACTGTTAGATCACAAATTCAGGAGTTTGATATTTGCCTTTATAGGTGGAGAGTTCTTGGTTTGTTTGTTTACATAGTGCTGTGCTATTTTAGAGGACATACTTCTCTAAGTTTTTTTATTCATGACCTTCATTCTTGACAGAGTTCCCTGAAGGCAGCAGGAATGACACAGGGTGGATAAAAGCAGGCACATCGGCAACCAGGCAACTTCCTGCATGAAACAAGAGTTCCTGAAGGTACCAGGAACAACAGGGAGGAAAATGGAGGCATCTCTGAACCAGGCAACTACTTGTATGAGCTAGGGTAGGAAAACTGGACTCTTAAAATGCTGCCTTGAAGAATTGGTATTTTGGAGGTTGAGTGTGACTGAGATGTGTTCTCTCCTGCAAGGGAAATTGCTAGAAATGGACCAAATAAGTTTCATAGTATGCAGGAAACCTCTAGTTAGGGCTATTGAGTACAAAGGATAGTCACAGGAGTAGATCTACAGAGAATGGGAAACAATAATTCCTGTAGGCCTAGGAAAATCAAGGAAGTACGATCCCATAGATGGGGGAGAATATTGACTTGTTGGGAGCCAGTCCCTGAACCAACAATAAGACTATCAGATAATTTTGCTTTGTTTGGGAGGAGGGTGTGAGCTGTTGGGCTTGAACTCAGGGCTTTGGAACTGTTACTGAGCTCTTTTCCTCAAGATGGCCAGGATACAACCCAAAAACCAGAGGAGAAAGGATCTAGGGGGAATGTAGCCAACAGCTCTTTGCCCAAATCTAAAAAAAGAACTAGAGCAATGTAAAAAGGACTTAGAAAACTTTCTTTTGCTGTTTAAGCAGCAGCTATATGCCTGTCAGTGTGGCAGGAAAAACAAGATTTGTTCATGATCATCTTACAAATACAGAGGTTGGAAGTTTTTAAAAACTTAAGACCCAGGTTTTATACTTGGGCTGATACGTTTATTATGAAAATCCTCTTTACGGGATGATTAGAAGATGTAGCCATGGCCAGGAACAGTGGCTCACGCCTGTAATCCTAGCTACACAGGAGGCTGAGATCTGTGGATCACAGTTCAAAGCCAGCCCACACACTAAAGTCCATGAGCCTCATTTCCAATTAACAACTAGGAAACTGGAAGTGGTGCTGTGGCTCAAGGGGTAGGGTAGTAGCCTTGAGCTGAAGAGCTCAGGGACAGCATCCACGCCCAGAGTTTAAGTCCCATGTCTGACAAAAAAATAATGCAGCCATGGCCACAGGAAAAGACACTATGTCCAGATTTAGGGGCCATGTGCATTGAAGTTCCCTACTACCAACCCCTGAATTGATGATAAAGTAGTCTACTCTTAGATCACAAGTGTGTCCAAGGCATTCAAAGTCCAAGAGAAGGAAACCTTGTATTGTACGTTTTTTTTTGCCCAGTCCTGGGCTTCCTGACCTGGGTTTTCTCCAGGCTAGAGCTCTACCACTTGAGCTGTCAGCACCACTTCTGGCTTTCTGTGTATATGGTACCAAGGAATGGAGCCTAGGTTTTCGTGGATGCTAGGCAAGCACTCTATCTCTAGGCCAAACTCTCTTGCCTTATTTGTTGTTTTGAACCAAAAATAGATCAGACGAAAAAATAATTCTGGCATGACCTAGAAGACCCAATAAGGCACAGCCCTCTGAGGGTCACATTTGTGACCAAAGTCTAGCTGGACATTACCAAAATGTTGCAAGAGCTGCAAAGTAAGGCCAGTTTAGGGAGGTGGAGAGTGTTGGTAAGAAAGAAGAAAAACTGATCAGAGCATGGTACCCTAAGAGAATATAGATAACCACCACACACAAAGAGCATTTAATGGGTCCTTTTGACTCCAGTGTATACATTAAATCTTGGAGTTTCAAGGAATTTCTGATTTCAAAACCTAAAACCAGATAGTCACTGGATTTGAATGTCTTTTTTTCTGATGGTCCACTATCTATGTAGATTGGATTAGTTATTATAATCAATGAGTAGCCAGCCAGTTAGTGATAAGGCCCCTTGCTCATTCCACTTTTTTTAATATCTATATTTAAAAATGATATACAAGACTGACCAAAGAAACTATATGGGATGAAGAATCTTTTTGCCTTTAGATTAGCACCACCTATATAGTCCAAAATAGTGTTGGTGCAGGTTATATTCTGCAGTCCATTTTAGTACATTAAAATTTTCTTCCAATGTATGTTTCAAACTAGAAAAGGCTACTGAAGTAATTTAAAGGGTAAAGTACATTCTATTACATAATGTATTATGTAATAGTTGAGAAACTTAAACCATTTGATTGAGAGTGCTGAGTTTCTGCCAGATGAAAAAGATTTGTGTGCAGATGTGGAACTCTTAATTCACATGTAAAAGTACATTTATGCCTTCTGTAAAAATTGAATGTACAGCCATGGCTCTGTTTTTATTATGTTTGTTGGGCATTATCACTAAGCAAATACCCTGTTTGAGTTTGGCAATAAATGCATCAAAAAAATGTGAAATGTGTTTTAACTTCGTAGTTTATCCTGAAAAATTGTTATGCTGATATTTGCATTAATGGTGAAGACAGCTGTGGAACTGCATATAGCATCTTTTCTTTTTGTCAGTCGTGGGACTTGAACTCTGGGCTTGGGTGCTGTCCTTGAGCTCTTACCTCCAGGCTACTGCCTGCCCTACCTCTTAAGCCACAGCACTACTTCTCAAGGCAGTGGCAGCAAACTTCACTGCTATGGTTCTGTAGTGTAAACAAGAGACATGTCCTTGGGAAAGCAGTAAAGAGATATATAACAATACAGTCGTGAAAAGGAAAGTTTATACATAAAAGTTCCAAGTTCAATGGATGTTCCAAAAACCACTTAGGCAATCAAGTTGTAAACTAAATGAGCTTTCTTGGAACACTTCATTATTTAGAGTTGGCTACTGGGGGCGGTTATCAAAAAGGAAAGGAAGCTAATGCCTGACAAGACTGTAATTCAATCTCTGTAAAGTAAAAACCAGAATTTTGGGGAAATCTGTATTCAGTACTAGAAGCTTAACAGATACTTGCTGTCTTGTAAACTTCATGTAGCCAGATATGCCAAATAAAAGCTTCATTAAGTTGCATGTAAACACTGACACAGGAAGATACATCAATAATAAAAAAAATAATCTATATGGTTCCCAAACTAAGGTTTTATTGACTTTTGCAGTGCTGGTTTAAGTGCACGGCTTCTTAGAGAAAAGCTCCCAGTTCAGCCATGCTCCAAGCATGGCTTTTTTTTAGCATGTTCACAGCAATAGGCTCCCACTTTAGGTTTTCATTTAAAGACATGTTTTTTCATGTATCCATTTGGTTTAGAAAAACAGCAGTTCATTGAGAGAAAAACTCAAACTTGTTGGTTCTATATAACTCATCTACCAGTATTTTTGCTACTATTTACAAATAGAACTATCCTATAAAGTATCTTGGTAATATTTTTAATAAGTCCTAGCCCTCTTAATTTTTTTAAGGCAAGTGCTAAACTTCCCTGTAGTTCTTAAGGATTTCATCTTGTAAACTTTAAAGAACTTGAGCTACTGAATAGCAAAGTTGCACAGGCAATAAAATATAGCCTAAGATACTACTCTTCCTCTGCCTTTCCCACCACCAGGGCAGCCTTAAGAAAAATGTTCTAAAATCTAGATTCCCTTCAAAAGAATTACAAGAAAAATTTCTTAAAAATTGTGTCATGTTACATTCACATCCCTTGTTAACCGAGGTGAAGAAGGTTAGCATAGGACAGCATAGACTGTCCTGTTTCTTTTCTACCAAAGAAGCTCTTCAAGCTGACATTTCCAGTACAGGTGCATTAATCACTTTCATTCTTTACATTTTCTGAAGGATGTACAAAAGCTTGAGGTGTACGTTTCAGAAGATAAACTGCAGCATGAAGACCTCCTATGTTGACCCACACTGTATGAACTTTCCGCCACACGTGTCCCATTCCAGATAATGCCTGTGTGCAAACAAAAAAGTCTGAGAGAATCTGCTTCTGAACCATTGTATGATCTTAGTATGAGACAAGAGAAGACATACTTTACAGGTCTACTTAAAATATACTGAAGTTTTCACAGGCTAAGAATTTTGCAGTAAAGTACAGCACCTTGGTAAAGCATTTCTTGTCCTGAGTAAGTAGTACTGCTCGGCCTGTCCCTGGTCTACAGACACGGCTCATCTCCTGCAGGCAAGATGGATAAAGATTCCAGTTTCTCTTCTTGGAGCCCATCCTATAAAAGAAGACCAACAGATTAACTCACACTGTTTCAAATAGTAAATATGCAACACTAAAAACAAAATCTGATGTATCACTGGGCATTAAAACTGTACCTTTTAGAAGCCAGAGCTTTGTTACTTTTATCTCAGTGAAATGAATAGAATTAGTAAACTGCTTATAATAAGTCTCACAGTCTTAGGTGCCTGGGCTGGCTTTGAATCATAATCCTCACATCTCAGCCTCCTAAGTAGCTAGGATTACAGGCCTGAGCCACTGGCCAGCAGAAAAGAAATTTTTTTAAGCTAGGCACTGGTAACTCATGCCTGTAATCCTAGCTGTTCAGTATGCTTAGATCTGATGATTGGATTTTGAAGACAGCCTGGGCAGTAAAGTCTGAGACTTATTCCAATTACTCACCAGAAAATGAAGCGTCAATGTGTTTCAAAGTTATACAGCGCCATCCCTGAGTGAAAAGCCTCAGGGACAGTGCCAAGGCCTTGGATTCAAGCCCCATGACCAACAAAAAAAGGAATTTTTGATGACTATAACTTGTTTTCAATAAAAATTTTAGCACACAAGCCATATCAACCAAACCAGGGGGAAGAATTAGTTTTAGAAACAGAATCAAGTCTTTTCTGTCCTTTTATGTGATATATGTCAAGTAATTCAATAATGGGCAACTCAAAAAATTAGAGGTAATTCAAAAATGATGTGTGAGAATTAGTTATGTTCCAGAATTGTTACAGTTGGATGAGTGCATATTGTTAAAATTATTCAACACTCCTATGTTTTGAAAGGAACCTAAGGTTTTTTATTCTCTCTAAGTAAATAAAAAGATATCCCAGTTCCTACCTTTTTCCAAATGGCATGTCTGTTACAATGATATCCACAGAGCCAGTTCTCAATGGGAGATTACAGATATCCCACTGAACAGCATCAATGGGCAGGCCCCAGGATGGTTTGCTGTGTGGACAAAGAAGAAATAGTTCAACACTTTCTGAAGTAAGATATGTTTAAAAGGACTTAAGGAGCTGGGGAAGGTGGCTCATGCCTGTAATCCTAGCTACTCAGGAGGCTGAGATCTGAGGATCTTGGTTCAAGGCCAGCCCCCAGGCACAAAAGGACCTGAGACTGATCTCCAATTAACCTCTAGAAAATGGAAAGTGGGGCTTGGCTCAAGGGTAAGGTGGTAGCCTAAGCTGAAGAGCTCAGGGACAGTGCCCAGGCATGACCCACCAAAAAAAAAGGATTTATGAGCAGACTGCTGTAGAAAGTATAAGATGATGCTAAGAAAATAGAACATTAACTTCTTAATCAGAATCTCAAAAGTAGCATGTAGGAAGAAAACATATGGTCATAAGTAAAAACTTACAAATGACTGAGATGGAAAATGAAGTAAATTTAAAAATGGTTACAAATGGATATCAAAAGATATAGACATCTGTGTCTACAAGTTAAGGATACAGATTAGGGAAAATGAGCTCTTAAGAAAAGACGCAAGAGAACTTTACAACACTGAAGAATAAATTTACAAAAGGTTATTGATGAAATACTGAAAAAATCCAGAAAGTTAGGAAGTAACACATCTGAAGGATAAAGTGACCATACTTATCTAGTATAAACAGGGAACCTAATGAAACAAACAAACAAAAATGGCTGGGTGCTTAAAGCTCATGCTTATAATTCTAGCTACTCAGGAGGCTGAGATCTGAAGATCAGGGTTCAAAGCTAGCCTGGACAGGAAAGTTAATGAGACTCTGAACTCCAATTAGTCACAAAATCAGAAGTGGAGCTGTGGGCTCAATGTGGTAGAACATAGCTTGAATGCAAAAACTCAGGGACAGTGACCAGGCCCTGAGTTTAAGCCCCAAACAAATACATACTATATAGATAGTTTTGAAATTGGAAAAATATGTGCCATACTGTATTTTAAATAAATGTAAAAAAAACCTGGAGAGTGTGACAAGATAGAATGGATATAATGTAAAAGATTTAAACATCTCCCTTAAGGTGAGCTTCTAAGAAACAAGACATAATACTATGTAATCTAAATTATAGGCTAATCAAAGATTATGAGCATAAATTTGAGTTATAGTGTTTCATAATGAGCTGTTGGAAAAACAAATTCAGGCTGAGGATAATGATTTATACCTCTAATCCCAGCTACTTAGGAGATAGATATTGCAGGACCAAGTTCAAGGCCAATCCATACAAAAGGGAGACCCTATCCTATAGAAAAAGCTAGGCTTGTTGATGAATGCTCATAATACTCCCTAAACAGTAGACAGGGGTAGGAGGTACAGGACTTTGGTTCATACCTGCATGGGAAGAAAGTTTAAGACCCTATCCAGAAAATAAGCAGAAGGAATGACTACTGAAAGATTGCTCAGTTCCAAACCCTGGTAACTGGCAGCAAAACCAATAAAGGTATTCAGTATACTGAAAATTGTGAATATCGGTGCTAAAAATATAACACAACAAACAATAAAAATAAACAGCCAGAGAACACTAAAAGCTGCCCTTAAATTGATAAACATACTATATGGTGAATCAATGAAACATGATAAATGCAGAATATCTGAATATAGAATGTTCAGGAGCTAGAAAAAAAATGTAGTTATTTAAAAAAAAAAATGGGACTTGGAGTGTGGCCTAGTGATAGAGTGCTTGTAGCACATGCACGAAGCCCTGGATTAGATTCCTGAGTACCACATATATAAAAAAAAGCCACAAGTGGCATGGTTCAAGTGGTAGAGCACTAGCTTTGCGCAAAAAAGTGTCCAAGGACAGTGCCCAGGCCCTGAGTTCAAGCCCCAGAACTGGCATTAAAATAAAAAATACAACCTTCCAAAAGGTAAATAAAATGTTCTAAAACCTTGCTGTTTAATAAATTTCATCTATGGGCCAATAGCATCAAACATCACCTAGGAACTTGCTAGAATACATTCCCAGGTATGAATCTATATATACTACTAAATCAGTATGCATGTATACAGAGATACCCACGATTTCTAAATATGGCTGTGACTAAAGGAAATCTATATGACTAGAAGAACAGGTATATAACCAATCACTTCAAAAATAACAAAGACATGCCCGGAGAGTGGTTTAGTGCTAATTCAAGTCCCATGACCGACCAAAAAAAGAAAAAACTGGAAGTGGTGCTGTGACTAAAGTGGTTGGAGTACTATCCTTGAGAAAGCTCGATGACAGTGCCGAGGCCTAGCTGGAGTTCAGACCCCAGGAGTGGCCAAAAATTAAAAAAATAAAAGTCACAATTGTATTATATGGTTAACTCTAGCACTTAAAACCTTAAAGCATTTATGTAGCATTAGCAAGGCCTTTGGTTCTATTCCAGCCCTTCAAAAAAACAAACGGCCAGGAAGGTGGCTCACATGGGTTCCTAGCTACTCAGAAGGCTCATGAGGATCATGGTTTAAGGCTAGCCTGAGGCGGGAAAGTTCATGAGACTCTGAAACTCCAACCATCGCCAAAAAACAATGTGGCAGAGTGCTAAGCCAGAGCACAAAACCTCAGAGACAGTACCCAGGCCATGAGTTCAAGCCCCAGGATCGGCACCAAAACAAAATGTAACAAAAAAAAGATACAGTAAATATTACTTAAAAACTTTTATCATAGGTATAAAAAAATCCACACAGGGAATAAAACTGAGGGATAGCATATGAGAGAACAAAACACTAGCTAGCCTAACCAAAGAAGGGAAAACAAAATAAGCAGACAAGATAGGCATAAAACAGTACCGGGCATAGCATGCATGAGTAATAAATAGGAATGTTTGAATAAAACAGGTTTATTAAAAAACAAAACTGGTTTCTGCATTAGTGTAGAAGGAGCTGTTTCTGTATCTTATAGGGGCAATGGTGAGATATATTTAGAATACAGAATATCTGTAAGACTTCAACAAATCTGACCACTACCTACTTCTACAGCTTTATAGGAGAACAAAGGACATCACAGGAGATCAAGAAGAGGTTATGATGAAGCCACTGGCAAGAAACTATATACCAAGTGACAACCAATTTTCCCCTGTAGACAGCTAAGAATTTCAAAGAATGGTGAAAGACCAGGTGTCAGCAAATGGAATTTAGAATTGTGGGTTAGGGCTTAAGCCACACCAATTTGAAAAGATGGCTCATTGGCCTCCAAACCATAGATAGCAAAGGTTTACCGTTCAGGAAAATTGCCACTAGCAAACAAACTGGATGTTATCTGACCCTAGGCTTCTCAGTCCTAAAACACTGAAGAATAAATATGTTAAGCCAAAAGAATGTGGACTGATGGTTAAAGACTCTTAGAATGTTTTGTTTAGAAAAGAGAATTTGGGATGTAGGGGTGGCAGTAATTTTAAGTCTTAAGTATCTAAGTTTAGTCTTTGGGAAATAGAGGTATGGTAGTTCATACCTGTAATCTAAGCATTTGGAAGCACACGTCAGTTCAAAGTCAGCCTGAGGTGACAAAGCAAGTGCCAGGAGACCATCTCAAAAGATTAAAAAACAACAACAACAAAAGAAAATGGTTAGGAAGCACTCAGCTGTAAAAGACGTAAGAATTATCACAAGAGTGATTGGAGGACTTCAATTGGATAGTGTCAGCATCTCTTAGACATTGAGAAATTGAGAGGAGGCTGAGATCTTGATTTGAAGCTAGACTGTCCAGAAAAGTCTACAAGACAACATCTCCAATGCCAGACTGCAAGCATGTTTAGAGCATAAGCCACACAATCACATGAGGGCCTTCATTCAGGCTCTAGTACTAACAAAATGAGAACACAATGTATGGGATGGATTTCAGGTCTCTTTCAACAAAGTTTCTTTTAAATGCTAAAAAAAATAGCCGATGTTTCTACATGTATTATGTACAGACATTAAAAATAACTAAAAAAAATTGAAATGTAAAAATCTGGATGAAACATGTTCAGTGAGATGAATCAAGAACAACAGAACAAAAGGCGCATCCTTGATGTGTGGATATTAGATCCAAACAGTACAAGAGCGATGACTTAATATTCGGGTATTCAAGGTCAGTGACATGATCTTGGAGATATAAATATAACTACATAGACATAAAAATCTGATTGGATATAGTCTCTACAGACATGTTATATAGATCGGTATGAATCTATGACATACAAACTCTCAGCTTAATTTTAATTTTGTTCTTAAATTTATGTGCCAGTGATTGCATATAGAGATCCCATTCTTGAATACTTATTTGATAAACCTGACATTTGAAATATGGTATAAAAATCAGTATTAATAAAATTTCTAAAAATAAACTATAAAACTTGTGGGGGGCTCAGAATGAAAAACTTGGAAAAAAAAATCAAGAAAGAAGTGATATATTACAAAAAGAAATGAACTCAGGACCTGACATGTCACTGTAACCCCTCCGTACATCACCTTAACAATAACAATAAACTAATAAATGAATGTTAAATAAATAAAATAAAAACTAAAAATTTTGAGAAATTAAAATGAATCTAGTCCAACAATATTAACATTTAAGCTATAATAGTTCACATCTTTTTTTTTCTTTAAAAACTTTATTGTAGGGGTCGGGAGTTTGGCCTAGTGGTAGAGTGCTTGCCTAGCATGCACGAAGACCCAGGTTCGATTCCTCGGTACCACATACATAGAAAAAAAAAAAAGCCAGAAATGGTGCTGAGGTTTAAGTGGTAGGGCTCTAACCTCGAGAAAGTCCAAGGACAGTGCTCATGTCCTGAGCTCAAGCCCAGGACTGGCAAACCCCCCCCCCCCAAAACACAAAAAAACTTTATTGTACAGGTGATGTACATAGGGGTTATAGTTACATAAATCAAGTAATGAGTACAATCTATTTTGAATAGTATCATCTCTTCTCTATGATTCAGTTTCCTGGTCTGATTTTGGTATTTTATTCTTCTCGTGCGTGCGTGCGTGTGTGTGTTGGTACTGTATTTCTCTCTTATTCACTGGCTTTTTCTCTCAGACTGGCACTTTACCAATGAAGCCATACCCATTAACATAGATCAGATTTGTCTTCCAGAATCAGTTTCAACCTCAATTCTAGACCTTAATCTTCCATAAAGCTAGTATTATCAATATCAGCCACTGGTACCACCTGGCTTTTTAGTTAAGGTTTTACTAAATAGCTCAGGTTGGCCTCAAACAGTTCACATCTTTTTAAAAAAAGATACATGAAGGAGAAAAAAGTAGAAGCAAAAAAGGTGTAGCAGAGTGGGAAAATCTTAATGCTTTAAAAAATTTCATTATTGGGGCCAGGAATGTGGCCTAGTGGTAGTGTTTGCCTACCAGGCATGAAGCCCTGGGTTATATTCCTCAGTACCAAATACACAGAAAAAGCCGCAAGTTGGTGCTGTGGCTCAAGTGGTAGAGCTCTAGACTTGATGAAAGCCCAAGGACAATGCTCAGCCCTCAGTCCAAGTCCCAGGACTGGCAAAAAATAAAAATAAAAAAATGTCCTAAGTAGAATCTTACTATTAAATTGTGACGTCATAATGCAATGGAGATATCAAGTCAGTACAAGTCAGTATGGAAAGTTATTATCTAACAAATACTATATAGTCTTTGAAAAATTTACCCTTCTTTAATTTGGTTCTTGGTCAATAAAGATGAGATGTTATTTGCTGCTCTTTTCATAGCCAGTGGATTGTTATCACCAGCAATATGGTAACAGTTATACCACTCAGTAGCCCCCTGAAACACAAAGAGTATTAATTAAAACAGGGAACAAGCTAAAAACATGCTAAATTATTAAAGGGAGTTGGGCACTGTTGGTTCACGCCTGCACAGAAAAGTCCATGAGAACTTTGTCCAATTATCCACCAGAAAACCAGAAGGTGAGCTGTGGCCCAAAGGTAGAGCACTAGCATTGACCAAAAGGAACTCCGGAACAGTGCCTACCACCACGCCCTAAAACTATGTATTTGCCAACTTTGCAACTTTCCTTGCTGGAAATGCCTTCCTGTTCTTTCTCTGCTTGCTCAGTTTGTACCCATCTTAAAATGTCACAGTCTATGATACCAATCCTACTTTCTCAGGCTATCTCAAATCTGTCCCCTGGAAAGTACTCTGTATACACCTCTGCCACTGTACATTTCCAGTTTTCTCTGTCTATGCCTGTTTGCCTTCAGATTAATCTTTAGTAGATTAATCTGTCAAAGATTAATCTGTCAAAAGACAGTCCATCACCCAGCAATGTTACACTGAGGGCATTTACAATGGTCCCTAGATAAGTGGTTTTAAAAGCTAACCAAATCTAACCAAACCCATATCCTGTCGTTTGTGGATTTATATAGTCTAAGTTTAAATAATCTGATATATTGGGATATCTGAGCATTTTATAATGAAAATACTTCTGAATAATAAGCATACCAATGAAAGGATTGTGTGTGTGCACGTGTGCAAGTATGCGTATGCTAGCACCAGGGCTTGAACTCAGGGACTAGGTGCTGTTCCTTAGCTTTTTGGCTCAAGGCTGGTGTTCTACCACAACACTGATAGCTCCATGTGGTCACCAACCATGCTACAGTCTGCTATGAAAATGAAGAACCTGTGATACTTTATACCAGTCACAAGTTTTCTTTTGGGTAGGACTGGCTCTACTCTGGCCTGGGTAGAAATGCTACTATGGTAGCAAAAGTCTGGTACAAATTGCTTGCTGAGACAGTGCTTTCTGGAGCTGTAGTGGTGTTCTGGGTGTTGGCATGAGGGCAGTCTAGCTGCCTCAGTTGTCAGGTCTTTGCTAAAGGCACCTGGGGTAGTCTAGTAACACTTCACTTAGGTCTCAGTGCCCAGAGAAGGGTGGATTTCTACTGTCTATTTTACAATTTTATTCACCTTGTCCATATATCAGCTTAGGCTTTTCTGTGTGGGCATCATTATCTTTACTTTTACCCAGAAACGGCTCACTTCTTTCTTAGTCTTCTCAATTCTCATTATCTATTGTTCTGGCTTGGCATGCAGTGGTCTGACTCAATGGCTGAATGCAAGACAGTATTCTGCTCTTTCCCTAGCATTTTTTTTTTGGGGGGGGGGAGAGGGAGGCGGTCATGGGGCTTGAACTCCAGGGCTTGGGCCCTGTCCCTAAGCTTTTCAGCTCAAGGCTACCACCCTACCCTTAAGCCACAGCCCCACTTCCCATTATCTAGTGATTAACTGGGGATAAGAGTCTCATGTTTAGTTCCTGGGCTGGCTTTGAACTGCCATCGTAAGATCTCAGCATCCAGAGTAGTTAGAATTACGGGCATGAGCCACCACACCAGCTCTATCCCTAGCATTCTTGATCTCAACTAGGTATTCTCCGTGCAGTCTCTTTAAACACAGTCCGTTTCTCTAGCTGTTACTAGCAGAACATAATCATGTATACTACTATGATTTCCCACTTGGATTTTTACTCTCAGATCACAGATGTCATTTTCTAATTACAGTCTTGATTATTTGTCCGTTTGTAGGCTGCTTTGTACTTGTTCATCTGTCCAGTTTCTCCCTACTCAAAAGAAGTTGTGAGCTGGGCACAGTGGCTCTGGCTCATGCCTGTAATCCTAGCTACTCAGGAGGCTGAGATCTGAGGATTGAGGTTCAAAGCCAGCCTGGGCACTAAAGAACTTGAGACTTTTTTTTTTTTGCCAGTCCTGGGCTTGAGCTCAGGGTCTGAGCACTGTCCTTGGACTTTCTCAAGGCTAGATAGAGCTCTACCACTTGAGCCTCAGCACCACTTCTGGCTTTTTTTCTATGTATGTGGTACCAAGGAATCAAACCCAGGTCTTCATGCATGCTAGGCAAGCACTTTAACCACTAGGCCAAACTCCCGGCCTGAACTTGAGCCTCTTATCTCCAATTAATCACTAGAAAATGAGGAGTGGGGCTGTGGCTCAAGGGATAGGGCAGTAGCCTTGAGCTGAAGAGTCCAGGGACAACACCCAGGCCCACGGATAGGACAGTAGCCTGGAGCTAAAGAGCTCAGGGACAGTGGCCAGGCGTAGAGTTCAAGCCCCATGACCCACAAAAAAAAAAGTTGTGGAATCCCTGTCATTTTTTTTCCTCATTAGCTTTTTGCATACTTTGTGAAAGAATTTACTGTTTCGGGGCCGGGAGTTTGGCCTAGTGGTAGAGTGCTTGCCTAGCATGCACGAAGACCCGGGTTCGATTCCTCAGTACCCCACATACATAGCAAAAAGCCGGAAGTGGTGCTGAGGCTCAAGTGGTAGAGCTCTAGCCTTGAGAAAGTCCAAGGACAGTGCTCAAGCCCTGAGCTCAAGCCCAGGACTGGCAAAAAAAAAAAAAAAAAAGAATTTACTGTTTCACCCAAATTTAAGAGATTTTCTGTTAGCTCCCTCTCTAAATCATTTATAAATGTACAGATGACACTGATTCATTGAAACCCTGTCATTCTTTAATTAGAAAATCTTTCTATTTCTTGCTTGGTTTTTGGCATCAAGTCTCCCTGATGCCATAGTAATTATTAAAACTACATATGATCATTTGGTCTGTAGACTTCTTAAATTTTATGAAAACTATTTTCATTGCTCCTTTTCCCCTCCCCTTTCATTGCTTTACAGATCAAATCTAAGGCCTCTTGCATTCTAGCAAAAGGATTTTTACCATTGAGCTTACCAACACAAAAATTGTCCCCTTTTATAACTACACTTACTCTCCCAGGAACCCACATAGACTAAAAAGCATAATTTCAACATATAAGAGATGAAACTACCCTCTAGCTTATGGTTACAGCTACAGTTATCTTTTGCTGTTCAATTACCAGTTTACCTACTGTTAAGTAGTATAAATAAAATGGTTTACCTCCTGTAGAAACGCCCTGGTCTCTTCCACCTACTTTGTAATCCAGATACATATGTTACTATGTGGTCCTATGACACTTGGCTATGTGGAATAGCAATGTTCTTTGCACAAAAGTTCTAACTATATTCTAATTCTTTTAAAACACAGGTTCACTAAATTCAACTTTGGTTGTTTATGTTTAATTTGCACATTAGGTCTAGAACATTAAGGCCGTATCAGCTACTTATCTAAAAAAACTAAAGAAATATTACCTCTAGGGTGGGGGGGGGGGGTAATGGGTACCAAGACATGTGACAGGGTATCAATGTATGTGAATTAATGCACCTCCTATATGGCAAATATCATGTAACCCTTTTATTAATTACAATAAAAAATATAAAAAAGAAATATTACCTCTATTGGTATTGCCCCTGTTCCACACATTGGATCAACTATTATATCAGTGGGCTGAGGTGCACATAGCCTAGACGAATAAAGGGGAAAAAAAGCCAACATGAAAAGACTCAATCAAAAGCTGAGAATTCCACAATAATAATTCATGAAGCTACAAGATTCAAGAACTATTACTAATACGAAGGAACACCAATCTACAATTCTGTGAAAAAAAAAATTGCACTATGACATGGTGATCCATGTCTAACCTTAACACTCAAGAAATTGTACCTGGAGGATCGTAAGTTCAAGACCAGCCTAAAGGGGTTAGAAGTGTGGCTTAGTGCTTCTCTAGCATGAACGAAGCCCTGGGTTTGATTCCTCAGTACCATATACATAGAAAAAGCCAGGAGTGCTGCTGTGGTTTAAATAGTAGAGTGCTAGCCTTGTGAAAGCTCAAGGATAGCGCCCAGGCCCTGAGTTCAAGCCCCATGACAGACAAAAAGTTGGATGCAAAGTGTCACTTTAATTGGGACAGCAAAAATGCATTCTCTCACCTAAGCATCCCATAGGCAAGAGTTGATCGAAGTGTTGTAGGTCCAAAATGTGTAATATTTCTGCGGTGGAGACTCTCTTCAGTCAAGGCAATGCCCACAATGACTTCGTTATCATGAATATTCAAGAGAACCTATAATCAAGTTGAACAAGATAAAATCGATTAGGATTTTTCAAACTGCATTTAGTGCTAAGATTTGCTTGACAAGGCCTCACTGTGTATTCCAGGCTGGCCTAGAACCCACTAAAAAAGGCTTTGCTGAACTTGAACTTGCGATCCTCATGGTCAGCTTTCTAAATGCTAGGATGATAGGTATGTACTACTATGAACTTTTTTGAGATGCACTCACATCTAATTAGGTACCCATCTTCTAAGTGTTCAGCTCAGTGAGATTTTACCTACACACCCAGTGTGTAACCACTCTGATAGAATATTTTTGGCATATAGATAGTATTCACCCAAAGCAATCACTAATCTAATCACCACCAATATAAATTAGCTTTGTTGGCTGGGAGTTTGGCTAATGGTAGAATGCTTGCCTAGCATGCACAAAGACCTGGGTTCGATTCCTTGGTACCACATACAAGGAAAAAAGCTAGGAGTGGTGCTAAGGCTTAAGTGGTAGAGCTCTAGCCTTGAGAAAGCCCAAGGACAAGGCTCAGGCCCTGAGCTCAAGCCCAGGACTGGCAATAATAAATAAGTTTTGTCATTGTTTTCACATAAGTGAAATGGACAGTATATACTTATGAGTATTCTTTTTGTTTTTGTGGGTACTAGAACTCAGTGCTTTCTTTTCTTTTTTTTTGTCAGTCATGGGGCTTGAACTCAGGGCCTGGGCGCTGTCCCTGAGCTCTTCAGCTCAAGGCTACCACCCTACCACTTGAGCCACAGCACCATCTTTAGTTTTCTGGTGATTAATTGGAGATAAGACTCCCACAGACTTTTGTGCCCAGGGCTGGCTTTGAACTGACTTCTGGAGTAGAGCACTGTTTTATTTTATACTAATGACCCCATTTCATACTAACTCCTTTAGAGTTAAGTGCTAATGCCTTTATAGATAAGGAGCTACAGACACAAATGTATCAGCTCACTTGCTTAGTCACAGAAGTTGAGATTTAAATCCAAATAGGAGGACTCTACAATCTGTCCTCTGAGCCACCTTGCTAACTTTTGGATGTAATTATTCTAGTTGGTATATTCAGTCTCATGGCATCTATGAGAAAAAAGGGACGGGAAAAGTTCTGAGCTGACAAGGAAGGAAAATGATTAGACACAGTAAATGATTTGCCCTAGATTCAAGTATCCCAAAGAAATTGACTTCTTGGGGCTGGGAGTTTGGCCTAGTGGTTGAGTGCTTGCCTAGCATGCACGAAGACCCGGGTTCAATTCCTCGGTACCACATACAGAGGAAAAAAAAAAAGCCAGAAGTGTTGCTGAGGCTCAAGTGGCAGAGCTCTAGCCTTGGGAAAGTCCAAGGACAGTGGCTCAGACCCTAAGCTCAAGCCCAGGACTGGCAAAACAAAACAAAAAAAAGAAATTGACTTCTTGGTAAAAATGTAAGCTACTAGAAACTTTTTAATATGTAAGAGGCTTAAAGATCTCATTATCTTACCAACATCAATCACCTGAGTAGTCACAAGGAAAAGCAGCATGCTAACAAGAGGTATCTGGATTTGATAATGTAGCAGAATCTTAAAATAAGGAACCCCAGCCCTATGGTAAGTATAAGCATTGATGTTTATTTTTTAAAAATGTACTCCACTGGTCCTGGAGCATGGCCTAGTGCTAGAGTGCTTGCCTAGCATGCACAAAGCCCTGGGTAGGATTCCTTGGTACCACATACATAGAAAAAGCTGGAAGTGTGCTGTAGCTCAAGTGGTAGAACACTTGAGAAGACCCAAGGACAGTGCCAGTCCTGAGTTCAAGCTCCAGGACTGGGGGAAAAAAAGTGTACTTCCCCTTTTAGTTGCAACCAAGCACACAAAACCAAAGCTTAAGCGTTTCTATTCTATATCAATTTTATAATCTGAAAGTCTATATAATGTAGAAAAAATTACTAGATGAGGATTTTGAGGAGTGTGTAAGCAGGTAAGTTGTAGCACCACCATAAATATGTACAGTATAGTCATCATCTTTTATCTTTTACTGAACATGGCAATTCAAGTAACCATGGCACTTGGAAGGCTAAAACAAGCTGGCCTGAGCTACTAAGTGAGACCCTGTCTCAAGAAAAAGAGGAAAAAAAAAACAAAATAAAAAAACTTGATTTTTAATAGCTCCCACGTTGTTGAGCAGCCAGCATACACAAATACTGCAAATGTCTTATTTTATAGCCTTAAATAACACCCATTTGAAACAGAAGCTCAGAAAGGTAATCTGTTCAATGATACACAGTTGTGAAATTAAAATCTGCATGTCCATCTGTTGGACCATGCTATTTTCTTAACCTCATCCTAAAATTGCCCCATAGTGGTTCTTTAATCATCAGAGTATGTACCTACCTCTACATCAAAGTTGGTCATGTCAGCCTTCCACTTAAAATAATCTTGAACAGCACCTCCAAAATCTCTTGCAGCCTCATTTGAAGTAAAGCAATGCCTCTCTCCTGCCCTGCTGCATGTGACTCTAAACTTCAGCACTTGAAGCTCTGTTTCTTTTGGGCCTTCGTCGGTCTCATCATTACAAGATGCCAAGTCCTCACCTACTAATGTTAGTATCTCTTCTTTAATGGCTGGATTTTCATAATAGTCTAATATGTGCGAACCTACAATATTGTCAGAAAACTCTTTTTTTACATCATTCTCATCTAATTTGTCTCCTTGTCCATTATCAATCATCTTCCTTTTACTTGAATTCTGATTTATCTTTTTGCGCTTTGTTTTTTTTTTCTTGAAACTGGTGTTAAGTTCCCATACTTTTAAAGGGTCTGACCATGGAAGTTTGCCAGCCAAATCTTCAAAATCCTTTAAAACTTCTTCCTATAAAGGACAGAGAATAAAGCCTACTTTTACAGTTGCATTTGAATCAATAAAGCCTGTTTTTATTTTAGTTAGAAAATGTACTAGTCCGTTTGTTTACTATAGTAAGTATAATACCTGCAATTAAGAAAACCAAGTTTTAATGACAAATTAGGGTACATATACATTAAGTTATAAGAAACCTAACAGAGAGATCAGAAATACAACTAAGATAAAATGTAAGGCCGGTCCGGTGACTCATGCTTGTAATCCCAACTACTCAGGAGGCTGCTATGTGAGGATCTGGCTTTTAACCAGGCCCCATGAGGGGTCAGGAGTTTGGCCTAGTGGTAGAGTGCTTGCATAGCACGCACAAAGACCTGGGTTCGATTCCTTGGCACCACATACATAGAAAAAAGCCAGAAGTGTTGTTGAGGCTCAAGTGGTAGAGCTCTAACTTTGAGAAAGTCCAAGGACAGTGCTCAGGCCCTGAGCTCAAGCCCAGGACTGGCAAATAAATAAAGTTCATGTGACTCATGTCTAATTAACTGCCCGAAAACCAGAAGTGGCACTGTGGTTCAAGTGGTAGAAAGACAGCCTTGAGCTGAAGAGCTCAGAGACAGTGTTCAGGCCCAGAGTTCATGCCCATGACTGACTAAAAAAAAAGAAAACACAGTGACTAGAAAATTTGCCACAACATAATGACATTAAAAAAAAAATACAATGGAGGGGCCAGGAGTTTGGCCTAGTGGTAGAGTGCTTGCCTAGCATGCACGAAGACCCAGGTTCGATTCCTCGGTACCACATGCATAGAAAAAAGCCAGAAGTGGTGCTGTGGCTCAAGTGGTAGAGCCCCAGCCTTGAGAAAATCCAGGGACAGTGCTCAGGCCCTGAGCCCAAGCCCAGGACTGGCAAAAAAAAAAAAATACAATGGAGTCAGGCACTAGTGGCTCATATTTGTAATGCTACTCAGGAGGCTAAGATCTAAGAGTGGTAGTCAAAGCCAGCACAAGTGGAAAAATCCATGAGACTGTTATCTCCAATAAAAACCTACTAAAAAGCTGGCAGTAGAGCTACCGCTCAAGTGGTAGAATGTTAGCTTTAGGCAATGTTAGCTTTAAGCCCAGGCTACCAGCTCAAGCCCCAGGTCTAGGACTAAATAAATTAATCAATCAATAAATGAAATAACATAAAAAAAAAATTCATAACAGTGACAGAAACAAACTTTTAAGCATTTGATTCTGCAAATCTGACCAAATAATGTTAAATAAACCTTAAAAGCCGTACTGTAATCTATTTTCAACCTTCATCTTAAGCAACAGCTGAATATTTATTTAGGACACAATTAAAAAATATTGGAGACAAAGCTGTCCTAACAACTGAAGGAGTATTTAAATATTATGTTGGCTTCGTTTCAAAAATGAAGCTAGAGAAGGCTAAAGCAAAAAGTACAGAAAGCACCACTTGTTCCTTAGTCATATTCTGGAAACAATTCTATTTTGGAACATATATATATATGTATATATGTCAACAAAGAAATCTAAAAGTTAACCTCTTATAAGCAAAACCAACTTTTTTTCCCCTTGTAAATAAATATTTGAACTCAGAACCTGCTCTTGCTTGGCTTCTTCACTCAAGGTTGGAACTCTAACCCTTGAGCCACACCTCTACTTGATTTTTTACAGGGTTAATTGGTGGTAAGAGTCTCTTAGACTTTTCTCCCCTGGCAGATAGAAAACTAGGTAAATGGATTACAGGCATGAGCCACCAACATCTTGCTAAAAATTGATATTTTAAAGCAAATTTGGGGATTTAATGATAGAAGTCTCTAGATTCTATCACAACACCCAGCCAGTATTTACTAGAAAAATAGAGGCACAGGTTGGTGATAGAGCACATATTGTGCAAGGCCCCAAGTTTGATCCCCAGGCATGCTAAAAAAAAAAAAATTAATAGGGGCTGGGAGTTGGCCTAGTGATAAGAGTGCTTGCCTAGCATGCATGAAGACCCAGGTTCAATTCCTCAGTACCATATACATAGGAAAAAGCTGGAAATGGTGCTGTGGCTCAAGTGGTAGAGCTCTAGCCTTGAGAAAAGTCCAAGGACAGAGCTCAGGGCCTGAGTTCAAGCCCAACTGGCAAAAAAAAAAAAAAAAAAAAAAAAAAAAATTACTAAATGATAGGCAGACTGTGAAAAGTACAAATAAACTTTTTTTGGATAAGATGTCTAAATATCAACCATCATATTTAGAAGAGCTTACCTTTGTATTTTTGAACTGATAATCTTTAAATTCTTGAACCACCACAAACAAGTTATCAACTGATCTCAGACAATGAACCTGGGAAGGGAAAAAAAAAATTTCTGAAAAAAACAAGCTATCCAAAATGATATATTAGGTACTATAGTTTTTTGGTTGTTTAAGAAGGGTCCTCATTGGATAGCTCCAGTTGGCCTGGAAGTTGCTATGTAGCTTAGGATGGCTTTGAACTTACATTCACAGTCTTCTTGTCTTGAGCTTCCCAAGTACTAGGGTTCGGATGTTCCCCTACACCTCTATACAATACTGGGGTCTGAATTCAGGGCCTCCCTCACTGGTGAGACTTGCTCAGCTGGTGCCTCCAGGTAGGCTTTTTGTTATTCTGGAGTCTCAGGAACTTTTCTGAATATGCTGGCTTTAAATCTCAATCTTTTGCATCTTAGCCAACCGAGTAGCAAGGATTTTAGGCATCAACCACTGGAGCCTGGCTACGCACAATAGTTTCACTGGATCTAATATCTGTATTTTAAACTTGCCAAAAGAAGTGCAGCAAAGGGCTGGGCATCTGGCCTAGTGGTAGAGTGCTTACCTATCATACATGAAGCCCAGAGTACCCCATACACACAAAAAGCTGGAAGTGGTGCTGTGGCTCAAGTGGTAGAGTGCTAGTCTTGAAAACACTCAAGAGCAGTGCGTAGACCCTGAGTTTAAGCCCCAGGATTGGCCAAAAAAAAAGGTACAAGTGCAGCAAAGCCAGAAAGTCTATGAGATGCTTTTCTATAATAAACCAGCAAAAAGCCAGATGTAGAAGTATGACTCAACTGGTACAGTACCAGCCTTGAGCAAAAAAGCTAAGGGTCATAGCTCAGATTCTGAATTCTAGTCTCAGTAAACACAACATACACATGTACATGCATGCCTATGCATGCAAAGCATGCATGCATACACACACACCTGTAAAATACAGCACATTAAAGCACATTTACAAAGTGTATTTATAAATTTTTTGTTTGTCTGTTTGTTTTTGCCAAGTCCTTGGATTTTCTCAGGGCTAGAGCTCTACCAGCTGAACCACAGTACCACTTCTAGCCTTTTCTATGTATGTGGTACCTAGGAATCGAACATGGGTCTTTGTGCATGCTGGGCAAGCACTCTATCACTAGGGCAAATTCCCGTCCTAAATTTGTTTTGTTAAATACATGTGTATTACAAATGCATATAAATCTAAAAAAGAGTGTGTGGTCAAATTTTCACTAACAAGATGAATACAAAGAAGCTGAGATACGTTTTGTTGTGGAGGGGGGAGGGAAAAAAGGTCAAAAGGACAGGAGCAGATAGAGAAGGTGGGAAAATGTAGTCATAATATTCAATGTATGTATGTAAAAACTGAATGAGGTAATCTGTGAGGTCAAGTAAGGCTGGGACAGATGGGGAGATCCATGGATGGGGTGACATGGATCAAGCTACATTGTATTCATTAACCAACATGTTGGACTGAAACTCCTTTATACAACTACTTACATAGTAAAATTTACAAATCACCACTCAACAAATAAAGAAAAACAGTAATTTTATCACTTGCATTGGAGCAAAGCACAAAGGCTATCAGAGGGACCTGCAAACTAGAAAGTATAAGCCAAGCTGGATGCTGGTAACTCACACATGTAATCCCAGTTATTAGTTATTCAGCAGGCTAACATCTAAAGCTAGCCCTGGAGGGGAGGACAAATCCAAGGAATTTTTTAAATTAGATTTTTAAATTGTAATTAATAGAAGGGTTACATTATATTCACCAGATAGACGGTACATTATTTCACAAACATTGATACCCCTTCTCATGTTTTTGTCTCCATTTCCCTTCCCCTACCCGCTCCCCTCATCTTGTTTTCCCCCCTTCCCTATCCTATTTCAAATAAACAAATAAATGTATATACAATATAATCCAGGGAATTTTTATCTTTAATTAGCCAGCAAAAAACCAGAGCAGAGTTGTGATTCAAGTAACAGAGTGCCAGCTCTGAATAAAAAAGCTAAGAGTTTAAAGCTATGAGTTCCAGCCCCAGTATTGGCATGAAAATAATTTAAGTGTAAAATTACTAAGTTTAAATAGCACTTCAAACCTGAGCAAGGCTTTCCACTGCAATGTCAAAATAAATCTTGCCCCGGTCTTTGCTGATTTTGCATGATGACCCCAGTTTCTCTCTCACTTCATCTGCAGCTGTCTGCTCAAAGCCAGTAGGTACAGTGGCACCAATAGTGACATGGAGATGCTCAGACTCACTTCTGACATCAGTTTCTGTCATTGGCACAGAGCACTGGTTCACATGAAGATTCACATTCGCAAGCTGGTTAATAGCTTCTTTAACGTCAGCCATGTTGCAGTATTTTCACAATCCCTTACCCAATCTCTATAAAACATAGCAAAAAACAAAGACTAAAGCCCAAATGTTATCACCTATTTCATTTATAATGAAAACACCTGCTTTGGAGAACAAAAACAAAAAAAATCCAACATGGGCGTGTGTGTATTGTCAACACACCTAATTTAGTATACACCAAAATCACAACATTGAATAAACAAAGGCAGAAGTGGCACTGTGACTCAAGGAAAGAGTGTTCGCCTTGAGCTGAAGAGCTCAGGGACAATGCTCAGGCCCAGAGTTCAAGTCAGACAATTGAACAAGGCAGAGTGCAGGTTGTAAAACTGTGTTACTAAAACAAGCACTACATGTACTATGAATAAAAAGGAGCAAATAGAGGAATATTTCCACACCATGCAGTATTTGGCTTAAACTCATCTATGTTGATCAAAAAAGCCACTTCATAACCGCACTGCTCAACAATAAAGAGGCTGCTAGAATACTGAGACATTTCTGAATATGTTCCTCTATCTAGCTTTGGCATTTCACATAGACATGGGTTTGAATTATTGCCTCTGCCGTAGGTTGAACAACCATAAGCAAGTTAATACTTCCAGACCTGAAAATGGGAATAACCTCTTCCCCTGGAGTTGTTGAGGGATTCAAGTGAATAGCATAGTTGCTGGACCAGTGATTAATAGGAAGGCTGAAGGCTGGCTGAGCAGAAAAAATTCTCCCAGACCCCTTCTTAACCCAGTTAGCTAGAGTGATGCATGCTTGTCATTCCAAGAGCATGGCTGAAATTGGGAGCATCAGGCGCAGTTCAGAAGAGACTTCCCATCCGCTGATCCTAGCAATGACAGGAACTGCAAAGTAGATGGATGGCAGTTCCGATTCCAGCTCTTGCCTAAACATAGTGAAGGGCTGGGAGTTTGGCCTAGTGGTAGACTGCTTGCCTAGCAGTCATGAAGACCGGGGTTCGATTCCTCTGTACCACATGCATAGAAAAAAGCCAGAAGTGGTGCTGTGGGTCAAGTGGTAGAGCTCTAGCCTTGAGAAAGTCCAAGGACAGTGCTCATGCCCTGAGCTCAAGCCCAGAACTGGCAAAAACAACAGCAACAAAACAAAGCTAGTGAAAAACAGGACCATATGCAAAAAAAAAAAAAACAAATAACCCCAACCCCCCCCAAAAAAAACCCCACTATTCTAAAAATAACTAATGAAAACACAGGACGAGATGCACTGCGTAGTCTCAGCTAGCGTCGTAAGGAGGAGGTGCTGGATTCAAACCCCAATTCCTCAACGTAATTTAAGAACTTTTTATAGCATATCCACCTTCCTCCTCATGCGGGGGAGTGATTCCCTAATAACCACACACCCCGTGGGGCGTCCGAAAAAGAGCTCTGAAACAGTACACGAGCGTCCTCGAGGGGATCGTTCTTGGGTGCTGAGCGGGGCAGGGGACGGAAAATCCGATTATCAAACAATCGAAACAATCACTCAAAACGATCTCTGTACGTAGAAGACCCGCCAGGGGCGATGGGGTGGGATGGGGGGGGGGTCTGCGGGGCCCAGGATGGGCATCCGCATCTAAGTCACTTCCTGTCCCCAAGGTGCTGGCCGGCACGGTGCGCCCGACCCCCACCAGCCCGGGACGCCGGCCACCGCCAGCGAGAAACCAGCCAAACCGCATCCCCCCCGCCTCCCTCGCGGGGGTCTGGCGGCCACACGAGGCCTGCCGAGCAGACCAAGCGACGGGCTCCGCCGGGGGACCGGCCCGACGGGCGCCCCCAGCTCCGATGCCGGCCCTAGACGAAGGCAGAGCCTCCCTCCCGCCACTCCCGACCACCGCCCGGTTACCGGCCGCCAGCACCCGCTGGCCCTGCGCACTCCCGTCACGCCAGCGGAAGCCGCCTCGTTTGCTCCGGAAGCGGAAGTGGAGGGAGCGGATCACAGCAGCGGAAGTTCGGCGCTGGGGGGCGGGCTCTTGGACAAGGTCACGAAGAGACGAGCCTGCGCGTGGAGCTGTGGCGAGGCGGGGATGGGGACCGGATGGCGACGCGCAGGACCGGAAGCGCTCCGTCAGCCACGCCCAGCGCGGTAGCCATGGTGACGCCTGTGGGGTGCTCAGTGCTGCCCCGGGGCGGGGTAAAGAGTTTCAAGGGCATCCTCTCCTGGGCTTCCACGGTTGTGAGGGGACGTGAGCCGGCTCGCGCGTTAAAGCCAGGAACGTGTTGAGTCTCGACTGACATGAAAAGATTGTTTTCCCCTCGCCTCAGATGCCGTGCATTGCATCTGCGGTGGAGTTGGGGCTTGAACCCGGAGGGGGGGACTGGAATTCACTGAAGCCAGCTATGGCCGGAAGGCCCACGAGAGGCTTTATCTCCAGTTAAAAACCCTCCCCCCCCACACACACACAGCGTGGAGCTGTGGCTCAAGCGCTAGCATTGAGCCCCGAAGCCCTGGATTAGCACCCAAGCCCTGAGTTCAAGCCACAGGACTGGGGGAACACACACACACACACACACACACACACACACGTTTGTGATTATTTTTTCCTTGTGCCATGCTTTGTACCGTCATTCACTTAATATTTTTATATAGCTTCAAAGTTAGCACTTTTTTTTGTTGGGGGGTAGGGGTTGGTTGGCTATAGCATACTTTACTACTTGAGCCACCAGACCATTTCTGACTTTTTCAGCGATTAATCAGAGATAAATTGTCTCATGAACTTTTCTGCCTGGGTTGGCTTTGCACCTCAGTCCTCAGATCTCAGCTTCCTGAAGAGCTAGGATTACAGGCTTGAGTCATTGACGCCTAGCTAGCTTTTTTTTTTTTTTAAGAATTTTTTTTATAGCTCAGCAACAACAAAAAGACATCCTACTTAAATAATAGGCAAAGACTTTTTTTTTTTCCTACAAGTTATCCAGCAGGTGGAGATCAGAAAAATCTCAGTTCTTATCCAATCTTGGCAGGAAAGTATTATTAACTTCCAAAAGGTCAAAGTCGAGCTGTGGCTGGCTCAGCTGAAAGAGTGCCAGCTTGGAATGGAAAAAAGCTATAGGAGAATGCTCTGGCTCTGAGTTCAAGCCCCACATACAAGTAGGCAAAAATGAAAACAAAACCTGGGTGTGGGTCCAGTTGTAGCTTGCATATCTAATGAGCACAAGGTGGGTTCAATTCCTAGTAGAACTGTAACAAAAGGCAGATATTTCTCTAAGATACTCAAATGGGTACTAAGCACATGAAAAGTTGTTCAATGTTAGTAATCACTAAATTAACACAACACAATATCACTTTGAATGGCTAAATTTAGAAAGCAGATATTAGTGGGCTAGAAGTGTGGTCTAGTGGTAGAGTGTTTGCCTAGCATGCATGAAGCTCCCTGGTTTGATTCTTTGGTACCACATACACAGAAAAAGCTGAAAGTGTTGCTGTGGCTCAAGTAGTAGAGCACTACCCTTGAGAAAGCTCAAGGACAGTACCCATGCCCTGACTTCAACCCTCAGGGTCGGCCGGAAAAAAAAAAGCAGAAATTAGGTATTTCCAAGTTTAAGTGAGTATTGAGTATATGCAGCAACAGAACAGTCATACATTATTGGTGGTGGTAAGGGAACGTAGTATTCCTCAAATTTTTCCATATACCCTGCAGTTCTAGGGTATACTCAAGAGAAGTGGAAAGATGTTCAAACAAAAACTTGTACCCAAAGGTGTCCAGCAGCATTGTTTTTATAGACCTAAAGTCAAAGCAACCCAATGTCCACAATCTAATGAATGATAAACCAATGTAGACCCATACCATAGAGTGCTAGTCAGTCGCAGAAAGTACTGAAATGATGCCAGGCCCAGTGGCTCACTCTTGTCTTCCTAGCTACTCAGGAGGCTGAGATCTGAGGATTGCGGTTCAAAGCCAGGCGGGGCACTAAAGTCCAAGACACTCTTATCTCCAATTAACCACTAGAAAACCAGAAGTGGCACTATGGCTCAAGGGGTAGGGTGGTAGCTTTGTGCTGAAGAGCTCAGGGACAATGCCCAGGCCCAGAGTTCAAGCCCCATGACCTACAACAACAACAACAACAACAGCAAAAGTACTGAGATAGACATTAATGCTAATACTATAATGTAGATGAATCTTGGAAACATGTTAGATAAAAGTAGTCAAATACAAAACTTCACCTACATGATCATTTGCATGTTATGTCCCAAATAGGCCAATGTACAGAGACAGAAAGCATATTAGAGGTTGCTCAGAGGAGGAACTGGAAAATTATAGCAAAGGGTATGAATTTTGCGGGGGAGATAATGAGAATGTTCTGATTAGGTAGTAAGGATGATGCATTATAGCAAGTATACTAAGAAATTATGGAATTATATACATTAAAATATTTAAAGTGGCACATTTATGTGAATTTTATCCTGATAAAGGTAAGAAAAGTTTGATCTTGAGAAGTTATATTTTCTTCATATACAGAATCATACTTGCCTCTCAGAGTCATTGGGAGATTTACCTAATATTAATGCATTTCTAGGCACAAACATATAGCTCAGTGGTAGAATACTTACATGGATTTGATCACCACCAAAAATAGTGTCAAAACAAAATAATATTAAGTCCCCCAAAATATTATTACTTATAATTACTTTATAAAGGTATAAGTATTTTCTCTATGAATTTAGTCTATTACAGATAAATTGTCAAGTATTAGAGGAAAACTAGCACTAAATAAGACTGACATAATGAGTGCTAAACATTGAAAAGAAAGTATTCTCTCCACTGGACTTAAGTTACTTAATGTGTATAATACATACTTCATATTTTATCAAATCATGTACTATAAACATGTCGCATTCTCCGGGGAAGTATGATATTACCACCAGTAGTATCGTGTTAGGTTTGTCAACAAAATTTATTGAGCTTTATGTGTCAGACATTATCTATAAGGTATGCTTTTAGTTTTGGAAATACAGTAGTGAGACTAGAACCTCAGAAGTGTCTGATCTCCTATTTGAGTTTATATTCTAATAAAAAAAATAGCTAGTACACTATATCTATACATAGCATTCCTATAATAAGCCTTGCAAGGAAAAACTAAGCAAGATCAGTGTGGAAGAATGTAGATATTTCTAGAGACATAGGGGACAATGCTAGTTTTATGTCAGGAGGTTAGGAAAGGCCTCTTTGAAGTACCTGGAAGAAGGTATTATAGGTTGGAGCAGCATTATGCTCAACTGAATCTAGTGGTTGCCATCAGGCCAGTGAGGCTGGAGAGGAGTCAATGAGACAGAGATAGAAGACATGTGGATTAGTATTTCAGACAGTCCAATGATTTACAAAGGATAGCTTTGAAAGCTGCTTGACGAATGTCTTGGAGCAATATTGGAAACTGTGGCAGTACTGGGCTATTTCAGTGGCTCACAGAGAGATGAGCAAGTACAAGCTCTGGAGTATTAGTGTTAGGTATGGGAAGAGTTGTCTGGTTATGGTATATTTTGAAAGACTAGCTATTATTGCTGGTGGATTAGTTGTGGGCTTGAAAAGATAAAGAATGGTAAGTTTAAGAATCAGAGCATACGGATTTGCTGCTCTAGAGTAACCATATTCTGGTAGCAAGTGCATGCCTTCATTGGGCCAAAATGACACAAGTAAAATTGGACACATTTGATTTTTAGGGTTCTTGGTTATTTTAGAGAAATAGTGGTTTATTGTACCAGAAAAAGCCTGCCTGGGCTGGTGTCTGTAATCCTAGATACTCCAGAAGACTGAGATCTGAGGATCATGGTTTGAAGCCAGCTGGGGCATGAAAAGCTCAAGAGACTCTTAATATCCACAAAAAGCCAGAAGTGAAGCTGTGGCTCAAGTACTAGAATGTGTGCTTTGAGCAAAGGGGCTTAGGGATAGCACCCAGGGCCCCAGTTTAAGCTTGAGGATGGGCACACACACACACATAAAAGAAATAAAGGAGAGAAGGAAGGAGGGAGATAAGAAAGGAGTCTGATGATGTGCTTTGAAAATATTAACTAAAATGGATCTTTTCTAGGACATGCCAGTTTTGGACACCGTATATAACACTGAAGTATTTATTTCTTTCCAGCTTACAGTAAGCAAGCAAATACTTAAATTTCATAAATCACATAAGATATAGTGACACAAATTAAAAACTCAGTGGTAGCTGCTTCAATGAACTTAGATATCTGTTTTAAACAAATATCTTGTTTGTCATCTTTCTTTCTCTCATTTTCTCTCTCTCCCTCCCTCTTTCTCTCCTCCCCTCGCCCTCCTCTTTCTCTTTCTCTCTGAACTCAGGGCCTGGGCACTGTCCCTTAGCCTTTTCATTTAAGGATGGCACTCTGCCACTTGTGCCACAGCTCTACTTCTGGATTTTTTTGTCACTCCTGGGTCTTGAACTCAGGGCCTGAGCACTGTCCTTGTCTTTCTCAAGGCTGGAGCTCTACCACTTGAGTCACAGCACCACTTTCGGCTTTTTCTGTATATGTGGTACCGAAGAATTGAACCCAGGTCTTCATGCATACTAGGCAGGCACTCTTACCCCTAGGCGAAACTCCCAGCCCACACTTCTGGATTTTTGTAGTTAATTGGAGGTTAAGATTCTCACAGATTTTCCTGTCCTGGCTGGGTTTGAATGGTGATTCTCAGATCTCAGCCTTCTGAGTATCTGGGATTACAGGCATAAATCACTGGCCCTCTGCTCTTTATGGATGGTGCTGGGATTGAATTCATGGGGGCTCTTGTCACCAAAAAACTGCACCCAGCCCAGTCCAGTCTTATTTTAAAGCGGGATCTGGTTAGAAAAGCCTCTGTCCAGCCCTTTGTCTCCTCTTTATCCATTTGTGTTTTTTACTCACTTGATTCTAGTCGATATCTTCAAGTAAAGTACCTGTAGTATTCTTCCTTTTTATTTTAATTTTAATTTTATTTATTTATTTACCGGTCCTGGGGCTTGTACTCAGGGCCTGGCTTTTTCTATGTATGTGGTATCAAGGAGTTGAACCCAGGTCTTCATGCTTGCTAGGCAAGCCCTCTACTACTAGGTCAAACACCTGGCCCCCTTTTTACCCAGTTTTTAACAGAAAATTTTCTGTGCATCTTATGTTGGCATTTGAAGTTTTGCTTGTTAAATTACCACTGATTCCTCATTCCTTTTCCTGAAATTGTAATTACAACCCAATGTAGTTTCTTTCTCTACATTCAATTTGCCTTTCCAAATATTAATGTTGTTTAAAGTTTAATGGTAAACATCTTTTTGTTCCTTCGGTGATAGAAAGCATTACTTGGTAATTCACATTGTAAATTGAGGGTTTTATTACACTTCTGACCTCTCTTCTGTTCTTTGTTCCTTCTGTATACCTACTAATCCTGTTAAGAGAGGATCCCACTTGACTGGTTGGATTCCTGTGGGTATGTAACTAAAAGAAGGGATGCACCTACACCTGCTTCTTTCTTAATAAACTGCTGAAATTCCATCTTCTTCAAGAAAGCCTTTTGGGACCTCATTGGAAAATGAGAGCTGTGTCTACAATCCTATTAATGAAATGATAGCCTGAGAGTCTATGAACCCTAAACCCAAAGGACCTTTGTCCTGTTGGGTGTTAACAACTAGAGAGAAAAACAATCAGCTTTGTCTGTGTGCTAAACAAATGCTGGTTTATTTACTTTTCTCATGTTCTTTCAAGCTCAAGGCAGTAAAACTGTTTTAGTAATATAACCCCTGTGAGAGCTCAGGATGGAATTAGTGACAACACAGTGAATTTTCAGGAGAATGAACGTGAAATTTTTTTAGTTCTCCTTTAATTTCATATTGATAAGTAAGTTGATTTAAAAGCAATTCATTTACTTGGAAATTCATTACTTGGAAAGGAACTCCATCTAGTGTGACATTGAGATCACCATGGGAGTAAAGGTAATGAGCTGGGTAGTGAAACACCCCTGCCACCTAGTGGTTATTTATACTGAAACACAGCTCAGCTCTTACCCAAGCACAGAAAACAAAGAACTGCTAGCATAGGAACCAAACCCAGAAAATGTCCTAAACACAGGAAGCTTCTTTTCCCTCCTCATTTTGTTGTCAGAGGAACAGAAAGAGTGCTGGCAGGAGAGAATGTAGAGTTCTAGTGTGAAGTGGCGGCTGAAAAGGGAGCAGCAAGTCAAGGTCAACAATGGGGCAGGATCCCTCAGTGATAGTCATTGGAGTAGTATCATGTCATCAGAGGCAAAATCCAGTCAGAAATAGAGTCAGCAGTGAGGAGATTGGTGAAGTCACATAAGAGGGCCTGTACTGGGCGGCAAGATCAGTGGAGAGCATGGTTTTGGGACTCTAGACCTGCTTGACACAGGTCAGACTAATCTGGATACTCAGAACAGTAGCAATCAGGCAGTCACGCTTAGACATCACTGAAGATCCATTTAAGGACACACCACAGACATCGAAGCTGTGACAACTCAGTACTTTAATAGGTAAGATAGTAATTATCATCATCATCATCATCATCATCATCATCATCATCATCATCATCAGTAATAGTAATGGGATTTGAACTTAGGGCTTTGCGCTTCCCTGACAAGTGTTCTACCCCTTATGCCACCCCCCCATCCATTTTTGCTATAGTTATTTTTGAAATAGGGTCTTGTGCTTTCGTCTGGGCCTGCCTTCGACTGCAATCTTCCTCAAGTTTCTTTTTGCCAAGACTGGTCTTAAAGCATGGTTCTCCCATGTTTGCCTTCCTCATAGCTGGAATTGAAGGTATACACCTGTATTTATCTTTAAAAATGTTTCTTGTTGGGGCCGGGAGTTTGGCCTAGTGGTTAAAGTGCTTGCCTAGCATGCATGAAGACCCGGGTTCAATTCCTCGGTACCACATACATAGAAAAAAGCCGGAAGTGGTGCTGAGGCTCAAGTGGTAGACCTCTAGCCTTGAGAAAGTCCAAGGGCAGTGCTCAGGCCCTGAGCTCAAGCCCAGGAATGGCAAAAAAAAAAAAAAAAGAAAGAAAAAAAATGTTTCTTGTTGGGCACGGTGGCTAACGCCTGTAATCCTAGCTACTCAGGAGGCCAAGATCTGAGGATCGAGATTCAAAGCCAGCCCAGGCACTAAAGTCTGTGAAACTCTTATCTCCAATTACTACCAGAAAACTGAAAGGGCACTGTGGCAGTAGCCTTGAGCTGAAGATCTCAGGGACAACTCTCAGGTCCAGAGTTCAAGTGCCATGATGGGCTAAAAAAATGTTTCACTGCTTTTAGACTTTTTCTCTTTTCACCTTTTTCCTTTATTTTATATTTCTACCCCTTTCCTTTCCTCCTCTATCATAGCATATTATTTTCTACCTTTACCAGAGACCTTCATAGATACTAATTAGTTTCACTTCAGAGGATGTGTGGAGAAAAGGTACTGAACTTTGTCCTAGATGGAGTGTAATTGTCTGTAACATAGAGCTGATTTAGGATTGCACATAAAATTCTGCTGTTGAAGTTAGCCCGATTCTGGTGCTGCTGAATACTTTAACCAGGGGCCTAGATGAATGAAAATGGCAAGCTTATTAAGCCTAACAAATGCCTGACTGTACATGTCTCAGTGTGTGGTGTTTCTAGTGTCTGTTGGTGAGTACCCATGCTACTCTTGGCAGTAGAAATGTGAGCAGAATCTGTAGGACCGATTAGCCAATTTTCTCATTTCTTTTTCTACATAGAAATGTACTGACATGTGGTAATCTAGTTCTTTCTCAGGCTGGTAACATTATAGGATCCCTGTTGAAATGCAAGGCTGACTGACAGAAATCAGACTCCCATATCCCCTCTTAAGCTGTGGTAAATCCTATACATTTTAAAAGCATGACTTCTGAGTGCTTGATGGAAAAATAAGAAGCTTTGAGCCAATTGCTAGAACCAGTTGTATAGATGTCTCTATTTTTTTGGACAGTTACTCATGTGAGAAGATCTCACTCCTCTTTCCTGCTGGTCTTTCATATTTAAATCAAGAGTATTATGAATCTGCCAGCATTGCCTGGGTAACTCAGGTCCCATACAGAAAAGTGTTAATCCAATTCTAAGCACAGCTCTGTTCATACTTAGATTCAGCTCAAACTTCTTAGGCTTCTAATGTTAACCAGAGTCCTACATATGTTCTTTTGTCACATAAAGCCAGTGTTTTAAAAACTGAGAGTTGGAAGGTAAAGTGATACATCTTTAATCCTCCCTATCTCCCCAAAATTACTTTCAGCTCATTCCTCCTTCCAAACATCTGATCATCTCGTAGACACTTGTAGACAAGTGGTAGAGCTCTAACCTTGAGAAAGTCCAAGGACAATGCTCAGGCCCTAAGCTCAAGCCCAGGACTGGCAAAAAAAAAAAAAAAAAGATTCTTATTTCCAATTAACCAGCAAAAAGCCAAAAGAGAAGGTTTGGTTGGTAGAATACCAGCCTCGAGCAAAAGAGCTGAATGAGAGTGCAAAACCTTGAGTTCAAACCCCAGCATCAGCACAAAAATAAAAATTTATCAAGGAGCAAAATAATAACCTCAAGTGTCAACATCATAGCTAGCTTGAGCAAAATGATCAAAAGTAGCAAAAAATTATTTCACATGTGAAATAGCACATATAAGAAGACCATAAATGAAACTCAAAGCACTATGACACACTAAGAAAGATCTTTTTGCAAATTATAGAAACTCTGGTATCCTATGTTCTTATAAGTATAGAACTGGAATTTTCACCAGCCATAGTTTTCAATAATTGGCAGTATTATACTTCTTGTGATCATAAAAAAGTAGTTACCCTTACACAGCAAGCTATTAAGTACTTAGTCATGTAAAAATGAAAATTCTTTCCTTGTATGGCATTTGCTTTAAAAACTGAGTAAACAACTTGCATTTTTAGGTATTTTTACAGTTCATTCTTAGGATCCTAGTGAGTCCAAACTATATTTGGAGAAAATGACTATGATAGCCTTGTTTCAGAATCTTTTCTGTACTTAAACCTATCATTGTTTCCCCAAAATTTCAGTAGTAATCTGATTTGTACATTAAATGATACCCACTAATGGAATTATATTAATTGGATAAAATCTAGGGGAAAATTTGGCAATTGGTTCAAAGCTTCAAAAATATGCAGCCATGTTGACGTAGCCATTGTAATCCTAGAGAAAACATATGAACCTACCCAATGATATATTTACAAAGATGTATATAATTGTATATTTTTTATATTAGGAAATATAATAAATTTAAAGGTGGCGATATTTGAGGATTAAATAAATAATATCTTCTTTGGGTAAGACACCATATTTTCATTCTAAATTATAGTAAGGAAACTTTTTAATATAGAAAATTGTATACAAGATTAAATATAAAAAGTAGGGCATCTAGGGTATACCAAGGCTGTCTTCAAAAATTATGTCTTCTTCTCTCTCCTCTCTCTCTCTCTCTCTCTCTCTCTCTCTCTCTCTTTCTTTCTTTCTTTCTTTCTTTCTTTCTTTCTTTCTTTCTTTCTTTCTTTCTTTCTTTCTTTCTTTCTGCTAGTCCTGGGGCTTGAACTCACGGCCTGAGCACTGTTCTTGGGCTTTCTCAAGTCTAGAATGCTACTATTTGAACCACAGCACCCTTTCCTGCTTTTTCTGTGTATGTGGTACCGAGGAATTGAACCTGAGTCTTCGTGCATGCTAGGCAAGCACTTTACCACTAGGTCAAATGTGTATTTTTATATGTATTATATGCTAGGCCCCAATATGTTTTATTTCTTTTGTTGGTTGGGGGACTTGAACTCTGGGCCTGGGCATTGTCTCTGTGCTCCTCAGCTCAAGGATACCATCCTACCCTTGAGCCACTTCTGGTTTTTGGTGGTTAATTGGAGATGAGAGTTTCATGGACTTCAGTGTCCAGGCTGGCTTTCAAATGCAATCCTCAGGTCTCAGCCACCTGAGTAGCTAGAATTACAGGCATGAGCCACTGTACCTGGCAATAGATATTATTTCTGTAAAAGAAATAATATTTACATATAATTGAAGCAGAAAAAAAAGACGTCAAGCAGTTAGAAGAAGGATATTGGATGGGAAATGATTGCAGTGGTTCAGGCTAAGGCAATGCAAGTAAAAACCAAGGCTTTTCTGGTTGGATGAAGAGAATAAATCTAGTTTTGACATATTTAGTAGGCTTGTAAGAACAGTGAACACATATCAGGCCTTCAAGTCAATAATGAAATTAGTGTTTCAAAGAGCTATCTTTATTATACCTTTAAATGTGCATTGAAATCTGTTTTTCTATGTTGGTAAGTCTCTTCGTTGTTATCATTTATAAAGAAGTTCAAGAGACATCTCTGAGACAGCGTTTTCAGTTTTCTGTCTGTCTGCATTATGCTGTGGCATTTGAATCAGGAGCTCAGGAGTCTAGTCTGTACATAGAGAATAGAAAATCATCAGTATAAGTTATCACTGTTATAAGTTATAATGTTATAAGTTATCACTGTTAACAGGCTGCTTAGAAGTAGACAATGAGAAACAGTTGGGCAGGAACTACTGTGGGACACTAACAGTCAGGACGAGGCAGAGAAGCCACTAAAAAGACTGAATTGGAGTGGTGAGCTAGGCCAGCACAGAATCTGCTAGTCTGAGTTTAAACCTGGCAAGAATAACTAGCTGGGTAAGTTTGAAGTTGTTTTCATTTCACCTTATTGGGTAACCTGCAAGTAAGCAATATGATAGGGAGAGGGAAAGGAGAAAAAAGCAAATGGAGTTTGCTGGAATTGTGACCAAAGTTTAGAGGTCAGCACAGCCCATCTCAAGTCTGATCCTCAGCTTCCTGCTTTTCAGGCTAAGAATCCCAAAGTGCCTGAAGTTCTTCTGCTTATGGCAGATCCTTGCTATGCCACAAGCATACATCTACAAGTATTTATTTTCTTACTGCCCCTCTACCTGTATCATGCTCACCTATGGCATACCTTAAGTTATGAGTTCAGCGCAAAAATGAGGCTAACAAGGGAAAAAAGTATTTGGGAAGGAATTGTCAACAGTATCAGATGCAATAGAGGTCAAGACTGAAGGGCTGAAAATTCTCAGGTGATTGGCAAGCATATATGTAGGACCTCAAGCTTATGTTCCCACAGTTAATTTCACTCTTATAAAATAGAATACAAATATTTGTTTTAGTGTCTCTGCTTGACCTAAAATTAGATTGTAGCACATTTTGCTACTCTTGTGGGCAGAGTGTTAACAAAGTCTGTTTTTAGATTTTTAAACAGTTTGGAATAATAGAACTCTGCAAGTATGTGCTCTGTGTCATGGAAGAAAAACTTCATTATTGCATGTGTCCTTTGGCCTTACTGACTGCTAAGTATAAATGCAATATCTATAGCCATCCTTCAATCCATGCTTAGAAGAAAGCCCGTGTTTTTCCTCTGAGGAACTTTGCCCAAAGCATTCCAACTAGGATTGGGAGAAGTGAGGCAGTTGGAAATGTGAAGTACAGAGGGCTCTTACTAAACAGACCTATATCCTTTGGCTTATATCCACTGCTTTTTATATTATTATTATATTTTAATTTGAGGGGTCCTGGGATTTGAACTCAGGGCCTTGACACTGTCCTTGAGCTTCTTTTATGCAAGAGTAGAGCTCTACCACTTGAGCCACAGCTCTACTTCTCGCTTTCTTGGTAGTTATTGGAGATAAGAGTCTCACTGATTTTCCTTCCTGGGCTGACTTGCAACCTCAATCCTTAGATCTCAACCTCCTGAATAGCTAAGATGACAGATGCTGTGAGTCACCAGCATCTGGCACATCCTCTGCATTTGCTCTGTTTCTGCCTCCTTGGACACAGGCATCGTACTCTACTGGCATTTACTGTTGGCTTCACCAGTTTTCTTTGACTCACGATATCCAAACTGCCGATTACTCGTGGATGCTATTGTGTGGTAGCCTCCTCTGGATGTCAGCCTGCACTCTGGTTCGTATAGACTGTAGCCTTCCCCCCAACAGCTCTCCCATCAGAAGACTAGTTTCCTGTCCTTTCCTATCCTTAGGCAGCTTGGAGATGCTTTCTTTTAATGACTATTTTGGAGGTTTCTATAGCTGAGCTTTTGAGCCTACTGACATAGTACTCTACTGCATGCTTTATGCTTTTCTTTTCCAGAGCCAAAGAGTGCTTGAGTGTGGATGGTGAGAAAAGACTCATATTGGATTGGGAGATAATCAAGTGATGGTTCCTTCAACATTCATGCTGCTCTGCCTAGCCCACTCGTATGATGAAACTATTCATATGCTGAAACTCCACCCTCCTGTGTGACTTACTATGTCTCTCTGGAGGTATGACTTTCAGGAAGTGATTGACATTAAATGAGGCATTATGGGTGGGGACTAACCTTATTGGATAGACTATCTGAATGCTTTATTGCATTTTGCTGGTACAGAGTTTGGACCCAAGGCCTTGTGCTTGTTTGGCTCATTTGGTTAGCTGGTGGCACTTTTCCACCTGAGCCACATCTCCAGCTCTGCTTTTTTTGTGGTTATTTTGGAGAAATATTTGGACTTTTCTGCCCATGCTGACACTGAGCAAAGATTCTCTAGGTCTCAGCTGCCTGAGTAGCTAGGATTACAGGCATAAGGCACCAGTATCAGGAGGACAGTCTTTTTTTTTTTTTTTTTTTTTGTGGGTCATGGGGCTTGAGCTCAGCCTAGGCTCTGTCCCTAAGCTCTTCAGCTCAAGACTACCACACTACCCTTGACCCATTTTCTAGAGTCTCAGATCCTTTCGTGCCCAGGCTGGCTTTGAACTTTGATCCTCAGATCTCAGCCTCCTGAGTAGCTAGGATTACAGGCGTGAGCCATCATGCCGCTGTTGCTGCTGCTGGTCAGGACAGTCTTTATAAGAAAAAACAAAAATCTTTCTCTTTTTTCTCTGTCTATCTGCTATCTGAGGATACTTGCTACCTGCAAATTAGAAAATGAATCCTTACCAGAATCTAACCATGCTGACACTATGATGACAGATTTACACCTTCCAGAATAATCAGAAAATACATTTCTATTTTTTAAGTCATTCAGTCTATAGTATTGTGTTATGGCAATCCAGATTAAGATATTCACCTTTATGGATAATTTTCTCTTAGTAGCCTCAGCCTCACAGACTCTTACTCTGATCCAGTCCTCTGTGTGTGTGGACATGTGCGTGTGCACTTGTGTGTGCGCATGCGTGTGTGCATGTTCTCGTGCCCCAGCCCTGGGGATTGAACTCAGGGACTGGGCACTGTCCCTTAATTTTTATTTATTTTTATTTATTTATTTTGCAAAAGCTAGCTCTCCACCACTTGAGCCACAGCTCTGCTTCCAGCTTTTTTCATGTTTAATTGGAGATAAGAGTCTCATTAACCTTTTCTTTTTGTCTGTTATGAGACTTGCACTCTGGGCCTGGACATTGTCCCCGAGTTTTTCAGCTCAAGGCTATGGCCCTACTCCTTGAGCCACAGCACCACTTCTGGTTTTCTGGTGGCTAATTGGAGATGAGTCTCACAGACTTTAGTGCCCTGCCTGGCTTTGAAATGTGATCCTTAGATCTCAACCTCCAGAGTAGCTAGGATTACAGGCGTGAGCCACTACACCCAGCTATGAATTTCTTTTTTCATGGGTCTTGAACTCTCTGGGCCTGGGTGCTGTACCTGAGCTCTTCATCTCAAGGCTAGCACTCTATTACTTGAGCCACAGAGCCACTTCTGGTTTTCTGGTGGTTAACTGGAGATAAGAGTCTCATGGACTTTAGTGCCTGGGCTGGCTTTGAACTGCTGTCCTCTGATCTCAGCCTCCTGAGTAGTTAAGATTACAGGTGTGAGCTACTGGTGATGGGCTCTCATGGACTTTTTTGCCCAGCTTGGCTGTGAACTTCAGTTCTCAGGTCTCAGTCTGAGGAGTAGCAAGGATTACAGGATTCTCTATAGGTCAGAAGACCATTTGATGTGTGTTTTCCTGGGGCACATGTAGAACTTCTGGAACAACTTGTTTATAGAATCGTTTCTATCTAGCTAACACAAAGGATATATTTTTTAAAAGGGCATGAACTAGCCTAGAGTGATAATTTCTGGGTTTTAAAGTCAGGATGAGGTTAGCAATACATAGGATAAGCAATGGATGGAGTAAGGCAGCTCCATTCTGGTCTTTTAATCCAGCTTCGATTAAGCTCCACATGGAAGAAATACGAAGATCCGTATCTTTTTATATCTGTCATTGCTTATTATTATTGGCTTTCCATCTGCCTTGCTCTCAGTCAGGAGGTAGGGGGAGAAGGCAGAAGGAAATCATGAGCTCTTTAAAGAAATAGTGCCAGATATTAAATCAATAAACAAAATTTAGATAGAACTGGAAAGAATGAGTCAGAGATGAAGGAGGCAGTGTCACCGTGGGCAAATTTCACTTGAAGATGCTGACTGACTGCTCTGTGTATTTATGATTGTCCTCCAGTGGACATGTTTGCTTCACTCCTCTCTCTAGAGTACCTTCTCAGTGTTGTCTCATGTCTTGCCCTTATAGTCATTTATATAATGCCAGCTGATGATCCATGTGGAGATTTTTCTTTTCTACTTATGATTCTGTCATCTTAGGTTCCTGTTTTAGTAGAGCATGAAGAGACTTAGACTGATTGATTGAGACTGAGCTGGAGTGAAATAAAGATTTTTTTTGAAGGTCCATTAGACTTCCTGTATGACATCTCAGAGTAGAAACACTGGCAGCCTTCTCAGAGTCAGCTTGCAAACTGGCATTTACTACGTTAGATGTATTTTATTTAGTTTACTTAGTTGCCACTATTTAAAGATAGGAATTAGTCCTGCTCATTTTTTTAAGACTGAAAGAATCCTGGACTTTAATCCCTTCTTAAAACAATGGGTTGATGCTAAGCAGGCCACTGTCCTTTAGTGAAGACATGAGCTGTACAGATCACATTGCCCAGTTCCTACTAGTACATCTATTATACTGGCCACCATAAACACTTAATTTTCTGTCCTATGCTCTGCAGGAAAGTAAAACACCTAGCATTTATTGAGTGCCTTCTGTGTATGAACCTTATAATTTGCGTGCATTATCTCTGAATTTTCCTCCCTTAAGAAACCAGTGATAGTTAAGCTCAATGACTACAGGGATCATGCCTGCATCTTTTACCAGTGTATCATCACAGATACGTGGTAGGAACTCAGGTGTATTTGTTGAGTGAATGCATGTGCGAATACATAAATAAGTAAAAAATGTATTCTCATCCTATTTTTGTAGATATGAAAACCAAGGTCCTGAAGAGTTAAGCAACTTGTTCAGAATTCATCCTGTTGGCAGTGGATTGCTGTTAGAATTCAAATAGGACAATGTGTGACTTCAGAGACCAGTATGGAGGAGAAGGGAACAGACTACTTCAGGGCCATTTGGGCCAGCTACACAGAAGATATTTGGTATGTACTCCCTAAATCGATTGACAGCAGTATTCAGCATATTCTCATGAGTACACTTATCTAGAAGATTGTAGGCTTTTCATCTTATGAAATTGATCTAAAAGTGCTCAGTGTGGGCTGGGAGTTTGGCTTAATGATAGAGTGCTTGCCAGGCATGCATGAAGACCTGGGTTCCATTCCTCAGTACCACATACATAGAAAAGCTGGAAGTGGTGCTGTGGCTCAAGCTCTAGAATACTAGCCTTGAGGAAAAAGCCCAAGGACAGTATTCCGGCCCTGAGTTCAAGCCCTGGGACTGACAAAAAACAGTGTTCGGTGTTGGATTCCTTGAGCTTTGGACTATATAATATGAAGGCAATGCTATGGAGGCGTGGAACAAAAAGTGCATAATGCTTTTGTACAGTTGACTTGTATTCCATGAATGTGGTCCAACTCCAAGGTTATTCTTCCCTGTCTAAGGAACATCTTCCAAAGCTCATTTCCTTAAGCTAATAGAGCTTGTCTACCACCAGGTATGCAGGGATGTGCTCAGGAATGAAGGTAGTTCCATGCTTCTTTGTGAGGCTTACTCAGAACCAGAGGCTGACTTAGAAAGCATGATGTTAAAAATGAAGCCTCTCGGGCTGGGAGTTTGGCCTAGTGGTTAAAGTGCTTACCTAGCATGCACAAAGATCCGGGTTTGATTCCTTGGTACCACATATATAGAAAAAAGCCGGAAGTGGTGCTGAGGCTCAAGTGGTAGAGATCTATCCTTGAGAAAGTCCAAGGACAGTGCTCAGGCCCTGAGCTCAAGGCCAGGACTGGCAAAAAAAAAAAAAAATGAAGCCTCTTTCAAAGAGAAGGGATTGGCTGATTGAGGGAAATAGAGAAGATGAAAGTGACATAGTTTCCAATTCTATGCTGACAGTTCCCTGTTGATGTATATTTTGATATTACTCACATAAATCTCAGAATTCTAAAACCAATAACATTTCTTACAGATTTCTAATTATTCCAAACTCAGCAAATTGAAAACTTGAACATATCTGTGTGTGAATTCGTGTGTGTGTGTGTGTGCGTGTGTGTTCCTGGAGACTGAATTCTTGACCTCACACATGCTAAGCACATGCTCTACCACTTGTGACAATCATTGTGATATCTCATGTTATATTTTTGTCCTGGAACCAGTCTTTCATTTCCTTGTTTTTCATTATTATTATTATTATTATTATTATTTTACTTACCACTGTCCAAACTTTAGAGCTTTTTACTTCTTTTTTCCATACATGTAAATATTGTTCCAATCTATTCATTACCTCCCTTTCATCCCCCACTGCTACTTGAGGACAAGCCTCTGTCACTTCAGATTTCAATGACTGTCTTCCCAGGCAATCTTTCTGTTTCTAGGCTCTTTCTCCTTTAATATTATTGCACACTAATGTTGATTTTGTCTTATTTTCATGTGCCTTCCCTTGTTCCCAATCTATAGTATCTTCTTATGGTTCAGAGTAGCATTTCCCAGTGTATGTTCCATAAAACTAGGTTCCATGGGAAATTAACAAATGTTAAGTAGAAAGCAGGTTCTGTGATCAAATGCGAAGGTTGACAAAGGTATGATCCATTTCTCTCCTTCAGGATGACTCATAGCTTTGAAATGGTAATATGCTTTATTGCACAGTGTTTCTTAAGACTTGACATGTACACAGAACCTATTTGGTGGAGTATTTTATTTTATTTTTTTTGATAGTCTTTTTTTGTCTTTTATTTTTTATATTGTAATTAATAAAAGGGTTACATGATATTTGCCAGAGAGAAGATGGAGTATTTTAATAGCCAGTTCCTTACAAAGTAGATTTTAGGAATACTGGTCCACAGATTTAAAATCTGTATTCTGTGGTGATTAGTTTTATGTGTCAATTTGACTTGGTCATGGAGTGATCAAACATTTCACCAAATATTATTTGGGGTGTTTCTGTGAGTATATTTTTAGTATTAGCATTTAAATTAGTAGGTGGAATAAAGCCTATTTCTCTGCCTAATGGGGTGAGTCTTATCCAATGAGTTGAGTGCCTAAATAGAGCAAAAAGATTAACTGAGCTCTTCACCTGCCTGACTACCTTTGAATTAGGATGCCAAAATTTTCCTGCCTCTTTGCATCAGCTCTTTTGGGTCTTCATCCTACTGGCTTACTTTACAGCACTTGAGCCTTCATAGTTATATGAACCAATTTATAGCTATACGAGTATAGCTATATGTATGCACATGCACATGTATGTATGTGCATGTATGTACACATATTTACATACACACATATGTATGTGTGTATATATACACATATATGATTGGGGAGCATTAGTCTTACAATTTTGGGGGGGAACTGAGGTTTGAACTCAGGGCCTCCACTTGCTTGGCAAGCACTATTTCACTTAAGCCATATCTCCGAGTTCTATTTTTCTATATTTTCTCACACACAGTCTTTTGTTTTTACCTAGGGTCAGCCTTGGACCACAATCCTCTTATCTGTGGACTCCCATGTAATTGGGATCACATACCCACACCACCACGTCTAGTTTATTAACAGAGGTGAAATCTTGCTAACTTTTTGCCCTGGCTGGCCTCACACCCAATCATCCTGATCTCTGCTCTCAGAGCAGATAAGATTACAGGAACGAATCACACTACACTATGCCTGGATTTGCTTATAATTTTTTGACTTTTTGATGTGTTAGGGTATAACCTCCATTTTAAGCCCAGGAGCATTTTGGTTTTGTTGGTCAGGAGAACCTCAGTTAATGTACTATCTATCTTCTTCAAAACTGTTTAAGCCACTTATTCCACTGGAGTTTATCACCTTCCATTTCTCAGCACATACTTTGTGAACCAGATAACATTGTCCTCTCATTATCTGTAAACATTTCTTTTAAAATCCACCTCTAGTGCCAGGAGTTTGGCCTAGTGGTAGAGTGCTTGCCTAGCATGCACGAAGACCCGGGTTCTATTCCTTGGTATCACATACTTAGAAAAAAACTAGAAGTGGTGCTGAGGCTCAAGTGGTAGAGTTCTAGCCTTGAGAAAAATCCAAGGACAGTGCTCAGGCCCTGAGCTTAAGCCCAGGACTGGCAAAAAAAAAAAAAAAATCCACCTCTAGCTGGGTGGGGTGGCTCATACCTGTAGCTCCTTAGCTACTCAGGAGGCTGAGATCTGAGGATCGTGGTTCAAAGCCAGCCTGGGCACTGAAGGCCATTAGACTCTTATCTCCAATTAATCACTAGAAAACTGGAAGTGACGCTGTGGCTCAAGGGGTAGGGCAGTAGCCTTGAGCTGAAGACCTCAGGGACAGTGCCCAGGCCCAGAGATGAAGCCCCATGACCAACAATAACAACAACAAAAAATCTGAGTGAGATCACAAAGTCCTGAATTTGAAGCCCCAGTATACATATGTATGCACACACACACACACACACACACACACACACACACACACACACACAGAGACACACAGACACACACTCAAATACAGAGATATGGCAATAAATACAAAAGTCTTGGACTGGAGATGTAACTTAAAGGTAGACCATTGGCCTAGCATGTGCAAGATTTTGAGTTTGATACCCAGAATGGATAAAAAGAAAAAGGAGTCTCTTACTCCCCTGTGCTTTTCTCCAGAGACACCTGTAGATATTTGTCTTTTCCAGGCCCAAGTGGCTTCAAATTGGTGTCATTTGCAGACCAATCGAAGTACTAAAGGCTAAGCTGCATTTCAATCCATGTAAATCAGAATCTCTGGGAGTAGGATCCTGTCATTTTGTAATACTCACCTGGTGATTCCATGGCAGAGCTGTGATTTAGAGCAATGTTAAATCTCCCTGTTCCCTGGTCTGCATACTCAGAGTGTTTGACTCAGTAGATTGGAGATAGAGCTCAAGAATTTGCAAAGGGAGGAAATGTGTTGTGACTCAAAGTGGTAGAGTACTAGCCTTGAGCAAAAGAGCTCAGGGACAACATCCAGGCTGAGTTGAAGCCCTAAAGCTGACAATAAAATAAAATGAAGAATTTGCAATGGGGCTCTAGGATTTGTTAGAACAAATACTTGGGTGATATAGATGCTGCTTGTCTGGGGATGCTACTTTTTTTTTTTTTTTTTTTTTTTTTGGCCAATCCTGGGAGTTGAATTTAAGGCCTGAGCACTATCCTTGGATTTCTCAAGGCTAGAGCTCTACCACTTGAGATTTGCTAGGCCAAACTCTCTGACTGGGGTTGCTACTTTGACAAGCACTGTTCAATAGGCCTAGGACTGAGGAAGGGAGCCCAGATTATCTCTTGGGGACTGAGGAAAGCCTAATAAAGCACCCACAGAAGTAAGGGCCAACTGTCACATTCCCTTACATGAAAACTACTAATCCAAATCCATTCCACAGATACAATTGAAAAATAAGCCAGGCACTAGTGACTCATGCCTATAATCTTAGCTACTCAGTAGGCTGAGATCTGAGGATGTGGTTTGAAGCCACGCTGGTCTGGAAAGTATGTGAGACTCTTACCTCTAATTAACCATCAAAAAGCTGGAAATAGGGCCGGGAGTTTGGCCTAGTGGTAGAGTGCTTGCTTAGCATGCACAAAGACCTGGGTTTGATTCCTCGGTACCACATACATAGAAAAAAGCCAGAAGTGGTGCTGAGACTCAGGTGGTAGAGCTCTAGCCTTGAGAAAGTCCAAGGACAGTGCTCAAGCCCTGAGCTCAAGCCCAGGACTGGCTAAACAAACAAATAAATAAATAAAAGTTGGAAATAGAGCTATGGTAGAGCAGCCTTGAACTCAAAAGTTCGTGGGAGGTGCCTAGGCCCTGAAATCAAGCCCTAGGGCTGGCACAAAAGAAAAAAGAGAGAGAGATTTTCGCACATTCACAAATAGACATCTTTCAATTTTTCAAAAAAAAATAGGTTTACAGCAAGAAACCCAAGTTCTTGCATAGCAATACACAATATAAACCAGCAATGGGTAACTATTTTCCTATTCCAGATGAACCTAAGCCCTGGTCAGCATTCCAAATAGAGGTAGTCATGTAAGTAAATCTAGACAAGCCTTTAGAAAAACTGCCCGGAAACCCATAGAACAATGAAAAGCAATATACTGCTGTTGATTTAAGCCAATAAAGAGTGGGTTGATTTGTATGTATCTATAGTTAACTGCTTCAAGTAGCCAAGTCCCACAGGCACACCTTGTTCAGCAGCCTTTACCTCACCATTATTCTAACAGCCTTGAAAAAGTTCCATTTTGAGGATGGAGAATCTGCGGGCCTGAGGACTTAAGAAGTATCCTCATAGCCATAGAGCAGGATGAAAATTCATCATTTTTCACTCCCAGTTTGTTTCTTCCCCCTTTCTACTTGTTAGTCTTTCTAGGCCCTAAGACATGTCAGGCACCAAACCCAATCTCTCTAAATGAATGGGTAGGATTCTTTAATAAGTGGATCACTGCCAGACTTCGTTTTTGAGGATGTATGAGACAGTACCTAGTATGTAGCAGGGGCTTAATGCAAGATATTCTATTTTGTACACTCTTGTTTTTATAGCTTCTCTTGATGCCTCTATACCCTGACTCACATACCTCTGGCTGGATTAGTTTACCTTCCAGTTAATATCTAATCTATTTTCTATATATTTGTCAAAGCACACACATATGTATATACATACATAAACACATATAACCATATATGCACATACAACCATGCACATGCGCGCGCGCGCGCACGCACACACACACACACACACAAACATACACAGACATATGCTGCTGGTACTGAGATCTCAGAATCTTGTGCTTTCATTTGGCTATTTTGCTCAAGGTTGAAACTCTACCACTTGAGTCATGCTTCCAGTTACACCTTTTGCCTGGTTAATTGGAGGTGAGAGTCCTACAGATTTGTTTCTGTAGGACTCAGCTATGAACTTCCTGGGTAGCTTGGATTTCAGGCATGAGCCATTACTCAGTTCATACTGTATTACATTGCTTCTATACCTTTCTAGTCTCACAGACCTTAGGTGCTTTAGTTTTAGGGATCATGGATTTCCTTTTTTTTTTCAATCTCTCTAGCATAGGATCTGACTGAATAAGTGGCTAATGAGTGAAAATTAAATCAAATTACATAGTTGCAAGAAATTTATTTACCTGAAGTTTTTTTTCTTTTAACTTTGCTAAAATGATATACTCAGAGGAAGTTATACATTCAAAACACACACACATTCTAATTTGATTTCCTATAGCAATAATCCTGAGAAACAGGTTATTTTTGTTGTGGTCTCATACTAGTATTTAAAATTATGAAAAAGAGGCTCAATATCCTGAGAATCTTTTTATTTGGTGATGTATGTGAAGTCTATCAGCTTTCCATCCAGCAGCTGTTTGTGGCTACTATTTTGCAATGCTGGGGAATGAACCAGAACCTTGTGTATGCTAGACAAGTATTCTGCCACTGAGTATAGTACACTTGAGAAGTATTTGAACGTGCCACACCAAAGTTGATTGGCACTAGAGAGTATAGTTTAGTGACAAAGTGCTTGCCTAGAATTAGGAAGGCTCTGGAAGTAAAATGTATGTTCACTCTATCTTACTAGTAACCCAAAGTACTTTCAATCTTTTATCACCACACATTGTACATTTGATATGACAGAGAGAGCTAGAGATGGGGGGAGGGAGCAAGAGAACTCACGCTCAATGAAAAGAACATTGGCAATTGGTGAGTAACATGACTCTGTCTGAGAGAGAATTCTTTCTTTGTGCTACACCAGAGAAATGCAAAACTGTCATGTGAGGAGCCACTGTACTCTTTGTGTATTAGGTAAGGTAGAAAAGAGAGGAACAAGGTTCAAGGAGAGGAGGAATTAGAAGGGGCCAACTGATAGAAATCAACAAAGGAAGTTGAGGCTAGAAATATGAGAAATGGAGAGGAAGGAAGGCTGAGAGGCTTTTAGGTGGATAGCATTTTAAAAAGTAGAGACTGCAAAGCAAGCTGCTATGAAGTCGCTCCAGGATCCCATCTGGATTCTTTTCCCTGTGAGATACTTTCTCCTGTAAAGGATTGTCACCCTCTAACCCCACTTACCACCTCAGCAATTGATTGATGGTGTTGCTTTTTATGAGCTATCTAGATTTACACCAGCAAGTCTTGTGGCTTTATTATGTTTGTTCTTTCTGAGAGAAAAGAGAAACTTTGAGATATTGGTTTTTTGTTTGTTTGTTTTTGATATATCTTAGGATATAGTTTCTTTCTCTCCTGATCGCCTTTATTTTAGCCCTACTTTCTCCTTTGTTGGCTTTATTCTCAGGCAAGCTCTTCCCAGATGTACCCAATGGACCCATCTGCTCCAGGCTCACACTCTGTGAGTCTAAAATGCACAGTGCAGGATGCTGCCTCTTTTCCTGTACTTCTAGATAAGTGCTAAGATGAATAATGATTGGCCTGTCTTGGGTCACATGTTCATCCTGGGCTAGTCAGTATAACAAGGAAGTTACTCTTGAACCCATGAACTTGGATTAGGGAATTTGTTTATATGAGGGATAAGATAGCTTTGCTGTTGGAAGAAGGCATACTACAGGAAACAAAACAAAACAAAACAAAAAAACCCCCAACTCCCTGTGCACACACTGACATGCTTTTTGACTCTGAGGACTTGCTTTCCCCCACCTTACTCTCACAATGCCGTTTCTATTCAACCTGGAAGGCTCCAACTTTCTCCCCAGAGGACAGCATAAAGAAGAAGCATTTTTCTTTTTTCTTTTTTTTTTTTTTTTGCCAGTCCTGGGACTAGAACTCAGGGACTGGGCCTGGTCCTTAGGCTTTCTCAAGGCTAGCATTCTACCATTTGAGCCACAGCGCCACTTCCAGCTCTGTGTATGTGGTACAGAGGAATTGAACCCAGGGCTTCGTGCATGCTAGGCAAGCACTCTACCATTAGGCCATGCTTCTGGCCCTAGAAGCATACTTCTTAGTGTAAGGTCCGGCTCTTGATGCCTGCATGCTTTGTTTCCTTCATACTTTCCCACAAATTCTCAGAACCCAGACACATTCTCTGAAAATAGGAAAGTTCAAATTAATCAGTCACATTGGGCTAAAAATGAAGTTGAGCTAGAGAAGATTTTTTTTTTCGTATCTTTTGAGATAAATTTAGAGTAACTAGTTTTCATAGAGAGCAATTAACTAGTATTTGTGGGTAGATAATGCAGTATGTTTAATGAGTCTGAATTAGATGTTGTTTCAGTATGTCTCCCATCAGGTTTTCATGCCCAAAGCCTGGAATAGCCATTCCTTGCATCAGTGGTTCTCAGTGGGTGGTCTCTGAGCACTGTCATCAACCTCTCTGGGCACTTGTCAGGGATGCACATTCTTAGGCCCCACAGCATAACTGATGAATCACAAAGTCTTCTCTATCTTTTTGAGCATATAGAGTTTGAGAACCATGGTTCTATGTTATTTCTGTTATTTCATCCACATCCTGAGTTTCTCAGATTTATTCTCAGATTAAACATGACCCATCAAGTTTCTGTTGGATATTTGACTGACTTTAGCTTGGGGTCATCTAAACATTGTAATCATATATAGGAGCTTCTGATTTCCTTCAGAATTTCCTCAAGACAATCTCAACTTCATTTTGCTTCATTGACTCTACAATCTCTGGAAGGAAAATAGATTGAGAAAAGACCCTTTAGTAAATGAGTGGGGAGAATGACTTGCAGGCAATTGTGATTTCAAAACTATACCAACTCTCCAAGGATCTGGCGAACTTCAGAAGGAATAAATTTGTGGCCAGGCAAACTCCTAGGGAAATTTATGGTTGAAGAAGTTCCCTGTTTCTGGGTCAGGAAATGATAGCACACAGATGGAATTTACAATGGGAGTATGAATGGTGTCCACTTCGCTAAGCCCCACCAAGGCTGCTGAGCAAAAGCCCTTTTCACAGGCTTGATTCAAATATAATGAGTGCTCCCCAGGCTCTTGGAAGACCTGGCTGGCCCCCTTTTTCTTTTTCCTCGACTGCTTTCACTTTTTCACAGAGGACTGCCCGACGAGGTCCACTTGGGATTGGTGTGAGCCTTGATTTGGCAGGAGAAAGGAAGTAGTACACTGTGGCCTACAAAATTGAATTATTCTGCCTCTCTGGCCCCTTGCCTCAAATAATAAGCCTTTGTGCTTGGAAATGCAGGGAAGTCCCAGTTTCTCAGGCTTAGAAAAACAAAACAAAGCAACCTTTCTGCAGTCTCCTCTCCTGCCTCAAGTTGCTTAGCAGGGAGTAGTTAAGAGGCAGAGCAATGATGAAATAAAACATTTCTTTATTACTCAGAAAGCTGACTTTTAAACAAATATTCTTGATATAATATTTTAGAAAAATACAAACATTGAAAACCCAGCTTAAAAAAAATCATACTGTACAAATTGCTATATGTTTAAAAGAAAAACCCCAAACTCAAAATAAAAGATTTTTGCTATAACCAGTGATCTGCTTATGAAATATTTGACAGAGCTAAAGCGTATTACCAGGAGGAAATTAGTTTTTGGAATCTGTTGAGGAAGTTAGAACACTTTTAAGAAAAATAATAGACATTTAACTCATTCATCTTTATATGTCCTTTCCTAATTTTTTCATGCATTTTCTCTTCTTTTAAATGTGTAGTATATGCTGCTATTGATGCATAACATACTGCTATTATTGATCTTTTTATATAACTATATATATAATTTAAATTTTTGGAAACTTTAGCTGTGCTGTCAACTTTGGAAAAAGTATCCCAATTTACCATGTTGAGTTGGCATTGCACAGAAATTGATAGCCATATTATCTAGAAACGTTATTTTTTTAAAACACACTGTATTAAATATGTAAGGTCTTATCTACGTGGGTTTGATTACAGAAACTAATAAAGCATTCTCTAAATAATGAAAAAAAGGTGTATTATAATAGCATTACCATCCTCTCTCTCTCCTATCTCTCTCTCTCTCTCTCTCTTTCCCTGTCTTTCTCTCTCTTTTTAAATTTGTGCTCGTTCTTGAACTCAGGGCCTGGGCAATATCCCTTTGTATTCAAGGCTAGTGCTTTACCACAGCTCTACATTTGGCTTTTGGTGGTTAATTAGCGATAGGAGTCTCATTGATTTTCATGGGCTGGCTGTGAACCACAATCCTTAGAGCTCAGCCTCTTGAGTAGGTAAGATTACAAGTATGAGTCACCAATGCCCAGCTTCACTATTTGTTTTGAAATTTTGGTTTGGGTCCTTGGTAAGCATTTGTTTAGCACACAGGAGGCCTGGCTATATTTCTTTTATTGCACAGACATTGTTTTCCCTTATGCTCAGAGGGCCCAGGAGAGCAGGGTCTATCTGGAGTCTCTGCTTCGAGCATCTTCCTGGTCCTTTATGATCTGCTTAACTTCCATGGTAGAATTAAACATTTCTCTGTAGTATCCCTGATTATCACATTCATCACCTATCTTGCCATTTATCAAGTTCTTACTATGTGATCAAAGTGGATTGAATACAATGGTGAAAATATGGAAAGAGGATAGGAGCCAACAGAGAAAATGTTTATGATGAGCTGGTGAGGGAAGTCTTCATGGAGAAAGTGTCATTTAAGCAAACCGATGAGGGAGAAGAGTGATGAAATTCTGTGCGTGTCTGGGAAAAAACCTGGCCAGGTGAGTGTAGTGCCAGCTGCAAAGGTCCTGGCGTGGGAGCCTGGTATATTTAAGGAACATCAAGGAAGTCAGTCTAGGAGGGGTAGGGAATGCACCTGAGAGTGGAGTAGTGGTTTGGGAATATGGGAAGGGTAAAACATAGCTTTGTAAATGAGGGGTGGTTAAGGATTGTCAGTCAATGAGGAACATATCTTAATTTGTTTTCTGCTGCTATAACAGCACAGGCTGGGTAATTTATATACAATAGAAGTATGTTTGGCTTATGTTTCTGGTCACTAGGAAATCCAAGATAAGAGGCTGCATCTCATAAGAGCCTCATGTTGTATTAGAATATGGTAGAAACATCACATGGTAATAGAGCAGGGAAAGGAGAGAAAGAAGGGAGGAAACAATAAAAGAGAAAAGGAGGGATTGAATCCATTTAAGCCTGACTGCTTAAGCACCTTGAACGGTTTCATCTTTAAATTTTTAAAAATTATTATGATGTGATGATATACAGAGGGGTTATGAGTATATAAGTCAGATAAAGAGTACATTTGATTTTGGACCAGTTCACCTCTTCCCTTGCTCTCTCCCAGTTTTTCCCTCTCATCCCTATCCACAAGTTGTCTACTTCATTTTCAACATGGTATCTAGTGAGTGCCATAGCTGCATTTGTTCACCCTTTCTTCCTCTAGGTCTGTGCTTCCCCTTATCCCAGTCTAATGACTTGGTTCCTGAGAACCTGCCATAATGAACCTGCCTCAATGAGGATAGAATGAAACAATGCTTAGAAGGTCTTAGCAGAATGCCCACACAGGGTGAGAGCTCAGTGAAGGATGTGTGTTGTTTTGATTGCTGTTCCAGTAATCTCTTTCTCCAGAGAGGAAGGTGGAAGGAGGTACTTGTCAGGTTTCAGTTTCATCAGCTGCTAAAGGAGCCCAAGGGACTGCACTCGGGACCCTGCACCCTTAGGTGTTTCTTTAGTGCTGGCCTCATTGCTTTTGAGCCTGTAGCTAGACAGCCCATTATGCTGGGAGCATGTGGCAAAAACATCCAATTGTCACTGGGCCAGGGGGAAAAGAGAAAGGAGACCAGAGTTCCATGGTTCCCTTGGAGTGCACTCTATCTCCAGTGACCTGAAACCTCACTGTGCCCTACCTCTTAAAGGTTCTACCACTTTCTATCAGTGCTACAGATTAAACCCTTTCACACACAGGTATTTGAGATGAAAACTATAGCACAATTACAGTGTTAGTGTGAGTCAGAGGAGGTAATATTTATCAGGTGTCAATCATTTTGCAAATGTTATCCTTCTGTTTTGGCAGGATTTGAACTCAGGACTTGACACTTGTTAGACAGGTGCTGTATCATTTGAGCCACTCTGCCAGCCCTTTTTTTCCTTTGTTATTTTTTTCCTTTGTTATTTTTTGAGATAGGAGTCTCAAACTATATTTGGGCTGACCTAAACCTAAATCTTTCTGTTTGTGCTTCCCTGCAGAAGCCTGGGATGATAGGCAGAAGTAACCTCTTCTAGTCATCGGCGGAGATAAAGTCATGAGAACTTCTTCTGCCCAGACTGGCTCTGAATCTCTGATCTCCTAGTATCTAGGATGACAGGTTTGAGACACTATGCTTAGCTTATGAAGGCCGTATAGACTTTTCAAATTAGTAGTCTCATTTATTTTTCCAGTGCTGGAATTTAAACTCATAGTTTGAGCCATGCCTTCAGCTCTTTTTACTTTAGTTATTATTTGAATATGGTCTCCCCGTTATGCCCAAGCAGCCTGGATTGCTGTCCTACTATCTATGCTTCCTACATAGCTGGGGTGTCCAGTTTTTTTTTTAATTGGTGGAGGTCTCATGAACTTTTTACCTTGGCTGGCCTTGAGCCACAAACCTGAGCTCTACATCCCGAGTAGCTAGAATTGACAACAGGTACGAGCCACTGTGGGCAGATGGTGTAATCTTTGGGATAAATACAGTGAGCTACATTATCTTTTTGTGCCTTCTCTATTTTTATGATTATCTGGGGACATTACATGACATTACATTAATACAGATAAAGCACTTCTAACAAAGCTTTTCATGTAGTAAACACGAAAGGGTGTAAATATAAAATCACAGTTACACAAAATGAATAAATTCTAGAGAGCGGATGTATAACATTATGCCTGTAGTTAATACTGTCGTATTGTATCCTTAGCAACCCATAAAGAGGGCAGGTTTTATGTTGTGTTCTAAACATATCTGAAAATATGCAAGCAGATAAAGTGAAGGGAAAAATACAGACACAGTTACAATTTATCAGCATGTCTAGAACAAATGCTTTAAAAATGTATCATTTGGATCCTGGCACAGTGGCTCACACCTGTGATCCCAGCTACTCAGGAGGCTGCGATCTGAGGATAATGGTTCAAAGCCAGCTTGGACACTAAAGTCTGTGAGACTCTTATCTCCAATTAACCACTAGAAAACTGGAAGTGGTGCTGTGGCTTGAGGGGTAGGGCGGTAGCCTTGAGCTGAAGAGCCCAGGCCCAGAGTTCAAGTTTCATGACCCACCAAAAAAAAAAAAAGTATCATTTGCATCGGTTTATAATCCATTCCTATTTCAAAATGAAGTGGTAAGAGACTGGTGAAGTGACTTCTGCCTACCAAACAGGAGGCCCTGAACTCAAATCTCATACTACTTAAAGAAAATAAAGTGTGCTGGGCACTGCTGGCTCATTCCTGTAATCCTAGCTACTCAGGAGGCCAAGATCTGAGGATCACAGTTGGAAGTCAGCCTAGAGAAGAAAGCCTGTAAGATTCTTACTTCCAATTAACTACCAGAAAACTAGAAGTAGTATTTGTAGCTCAAGTGATAGAGTGCTAGCCTTGAGCAAAAGAGCTCAAGGACAGTGTCCAGGCCCTGAGTTCAAGCCTACACCTAAAAAAAAAGAAAAAAGAAAATAAAAAAGAGAAAGAAAAGAAAGTAGGTAGGAAATGTAGGGCAAACAGTTGCTAGCTATTATCAGTATTATTGTTTCCAGTTTGGGGTATCATTTTACTGAACAAAGTCCTGAGGTTCAGAGAGTGGAAGTCTCTTCCTTGGGATTGCACAGCTAAATGTTGGCAGGGCAGAGACTAGAACATCTCAAGTTGCATTCTCTGGAGCATTCACGGAGTCTTTCGCCAGGTGGCGCTCACTCCCCGGGATAGGCTCTGAGCCTGGCCCCAGTGTCCCCACTACCCCTTCTCATGGCAGCCCTGGACTTTTCTCTCTAGGACAGACTAGCATTCTATACAGCTAGTAGGGATTTTGAGCATATCTAAACCCCCATTTTAGAGGGAAGGAAATAAATATTTATCTGGGCTCAGAGATGTCTATGATCACCAGGTGGTGCTGGGGTGGAGTCTCGGTGTATCTAATTCTGGGCCCAAGTTTGCCTCCTGTTTCTGCATGGCATCATTTGTCCATCTCTTCATAGTCATTTCTGGATCTTTTCTTTCTTTCTTTCTTTCTTTCTTTCTTTCTTTCTTTCTTTCTTTCTTTCTCTCTCTCTTTCTTTCTTTTTTCTTTTTGTAGGTCATGGGGCTTGAACTCTGGGCCTGGGCACTGTTCCTGAGCTCTTCAGCTCAAGGCTACCGCCCTACCCTTGAGCCACGGCACCACTTCCCTGTTTTCTGGTGGCTAATTGGAGATACGAGTCTTTGGACTTTAGTGCCCAGGCTGCCTTTGAACCGTGATCCTCAGATCTCGGCCTCCTGAGTAGCTAGGATTACAGGCTTGAGCCACCATGTCTGGCTTGGATCTTTTCTTGTAGATACAATCTTACACTGGACCCCAGGGAGCAAATCAGAGCTGTGTGCTTCTCTGCTACCTTATTAATTCCCAATTATGCTATCTAGGCAGGAAAAGCCTTTAGGTGCTTAGTAAGCCCCCCCCCTTTAATTTCTTCTCTTTCTTTAGAGGGTCAGGGGCTCATCTGTAGTCCCAGGGCTGGGGTCGGGTGGTAAGAGGGGTGCTCAAGCCAATCTGCCTTTGCTCTAGCGCTTATCTTCCTCTTACCAACAGAATGCCTTGGCAGTGAGTGAAACTGTGGGTCTCATTATCCCACCTATAAAATGGGAGCAATAGGGGCTGGGAGTTTGGCCTAGTGGTAGAGTGCTTGCCTAGCATGCACGAAGACCCAGGTTCGATTCCTCGGTACCACACACATAGAAAAAAAGCTGGAAGTGGTGCTGAGGCTCAAGTGGTAGAGCTCTAGCCTTGAGAAAGTCCAAGGACAGTGCTCAGGCCCTGAGCTCAAGGCCAGGACTGGCAAAAAAAAAATGGGAGCAGTAAAATATTTACCTTGTAAAGTCATAGTGGGGACAGAGTTAATGCAGGTGAAACACTCACAGCATTTGTAAATACATGGTGAGAGCCATGAAAGCTTTGGTGATTCATCATCATCTTGCCTGGACATAGGAGTTTCTGTAAGAATTTCAGGACGACTTATCTTAACTCTTCACCTGTTCACTCATTTCACAGAATCCATTCAAAGCAAGAACTGACATCCATGGCGGGTCCCCTACACAGTTTGCCAAACCTAGGGTTTCATGGCTTCAGTGAATACACAGCACAACTCAATGAAGTGAGCATTATTATTGTTCCCATTTCACAGAGGAGACTTGTCATTTACCTAGCATGATATAGTTAGTGACAGAAGAGGACCTAAGGGCAATGATTAATCTCTTTTCTACCTCCTCTGAAATAGAAGGAAATAAATATGACTCGCTGAGCAGCCATGGGCATCAACTGTGCTCATTGTATCCTTGAAGGGCCCAGCCTTCCCAGATTCAGGACCTCTTAACCCCCAACACACACCCATCTGTAGGGCTGGATATCCCTCTTATCCTGCTGCACAAGAATCATGCACCATTGAAAAGTGTTTTGACCAACAAACAGAAAGTCCTCTTCATATCACAGTTAGCATAGAACTTAAGAGGGTCACCTTCCTTCCATCTTGTTTTTTCTGCAGCCTCAAGCCTGGCCTATCCAGGAGGCCAATAGCCTTCAGATCAGTCACCTGGGATGTAACAAAAACACTCAGTGACTCAGGCCAGCTTGTCTGGGATTTTTCCTCTCTTGGCACATGAGAGAGTTTGTACAGTATTGGCAGCTTTTCGCTAAGAAAACAGCAGGCCTGTGCTGCATTTCCAGAATAAGAATGCCAGGCAGTACCAGAAGGAAGCATACCTAGGAAGTACAAAATGGCACCCTGACCAGGGAAAGGTCTTGATTAAGATCCCATTGAAAGCAACGAAGGTGAGGAGGAGGCTGGGGAGCTGGTGGAGGAGGTGGGGAGAGAAAGTGAAAGAAAAACGTGGGAACGGGTAACAATGTTGGACAAGAAATGGAGCTGTGGCTCAACTGGTAGAGCAACAGTCTTGAGCCAAAAAAAAAAAAAATTAAACTAAGGAACAGTGCCCAGTCTCTGAGTTCAGGATACAGTACCAGTACATACACACACACACACACACACACACCAAAAACAACAGTTGTGGATATGATGTGGATGTAGAGAAATTGTCATGCTTGTGTATTATTGGTGGGAATGTAAAGTAGTATAGCCACAATGGAAAATAGTATGGTGGTTTATAAATATAAAATTACCACTTTACATTTACATATATATGAAAAATAATTGAAAACAAAGACTTGAACATATATTTAGCAGCATTATCATAATAGCTCCAAAGTGAAAGCAGCCCAATTGGCTATCAGTATAGGAGCAGAGAAGCCACATTATATATATATATATATATATATATCACTCTCTCTTTTTGTCTCTCTCTCTATATATATATAGTGTTTGTGTATGTGTTGTGTGTGTGTATAAAATGGAATATTTTTAGCCTGAAAGCAGAATGAGAGTCCAGTATATACAAAAGAAGAAATATGGTATGATTCTGTTTATATTAAGGCTCTACAGTAGTGAAGTACTTAGAGATAGAAAGTAGGATGGGAAGGTACTATCTAATGCGGACAAAGGCTCAGTTTGGGAAGGCGAGAAAGTTGTGGAGATGAATAGTGATGGTAGTTGCACAGTCACATGGAGGTACATAATACCAGTAATGTGAACATCTAAAATTATTAAATGGCAAATTTGGTGGTATGGGTATTATATACAATTGTAGAAGAGTTGAAAAGACTGGAAATCTCTTGTCTGTTGTGCTATTCTCCATTATCTTTGTCTCTGAACATATTTCTTAACTGTCATTTTAGTGGAGTCTCGGGAAGAACAAATAAATATGGGTGGTCAATCTACCAATTGCAACTAACTCCCCTAAGATTTTTTATCTGAATGCTAGCTACATGGATAATACCATGCTACAAAATAGAAGGCTGGGTGCTCTCATGTTGAGGGGAGAAAGAGAAATCAAGGACATGGTATCCTCTACACTGGTATAAACAGTTTTGACTCTGAGGTCATTCGAGAATAAAGAAAATAGATTTATAGCAATATTTAATATACTTGCTGTTGTCTTGGACTGGAGCCCTAAGTTGCTGTAGCAACAGACCAGAACAGGAACTTCATTACAGGAAGAATTCCCTTGGATTTTAATCATGTTATCCAATCAAGTATGAATGACAGAGTAGACCGTCACATGGCACCTAAAGATCTGCTATTTGATAAGTTGCATACTTAGCCAGATCTAATGTCTTAGGAAAAAGTAAAACAACTCAAATCCTGCTCTTTACATCTTTTCCAGAGTCATCAGTGGTTAAGAGATTTCCTTGGTAGAAATGTGCAGAGTTATATTAGCAATGTTACTGAAGCAGGGCAGCCAGAAACACTAACAGATAGACTTTTAGTAAAAGATAACTACTTACTGTTATTGACACTTGATTTTGAAAGAAAATACCTGGCATATGCAAGATCATCACATAAAGAAATCATTTTGTACTAGACAAGTTTTAGGTCTTTATCACGGGAGTGTGGGGAGTTGTTTCTTAGAGAAAAAGGTGTTTTCACACATAGGTATGCATGTACACGTGTACATACTCATCTGAAAAAACATCAATAGTAATTTCAATGTATCATGTACTGAGTCTGTATTGCAAGGAAATTCATTTAGAATGTGGTTAGAATCAAGTGTGCTTGGGTGGTGCTAATCAACAAGAAGCATGGCTCCAAGAATTTTAAGTAGGGCAGGGAGCATGGTAGAGTACTTGCCTAGCATGCAGGAAGACCCAGGTTCAATTCCTCGGCACCACATATATAGAAAAATCTTTCAGTAGTGCTATAGCTCATGGTGGTAGACCTCTAGCCTTGAGAAAGCCTAAGGACAGTGCTCAGGCCCTGAGTTTAAGCCCCAGGACTGGCAAAAAAAAAAAAGGAGTTTTAAGCAGAGTTTTGGAGAAAAGAATTTCATTTTCTTGAGGAAGGCTGATCATTAAGATTTTATCGTTACTCCAACCTTAGTTTGTATGTGTTCAAGTCAGACTCATTTCATGCATTTCTCCCTTAGTAGCCTTCTAGGAGGATTATATTCTCGTCAGCTTATTCAGGCAAATAGTTGTTTCCAAGTCTGTACAACCCTGGAAAGGCCATTGCTTCATTGGTTCATTCCCCCCCCCCCCTCCCGCGAAGGATAACTTTGGAGTTTAACCCCCGTATATACAATACATATCTGTTTTCCTGCAAGCCTACTTTCATTGGATTGTCTTTCTGGGATACAGTTGTAGTATAATCAAATATATCATTTAAGTCACTAGATTTTCTTTATCCTTTTATAGTTTTCTTTGTGGGGGGGCAGCTGCTAATTATAATGCCTGAGTAAGATACTGTACAGTTTTCAAGGAAGGGCCATATGTAGTCCCTTTGTAGTCTTGAGGGACAACTAGAATGAATGACAGAAGACACTCAGTGATTAATTACTGAGTGAGTGATATATACCAGGTGGCCCCAACCAGAGCTCCACAGACTCCCAAGGGTCTTAGAGAGCAGTATTGGGGAGAAAGTGGAGGACTTCCCAAGTACTGTTTCCTGTACTTCAAAAGGACTAACCCCCAAAGCTCATATTTACTCAAGATTAGATGCACAGACTAATTAACCCAAAACATCAGCTTTTTTTTTTTTTTTTTCTCCAGGCTAGAATGATAGCAGCACAGTGGAGAAATACCCATTACCCCCGCTGACTGGAAGCTCTGAGTGGCAGTTACCTTTGTCTTTGATGAATAAAACATGAGGGAATAAATTTATTATTACTTGATAAATGTGTTTTGTTTGGCAGAAAGTATTTCAAAGCACAACATTTGTGAATGGAAAATTATAAAATATTCTGTTCTGGTGAAAGGATTGGGGATCAGTGTGATGATTGTGACTAGTTTGAAGCTTGAAGAAGGTAGATTTCATGAAAAGCAAGGAAAGGGCTCACCTAACTAAGCAGGGTTTTAGCAGACACACATAGCTTATTTCTGCAGTGGTTTTCAAAGTATGGTCTAGGCCAACAGCATCAACCCCATCTGGGATCTCGTTAGAAATACACACTCCTGGGCTCAGGGGACAGAGCCCTGACATCTGAGTTGTCAACAGCCACCAGAGTATTCTAATATATTACAGTTTGGAACCACAGATCTCCCCCAATTTGAGGTACTATCAAATCCGTGGATAATTCTAAGAGGAACATGTGCAGTCTAAAATCAGAGTGGAAAGAAAATGAAACAATGGAGAAATACTGTGGAGAGAGTTATTTCCTTTTCCAGGCCCTCACAACTTCTGATAACACCTTACAAAAAGACCCAGCTTGATTCTAGCAGGGTTTGAATAAGAAATCTCTCTCTCCTTCCCTCCCTCCATCCCTCCCTCCCTCCCTCTGATTAAGAAGACAGGCTTCAATCAGTTTCAGCAAACAATATAATTTAACTTGAGACAATTTGGTTCTCTTTCCCTCATATTTATCTTTACAGTTACCATCTTTTTTGGTTAGTGATACTAGTTTTCAGTTTACAAGGGAGATATATTCCTTATGGAAACTTCATTTATATAAAAATTTGATTCAATACAAAGAAAAAAGGCAAATAATATTACTAGACATATGTGAAAATGGAAAGCAGAGGCATTATATGATATATGTGATTGCAATTTGTGAAATACATTTCAAGTTATGCATGTATGCCTATGTGCATGTTTGTGTATGTGTGTGTGTATGTGCCTACCAGTCCTGGGGCTTGAACTCAACTCATATCTTGGGTGCTGTCCATGACCTTTTTTTTTTTTTTCCTTGAGGCTAATACTCTACCACTTGAGCCACAACTCCACTTCTTGCCTTTTTGTTGGTTAATTGGAGATAATGTCTCATGAACTTTCCTGCCTGGACTGGCTTTGAACTGTGATCCTCAGATCTCAGCCTTTTGAGAAGTCAAGATTACAGGCATGAGCCACCAGCACCTAGCACTTATCAGGTTTTTTTGTTGTTGTTATTTTGTTTGTTGGTTGGTTTTTGTTGGTCATAAACTCTGCCTGGGCATTGTCTCTGAGCTCTTCAGCCAAGGCTACCACTCTACTACTTGGAGCTATAGCACCACTTCCGGTTTTCTGATGGTTAATTGGAGATAAGTGTCTCGTGGACTTTCCTGCCTGGACTGGCTTTGAACCATGATCCTCAGATTTCAGCCTCCTGAGTAGCTAGGTACATGAGTCACCAGTACCTAGTTTTTTTTTTTTTTTTTAAGGGAGCATAAGGCATGAAATATTTCTATCACAGAAAGTTCAAGTACAAGGAATAAAGTGTCTAAATAGCCAAAATGTTCCCAGCTATCAAACTATGACCCATTTATGCTAGAAACTCTGTATAAACAAAACCTTGCATAGCAAGGGAACTCATGATACTTTGGAATTAGGTATGCCATTACTTTGTGCTACTTCCTAAATACAGGGCTGCTGAGATGAAATGAGAGCTGGAATACAGGTTACAATTACCAGCATGTTTTCACCTACACCAGGCTCATAGAAATGCTTTTTCATTGCTTTATTTTAGGCTAGGAAGTGCCATAATTAGTTTATATATACACATTGGCGGGTCCTGCAGGGTTATTTGGGGGAAATTTGCTACATCTTTTTTTCTTCCCAGTATTTTAATTGTGTTTATGAGCCAGAAGTTTTTTCAGGAATTCTCATGTATCGAAAACTCTGAAGGGTAAACAGAACCCTAAATCTGTCTTTTGCCTCATAATAGTTGGTGAACTTAGTAATTTTAGAGCTTTGATTTAAGAAAAAAAATTCTAAGATTAGAAATTTTATTTAAGAGAGATTATTGTTCATCCATATTCCATCCTGAAGCAACTCTCCGGTGTTTTTTCCCTAGTAATTTCATTGTTTGGGGTCTTAACTTGAAGACTGAATTCATGAACAAGATTGTCCTCTTTGGTTTCTTTCTTTACTGTCAGAGTTTTCACTGCAGAAACCTACCAATTCCTTGGTTAAATTTATTCCTAGGGTTTTTGTCTTGTTAGCAATTGTAAATAAAAATGCTATCTTGAGTTCTTTTTCAGACAGCTCAGTAATGTATAGAAATGCTATCAAGTTTTCCATGTTGATTTTTTTTTTTTTTTGGTCGGTTGTAGGGCTTGAACTCTGGGCCTGGGTGCTGTCCCTGAGCTCCTCAGCTCAAAGATACCGCCCTACCCCTGGAGCCACAATGTCACTTCCATTTTCCTAGTGGTTAATTGGAGGTAAGAATCTCTCAGACTTTAGTGCCTGGGCTGGCTTTGAACCGAGATCCTCAGATCTCAGCCTCCTGAGTAGCTAGGATTATAGGTGTAAGCCACCTCAATAGCTACATGTTGATTTTATATCCTGAAACTTTACTCAATTTGTTTACCCATGCTCACAGGGTTTTGTTATCTTTGTATTTTCTTTTTTTCCATATATTTTTATTGTGATTAATAAAAGGGTTACATTATATTCACCAGATAGAAGGTGCATTACTTCCCATATATTCATACTCTTTCTCATGTCTTGGTCCCCATTTCCCTCCCCCCACCCCACCTTTGTCTTTATATTTTCATAGGGGCTTTTTGCAAATTGGTACTCCTTACTTTCCAATCTGGATTTCCTCTATTTTCTCTCTCTTAATTGTTATGGCTAGGACTTTAGTATAGTGTTGAACAGAGTGGTGAAAATAACATCCTCGGGTCAGAGAATTTGTTGATGTTGTTTCAGGGGAGCTCAGAAAAATGTTAGAGATTCTGCTTTAGCTGTTGTATAAGATGCCAAGATCATCACTGGCAATTTTACTATGTTTGTACAAATTTTGCAAAAGCAATGGTAGCTGAAGTTGCAGGCCCCTGAGCAGAAATCAAGGCAATGGGCAGTAAACTTTAATAGTACAATTGACCCTTGTTATCTGCAAAATTCCATGCTCAAAGGTCTGGTATAAAACGGTGTGGCATTTGTACATAACCTAGTCCCATATACTTTAACTAGATTATTTAGAAAACAATATTGTATTGTTTGGAAAATAATGGCAAGAAGACAAATCTCATATTTTTAGTACAGATGTTTCATTCCCCTCCACACACCTGAAAAATATTTTCCCTTTCTAGTTGGTTGAATTTGTGGACCTGAAATTTCTGAACATGGAGGGCTGTCTGAGGTCATTCTATTCTTCTTTTCCATAAGCATTATAAAACTAAACAAAAACCCAGTTTCACATGTGTGTTTGATGAAGCAGCACAAATGACTTATTCATTTAATGTCAACTTTAAGTGCACATGTCTTCCCAGTGTTTGTGTAATTAAATGGGAAATACACATAAAGTGCCTGTGTGGCACACTAAAGTAGGCTGGTTGTCCACTACTAAGTTGTGAGCTGAACTGGTCTTTTTTGTTTTGTTTTGTTGTTTTTACCTGAAAGAAAGATTGAGGGACATAAAATTGTAGAAAGGTTGTGCTTCAGGAAAACTGTACATTGTTTATTGCACACCCTTAACTAATTTGGATGCTGTGTGACTGTTACACAGTTCTGTTAAATTGCAGATAACCTACAGCAAGGCAAAACAGTCTTGTTTCTTGATATGCAAATCAATTCTAGTTGACAGGCATTCCTTCCCCACCCAGTGGGAAAAGCATTTCTTTAAAAATCCATTTGTAATTTCCTTTCAATCTTTTGTTCCTTGTGAAGTTGTGCATCTTTAGCTTTTCCTTTGAGCTGGCTAGAACAGCTTCCTGATTCTACCATTTAAAAACTTTAAACATGTCAGGAGTTTTATCATTAAAACAGATCTTTTATGAAACATTATAGTTACTCTAGCATAGGTAGAAAATTTCTCAGAAATAACTGAAATGAGCCTATCAAGGAAAACAACTGATAATTGGTTATCTTAGATGGCAGTGCAAGCTTTCAAGCTGAAAGTGGAATTATGGAACTTCCCAGTCCTTAAAGAATAATGTCATGAGATATGAAATTGGTGGTAATGTAGGGGTTTAGTTTTAGTTTATGTTTACATTTTTGTTAATTTTTCTGGTTTTGTTTTGTTTTAGTCAGTCGTGGGGCTTGACCACTGGGCCTGGGCACTGTTTCTGAGCTCTTCAGCTCAAGGCTACAGCTTGAGCCACAGCACCAATTCTGGTTTTCTGGTGGTTAATTGAAGATAAGAGTCTCAGGGACTTTTGTGCCTGGGTTGGCTTTGAATTGCCATCCTTAGATCTCAGCCTCCTGGGTAGCTAGGATTACAGGTGTGAACCACATGCACTTGGCTTTTTTTTTTTTTTTACAATCCTGTTTTGCATCCGAGGCTGGCCTGGCTTAGAAATGGTAAGCCTTCTGCCTCAGCCTTCAGTGCTAAAATTGCAGGTGTGTTACCACTATGCTTGCTGAATTTTGTCCTGTCAATTTTTTTTTTTTGGTCAGTTGTGGGACTTGAACTCTGGGCCTGGGTGCTATCCCTGAGCTCTTTAGCTCAAGGCTACTGCCCTACCCCTTGAGCCAAAGCACCACTAACAGTTTTCTGGTAGGTTATTGGAGATAAGAGTCTCATGGACTTTAGTGTCTGGTCTGGGGGGTGGCTTTGAACCTTGATCCTCAGATCTTAACCTCCTGAGTAGCGAGGATTATAGGTGTGAGCCACCATGCCTGCCTCAAAATGTTGTTTTGACTTACTTTTCAGCCTTGACTCCAAGTCTAGCACCTGAATGATCATGGACCCACATCCTCATATTCATAGGTCTTAGTTTCCTAATCTATAATACAAATGGGGTTGGACAGCTTCTTTGGGTGAGGTTTCCAGTTCTGTGAATAGCATAAAGCACATTCCTTTGTCTTTAGGATGTTCCCAGTCTGGTGATGCTTAAAGTCTGATCAAGCTGCCAGATCAGTAACTTTCACAGCTGCATGCTTCTGCTAACCCTGTGGTCCTGGGGTTTGAATGGCTGTATGGTAGAATAATGAAGAAGCCTGCCTAGGCAGAAGATGAAGAACTGGTCAGTCTAAAGTGGCCTGTCCACCACTGAAGAGGCAAAATAGTAGCCTCCTAGTTAATTTATCATGTCACTGAATCTTAGAGCATGGAACTAGAAACGTAAACAGAAAGCTTTTATTGCTGGATTATTAAAAAAAAAATCCCAATTCATGAATTGCTTTCAGCCAACATTACCTTTGCTTTCTGAGCACAAGCCAGACTATTGTGCTGGAAATAATCTGTGTTAGTCTTATTGGAGTGGTTTGTGTTGCCATAGTTACTGTTTGGGTTCTGTGCAACCTAAAATTTCAAGTATTATCAGGCAAAAAAAAAGAAAAATGCTGATTTTTCTTTTTTCTTTTTCTTTTCTTCTCCTCCCCCACTGGAAAATCAAAGGAGCAAAGATAGACTTTATGTCTTATTATATTAAATGTCAATTTTGAGTGGCGACTACACCCAGCCTCTGCAGAGTAACAGTGAACTCTCCAGCAGTGAAAAACAGTCTTGGCCGTGGCCTTGAAAAATGGAGTTATCAGCTTCCTGCTGAGGACCCACCATCACTGCCTGATGATGGATGGAAATGCAGGTTGTCATTGCCAGTTGTGCAGCTCAGGAAATTGCATAAGGCAGTGGATTATTTATGATGGAGCAATTCAGAACTGGTCAGCAGGTTTCTCAGTTTGCTGCCACACTGTATAAATGGTAACTTTTCCTGAAGCCTAGAAAGCTGGGGCAGAAATTTTCAAGGAGGTGGAAAAGGGAGGTAGGCCCAGCTGAGCATGTGTGGGGTTGGATAGAAAGGGATAGGTTAACCACTTAGTACCCGTGAGCCACTGAATGCGCAGTCCGAGGCCCTGCTTCATTGCTGATATATGTCTTTATACTGCCTGTTTGCCTGTCTTGTTCACAGACTGAGTTGGTTCACAATGGTGCCCAGAAATAGTCCCCCCTTGCCTGGTCGCCATGAGCCAGACTGGTCTTTATGTGTCTGTATCCTAGGAGCCCAAAGCTATGCCACATGGCTGGAAGCTGTGTTTACAAGCTTTTCATCTGTCTTCCTTAACTTGTGGTTGCTATGGTTTCCTTAGCCTGCTGGGCCTTGAAGAGGGACAAGCTGTCCACTCAACCAAAAGCCACAGGCCTCAACCTGGTCAGGATCACTATTTTGGCCAGGTCCTCACATATATCGTCTATCCATTCTGAGCCCCCAACTTTTTCCCTAGTGAAGCTGCTCTTGACTTTGGCCCCAAGATGAGGCTAGTGTGGGTTCTACCATTTACTATCTGTGCTAGTACCCTCTGCTCATTGTGCTTCCTACTGGACTGATTCAAATTTTACTGCAAGTTTTGGCCTTGTCTATTTTCATATTACATGGAAGTGGCCATCATATCCCCAATTTCTCTGTCATGAACATCTGTTGTTACTTGCCTAACATCCACTGCCACCTTTTCAGATAATAATAATACTGTATGGTTTGGTGATTCATTGCCAGCCTAAGATCATAGGTTTCTAATGGGATTCATCCAACCTCTCTTCTTCCAGGCCCAGTCAATTAGTATATTATTTTCTAGCTTCAATGATTGGTCCAAGGATGGATACAAGATTCAAACCAGGTAAAAAAAGTATTACTTCTAGAACTAATTTATTTTCTTTCTTTCTCTCTCTTTTCCTTCCTTCCTTCCTTCCTTCCTTCCTTCCTTCCTTCCTTCCTCCCTCCCTCCCTCCCTCCCTCCCTCCTCCCTCCCTCCCTCCCTTCCTTCCTTTTTTTCTTTCTTTTGGTCATGGGGCTTGACCTCTGGGCCTGGGTGGTGTCCCTGAACTCTTCAGCTCAAGGCTACCATCCTACTTCTGGGCCTGGGCGTTGTCCCTCAGCTCCTCAGCTTAAAGCTGCCCAGCTCTTTGAGTCTCAGCCCCACTTCCCCTTTTCTAGTGGTTATCTGGAAATAAGAGTCTCACAGACTTTAGACTTTGGCTTTGAACCCCAACCCTCAGATCTCAGCCTCCTAAGTAGCTAGGATATAGGCTTGAGCCACTATGCCCAGCTTTCTACTTCTAGAACTTTCGCTAGGAGCTTTTTGCTGTTTCTTTAGAGTTGTAAGGGGAGGTGGAAGGCCACTGTGTAAAGAAAATGAAACAACACTGAGAACAGAACTCAGAGATCAAGAGCAAGCCTGGGACTTGATATTCTGCCGGCTCTAAGTATAGTCTAGTTATCTGAGTCACAATAAAATGCTCTTTTTATGCAAATGACAGGTAGGTTTTCTGTTACTTGTACCTGAAAGAGTCTGAAACATCCTAATTACAAGGACACCAGGCTTATGTAGTGACATCACCTACCCGGATACCAGGATGCTGGGATTTAACCCCATTTCTCTTTTCTTCAATGACTGAGTCTCTCCCACTGTACTATGTAGACTTTAAATAGCAACCTTACACTTCAACACCTTTCACAATACACAAAGTGCATTCATATGGCCCATCCCACCTATTCTACAGCTGTCATCATGTTTTGGCACACAGGGTTGTTAATATTAACACAGTATTATCATTCCAGGTTTTTTGTGGTTTTTTGGTTTGTTTCTGTTTTTGTTTTGCTAGTCCTGGGGCTTGAACTCAGGGCTTGGGCACTGTCCTTGGCCTTTCTCAAGGCTAGAGTTCTACCCTTGAGCCACATCACCACTTCGGGCTTTTTCTTTTTTCTTTCTTTCTTTTTTTTTGCCAGTCCTAGGCTTGAGCTCAGGGCCTGAGCACTGACCTTGGACTTTCTCAAAGCTAGATAGAGCTCTACCACTTGAACCTCAGTACCATTTCTGGCTTTTTTCTATGTATGTGGTACAGAGGAATTGAACCTGGGTCTTTGTGCATGCTATGCAAGTACTCTACCACTAGGCCAAACTCCCAGCCCTATTTCTGGCTTTTTCTATTTATGTGGTACTGAGAAATTGAACCCAGATCTTCGTGTATGCTAGGCAAGCACTTTACCACTAGGCCAAACTGCTGGCCCTCTAGGATTTTTTTTTTGTTTTTTTTTGTTTTGGTTTTAATGAAGTCAGTAAGGATTATCTATATATAAGAATTTAGCTTTTGAGTGGCAGAGTAGGACTGCTTCCCTTTTTAAAAAAAAATTTTTTTTTTTGCTAGTCCTGGGGCTTGAACTCAGGGCCTGGGTGCTGTCCCTGAGCTTCTTTTGCTCAAGGCTAACACTCTACCACTTGAGCCACAATGCCACTGGGACTGCTTCCTTCATCTAATGTAATATTTGTTTCCATTTCCCTACATGATAGTTGGTGGCTTCTTGAATCTCTCTTTCTTTTTCCTAAGGAGCCTACTGCAGACCTTGGAGGAAGTTTTGCCTTTGACTGAGCAATGACACATGGAAAGGGCTTGAGGACTTTGCTTTCACAACTTCTTCTCTTTGTAATTCTCTTGTCCATTTAGGCTACTATATACCATCATTACCAAAATGCCATAGTACAGGTGTATTATAAGCAACAGAAATATATTTCATACAGTGTTAGAGGCTAGAAGTCTTAAAATTAAGGTAACAGCAGTTTAGGTGTCTGGTGGTTTATAAGATGATACCTTTTCACTGTTGTGTCTTCATATTATAGAAGGGACGCCTCTGAGGGTAGCAGGTCTCTGTGGTCTCCTTAGTAAAGACATTAATCCCATTCATCAAGGCTGAATCACGTCCTAATTCAACATTCAGATATTTTTGGGTGGAACTGTAACCGTAACCATATTCAACTTACTCACATGAGTAATTTACCAGGAGTTTCCTCTTGGTAAGCCTATGAATCAGAGAGAATAATACTTACCTTGCTTACCTTGCAAGGTTTTTGTGAGGATTAGATGAGAACAATGCATGAATCATTCTGCCAACTAACATGAACAGCACATTTACTGTATGGATTAACTCAATCCACAAACCAATTGTATATGGTCAGTACTATTATTTCCACAGGAGAAAATTAAGAAATGGGTAAGTCATGACTTGCCCCAAATCATATGACTCATGGCTTGCAGAGCTGTATATATCTTAAACATGTTGGTTAAGTGCTCTTAATCACAGCATTGTGAAACTCATAGGACTTGTCCACAGAGCAAGGACTCAACTAATATGGGACTCTTTTTCTATCCCACTCCATTTTTTTCTGGCAATTTTGCTATCTAGTGTTTAGAACAGATTTGAACTAGAAAGATAGATTAGGCTTGGTTGCAAGTCAAGATGGTCCTAGCAAGACAAGTGGGCTAAAGAATCAGGCCCATGCAGAGTTGTGTTTGGCTCAAGTGGTAGAGTACCTGCATGACATGCACAAGGCCCCAGGTTTGAATCCTCGTACTGGCCAAAAAAAAAAAAAAAAAAAGTGAGAAAGGAATCAGACCCCATAAAGATAGGGAAAGCAAATGAAGGGGCACCTTAGTGATGTAGAAGGCTTTTTATTATTTATTTATTTATTTATTTGCCAGTCCTGGGGCTTGAACTCCAGGCCTGGGCACTGTCCTTAGACACTTTTTTGCTCAGAGCTAGCGCTGTGCCACTTGAGGCAGAAGGCTTTTAAATCTCAGGTCCACAGTTCTGTTGCAGTTTCTGTTAAGCCAGGAGCCTATTAAACAGAACTGAGCTGGCAGGAGAAGAGGTTAGGATTAGGGGTGACTCCAGTGGGTGACATGCGTATGTGTTTTGACATGAAGATTTGATCTCGATAATCCTTTTTGTTTTTTAAAGGAAATTAGAAAATTAATTTATTCTGAGCCTAAGATGAGTGACCGTTGCCCAGGATCACAGATTTAAATGACTATGAACCCTATATTACTGATTGACTGTCAGTTCAGTCATTCATCATGTGTTTTCTCTTCTTTCCTGTTTTAGCACTCTTCATGTTTCGGGAGACACAGGTAGGTGGCACACACTTGGATGTGCTGCTTTAGGTTGGAGTGAGAAGAGGCTCCTAAGCATTCAGTTTGAAGAACAAAAGATGATTCTGCTCCATTGACAAACTACTGTGCTCTTACTTGACTGAGCAGGCTGGCACTTTAAGACTAAAAACTGAATAACTGGGGGACAACAGAGCTTTTTTTTTTTTTAGAGGCTAAAAATAGAGGAAGAGGAAAGTGGGGAGGAAAAGTAAAGCAGATGGCAGGGCAGAAGACTTTGGGGGAGAAGAAAAAATATTAAAAGAGACTGTTCTTAGGCTTTGTTGTGTTATGCACAATCTGATCTTTCTTTCCTGCCTCCTCAAGTGTACTTGAGTAAAATGGAGGATCCTGGGAGGTGTCTGGTGAACTTTGATCTCTTTTGAGGATGTACTAAACTGCTAAGTCCCACTTCAAGGTGGAAATAGGATGAACACAAAGTTTCCCTGTGCTTGAGTCCCTTGTTTTTGGGGGTTCTTCTGTGTGGCAAGTCTTTTGTGGCATATTTACAAGGACAGCAAGGACATGGTCTCTGTAGGACAGGTGTGGAAGCAAAGGAGAGTGATTATCTTTAATGTGGGAGACTGAACATTAGAATTATTCTAAAAGGAAATGAAAATGACTCATAATTGCAGACAGATAGACAAATGGGATAAAATGGAAAGCCTAGAAATAAGCTGTCGCATATATGATCAAATAACAAGGATGCCAAGACCATTGGGTGAGGAATAGACAATCTTTTGAATAAGTGGTTTGGGGGAAGAATGTCTATCCAGCTGCAAAGGAATGGGTTTAGGCCCTCACTTTTCACCACATTACACCAATTAGCTCAAGCTGGGCACTCATGCTCACACGTATAACCCTAGGATTAATTCAGGAGGCTGAGATTCGAGGATCAAAGGTCAAAGCCAGCTCAGGGAGACAAATCCTTGAGTTTCTCTTTTTTTTAAATTTGGGATAAGATATAGAGGGGTTACAGTTATCATTTGTCAGGCAGCAGGTGCATTACTTCTCACACATTGATACCCTCTCTCATGTTTTTGTCCCCATTTCCCTCCTCCCACCCCTCCCAATCATCTTGTTTTCCCTCCTTTCCTTGAGTCTCTTATCTCCAATTAACCAGCAAAAAGTTGGAACTGGAGGCATGGCTCAAGTGGTAGAGCAATGGCTGTGAGCTTAAAAGCTGAGTGACAGCATGAGCTTGAGTTCAAGCTCTAATACTGTATTCCCCCCCCCAAAAAAAATAGCAAATGAACTTCTATGTAGATCAAAGATCTGTAAGAGCTAAAACTTAGAGAAACCAGAAAGAAAACTTTATGATATTTGACTTGACAATTTCTGGGAAATGGCACAAAATCCTGGACAGCAATAACAAATAAGAATAGATTGGATTACACAAAACTCTGAAACTTGTAGTTGGGTGCCAGGAGCTCATTAATCCTAGCTATTTAGGAAGCTGAGATCTGAGGCTCTCAGATTATAGTTTGAAGCTAGTTTTAGCAGGAGTCTGTGAGACTTTTATCCACAATTAGACACCAAAACTCTGAAAGTAGAGTTGTGGTTCAAGCAGTAGAGCAGTATAGCCCTGAGTGAAAATGCTTAAGGATGAAAAAGCTCAAAACCGTAAGACAGATACCAAGCTAAATAAATAAAAATAAATAGAAACTTTTGACATCCAAAAATACAAAAAATAGTAATGAGAGAAAATATGTGTAATGAGGAAATACTTGTGAATCATAGTTTGAGAGAAAATATTTGTGCATCATATATTTGATAGAAAGGGGGTAACCAGAATAATGAACTGCAATTCAGCAACAACAAAAACTAAACAGCTGGCTGTGGTTTGGATCTTGAATATCCCTCAAAGTCTCATATGTTAAATACTTGATCCCTAGCTTAGCACTATTGGAAGGTAGTAGAAACTTTAAGAGATGGGCCTGGTGGGAGGTGTTTGGGTCAATGGGAATCTACCCATGGAGGAACATGTGAGACCTGGCCTCAGTCTCTGTTTCTCTTCCTGATCCTCTCTTAGCCATTCTGGCCAGAGGTGAGTGGTTTTGTTCTGCTACAAATTCATACCATGATGCACTACTCCATTTTCCAAAATGGAGCCAATCAATCAGGAACTGTAACTGTGTGCCAAAAGAACCCTTTTCTTTTCATAAGTTGATTACTTCTTATAGTCGTGGAAAACTGACTGACACACAATCTGATTAAAAAATGGGCAAAGGATCTGGGTAGATATTTTAGAAGATATATAAATGATGAATAAGCTCATGAAAAAATGTTCAACATCATAACACTGGAGAAATGTCAATCAAACTATAGTGAGATACCATTGCATGCTTATTAGGGTGATTGCTATAAAAAAATAACAAGTGTGGGGAAAAACTAGAACTCTCATGTACTGTTAATAAAATGTAAAATCAGCTGTTGTGGACACCAATATGATAGTTGTACAAAAGAACTAACCCAAATTACCATATGATCCAGTCATTCCACTTCTGGGTATATACACAAAAGAATCAAAAGCAGAGATTCAAACACAAATATTTATAAAACTTTTTTTTTTTGCCAGTCCTGGGGCTTGAACTCAGGGTCTGAGTACTGTCCTTGGGCTTTCTCAAGGCTGGAGCTCTACCACTTGAGCCTCAGCACCACTTCTGGCATTTTTCTATGTATGTGGTACCGAGGAATTGAACCCGGGTCTCCATGCATGCTAGGCAAGCACTTTAACCACTAGGCCAAACTCCTGGCCCCTCCTTTTTTGTTGTTGGTAGTTTTGGGGCCTGAACTCTGGGCCTGGGTACTGTCCCTGAACTCTGCAGCTCAAGGCCAAGGATATCACTCTATCACTGGTGCCATTTCTGGTTTTCTGGGGATTTAATGGGAGATAAGAGTCTCATAGACTTTCATGCCCAGGTTGGCTTTGAACCTTGATCCTCAGATCTCAGCCTCCTGAGTAGCTAGGATTACAAGCATGAGCCACCAGCAGCACCTGGCTTCTGGCTTCTTGTAGAATTTCATTGTGAGACCAGCAATTCTTTTTTTTTTCCCTAGTCCTGGGCTTGAACTCAGGGCCTGGGCACTGTTCTTGGACTTTCTCAAGGCTAGCGCTCTACAACTTGAGCCACAAGCAACACTTGTGGTTTTTTGTTGTTGTTGTTGTTGTTGTGTATGTGGTACCGAGGAATTGCACCCAGGGCTTTGTGCATGCTAGGCAAGCACTCTACCACTAGGCCACACTCCCAGCCCTGAGCCCACCATTCTTTTTTTTTTTTTTTTTTTTTTTTTTACCAGTCCTGGGGCTTGAATTTGGGGTCTAGACACTGTCCTTGAACAATTTTTGCTCAAGGCTAGTGCTCTGCCACTTGAGCCACAGCACCACTTCTGGATTTTTCTGTGTATGTGAATTGAAACTAGGGCTTCATGCATAGTAGGCGAGTGCTCTACCACTAGGCTACATTCCTGGCCTGACCACCATTCTTATGACCTCATGTAACTGTAATTATGTTTCAAAGGCTGCATCTCCAAATTCCATCACACTGGGGTTTCAGGATATGAATTTGAGGGGGCAAAGTTCCAATTATAGCAGATCTACTACCCTGCCAACTTCTGTGGTCATGGCAGAATTCACTTCCTCACAGTTGGAACCAGGGTCTTAGTTTCTCACTTACTGTTGGCCAGAGGTCACCTCAGTTCTTTCCACTTGAGTCTCTCCAGAGTGGCAGATGACTTTACCTCTAGCCTTTGTCTAACCTGTAAAATGGGGATACTTAGCTGTCAGAGCTGTTGTGGGGTATCACTGAGGCTTTGAGTAGGAGCTGATACATTGTTGGGGCTTATTAAGTGGCAATGTTGTTCCTATTATAATTTCTATAGTACTTGATACTCATGAGCCTGGCTTAGACACAAATATTCCTGGTCCCCTCCTATCAATTCCTAAACTCAAAGAAAAGACAAGTATTTTACTGAAGCACTGAAAACCATGAGATTGGCACCTCTTAGAGATGTACCTGGTGTTGGGGCCAGGAATTTGGCCTGGTGGTAAGACCCAGGTTCAATTCCTTGATACCACATACATAGAAAAAAGCTGGAAGTGGTGCTGAGGCTCAAGTGGTAGGGTTCTGTTCTTGAAAAAATCCAAGGACAGTGCTCAGGCCCTGAGCTCAAGCCTAGGACTGGCAAAAAACAACAACAACAACAAAACCCCCCCAAACACAGTAGTAACACTTTTGTCCCCCATAATTAAAACACAGCTCAGCCCCTTGGAACAAGCCCAAAAGTTTCCTTCCCATCCCTGAGAACTGGATCCCTTGCAGGGTTGGGGAAATTTTTTTTTGCTCCTCCAAGGGCCATTTGGTTATTTATAACATCATTGTGGGCCATACAGAATTATCAGTACAGGCAGATGGGCCTCAGGCAGCTGACAAGAGGCATTGTGTGTTTGCCTGTCATGTACCAAATAATGTCCCTATAGTATCCAGTGCCTATGGTTTGCCATGAGTTCTCTGGGAAGTACAACTTGAGCCACTCTTGAGTTTCTCCCATCTCTTAAATCACTGTCTCTGTTTTTGTCTTGTACTTGCTGATATAGTAAAGTGTCTGTGTTTCTTTCTTGGCCTTCAGTCCTGGATGCAATGAGCATGCTTTCCAGAGGCCTTGAGAACTTTATCTGTCTTAGTGATTATTTGGGACTGTCATAGGGGAAAGTATTATTTGGTCTTAGGGGCATGGGATAATGTAGATAGCCTAATCCTTGTAGGGTAAAAATAAGACCAAACTGAATGTCTTTTCTGAATTATTTTTCTGCTCAAATAGAGCCCAAGAGGGACCCTAACTTGCAGAAAATATATTATTCAGCCTGATCCTGATTTCATTTCCTAAAAGCAATTGGGTCCAAATAACACTTTAATTGAATTCAGCTTCTTGACCTGACACTGACTGTTCTCCCTCCTTGTGCTTCCCAACATTACACAAGGAAGGAGGAGGGAGGGGAGTAGACAAAAAAAAAAGCAATTTATATGAGTTTATAGGCTGAGCCACTTCCACATTCCATAAAGCCCAAATGACTGTATAGGAAACAGCTGTGGTATTTACTGGGGCCTGGTAAGGCCTCATTACTGTACCACCTCCTCACAGTGGGTGTTGGGATCCAAATGGAGTGCATTGGAGGGAGTAATTGACTCTGTTGCACTGGCACCTGGTGCTTCTGCCAAATGCCTAAGGTCAGCACCACAAACCCTAGGGGCTGGGTGAAGAGAGAACTTGGGGCTTCTAGTGAGAGTAGGGAGCAGAGCCAAATAGAAGTGAGAAGGGATTTGTTTATATTTTTGTCTGTTCACTACGGAAATATTTATCAAGCACCTGTATGTATCAATCATTGTGGTAGGCACTGGGGAAGACAACTACAGAACTGTTTCCAAGTTCTTAGAGTATTTACCTAAGTGTGGGTAGCCCTGTCCAGCACAATAATTCTTAGACAAGGGTGGCAATTTAAAATGAAATCAAATGAAAAATTCAGTTCTGTAGTTATGCTTGCCACATTTTGAGTGCTCAGTGGCCACGCATGGCTAAAAGCAATCGTATTGGACAGCACAGGAGACAGAATATTTTCATGATGGCAGACAATTCTCTTCGGTACGGTGGTGATTTAGTATGGAGAGTCTGGAGACAGTCATTAAGTGAACAAACAAATACATAAATAATCCGTTTGTGCTATGAAGAAAGTAGGCTAAGAGGCATTTTTGACTAGGTGGGTTGGGTGTACCTCTCCAAGAAGATGACATGGAAACCAAGATCCTGAGCATCTGCTTGAAGAGCCAGGGCTTGGAGCATTCCAGAAACCTGAGTGCATGCAGAGTAGGGAATAAGAGGACAGAAGTATGAGATAGAATGAGTAGCTGGGCAGAGGCCCAATCACATAACATTATAGGGCAGAGTGCTCAAGCTGGACGGAAGTGTTATAGACCAACTTGTTCTGGATTCTAGACATGGCCTGGTGAGTAGGGTGGAAAAGGGGGAGGCAAAGGAACCTGTAAGGAGCTGTCCAGATGAGAGAAGTATAGGCCTTCATATCACAAGATAAAGGGTCAGAAGTAACCCAGAGAGAGACAGTGTTTGTAATGGTAGCTCAGTGGGATACATTTCCTCACCTGAACTATCAGGATAATAGTAGCAGCCAGTGATACAGGAATACTGTGAAATAGTATTTAGGAATGCCACAGCTTTTTCAGCTGTAAGAGTAGCATCGTCGTTTTTAACTCAACCTTGTCTCCGAAACTTTTCCTTCCTTTAAAAAGATTTTTTAGGGGGATGGTATTGGGGTTTGAACCCAGGGCCTTATAATTGCTAGGCATGTGCTTGAGCCATGCTCCCAGCCCTAAAAAAATCTTCTGGTGTGTATGTATGTATGTACATATGTATGCACGTATGTATGTGTGTGTGTGTGTGTGTGTGTGTGTGTGTGTGTGTGTGTGTGTGTGTGTGTGTAGATACACACACACATATGTTTCTAGAAATGGAATCCAGGCTCTCAAAAATGCTAAGCACCCACTCTACTACTGTGGAGGTGTACGTGAGCCTCCAACCATTTTCCAGCTCTTTGTCTTCCCTGTTCTGGTGAGGGCCTTGCCATTGGAATAACCTTTCCTCAGAGGGCACAAGGTGAGTTCCTTTCAGAGGTTCCTGGATGAACATGGATATCATGAACACAACTTGAGAACTCTTGGTACTCTGGAAACCTCTCTGTCCAGCATCTCTTCTCTCAACTTCTGCTTTGAACTCCAATGATGCAGCTCATTACCTCTCAGCTGGTACCTCTTCCTTGGTGGAGAACACATACCCTTGCTGTCTCTAGCTCTTTGTTTTTCTAGGCTCAGCTTAGAAATTTCTGCCTCCAAGGCATTGTCTGTGACCTTCCAAGTCTCGGTCATATCTATTACCAGGAGGTCTATTGAATTGTTATTGCTTGTTTACTTGTTTTTTCCATTCAACTGTGATGTCCATGATAGTAGCGACATCTTTCTGATTCATGAGTATTTCTAATTCAATGCTTAGCCTATACTAAGTGCTACTTAAACTACTTAAAATATATTTATTGAAGGAACCAATTAATCCATATTCATGTCCTTTGGTATAGATTCTCCTATTTTTCTATAACTTCATTTCCCTCACTATTATTTCTTGAAACAATGGTGCTTCAAGCTTTCGAACCTGAGAGCCATATGAAACTCCACAGACTGTATGGATCAAACAACAGAAATGTGTTTTCTCACAGTTATTGAGGCTTGATGTCTGAGATCAGAATGTCACCATGAACCCTCTTCCTGTCTTTCAGGCATTCTCATTGTGTTCTCACAGGGCAGAAAGGAAGCAGGCTAGCAAGGATGCTTACACTCTGACATCCCTTCTTCTAAGTGCTCTAATCTCATAATCGTTCATCCTCTCAGGACCTCATCTAACTCCAGTTCTTCTCACAGGCCCTTCCTTCAAATACTGTGATATTACTGGTTAGAAATTCAACATGAATTTTTGTAGAGTATGAACATCTAACCAGCTGCAAACTGTATAACTAAGCACTAAATAAAACAGACTACCAGGTGTGGTGGTGCATGCCTCAAATCCTAGCACTCTTACCTAATGCTAGGAGGCTGATGAAGAGGGATGGAGAATTTTAGACTAATCTGGGTCACAGACCAAAACGCTGTATAAAAAAAAATGTAAGTTGTTCTGTGAGTTCTAGTAGTTTATATATAAGTTCCCTTCCTGTTTCAAGTTCCAGAGCAGATGAGAAGTAGGTAAAAGAGACAGACAGGTGAAAGTTTTGTATTTCACAGATACTCAACATGGCACTTATTAGGTGCCAATTGACAACTTGCCAAGGTCACGTTGGTAGGTGGTAGCAGGCTAGGCTTTAAACCCAGCTCTGGCATCAATTCTTATTCTGTTTCTCAGAATGTAAATTTCATTAGTGCTAAAAAAAACTTGCTGGGTGACAGTGGGTCTGTGCAAGAAAATCTACAATAGTCTTATTCCAATTAACTACCCTTACCTTCTCCCCAAAAGCTGAAAGGATGGACCAAGAAGCATTGTACCTATAGCCTGACTTATAGAATTGAAAAACTACATAACAATAGCAATAATGATAATGACAACGATGATGATGATGATGATGATGATGATGATGATGATGATGATGATAAAGCTGGAGGTGGAGCTGTGGCTCAAGTGGTAGAGTACTGTCCTTGAGCATGCTCAGGAACAGCATGCAGACACTGAGTTCAAGCCAAGCCTGGCACAAAAAACATGCAGGACATATTTTAGGAGATATCAGAAGGCCAGCTAACTATCTAGGTTAGCCAGTCTTTCTTATGTAGCCACACTCATCTCCATAGGAGCAGAACACACCTTCCTTTTAAGCAGGCAGATGTGGAAAGAGAGACTTTAGGGATGAGTTCATACTTTCCTTGCCAATTTACCCATAGTGAGATCATTCTTTCTCTACTGAGTAGGGATTGGGGAGGGATGGGGTGAATGGTTGGAACCTCTCATGTAGCTAAGAGCTTGACCCTGGTAGAAGCTTTGGTGTGCATGCTCCATCATTGATGGGAAGTGTGCAAACTCTTCTGGCTACAGAGCCAAGAGCTTCAGTATTTAAAATTTCTTCCTTCTGAGCCAGGAGTTTGGCCTAGTGGTAAATTGCTTGCCTATCATGCACGAAGACCCAGGTTCTATTCCTCAGTACCTGAGCTCAAGTCCAGGACTGGCAGAAAAAAAATTTAAAAAATTTCTTCTTTCTCTTCTTCAGAATGAGGACTCTGAGGCCCATCTGTGAATTGCTGTCCCTCGGACTGCCCAGTTCTTGGATGGACAAGGAGACAGTTGGGCTTCATACTGCAAAGTGCTCTTCTTGGAAAAGGAGAGGACTTCTGCAGCATTGCAGCAGCCTCACCCTCCATGTCAGGTCTAATGGCTGAGAGATGGGTTTCTTCTCTTTTCCTCACGAAGCAAGACTGGAAAGCAGAGCTTGCACCGAGGCTCCTGTGTATATGGCAGTGTCTCAAAGTTGAGTTTGGTCTCTTTGTGGGAGGAGGAAAGGACATTAGATGAATGGTCAGGCTTTCTGATTTCTTTCCTGTAGCTCCCTGTTTTAAGCCATGAGATGTCTCCACTGTAAAATGAGAACACTATAGCCTATATTTACAGACTTTTTGATTATCAAAGAAGAGGGTGAGAAAGTGTTTTTATAAAGACCCAAACTGGATAATTTCAAGCTGCTATTATCAGTCTTTTCTTTGAATCTATCCTGTAGCTTCCATTTCCTTTCCCATATTGGTTTCAGAGCAGACATATGTTGATTTTCTCCATCATCTCCTTGGGGAACTCTGTCTCTTTGGGTCTTGGGCCTCGCCAGGTGGAACATTCTACTTCTATGGCTACAATGAGTGTTCAGGAATGTGCCTGTTGACCATTCTTGTGGGCCTGTTCTCAAAACTTTTGCTGAAACCTTTGTCTTCCTCACACGTGATGCCATAATGCAAGCCAACAGGTGTTGGGGGCTTACCTTTGCCACCTTATGGGAAGAGTTTGCTACCTATGGTAAGGCAGGATGGAGAGTTGGAGAAAGAACTACAGTCTTGCTGATGTTGCTGTTGCACTTGGATCCCACTGTGCCTGATAATTCCAAGTAAGGTTGCTTAGTATTTCCCTATGAACAGTTACTTATATCCTTTACTAATTTTTCTACTTGTCTATTGTCTTGTGAACCTAAAGAATTTGTTTGTTATTGTGGCGAAGTTCACATAATGTAAAACTAACCACATTGAAGTATACACGACAATGGCTTTCAGTGTATTCACTGTGTTGTAACTACCATCTCTATTTGAAAAACAAAACAAAACTTCTTCATTGCCAGGCGATGTGGCTCATGCCTGTAATCCTAGCTACTCAGGAGGCTAAGATCTGAGGATCATGGTTACAGCCAGCCTGGGGAGTAAAGACTTTTTTTTTTTTTTTTTTGTGGGTCACAGGGCTTTAAACATGGCCTAGGTGCAGTTCCTGAGCTCTTCAGCTCAAGGCTACAGCCTTAACCTCGAGGCAAGACCCACTTTCTGTTTTCTAGAGATTAATTGGAGATCAGAGTCTCAGGTCCGGGGCTGGGAGTTTGGCCTAGTGGTTAAAGTGCTTGCCTAGCATTCATGAAGACCTGGGTTCGATTCCTTGGTACCACATATATAGAAAAGCCGGAAGTGGTGCTGAGGCTCAAGTGGTAGAGCTCTAGCCTTGAGAAAGTCCAAGGACAGGGCTCATACCCTGAGCTCAAGCCCAGGACTGGCAACAAAAAAACAAACAAACAAACAAACAGAGTCTCAGGTCCTTTTGTGCCTGGGCTGGCTTTGAACCTTGATTCTCAGATCTCAGCCTCCTGAGTAGCTAGTATTATAGGCATGAGCCACTATGCCGGGCCAAGATAGAGACACTCTGATCTTCAATTAACCACTAGAAAACTGGAAATGGGACTGTGGCTCAAGGGGTAGGTCAGTAGCTTTGAGCTGAAGAGCTCAGGGACAGTGCCCAGGCCCCATGGCTGACAGAAAAAAACCCCCAAAACTTCTTTATTTCCAAAGAGACCACAAGTGTCCATCAAATTACCTATTTCCCATCCTCTTCAGCCTCTGGAAACCATTTACCTGCTTTGGATTTATCCATTTCAGATATTTCATATAATTGAACTAATAATATGTGAACTTGTCTGTTTTTTTCATGTAGCACATTTTAAATATTCATCTATAATATGACATACATCAGTACTTCATTCATTTTTTTCTTTTACAATATTGGGGATTGAACTCAGGACTATGCATTTGTTAGCCAGGTGCTTTGCTGTTAAACCACACTCCTAGCCCTGTTTTTTATGTTAATTTTAATATTTGGCTTTGCTTCCTGCCTGGGCATATGCCTGGATTGTGATTCATCTATTTTAGGCTTCCTGTCATTTCTAGGATGGTAGGTGCATATCAATGCATTCAGATTCTGTCTGTGGAGATGGACACTGTGGACTTTTCTGCCTGGACTAGCCTGGAACCAAAATCCTCCCAATCTCAACTTCCTACGTAGCAGAGGATGACAGATGAGCTTCATTCACTGCACTCACCTATGAGTTAAAAAGGGGTCTGGTCTGGCTTTGAACTTTAGTCTTCCCATTCAGTCTCCCAGGTAGTTAGGTTTATAGGTGTGAACACTGGTGCCTATGTTTGTTCATTCATATGGTTGAAGTTGGAGTTCCTTATTTTACCAATTCAATCATCCATTCATTGATATTTGAGTTGTTTCCAACTTTTGCCACTGTGAATAATATAAATAAGAACATACACATATGTTTAAATTGTATATCAGGGAAATTTATATGTATGGTATATGTACTAAAGAAAATAGTGCTTGGGTATTATAAACATAGCTTTTCAGTGTGCTTTGACTTTGCCTATGGTGGTTTTTGTTTTTTTATTTGCCAGATAGAATTTTGAATTCTGGCCAAGTTGTATGTGAATATTGTTATTGAGTTGACATTGTCAGTCTTTCTTTTGGGTTTTGTGACATAGAAATACCAATCACATATTAAACATATAAAATATTCTCCAGCCAAAGCTTCCACTTACCTACCCATTTTCTCTATCTGTAAGACAGGAATTAAAAACAGCCCTCATTGCCCCAGACGATCAAAAAGGATATGAAAAAGGTTTTATATACAATGTAAGGGTATGCATCTATCTATCTATCCATCTAAATATGGCAGTGCTGCCTTCTACACGATGACATGTATCAGATTTTGGCACTAACTAGGTGCATTTTATTGTTGCTTTCATTCTATAAAGCCTAAGTTGGGAGGTTAGAATTGTTCACTCAGCAGGCCAAGGCTTGGTAGTAATGGGGAATGGTAGAGGGAAGATGTTTCTATTTGGCCAGAAAAATAGAATTGTTTTAAACTGAAACCTATTCTGCTCACTTTCTGGGCAAATGGAGCCTTTTTTATACTGCTTCTTCTACCAGGAAAATAAACCAGTTTAGTGAGTTTTGTTTTACTCAACTGTAATTTTCATTGAAACCTCACCAATGGTCATTTGTGACATATTTTCTTAATCATCATTTGATTCAATGAAAAACTTTAGATTGAACATTGTATGGGAAACAAATGTGATTATAGAGAGTAAAACGGAATTTATTGCTTGATGGCAGTTATAACAATTCCTTTGGAAGAGTATAGTGCATGGACAAATTCTTTGGGTTCTGATATTGGCCAGGGCTGGACTTCTTCTACTGGCTGCTTATATGCTCTTGGGAAAATTGCTTCACTGCTCTATATCTCACTTTTCTCCTTCAAAGCCAGGATAATTACATAGTAAACTACCCATTGGGTTTTTGTAGCAAGAACTCAGTGATAAAATCTACATAGAGCATGAGTTTAATGAAAACAAAAACAAAAGCAGTTAGTAGTATAATTCAGAAACATGTAAAAGAATTCAGAGAAGAAAAAGAATTCAGAAAATGAAGCCAAAGGAAGTGAAATACACCTTTGTGGAGGTATATTTCATCCTTAGGGGTTGGCACAGATCAAGCCACATGGTAGAACTCCTCCCTGATGTATGCCACAATTATTTGGGGGAGAATCTGGTTTCTGTTACTATCACAAGATGGACAATCATCAGAAATAACAGATGAGGGCTAGGAATTTTGCCAAGTGGTAGAGTGCTTGCCTAGCATGCATGAAGACCCGGGTTGATTCCTCGGTACCCCACATACATAGTAAAAAGCTGGAAGTGGTGCTGAGGCTCAAGTGGTAGAGTGCTGGCCTTGAGAAAGTCCAAGGACAGTGCTCAAGCCCTGAGCCCAAGCCCAAGACTGGCAAAAAAAGAAAAGAAATAACAGATGAGGGGCCAGGAGCATGCCTGGTGGTAGAGTGCTTACCTAGCATGCACGAAGCCCTGGGTTCGATTCCTCAGTACCACATATGCGGAAAAAGCTGCAAGTGGTGCTGTGACTTAAGTGGCAGAGGGCTAGCTTTCAGTGAAGTGTCCAAGGACAGTGCCCAGGCCTTGTGTTTTGGCCCAGGTCTGGCCAAAACAAAAAATGTGAGTGTTATTACTGGCACACACAAAAAAAGGAAAAAAAGAAAAATAACAGATGATTCTCACACAGTTTGGACCATTCAAAGGAGATGTTGCAGAAGGCCAGCCTGGGGAGTCGAATGAACTGTGGGGAGGAAAAGGGTGTAACCATGATGACATGGGCCCAGACCAGACTATTTAGTTCTTTCTAGAAACAGGTGATTATTTTAATGCATTAGTCCTGAGGCTTGCATTCATGGTTTAGGTGTCGTTCCTGGCTTTTTATTTTGTTTTTTTCTTTTCTCTCAAGCTTAGTGCTGTACCACTTGAACCACAGCTCCACTCTGGACTTTTTGATGGTTCATTGGAGATAAGAATCTTACAGACTTTCTTATCTGGGCTGGTTTTCAACCAAGACTCAGATCTCAGCCTCTTAGGTAGCCATGGTTACAGGCGGGAACCACTGGCACCTGACAGGGCAGATGATTCTTGATGATACATGATGATGAATTTGTATATTCTCCTCCCTTTTCCCCCTCATTTTTCTCCCTTCTCTTCTTGTTTCATCTTGAGTATCTGTGGAGTCCCAGCCTTGGGCATTGGCTCGGTGTGGTTGGTCCTCAAAAAGGAAATGACTTCTATCTGGCAAATATCATGTAACCCTTTGACTAATTACAATAAAAAAAATTAAAAAAAAAAGGAAATGACACCTGTGGGACTTTTGCTCTGTGCCAGGCTCTTTAAATTCACGGGTATATCCTGTTCAATGGATGAGATCATTTTCATTTGATGGATGAGAAAACTGAGGCCCAGACACTGTAAGAAACCACCCAGGGTCCCTTATAGTTGGGATATGGCAGAGCCAGAATCCAAATCACTGTCCCTCCTTCTTGGAAATCTAGCTGTGTCTGCCATTTAGTGCTTAGCTCTATTGCATATACTGTTTCAGCTTCACAGAGTTTTTCCTGACATCTCCGTGGCTCAGTGAGATGTGTGTGTGTGGATTTAAAATTTCCATCATGGCGAAGAGAGCTGATATTTACTGAGTTCCTGCCACAAGTGGGCACACAAGATTAAGTCACTTTCTAAAGTCATTATGGGCTGGAGGCTCCTGTAGAAGAGTTAAAAAGGAATGTAGTTGGTTGCATTCCAGAACCCACGGCAGTGACTCCCATTTTTTTCTTTGAGAATCTAGGCTTGAGGCAGTTGATAACTTTAAGAATATAACTCAATCTCAGGTCATATCTTTGGTGACACTTGTAGCTTTTGCTTAGAAAGCCTGAATATGGGGGCCAGGAGTTTGGCCTAGTGGTAGAGTGCTTGCCTAGCATGCACGAAGACCCGGGTTCGATTCTTCGGTACCACATACTTAGAAAAAGCTGGAAGTGGTGGTAAGGCTCAAGTGGTAGAGCTCTAGCCTTGAGAACAATCCAAGGACAGTGCTCAGGCCCTGAGCTTAAGTCCAGGACTGGAAAAAAAAAAAAGAGAGAGAGAGCCTGAATATGCAGAACATGAGGCTGGGAGGACTGTGGGCTATAGTGTCTATTTATGGGCTTTGTGACCTTCTGTCTCTGGGCACAAAGCTATAACAAGCCTCATGATTCACCAGTGGGATGTCTCCCTGCTCCAAGCCCATTCTGTGCTTTCTCACCTGTTGGATTTGGTTCCTGCTGATCACCTAGTGGGGTACCTGGTCACCAGGCCACTGTAAAGATATCCATTACAGCTACAGTTTCCTTTGGGAAGCCCCTGAGAACTGATATCCTAGTTCCTTCTGAGCCCAAACCCAATCATCTATCTACTACATGCTCAGAGACAGGCAAATGGAAGACTAACCCCATTTTGAGAAATTGGTGAAAATTCCTTTTGGGCACTATTCCATTTTTCCATCTCAAAGCTGATGCTTCCTGTAGTGCACATGAAATGGTTTGATCTCTCTCATGGAATAAAACGTGGACCATTTCTGAGGGAAGAGTCTGGAGTCAGATAGTCTGGGTGGCTATGTTGGTGACCAGAGGTAAGTCATTTTCCGGCATTGAACTCTCCATTCTCCCATTTGTGAAAGGACACTGCATCTAACTTGTACCTGAGCATTTGGAGGTAGTCATAGTCATAGTACAGAGGACTGTGCTGCAATTGGCTTGTATCCAATTGCATTGTCCTTGGGTTTTCTCCAGGCTAGAGCTCTACCACTTGAGCCTCAGCACCACTTCTGGCTTTTTTTCTATGTATGTGGTACCAAGGAATCGAACCCGGGTCTTCGTGCATGCGAGGCAAGCACTTTAACCACTAGGCCAAACTCCCGGCCCTTCTCTTTATTCTTATGTCTCCTATCATCTAATATTTTTTCTCTCCACAGTACTTTTATTTGCTGCCATATTATTCATTTAGTTTGCATTTTGTCTCCTCCTACAGGGCCTCCAGTAGCAGGGCCATTCAATTCCAGTGGATCCCACTGAGGATGCGTTCTGTTCAGGGCATACTTCTCTAATTTTGTGTGATTGAGGAGTGGGAGGCAGGAGCTACAGGACAGGGTTTTGGTTGTTATTTTTGGTGAATTTTGAGGATTGCTGTGTTTCTGTGCTCAGAACAGTACTGGATTTATAGTAAACTTTCAGCAAATATTTGTTGAAAGAATGAATGAAAGGGCTACCCAGAGAGAGCCCATTTTATTGGTGAAGAAACTGGGCTGAGTGAGTGAGAAATTTGCAGAAAGCTTTATGAGACAGTGATGCAGCTGTTTGTGCCTACACCCCTGCTCTCAATGGCTTTTGCAAAGCTAAATGTTGCAAACTCCTGGCTTTGTTCCCTATCAAGTAATTGCTCAAAAAATATTAATGCTCTTCCTTACATGGATCAGGCCCTGTTAGATTCTTAGGTGGAGTGATAAACTGTCATGAAGCTGTTGACTTGAGAAATTGAATTAAATTGCACAAATGGAGACCGTGTAGTTTTTGTTAGAAGAAAAAAAAAAATCCTTAGCTTAACTGCCCAATAGCTGGAGTGTATGCGAGCCTCCCCAGCCTTCCAACCTGATTTTTTCCCCTGAAGCCTTCCCTTTTGTGAGCTTTTCTTCCCCTTTCTGCTTGCAGTGGATTCTGCTCTCCTGTAGGCTACAATGTGTCAGTTGTTATAAAATCCGGGAGGCGGAGTCTAGTGACGAGCTCAGTCGGGGAGAGATCCGCCAGCCCTGCAGGGCAGAGCAGTCCAGCCCTGGGCTCATCCGGAGCTCTAGCACTGCCTCAGGAAAACTTGATCTCGATCTCCTGGCTTTGATCCTCACTGGACATCAGACCAGAGGCACGGAAGAGAGGGAGGATGCGAGATGACCGGCCCTCTGGCAACCTGACCATTTCCTTAGCAGAGCCTTCCAAAGCAAGCCCCGGGGTTGGCTGCACAACCCAGGAGGCGCCGCGCCTCTCGCCTCTCCTGGATGTGTGTATGTGTGTGTGCGTGTGTGGGTGAGTGAGGGTGTATGTGTGTCAGTGTGGATTCACGTACACATTGCGATTGTGTATGTGTCTAGATGAGTGTGCATGTGCATGCGTGAGTGTGTGTATGTGTGTGTGTGTGTGTGTGGTGTGTGGGTGTGGGTGTGTGTCTGGCAATTATTATTCTTTTTGGAAGAAAAATCTTGGAAATCTGGGGCAGTTTGCTGCGCTCCTGGGGTGATTCTTCATTTTCAAGAGCTGACCGGTGCAAGCCACTAGAGCCATTTTCTTGGAAGTAAAAAACATTTTCCTCCCTGAAGAAGGATTTTTACTCCTGCTCTGCAACCAAGTGAAAGAGATCAGTACCTAAACCTGTGAAATCCTGGAGTACCAGGGCTCCAGAAAGGACTCAGAAGGAAAGGAGAAGTAAACGAAGCAAACTGTCAGCTCCTTTGGCCACATCAGAAGATGTCATCGCAAACTAAGTTCAAGAAAGACAAAGAGATCATTGCTGAATATGAAGCCCAAATAAAAGGTGAGATACCCGCTGAGAGACTTTGCCTTTTCTTTCTTTTCCCCTTTCTCTTGCTCTGGCTTCTCTCCCTTTTCCTCCCTGCCATCACGAAATGTTGTTATGCATCAATAATCTTATTGTGAGGAGGAACAGTGACTACCACACAAGTCCAGGCTGGTTTCCACTGCAGAGAGGGCCGGGGATGGGAGTGTGGATTCTGGAAAGGGCAGCAATCTCTGCATTGCAGGTGTGCAAGGAGAATCCTACGCCTGACTTTAGGAGTGTCGCGGGTACTCCATCATCCTAGAGTGACATGTCACTCTAGGCCATTTTGACCGTCGCAACCTCTCCCCTTCCCTAGCATGGTAAAAGCCCCTGATTATTGATGTTTGATGCCCCCCACTCCACCCCATGATCTGTTCCTCCTGTTCTCCTTTTGGCTTTGTTGTGGTGGTAATGGTTTTGCTCCTCTCCTTTTCTCTGGGCAGAAATTCACATGCATGTGGGCATGTGTTCAGGGAGACAGCATCCCTGGGCAGCCCTTCTTTGTTGGTGTGTCTCGCCTGGCCTGGGTTGCCATGGATTAACTGTTATGAAGCATATTGATCCAGTCTAATGCAGGCATTTAAGCATAAAGAGAGAACTCAGTGCAGAAAATGTATTATCTTGCACATGCAGCCCAATCCTTCTGTGCGCTAGCATTTGGGATCATTAGTGTTGGTTCAAAGCCAACACCTTTGCATGCATTTGGGCTGTTGGGCACTGCTTGGCTTTCATGGGTTCCAGGGAAAGCTGGCCAGGAGAGTGAGATGACCTCGGGCTGCTGCTTCCAGCTTTGGTGCCATCAAATGCACACTTCTTTCAGAAGCCGCTCCCTAAATCCACGCTCACTGAAAGTAATAGGAAGAGGGACACAACTGCACAGCTAAATCCGTTGCTGACTTCCAAGCTCAGCTTCCATAAGGAAAATCCCAAATCTCTGTGCACTGTGCTCCTTCTTCCAAGAGATTGCACCCCAAGAGAAGCTTGGCACGTGGTGCTTGGCTTCTGTGTTCATTTTGGTCATGGTTCTCCATGCTGTGACACAGGACAGCAGTGTTGCGGTCTCTTACAGACAGAGCAAAGACAAAACACACCTTCATTGAATTTGGAGGCCTGTTTTTTTAGCTTACATAGGGTCTGTTGAACAAGTTGATGTGGGGGGCTTGAGAGACCTGTGGTTGCCACACCTACTTCTAGAGCTGCTGTAACTGAAGATTCCATGTTTCAGGAAGTCATACTGCCTTGTGGGTAAGGACTCTGGAGGCTACCATCTCAACTGCTGTCCTAGCCTCAGATGTTGCAGCAGCTTTGGGGGGTTGGGGTGGGGCTGTCACCAAGGGGAGGGCTTTGTGTTTCTCACTGTCTTTCCAAGACCTTTTTCTTTTACTCTTGGTCAAATCTAGCATGCTGACCCCCCCTGAGTAGAGTGTGGGGTAAAAGAAGCCAAGACTTTCCCCTTCCTAGGTCACTGCCTCCTTAATTTTCAGTTCAATGTCAAAAACTGTGACTTAGGAAGCTTTAGCCTTGCTGCCAATTCAGAACAAGCCCTTTAGTGGTCAGAGATTTGAATTTACCTGTATGCTCAATACAAAAGTCCATTTTCATCTGTGAATGTACAAACATGTAACAAAAAGTGTTACATGCTTTTTAGAGAGTCCATGTCTTGTAAGGCTAACTTAGCTTTTCCTTTTTTTTTCTCTCTCAAAGATCAAGGTTCACGTGAAAAGTTATATGGTAGAGAAGGTGATGTTGAATTTTGGATAGTTTGAGTTTAAGTATGTTGTCTTGTAGAAAATGTGTTTATCTCATTTTTAAAAACTGGCTACTACTGGGTCAGTCAACATTACTTGAGAACCAGTTAGGTATTGATTTGTCTGGCTGATTCTTTTTTTTACCTTTCACCTTTAACAACCAATCACCAAGCACTAGGTAATGAATTTTACCTGGAAAGTTGTCCAAGTCATCTTGTGTCTTCTACACTCTGAATTCCTCTGCACTCTTGAAGGAATGTAATGTTATTCCTTTAGAATTGACACTGAATGATATTGCTGTGCTGCTTGAAGCCTACTGAAATCTTCCTATTTGTTGGCCTGGCCTGGGGTGTAACCCATTAGTAGAAAACTTTCCTAGAATGCATGAGGCCCTGAGTTCCAACCCCAGCCCATCACACACACACACACACACACACACACACACACACACACACACACACACACACTAAAATTTATTTGCTAATAACTATCATCATTATTAATGTGTCCAGTCTCATCAGTTTCTACAGCTTACCCCCACACAGGGCCCAGAGGAATTGGTATAAGATTAGTGTCAGAGATGGGAAATAGAAGCTCAGCACTGTTCAGTGACTTATCCAAGGTCACAAGGCCGGGCTTCTCTCAGGCCTGCTGCTCCCTGATGCATTGTTTGCCAGAAGCTGCCCCTTGATGGATTGATGTCAGGAGCAGATGGCAGTTTGTGGGGGAGACTGGCTAGTTCTCATCCATGCTCCATTGTTCTCCTCTCACTTTCATTCCCCTGCCTTTGTCACTTGCCTCTGAGGAATGTTTGACCAATGACCAAAAGGAATGCTGGGTGTAGTTACCTTTCTCCATGGTATCATTTGGTTTGTTGTATAAGAACCCACCACTGTATTAGACAGATTTCGCACTCTGAATTTTGCAAAGCAAACTTGTGATGTTCAAAAATGTTCAGAAGTGTTTATTGACCTAACAAAGGAGAAGTTTTTTTTGGTTGGTTGGCCTGGGCATTGTCCCTGAGCTCTTAAGCTTAAGGCTACTGCCCTACCTCTTGAGCTACAGTGCCACTTCTTTTTAGTGCCCAAGCTGGCTTTGAACCACGATCCTCAGATCTCAGCCTCCTGAGTAGCTAGGATTACACGTGTGAGCCACCGCGCCTGGCAAGAGAATGCTTTTAAACAGTATTATTTCTATTGTTTACACTCTTAGACTTCTCTTGACTCATGAAATACTTGGATCACTTGGATTATATGCCTGTATTGTCACAGTAAACCATATACTTACATATTTCCAATGATGGAGAACTACGTATGTCCCATTTTTATATGTGCTATCTTTGGATAGCTCTAGCTTGTGGGTTACATTAAATACATCTCTGCCTAAGGGGTATATAGTTCCATCCTCTTGGGACTTCTTAGAACAAGAAAAATGCCTCTTTCCTATGACTACCCATTGGATTTTTGAGCTTCTGAGTATAGCTCCTGCCATTAATGTCTGTTTGCTTACCTCGATGGTTTATTACTACTCACCACCTTCGTTGCTTCTTTGGATCTTTTGCATAGTGGGTTACAGAGTTCTACATCTTGGATGGCTGGAAGAAAGAATTAATGAATGAAATTGGCCATGTTGACAACTTCCGGAGAGCCATAGAAGAAAGGATGGTGGGCCAGTCAGACTTGCATTAGACCAATTGCTGCCATTTAGAAATAAAAGTTTAGCTAGCTATAGCTTTCAATTAAAAAAATACTGGTCATTTGGGTGAAAGTGTTTTTTTATTATTTTTTTTATTTTATTAATTTATTTTTTTAGAGGTTGCCAAAAGGACCTTTTGCTATTGATATCCAGTAAATCAATACCTTGTAAATCAATATCAATATCAATACCTATCTACAAGTCAGACACTAAGTTTGAATGTGATTTTCTATATGCACTCAAAGGAAGAAAACAACTATTACCATCTTTATGCTGTCTGTAATAATTCTGTTAATATACCCCCCAGGTTGAATTAGGCCTTTAGCTTCTCATTACATGGACCACATATATTCTGTCTGCTGTATTACCTCTAAATTGCTAGTCTAGGAGTCTCATCAGAAAGAAAGAAGTGAAATGAAATGAATTTACTCTGACTTGCTCTTGGTGACACTGAGCTGGTTCCGAATGGATGTTACTTCCTCTCCTAGGTACTTGTACTGTTCCTATCCAAATCTGTTCAGCAGCCTTGCCTAAGAGTGACATCACATTCTGTAATCTAGAACTGGCAAGCTATGACTGCTTTTTTCTTTGGAAAATCAGAAGGATATTTGTGTGTCTCCAGATTTTTGGCATCTGTCCCGTTCATCTCAATTCCCTCAAAGATCTCTGGTAGTGTTTGCTGCTCTTATTTGCAGGCATTTGCAGTGTCCGGAGCTCTAATTGATCTTGCAGCCAGACACAGTAGTCTGCTCTGTATTTACTCAGAGTTCCTGTTTCCATTTTCACCTCACAGAAAATTGAAGCAGAAGTATAGTGATAGTGGATGGAGTGCCTTGTTTTATATGCACATTCATCTAAGGCCACCTTTTTAATAGTCTAGAGTTTGTGGGAAGAAGAGCAGGTATTAAAGATATTACAGAGGTATATATATATATATATGTATTCTTTATTCATGCATTCTTTTAACAATCATTAATTATCTACTTTGTACTTCGCTTTGTATGGAGAGCTGTGGGAAATGCAAAATATATGATATAATCATTGCCTTCTGAGAGTTTCTTTGGAATATTATAATAAAATATGAGAAGAAAATGAAAAAGGTCCAAATGTAGAAATCTCATTCTGAGCACCAAAATGAGCTGAATCGGTTTTGTTCTTTTCTGTTCTGGTTTTTGACTTTTTTTTTTTCCTTTTTCCTTTTTGAGACAGGATCTGGCTATGTAGCTTAGGCTGGCTTGGAAATAACTACATATGTAGTCCAGGCTGGCCTCAAACTTAAGATCTTTCAGTCTCCATTTCCTAAGGATGGGATTATAGGCAAGTGCTACCATGCCCAACTTGAGTTTAGTCTTTAATTACTGTGCAGACACACAGTAATTGAAGAACCTTCTTAGGAAGAGCCAAGATTTCAACAGGATTAAGGCAGGAAAACAGGCTAGAGTGGGGACTAGGGGGAGTAACAGGAGCTGTGATCAGCTGAGTAGTTTATCTGGAGGGGAAGCCTCTACTCTGCTACAGCTTATCATCATGAGGCAGGACTGTAAGCCTAGAATGGTCAGTTGTTTCACTGTTTTAAGGAAATTTAAATTTTAAACTTAAGTCTCCCGACACCAACACACACGCATGTGCATGTATGTATACAGCATACATAATAGATGTATATATATACACTAATATATATGTGTGCACATATACACAGACCCACATGTATGTTAATTAATTTAAGGGTTGGTGTTAAGGTTGGTGCTGTACCACTCAAGCCATACCCGTACTTCCGAATTCCTATTGGTTAATTAGGTTTAAGAATCTTACAGACTTTCCTGCTCAAGTTGACCTCAAACCGTGATCCTCAGATCTCAGCTTCCTGAGTAGCTAGGATTGTAAGTGTGACATATTGGTGCCTGATATAGGTCTTCTGTTTTGTTAAATGATGGCTCAAATGTGTAGAAATACTATGCTGCTTAAACAAACATGGAATGGGACTAATTTGATCTATTGGGCCATTAATTCTCAACTTCTGGCCTGTAAGTTGGAGTCTATAAAAATCTGGTAGTGGAGGCACAGCCAACTTTAGGATTCCTCCTTGTATTCTTTTTGCCTCTAGGCCTGTGTGGTCTTATTTCTGCACCAGATCTGACTCTTCTCTTTTCAGCACTGGAGGATGATTAGGAGTTGGACAGGTAAGGGCTGAAGGCATGAACAGGAAAAGATAGGGCCATGTGGTGCCTTTCTACTTCTGCTAGGCAGGATGAATCCATCTTCCTGCTTCTTATTATCCTTCACTACAGCTTGACGTGACGTGAAGGCCTTTGACCATGAGCTCTGGAAGGCAGAGTTACGTATGATAGCTTTGTGTTTGGCAGAGTTACATATAGAAATTCGTGTTTGGTTGAGAGAGCAGCCTCTTAAGTTACTAATAAGTGCTAATCTTAGAACTTGTAGCTATTCTTTTCTTTTTTTTTTGGTCTAAGACAGGGGACTCAAACTTGGTATCTGACATTTTTGCTTATTGATTTGTGCTCCACCAGCCATGCTTCCAAACCTTAAGTTACTTTCTTTAACATTTGTCATATTTAACTTTGGCTGCCATAATAAAATACCACAGGCTGTGTGGCTTGTATTTACCTTTTCCAATTCTAGAGATTATGAAGTTCACCAGCAAATTCAGTTCCTAGTAAAGGCTTACTTCCAGGCTTGTAGATGCCTGTCTTTCTGCTGGGAGCTCACTGGGCATGCTCATAGAGAGCTATGTCTCTCTCTTCCTCTTATAAGGGTACTGATCTCATCCTGAAACCCTATCCTCAGGCTCTACCTAAATCTATTCACCTCCAAATATCATCGGGGTTGAGGGCTCCCACATATGCAGCTTGAGGATACAAATATTCAGTCTGCAGTATTCCCTGTACTTCCTGTAATACTTCCATACTTCCTGTTCAATTGAAAGGAGTAGTTTTACTGGGCAAAGAAATATTCTCTGTGGCTTGTTGGATTTCCTTGTTGATCTTTGTTACTGATGTTTGTTTTTATAGGGTTGAGTTGGTAAAGCCTGATGTGTTGAAGCCACCAGTCTTTGATGAGTGGTGTCTGTCACATCCCTGTGGGGTGTGGTCTGCTGAGCACTTTACTCCATGCCCCTCTCAGTCAATGGAAATCAGTGGATGTAAGGGTCTGTATTTGTTGCTTCTTGATTTCTTACCAGAGGAATTTATATATTAAGGGTGATCTTTTCTTTCCAGAAACCTCTCTTATTCATTCATCCAGTGACTATTACAAGGCATGCTTCAGGCTAGATAGCTTTATTTAGCAGTAGGAGGTAATTAATTTTCCTTTAGCTTCTGTGTTTCAGTCATATATAGAATATCTCATTTTGTGATCTAACTTTGTGAGTCTTTATTATTCTGATTGTGTTGGCAAAAAGCTAATGTTCAGATAAATAAAATGAATTACATTGGATTGTACAGCAAACAGATTCAAAGCCAGGTTTAAACCAGTCTTCCCAACTTCTCTGGTGGGAGATCACAGAAATATGCCAAGGCCACATGATGTTGTAACCTAGAGCTAAGCTGGAAAAGATTTTGATCTTTAACACTCTGCCCTTATCAACAGTTCTACTCCCATCTGCTTTGTCCCCTTCTAGTCCCTGCTTGGTGCTACCTAGTCCATTAGATTTCTTCATGTCCCCTCAGGAGGTTAGTTTGGGGAAAGTGGTCCCTGGAGATTTCTCCACAAGCTTCTGTAAGGAGGCTGCTGGATCTTTCACCCCTCCACCAATCTGGAAATACATCAGAAATTTTAGATGTCTTGTCCATTTTCTGAAACTGATGCTCAGAAAGGAGCTCTGGTTTTTAAATTACCAATAGGCTAGGTCTCCATGATTTTTGTTAGCTTGATTTATCATGCTGTGGCCTGGTGCCTGCCATACATGGGTGATCAAAAGACATTATTGGACCCAACTGCTCTGGTGGGTAGTAAATACCTTCAGAGGACAGATGAGGCCATGGTACCCAGCAATGTTATGGTAAGAGAAGTCAAGAGGAGGCAAGGTTAATCTGATTCTTGAAACTGAGGCCTTCACTTGGTAGCTGCCAGAGAAGGGAAAAGGCCACGGAGTTATCTTCTCCTCCCCTCCCTGCTGTGTTCTTGTGTTTTTGTTTGTTTGTTTGTTTTTGCATCTTCCCCAGATGCTGTCTCTGCTTGGTGGTTCTTCATCTTTCCTCCCTTGACTTGTTGGGATGGGTGAGGGCAGGAGGCAGGGGGCAGGTTTGTTTTTTTTTTCCTTATAGGCTTTGATATCCACATCTACTTTGACTTGCTGATTGTTCCTTTTGGCACCGGAAATCTCTACTTGTGTGTGTGCATGTGCACAGACATGTATAGGACTTAGGGAAATAAGGTGCTATTTTGGCTTTTATTACCAGACTCTTCTTATTTTATTTTATTTTGTTTCGCTGGGTCTGGGGCTTAAACTCAGGGCCTGGGTGCCATACCTTTGCTTTTTTGCTAGAATTCTATCACTTGCATCACAGTTCCATTTTTAGCTTCTTGGTGGTTAATTGGAGTCTTTAAGTTTTCCTGCCTGGACTGTCTTCAGTTCTCAGCATCCTTACCAAGTAGGAATATAGACATGAGACATTGATGCCATGCTTGTCACCAGACTTTTAAAGCTGTTGTCCACAACCTACCTCCTTTCTCTTTTTCCCAAGGACAAGGGTTTTGAAAACCCCAAATCAAGAATTAGCTATTTCTTTGTATTATCCCTAAGTAAGTGAACTCAGAATGCTGAAAAGTACCTACAGAATAGAAGAAAATATGTGAGAAAACCTTCATTACCAAAGTACATGGTAGATTTTGTTCCTTTTCCATCTTCACCATGCTGACATGACCACTATGTATCCTGCTGGGACCAGAACAACTTCCAAAGTCTATGTTTCTCATGAAGACCCCAACATTGACATTGTGGGATATAATTCTTTCTTGTAGGGGCTTATAGTGTAACACTTAGCAATTGAGTTGTGAGGGCTCAAATTTTCAGCAAATATTGCCATGGGTCCCCATATTGGCCCTGAGTGAGTTATACTTGTAATTGGTCTTCCTGCTTTTTTGGTATTCTGGTCTGTTCTTCTCAAGGAGCCAATAACAATTCTTATGATTTCAATGTGATTGTGCTATGCTACTATTTAAAAACCTCTTATGGTATGAGACGAGATCCAAATTTGGCTGGATTTACAAAGCTCCAGTCTGCTTATCCCATGTACTGTCTTCTGCCGTCACTTATGCCTCCCAAACTCTTCCAACCTTGTCTCCACCTTTGGCCTTGGCACTTAGCTTTCCCTTCCCTTCTCTTCCCTTCCCTTCCCTTCCCTTCCCTTCCCTTCCCTTCCCCTCCTTCTCTCTCTCTCTCTCTCCATCCTGGGGCTTGAATGCTTTGAATGCTGGGTATGGGAGCTCCTGTCCCTAAACTACTTTTGTTTTGTGCTAGGACTCTACCACTTGAGCCACAGCATGACTTCAGGCTTTTTCTGTGATTAACTGGAGATAGCATTCTCACAAACTTTCCTGCCTATGCTGGCTTTTAACTACTATCCTCAGATCTTAGCCTCCTGAGTAGCTAAGATTAGGTGCCTAGCTAGCTTTCCCTTCTTCTGAAGCAATTTTTCCCCTGCATTGCCATTTGGCTGACTCCCTTTTGATATTTAACCTTCAGGTTGAATGCCACCCAAGTTGTCAGGTGACCACCTGGATCAGATGACTTGAATTCTCTGCAGAGTACTTATGACAATATAATATTTTTCCTTCTATATTTTTTTCTTTCTTTTCTTTATAAGAACTGGACTTGGAAGGCTGGTGTGGTTATGCATACTTGTAATTCAGCACTCAGTAGGCCGAGACTGGAGAATTGAGAGTTACATGCCAGTCTTGGATACCATAGTAAGAACCTGTCGAAAACAAACAAAACCAAGAATTTGGTTTATCCATTCATTTTTTTTCCCTACACCTAGAATAGTTGTTGGTATATAATAGGCAGATGATTTTTGTTTAATGAATGAGTGTAGATGTCCTTGAAATGGGCTTTACACACAAGAACCCACATATATTTTGCTTTGGTTGCATCCTGAAGCAGATCCAGGCTTTTCTTGACTGAGAGATAGAAAGATGAAGAATCAAGAGAGGAGGCAATTGTATCTATGCAGAGCTACTCAGTGGATGACTTACAGGGAGTGAATTGGCCTTTTCATCTTGTAAAACCCAAACTCTCCACCTGTTAAATAACTTCACATTCTTTTTTTTTCTCCTAGCACCAGGCAATCCCCATTCTACTTCCCATCTCTATGATTTTCACTACCCATCTACTCATGTAAATGGAATCATGATGTCTTTGATGAGGTCAGAAATTCACTTCTTTTTAAAGATTGATTACTTACTATTCTATGGTATGGACATTGCTTATTCATTCTTCTGTCAGTGGATGCGGGGATGTTTCTATGCTTTTGCTATGTAAATAATGCTGTTAGAAATGTGGCTAGCCAGGTGCAGTGTCTAAAGCCTGTAATCCTAGCTACTTGGGAGGCTGAGATCTGAGGATTGTGGTTCAAAGCCAGCCCAGGGGGGGGGGGGGGGTCGAAAATCTGTGAGACTCGTATCTCCAGTTAACCACCAGAAAACCAGAAGTGGTGCTGTGGCTCAAGGGATATGGCGGTGGCCTTGGGCTGATGAGCATAGGGACAGGGCCTAGGTCCAGAGTTCAAGTCCCATGGACCAAAAAAAAAAAAATGCGGCTAAGCAAACATGGGAATTTTATAGAGACAAGGTTATACTGATTAGTCCAAGCTAGCCTGAAACTCATGATAACAGGCATTTGCCAACTCAGTAGGCCTTCTTTTATGATTATGGATGTAATACATGCTCATTATTTAAAAATTAAGAAATACAGAAAAACATAAAAAGAGGAAGGGAGAATATACAATCTATTATCTGAGGTAATGACTATAATCATCCATTTGCAGTTCCTTCCAGACTGTACATGTCTATAGCAAATCTGTTTTTCATTTGTGTATAACAGAAAATAGATTATTGATGGTTATCACAGTAAAGTTGATGTGTGATTTGTGATAAGCATGTATACTAAGAATTTAAAATGGACTTAAACGGAACAACATTTTCTAAGTGAGAAAATGGGTGTCATCTCCCACATGCTTTTGGGTTGTGTCTTTTGAGGAACTGGATTGTTGGGAGACTTTCTGTTGCAGTGATGGCATATGTTGGCTACTTTTGTCCCACTCTTTGCAGACTTCTTATAAAACTTTTGTAATACTGAGCTTACACATCAAGAACTTCCCCACTCCCACATCTGTCCCAGGTACTTTCAGCTAGAATTTCCCCTCTTCCCAGTCCCCTGCAGTTTTACTTTCCCCTTAGTCCCTAGGCAGTCATTCCATTGGCAGGAAATTTTAAAAGGATTATTTTATTCAAGGTAAAGAATTCATTCTGAATAGGCAATTACCCTTATCATTTTCTTCCCTTGATACTTTTGGATTTCTGATTGCTTGTCTGCTCTCAAAGATGGTAACCTGCTATCCCTTTGCTTCTGACTGCTGGTAAGTGCGTTTCAACTTAGCATTCAGATTGGTGAGTTTTTCAACCAGGAAGACCTAGATTCTTGTAGGGGAGGATCATGTTCTCTCTGAGAATTTGCCTTCAGCAGATAACATAGCTCTGTAGGGACATCTTCTATAACTTACAATGCCTTTTAAAATGGATGGATGGAGAGATGGATATGGGAGAGGGAAGAGGGAAATAAAATATCTATATAGTATCTTCATCACCTTCATAGATGAGAAAGAGGAAGTATCATTTCTATAACTTAGTTTGTATCAAAGAATGCTGACTGGCCGGACATTATGGTTATTCTCTGTTGTCTCAGTAAGATACTTTTGAGTAGAGTTAGCCTTAGTAGAGTTATGTCTTTACTTTTTTATTTTGTCAGTCATGGGGCTTGAACTCTGAGTCTGGACACTGTCCCTGAGCTCTTTAGTTCAAGGCTACTGCCTGACCCTTGGGCCTAGGCATTGTCCCTGAGCTCTTCAGCTCAAAGCTACTGCTTTACCCTTTGAGCCACAGCCCCATTTCCCATTTCTAGTGGTTAATTGGAGATAAGAGTGTCCTGGACTTTAGTGCCCAGGCTGGCTTGAACCTTGATCCTCAGTCTCCTGAGTAGTTAGGATTACAGGCGTGAGCCACCACACCAGCATGCCTTTACTTTTATCACTGGACTCTCCAGACAGAATATTTTGGATTTCCCAAAGGTATATCACCTTGGGGACACTGAGACAGACTTTAACAGTTACTCCCTAGCTTCAGACACTCAATGCTGAATTTTTAGTGCCTCAATTGCTGGTTTTGCTAACATTTTCACTGTTTAATAAACACCACTGTGTGATCTTTTGTCCTGGCCATCTAGATTCCTGATCTTTTGAATTTATATGACCCTCACCTCTCAGCTAACTTGGAACTTTGTCTTAACTTAGTCCTGTGTTGCTGTATCTCATAATTGGCATAATAGTACTATCAAAACTCTGCTCAGAAATGAAGAGGCCTTATTGCTCTCTGCCAGAAACATAGTTATGCTATTGGGAATAGTATGAAAGAAATTCTGAGAATGTGGAGGCCCACTTCACTTAGATTTAGTTTAATAAGTATTTATTGAGTTCCTGCTGTGTTTTCTGATCTCTTAGGTTTAAAATTCTGTGTGGAGGACACCTTATAACATGTAGTTACTGGAGTGCTGACTTTTATATAAGGGGTGATGTTGAATACAGGGGAGAACTTATAGCAAATGGGTCTAAATTGTTGAAAATACTGTAGGTGATTTTCTGATATTGATCTGTAAAGCTGAATCATATTGGGTAAGCTTATCTCTCCTCCATTATTTCCTGCCCTCTTTAGGATCCAGGCCAGAACCATCTTTCCATTTAAAAGAGGGTGAGAAGGCATCAAAATATTTAAAGGTCCAGGAATCTAAGTGTTTCTAAGAGAGAAATACAACTCCAGGCAGAAAAGATTAAAACTGTCTCAGAAAAGGGATTTTATAGTAGTTCTACTTAGGATGGTAAATACAATCACAAGATAAGTGCTCTAGAGGTGAAATTAAAACCATGGATCAACTGAAAAGGATCAAAAACCACCTTGGTTGGATAGAATTAAGCTCAGCAATAGATGAGCCAAGGAAATGGAATGCAGGAGGAGTCAACAATGATTCAGAGGCCATGCTCTGGACAAAATCTCACTGACCTGGTTTTGAATCATTGTTCATTGCCAATAAGCTGAATGATCTTGGTTGGTAAGCCATTTAGGTTTTCTGAGCACTGTTTTCCTCATTTGGAAAAGTAGGATAATGACATCTCACAGTGAGCATGTATGTAAGTTAACTCAAATAAGACACATCAGAATTTCCACAGTCGTGTTTATTAAGATGTTAGCAAAGCCAGCAATTAAGGTACCAGCATTTAGCATTTTGGACAATGAATCTGAACTTACAAATGAAGCCATTTGTAAATGTACCCTTTGGAAAGAAGAGTAAGATAGGGAAGTACTCAAAGGCATTAATAGAAATGGAGGTGACAGCATAAGTTGTTGGCAAAAAAAAAAATTTAGTATGTGGTAGATAGGCATCATGCTTGCTTTGCCTCGGGATAGTTCCTAGACTACCTATGTCAGAATCATGTAGGATTATAAGAAGTTGAGGTGCTGGGGGTCTTATCTCAGAACTTCAGTTCAGCATCTCTGGTGGTTGATCATGAAGACATTAATTTTTAAAGTGTCCTAGGTTTCATTTATTATTAGCCCTCAGCAGTAGTAAACTTCCATCTAACTGTGTCTTTTGGGGTTTTGGTGTTTGCGATGGAACCCAGGGCCTTGTACATGCTAGGCAAGTCCTCTATTACACTCTCAGCCTTGCATATTTATTTATTAATGAAATAGAGTCTTGGTGAGTGAGGAAAAGACCTTCTTAAGTGTGTGTGTGTGTGTGTGTGTGCATGTGAACACACGTGTGTGTGCACATGTGCATGTACATGCATGCATATCACTATTAACTATTTTATAAATGAGTCTCTCTCTCTCTCTCTCTATGTATATATTTGCATATTTGGGTGGGTATAAGAGAAGACCTGTGGGGCTGGGAGTTTGGCCTAGTGGTAGAGTGCTTGCCTAGCATGCACAAAGACCCGGGTTCGATTCTCGGTACCACATACATTGAAAAAAGCTGGAAGTGGTACAGAGGCTCAAGTGGTAGAGTGCTAAGCCTTGAGAAAGTCCAAGGACAGTGCTCAGGCCCTGAGCCCAAGCCCAGGACTGGCAAAAAAGAAAAAAAAAAAGAGAAGACCTGTGTTTTTAATAATCAGTAATGATATCTACCCTGGTGACTAGGATCTGGGGAGGGGAGGATAAAATATTAGTAACAAATAACAGTGAAAAGGAGATGCCTTAATCTTTATTGTCTCCAATTTTAATTGATGTCTGAAAAAATGAATCAAAATTGAGTACTCTAAGGATTGTGTATGCTTTGGGGATTGAAATCCACTGAGAGCCAGTGGCTTGCACCTATAAACGTACTACTTAGGAGATTGAAATCTGAGGATCTCAGATGCAAACCAGCTTGGACAGAAAAGTTGGTGAGACTATTATCTCTAATTAACCACCAAAAATTCAGAAGTGGAGCTATGGCTCAAGTGGTAGAGTACTAGCCTTGAGCAAAATAGCTCAGAGATAGAATCCAGGCCCTGAATTTAAGCCCCAGGACTGACACAAAAAAAAAAAAAGAAAAAAGAAAAAAAATCCTCAAATATGGCAATAAGTAAGGAATTGATAAATTAGTTTATACTGGGAATAAAAATCCAAAAATTCCATAAATGTTAAGCATGAGCTCTAACACTGATCTATATCCTTAGTCCAAAGCAGGAAATTTATTGGCAAAATTTCTGCTACAAGTTTGCTCACTGAAAAGGGAAAGAAAGAGACACCACCGAGAGTTACTTAAGTTCATGCTTAACTAGGAAGTATCATGATGATGTGGCTGAGTGTCCCTGTTATCTCTTTTGGACATGTCTCCATTCTCCATCTTTGTGTCCTCAGCAGTTAACTGGAGAATCACCTGAGGTAGTGTGTCAGCAAACTTCACAATGCTGCAGAAATGCTCAGTATTTCTACTTTTTGTCTGGCTCCTCCTCTGGACATGCTGCGCTTAATGGGCTTGTTCATGTGTCTGTCTTCCTGTGAGCTCACTGAGTGCAGGGGCCTTGTTTTATTCATTCCCAAATTCTTGTGCTTTAGTGCATTCAAGGCCTGTTCTGGAAAAGCTATCAAGGACAGAAAAATACAAACAGTTTGGTGTAAGTTTATGAAAATATTAAGCTTATCTTTTAGAAAGCATTACCTTTTTTAATTTGAGGGAATTAAAACACACACACACACACACACACACAGAGTTGACCTACGTCTACCACAGAAATGATATTGCTAGAAGAAAATAAAGAACCTCATTAAAGAGAATTTAACTATTCAGTTTTCTAAAGGGACAGAGCTGTGCCTCTCCCTTCTTATTACTTTCAACTGTGTGACAGCTGTTTCCAAGGGAGTGGGGGACAAGATGAATGAAAAGATTGCGAAAACGCAAATCCTGGTACTCCTGGAGAAAGTATCCTGAAGAAATGGGAGTGCCCTGGAACACCAGCTTCACTTACTGTTTGTCAGAGTTCTGGAATAGCCTTCTCTGGGTTTCTCACACAAAGGCCCTCTTTGGCCTCTACCCCAGACCTTGGCAGTAATCACAAAGTCCTCATTTCCCTTGAAGTGATAAAAATTCCAGTTGCTTGACAAAATTCAAAGGATTATCTGAGATGTTCGACTGGGGGTGGTGGTGAGGGTGGTGATGGTATTGTTCTGGTACCTCTCTGGAAGACAAGCCCCAGGAGTTAGCAAATAGGGACCAATCTCAGTGTTGATATTCAGGCTGTGTTTTCAAGGGGACTTGCACATTCCTGCTCCTTCACCAGTCCTTTCTTTCCTTCTCTCTCTCTCCCTCCCTCCCTCCCTCCCTCCCTCCCTCCCTCCCTCCCTCCCTCCCTCTCTCTCTCTCTCTCTCTCTCTCTCTCTGTCTCTCTCTCTCTCTCTCTCTCTTTCTTTCTTTCTTTTATTTCGTGTCCAGGGGCTTGAACTCAGGGCCTGGGCACTGTCCTTGGGCTTTCATAAGGCTAGAGCTCTACCACTTGAGCCTCAGTAACAGTAACACTTCTGGCTTTTTCTGTGTATGAGGTACCGAGGAACCGAACCCAGGGCTCTGTGCATGCTAAGCGAGCATTCTACCACTAGCCCCCTCCTTTACCAGTTTCTAAGCACAGAGCAGCCTGATAGCACCATTATATAGCTTCATTATTCTTTATACACAAATGCTAATTCTTGCATGAACTACCATGAGCCTAGGTGAAGTCTCTTGTGGCCTACCTGGTTTTCTCTTGTTCCATGGTTTAGTTGAATGAGTGAGGATGTGAGCACATTTAACTAGCCTGAGAATGGCTGGAAACCAAGAAGACTCATGTTAAATTAATCATAAGTTGAAAATGCATTTAGAAGCTAGATTTTGGTAGCTCACATCTCTAATCTTAGCCATTCAGGAGGCTGAGAACTGAGAATAATGATTTGGATATAGCTGAACTGAAGTTAGAGACTGTCATCTTGAATTAAATTACAAAAAGAAGTGGAGGCATGGGTCAAGTGGTAGGACGCTAGGTAAAAGCAAAAAGAAAAATCAAACAAGAGCTGAAGGACTTGAGTTTAAACTACAGTACACACACACACACACACACACACACACACACACACACGCACACGTGCGTGGACATGCACACAGTACATTTAGGGCGGGTTGCAGTGGCTCATTTCTACAATAGCAGCTATTCTTATTGAGTGAGACTCTACGTCAGTCAATAAGCCATTGAGACTACCAAGGATTTGTACCTAGGAATGAGTGGCCACCTCTTACAACATGGAAATGCGCTGAAATTTAATAAAAGTGTGAAGTATTGCTCTTAATGCTGAAAACACTGCTAGCGGCGGGGAGGTGCGCTGATCCATAGCACTGTGAAAAACACGTAAAGTTCTCATTGACGATGACTCTAGGTGTGAGTCACTTTCAGATGACTGCCAACTGCAAAATCACATTTGGGACTGCATTTATAGACTTCCAGTGCCTGGAAGACCTTTCTAACAATGAGGGTGTCCTGAAGGACAATCAGGCATCCTCAGGAAGCCTTGATCCTACTCAGGTAGCAGGTGTTCTAGGCTTGCCTCTGCCAAACAGTCTGAGTGGGAATTTAGGATTCAGTGAGACATTTGTTCTACGTCACAGGGAAGGTTATTGCGGATCCTGACATTTGCCACTTTTCTAGTGGAACAAATACTTTCTGTAGCTAAAGGAAAAGTCTTACTTCCCAATAGAGGAAGAGACTGATTGAAGAGGCTGATTGACATATCCATTTCTTTTTTCAAATGGGAATATCAACTTTTACTTCTTACCAAGTAACTTGGGAAATGTGTCAGTGTTGCTTCCTCTCCAGCCCTCCTCAGTCCCTCTCCCTCCCCATTCTACTACTCAGAGATGAATTTGTTTTGTACTGTACATTATTGTTAATTTCTTTCAAGACAGACTTTTTTCTTTTCTTCTTTCTTTCTTTCTTTCTTTTTTTTTTTTTTGTGGGTCATGGGGCGTGAACTCGGTCTGGGCGCTGTCCCTGAGCTCCTCAGCTCAAGGCTACCACCCTACCCTTGAGTTAAGCCCTGCTTCCTGTCCTCCAGAGGTTAATTGGAGATAAGAGTCTCAGGTCCTTTTGTGCCCAGGCTGGCTTTGAACCTTAATCCTCAGATCTCAGCCTCCTGAGTGGCTAGGATTATAGGTGTGAGCCACTGTACTTGGCTTGTTTTCATTATTTTTAAGATAGAGTCTTGCTTTATACCCAGCCTAGCTGGGACTCTGATGTTCTTGTCTGTTCTTCTCTTTGTCACTAAGATGACAGACACACACAATGTGGCCATTTGTTGAGATGATGTCTTATGAACGTCTGTGCCCAGCCAGCCTTAAATCTGTGATTCTCTGATCTTCATTTCCTGAGTATCTAGAATTTAGCATCTTGGAAACAGTTGACTCCTTGAAGCCATGTGTGTCTGTCCTGAGTGACTGGTGGTGAACAGAGAGAACATGCCTTTGGAATAGCTGATAAAGAGCTGGAATGAAAGGAAGTTCCCCTGTGCCTTGTGGTTTGTGTAGTACTCTCTTATCCTGCACTGGGACAGACAACTGTACTGGTCACCAGCCTGTCAAGATGTCTGCTGATAAAAGTGCTCTCTATTGACCTTAAGTGTTTGAAACATTCTAGTGTGTTCCTTCCTTCAGCATACAAACTTCAGTAAAAGGCCATAGAGTAAATATTTTAGGCTTTGTGGCCATATAGTTTGTTGCTATTACCCCACCCTACCATTTAACATGTGTGGGTCCATAGACAATAGAGAATGAGTAGATTTGGCTGTGTTCCAATAAAACTTTATTTATAAAAATCGGTTTTAGGAGCTTAGTTAGTTACTGGTGGTCTAGTTACCTGCGGTGTCCAGGGTTCTGAGTGGAAACCATAGCACTCCCTCCCAAACAAACAAAGAAATGATATAAACAAAAAGCCAAAAGAAATAAAAGTGTGGACCAGGTTTGAACTACTTGTCCACTCCTTGTTCTGGAATGAACCTCCTATGGTGTATTTCTGGGGCACAGCTGCTTTACGTGGCAGAGTCCTGAACAAGGACTACACTCCATATCTCTTGGGTACAAAGTGCTGTTTAAAAACATGTATAAATTAGGGCCGGGAGTTTGGCCTAGTGGTAGAGTGCTTGCCTAGCATGCACGAAGACCCAAGTTCGATTCCTCAGTATCACATATATAGAAAAAAGCTGGAAGTGGTGCTGAGGCTCAAGTGGTAGAGCTCTAGCCTTGAGAAAGTGCAAGGACAGTGCTCAGACCCTGAGCTCAAGCCCAGGACTGGCCAAAAATAGATAAATAAATAAAAGATTCTTTAAAAAATACATGTATATATTATATAATAATATACAGGAATAATTAGTATACCTGTCACCTTAAGCATTTACCATTTGTTTGTGATGAGACTGTTCAAGATCTTTCCTTCCTTCCTCTCTCTCTCTCTCTCTCTCTCTCTCTCTCTCTCTCTCTCTCTCTCTCTCTCTCTCTCTCTCTCTCTTTTTCTTCTCTCTCTCTCTCCCTCCCTCCTTCTCCTATTTTTAGTGGTTAGTGTGGTTAGTTGGAGTTAAGAGTCTCAAAAGGAGGCTGGGAGTTTGGCCTAGTGGTAGCATGTTTGCTTAGCATGCATAAAGACCTAGGTTCGATTCCTAGGTGCCACATATATAGAAAAAGCCAGAAATGGTGCTGTGGTTCAAGTTTCTCTGGCCTTGAGAAAGCCCAAGGACAGTGCTCAGACCCTGAGTTCAAGCCAGGTTTGGCAAAAAAAAAAAAAAAAAGGAATCTTAAAAGGACTTTTCTACTGGTTGGCTTTGAACTGAGCTCTCAGAGCTCAACCTCCTAAGTAGGATTACAGGTGTGAGTCTCCAGTGCCCAGCCAAGATGGTTTTTTTCTTTTTTTTTCTTTTACTACTAATATACATTATTGCTAACTCTAGTGGTCCTGCTGTGCAAAAGAACATTAGAGCTTGTTCCTTCTCTTTTTTTTTTTTTTTTTTTTTTTTTTTTTTTTTTGCCAGTCCTGGGCTTGACCTCAGGGCCTGAGCACTGTCCTTGGACTTTCTGAAGGCTAGAGCTCTACCACTTGAGCCTCAGCACCACTTCTGGCTTTTTTTTCTATGTATGTGGTACCTAGGAATTAAACCCGGGTCTTTGTGCATGCTAGGCAAGCACTCTACTACTAGGCCAAACTCCCGGCTCGAGCTTGTTCCTTCTAACTGTAACTTTGTGCCTACAGTCCAACCTCTCCCCATCCTCTATTTGCCCTTCCACTCCCAGCTTCCTATACCCACTCTTCTATTCTCTACTTCGACAGGAATCTACATAGTATTTGAATTTCTGTTCCTAGATTGTTAAATTTATCCTGATATTCTCTAGCTTCTTCTACATTGCTGTGACAGTATTTCAACATTTTTTAATACAATATAGTGGTCTATGATATGTATCACATTTTCTTTATTCCCTTGTCTGTGGATGGACCCTTAGGTTGATTCTTGTCTGATGACTTCATTGCATACTGTTGGTATGTAGGGAACATAGGAGTACAGGCATCTTTTCAACATAAATGTATTTTCTTCAGGTATACAAGAAAGGGCTTCATACAGCAAATACCTTCCTTAAGGTTGAATTCAGAAGAGAGTTTTGACCAAGGAGATCAGCATGGGTAAGACATTACACAAGTGAATGGTGTCTTAGTAGGAGCTAGAATTAGAAGTTTCCTTAATAAGAGCAGGAAGGTATGAGAAATACCATCAGGAAAGTGACGGTTTTGCTGGAGACTCAATCCACAGCAATCTAGTACCTGTAACAAGAGGGCTGGAAGCCAAAACTGCTACCCTGAAAGGGGCGCATGCTGAGACAGGCCTTCAGCTTCATGCTGCAAGAAATTCATACTGATAGATGTATGGCCTGGCTGTGGAGCTGCAGAATTCAGGGACAAGACTTGGGGACTAAATAGATTACATTGCTAATAGGGTGATATAAGGTGGAAACTGAGAGAGTGGGAGCAAAGGAGCAAGCCAGGAAGCCCAGGCATCAGCAGAGGCCCATCGTGCAGCAGCAGTTGCAGCGACAGCAGCAGCAGCAGCAGGATTGGCCAGGAGAATGGAGCTCCTGTGCTTCTTTGGGCCATCTTCTTTCCCCTATTGCCAAGGGCCTCATAGCCCACCATTAGCTAATCATCTAGTGGGTCTGTGATGGCATAGCTTGAGATGCCATCCTGATTTAGGGATGCTTCCATTGGAACAGATGCTTTAAATGCCTGGAACTGAAAAGATAGGGCCTGGGATTTTAGGACAGAGACACTAAGCCCAATGTCAAGGGTTCCATCTGTGCCCTTTGTGGAGAGAGCTCTTGTTTGTAGATGCAGTGATCAAACAAGACTCCTGCTGTCCTGCAGTGAGGGAGGAGAGCCCTACCTCTGAGTGCTTTTAGGGCCGCAGCTGGTGGATTGTTGTCTAACAATCAGGCAGCATCTTTAGGGAGGAGTGAGCAGAGCAGGCTGTATAAAAGCTGCTGTGTGTGGCTGGCTTTGGAGGCAGTTGCCTCTGATGGCTGCAGCTCCAATTAGAGGTGGGTGGAACATGTGCAGGTCTTGGAGTTGGCAGACCAGATAGGAATTCTTAATTCTGTTCTTCCGAGCAGTGAAGTTATTCCATACCCGTCCTCTGTAAATCAAGGCACTACTATTCACCATGATCATCTGTGTGCCTGTGCCTGCCACCCCGTCAGTGTATCTGAGTTATGGCTGAAGCTCCAGTCCTTCTTTGTCTTGAAGGATCTGCCCCAGTGCCCTCCTTGTGCGAACAGCCATGCAGCTTCTCTTCAGAACTTACGGTAGCCAGGGGCTGGCCATGTCAGAAACCACGCTGTCCCATAGTTGGCAAGATTTCCTAGGAGGAGCTTCCTTGAATAGAACTGCAAGATGGCTTTACCATTGGTGCAACTCAGAATAAGTGAAAGCTAGCTGACTCATGATGATGTGTGCATTAAAGCTTCATGTCCTTGTAAGTCAGGGGTGAGATGGTTTCTGTCTGATGTGCTGGATGGGAGGTGGTTGTCAGTACTATGCCGAGAAGGATTCTAAGCCTGAACCCAAGATGTAGAAAAGAGTACCCACCTGCTGTGGACTCAGGGCACTGCCTGGGGGCAATGAACTGTCTTCCTCTGCTGTGTATTCTCTGGCTTAGTTCTATTTTGCTTTCCATGGCTTTTATTTCCTTACCTCTCTGTGTGTTTGTTTGCTCGCTTCTCCCTCCTTCCCCTTCCCTTCTTCTCCTTTTCTCCCACTCCCCTCCCTTGCCCTCTCCCTTCCCTTCCCCTCTCTATCTCTTCTCTTCCCTTCCTTTCCTTCTCATACTTGAACTTATCAACATTTAAAAAGCACCCATCTTTGCCCTGCTTCCTTCTGTCTCATTCTAGGATAGATACAAACCGTACCGGCTGATGGACTGAGGTCTCCCATACTATAAGGTCTTCCGTTGTTGAATGGGACCCATTTTGGAGACTGCAGCCTACCAAAAAAAATTCTAAATGATCACATCCTTCCTAAAATCTGGTGCCAAAACTAAGCACTATAGAGTCCTCTGAATTATTATGGAGGACAAGAAACTAACACTGCTCTCATGAGCACCTGTTAGTGCAGCCTAAGGACTATATCAGCTTCCCCTGTATCTGTAAGGTGGACAATCTAGAGCTCCTCTCATTAGGGTAAGGAGGGGGTTAGCAGAGTGAGATGTAGTGAGGCAAGATGCCTTCCTGCCCTACTCTGCCAACTACATGCTACCCTCCTTGCTTTTCATGAAGTAACAATTTAGGCATGTCTCACTGTGGGAGGAAGTTCAGCTTGAGGTGGGAAGTACCCACTGCCTCCTTGGTACCATCTCAGTTCTCTCCTACTGTCCCCTGCTGGGCTTCTGTGGCTTTCTTGGTTTGGCTTCAATAAGTCTGAGATCTGCAAGGGGACCTGTGGCCCTAGCACAACAAGATTCAAATTCCTTCTTCCACAATGAGACTGTCTCCCTAAAGATTTCTGGACTACCATCCATTCTTGAAGCTCACCCCCTCTCCAATTTGGAGCAACAAACCAAAAAATAAGAAAATTGTAGTGATTTCCCCATAAAGCCAAATGTATCTAATTGAAGATCTGCCCTTTATTCTAAGAATTCCCTTTATTAAGAATTCCCTTTATTACCTCTGATTAAGCTTCATAGATCCCCTGAATATTCATCTTTCCATCCTTGTAGCAAATATCTAGGATAATCCTTGAAGAAATGTTTATTTCAGCTCCTTGGTTGGTTGGCCCCATTGTCTTTGGACATGTTGTGAGGCAACACATGATGGTGGGAGTGTATGGTAGAACATAACCACTTAACTCACCGGTAATAGAAAGAGACCTAGGGTCTTCTTCAGTGGCACATCCACAGTCCACAGTCCTCTTCAGATGGCTACAATGCCCAGATCTTAGCCCTGATTCTTCAAGTCCCACTGCTTCCCAATACAAGCTGGAGATTTAGCTTGTGTCTCTGGGGGACACTCCAGATCCAAGCTGTAGCATTCTACCCTTGCAGTTTGAAGGGAGAGGGAATTTTACTGGATTATGATATCTAATTTGAAAATCACAATGTGTCCAAGGTAAGGCCCATCAGAACTCTATGTGTTTCCCATAAGCGTCTCAAAGAAACAATCTAACCTCCCAGTGAAGGCTCTGGGGTACAGCAGTGGGCTATGAGTGACTAATTTTATTAGTAGTTTAACTTTCCTGCAGCTCAATTGATTTTAAAAGGTAGATATGTTTGTATCCAGGTCCTAGTTCTGAGTATAATTTAAGGAGCATGATTTTTGGATGCAGGAGACTTGGTTAGCAAGTTCCAGTCTTGTCCAAGTGTTTATAGCGGTAAAATAAACATGGCATAAAATTTACCATCGTGGCCACTTTGTTCAGTCCAGTCCAGCATTAAGTGCCACATAACATTGTGCAACCACACCACATCCCCTTCCATATCTGCTTTCCTGCACCTACTAAACACTAGCTCCCCACCTCTCCCTAGCCCCTAGCAACCTTGGCTCTTCTTTCTATCTTTGTGAATTAGATTACTCTAGATATGTCACAGAAGTGGAGTTATACAATATTTGTCTTTTTGTGAATGGTTTATCTCACAGCATATTGGTTAACGATTCATCCATATAAAAGCTGGTGTCAGAATTTCTTCTTCAGGCTGAGTATTATTCTACTGTATTATAGATTACCGTTTACATATCCACTTACCTGTCAGTAAGTGCTTGGACTGCTTTTACATTTTGGCTGTTGTGAATTGAATCTCTAGCCTTGTTGGTTTTTTTTTTTTTTGGCCAGTCCTGGGCTTGGGCTCAGGGCCTGAGCACTGTCCTTGGACTTTCTCAAGGCTACCACTGAGCCTCAGCACCACTTCCGGCTTTTTGCTATGTATGTGGTACCGAGGAATCAAACCCAGGTCTTCGTGCATGCTAGGCAAGCACTCTACCACTAGGCCAAACTCCCGGCCCCCCCTTGTTGGTTTTTAACCATGGATCAGGCAAGTGATTTAGTTTTTCCTTGGCCCATTGAAGAAGACTGTATCCTTTGCCTAGCATTGTTGTGAGAATGTATTGTCTGTTACTCTATAGCCACACGTGCTGCTCATCAACGTGATAGCCAGTGTGGGTGAGGATATTACTCAGCCTTGCCAGTGTGTGAGACAGAAACAAGGTAAAGAAATCCTGAGAACCAGTGAAGGGACTGAGGCTGAGCGCATTCAAAGGAACATTTGGGGGCAAGGTAGTTTTGAACTTTGAGACTGTCTTATTATTGCAGATGTGCACCCTGGCACCTTCTCTCAGCACTGGGAAAACCTCAAACATTCCACACTATATTACCTGTGAGTAGGGGCAGGGTAGGGGAATCCCTGACACCAGTTGAAAAGGTAAAATTTTACATTTTAGAATGGTCTAAGGCAGAAAACAGATGCAATATGGAAAGGAAAAGGCTTAGACCCTATGTGGTGGCTAACACTTGTAACCTTGGCTACATAGGACGCAGAGATTGGGAAAGATCACAGTTGAAGGCCAACCCTACCCACTCTCAACAAAGAAGTTATGTATTGTGTTTCATACTTGTAGTCCCAACTATAAGTAAAGCATAAAAAGGAGGACTACTGTCCAGACAAAATATGCAAGATCTTATGGAAGTAGTAACTAGAATAAAAAGAGTTTGAGGGGCTGGGAGTTTGGCCTACTGGTAGAGTGCTTGCCTAGCATGCATGAAGACCCGGGTTCGATTCCTTGGTACCATATACATAGAAAAAAGCCAGAAGTGGTGTTGAGGCTCAAGTGGTAGAGCTCTAGCCTTGAGAAAGTCCAAGGACAGTGCTCAGGCCCTGAGCTCAAGCCCAGGACTGGCAAAAAAAAAAAAAAAAAAAGAGTTTGAGTTTGAGGTGTAGCCTAAGTAATAGTACCTACCTGGTAAGCTGAGGTTCTGAGTTCAAACCTCATTACTGCCAAAAAATAACCCCATAAGAAACACACACACACACACACACACACACACACACACACACACACACACACATTCACACTAGAAAAAGCTTGAGAGAATGGCCTGGTGGGTTGATTTGTCCAAAATATGCCTATTAACAGTTGATGTTGAGATCATCTGAGTGATTTATTAGTGAGAATTCTCGACAAAGAGAACCCGTAGATACATATATATGAGGAAGGTTCATTGGTGGAATTAGCTCATGATAATGGAGGCTGAGAAGTCTCATGATAAACTGCAAGTTGGAGAACTAGGGAAATTATTTATGTGGTTCAGTCCAAGAGAGGAAGACCCAGAAACAGAGACGTCAACAGGGTAATTTTCAGTTTAAAGTCAAAGGCTTGAGGATTCAAGGAGCCATTGGTTCAAGTCTTAAGTCCAGGGACCAGAAAACATGACATTTAGAGGTCCAGTGCCAGAAAGGATGCTTGCTTGGCATTCAGGTTTTCTGTCCTAAGCCCAGAGTTCTTTCTCAGTTGACTGCTAACATCTGACAGTGCTTCCTGTTCACTAAATGAGACTGGGATGAGAAGCAAAGCAGTTATTTGCAGGGGTATGTTAAGCTCCAAGACAAAAGAAAACATAATGTTTTAAAAAAAGGTTTTAGAAATCATTAAAATAGGCAATTATTCAAAACGAGTCCCTCTGAAATCCACAATGGAGAAGTTACAAAGCATCCAGATGTTGTATCTCAGTTTCCATCTGTGCTTATGAAATCCCCTGATCAAGTGAAGGCTGAGAACTTTGGATGGAAGGGGAAGGAATGTGAAGAGAGATGAAAAATGTCCTATCTCTATCCCAGAGTTGCAAAAAGAAACTATGACTAATAAGGAAAATTCATTGTAGGACACTAACCACGTGCTACAGGCAGATCAGATTTCTCTTTCTTCAGACTAAAAAGTTAAAGGCATAAAAACCAAGGCATATTTAAAATGACTTTAAATTAACTATTTAATAGTTGAACTATTTCCTAATTCAAAGTAAACTGAGTCTAGTATCCCGGTTGGGGTGGGGGTGGGGATAAACCAAAGTGGCTTTGGGAGAAAAGAGAGCGGAGTAGTTGAGAGGGTTTTTAACATTGTATGTTTTGAATACGATTCGGTATGCCTATATTGCACTTTCAAAAGATGGGCTTAGGGCTGGGAGTTTGGCCTAGTGGTAGAGTGGTAGAGTGCCTAACGTGCACGAAGACCGGGGTTTGATTCCTCGGTACGACTTACAAATTAAAAAAGCCAGAAGTGGTTCTGTGGCTCAAGTGGTAGAGCTCTAGACTTGAGAAAGCCCAAGGACAGTGCTCAAGCCCTGAGCCTGGCATTAAAAAAAAAAAAAAAGATGAGCTTATTTTATTTTTATTTATTTATTTTTTTGCCAGTCCTGGGCTTGAGCTCAGGGCCTGAGCACTGTCCTTGGGTTTTCTCGAGGCTAGAGCTCTACCACTTCAGCCTCAGCACCACTTCCGGCTTTTTTTTCTATGTATGTGGTACCGAGGAATCGAACCTGGGTCTTCATGCATGCTAGGCAAGCACTTTAACCACTAGGCCAAACTCCCGGCCCAGATGAGCTTATTTTAAACAATCAGAATGAGAAGAGACGGAAACAATCTCAGCAGGTTGGCCTGTCCAACTCAAGCCTCCTTACTAGATTTCATCTAGTGGCAGCTATTTTCCTTCGGTCTCATGGAAATCTAAGCTATTTTGCCTTGAACTCCTGGAGCCACAGCACTAAAAGGGACCACTTTCTCTAAAGCCTTCATTTGACAGAAGAGATTTTCCCAAGATCCCCCAGTTAGTAGAAAAGTTCAATCTTGAATGCAACCCTACCCTGGTATGTGTTCTTTCTGCTCTTCTCTTGTTTGATACCGGGATAGGGATTTTAAGCAGGGAGGCAGTACAGTCTTTGCTTTAGAGTAATTTCTTCTTCTAGCATATAGACATCAGTTATTGGCAGGCAGGGAAAGCAGTGAAACTAGTTAAGGGCTATTGTACTAGTTAGAAAGTATACAGAGAAAAAACATTCTTGGAGTATGCCATCTCATATAAATACTTTCCTATGAAGAAGATGGTGCCCTGCTCTAAAGGAGAACACTCCCCACCCTCTTGCCCATGAGGTGAGAATGTGGGCATGGGGCAGATTTATATTCTCCTGGATGATGCATAGTTCTGGGTCTGCACATTCGTATAGTTAACCAGCATGTGTTCATTTCCCCAAGATTTTGCTTTTCACTTCTTTTTCTTTTTGGTCGGTCGTGGGGCTTGAACTCTGGGCCTGGGTGCTGTCCCTGAGCTCTTCAGCACAAGGCTATCACCCTACCCGTAGAGCCACAGCACCACTTCCACTTTTCTAGTGGTTAATTGGAGATAAGAGTCTCACAAACTTTAGTACCCAGATTGGCTTTGAACTGCCATCCTCAGATCTCAGCCTACTGAGTAGCTAGGATTACAGGTGTGAGCCACCTCACTGGGCTTTTGCTTTTCACTTCTGGCCAGCCTTTCTTGTGGAAACTTCGAGTCAGAAGTCCTGCGGGGAATAGTCTCTCCTGCAGACATTGACAAGGGGTACAGGAGCAGCAGTGATACAGCCCAGGGCCGCCTGTGTTGACCATGTGGGTTTGTCCTTGTGTCAGGAACCTGCTTGAGAAATTACGTCTCCAATCCAGTATTATCTCTGCTTACATAACAATTTGCCTTGGCTTGGAGCTGCAGAAGTGTGGAGAAAGGGGCATCTTTTCTCATTTAGTAGCAAAATACTATCTGAGCTAATGGGACCCAGTCTCAAGCCTTGGGGATTTCTGCCTTGTAGTCTGATTCACTTTCTCCATTCTTTTCAATCAGCCTTCACTTTTAACCAATATCTGTTAAGCACCTACCATCTGTCAGGCACTAGGTTTTACATGGGTAAGCCAACAGACTTGTGAACTTGCCCTTGTGAACTTACAGTCATGTGTAGGTCATGCTATCTTCCTTCTTCTCTGGGGAAGCTAGGCCAATCTCAGCCTTTGCTCTCTGAGGCCGCAGACATTGCCACATGATTTGGGAGCTAGGAAACAATGACTGCTAGCCGTTGCACACCTACCCCTTTTTCTGTCTAGACAATAGAATGAGTGGGGCTTCTGGACAGTTATGAGCTCCTCCATTCACCTCAGATTAGGAAAAAAAAAAAAAGAAAAAAGAAAAGTTGGCACTATGATTTTCATTGAAAATGAGTGAGATTTATCTTTGGTCCTTATAAATCTTCATAAAATGTTAAACAAAGTATGCATAATTTTCTGTAACATATCTAACGCTTCAATAAAGAGTTAAGAAAACATGAGTTAAGTTTGTTGAGCTTGCCAGTGTCTTGAGCTCAGAAATCCAGACAGGGAGATGGGTCAGGGTATCCATCAGGCTTTCTAGGTTGAGCCATGGCCTTTTCCTCAGCTTAACTGAATAATTAGAAGATTTGATCAGCTCCTTAGTATCTCAGGGTGGATGATACCAGGAAATTCACCTCACCTCCTTAGGGTTGTTCTCCCCAGCTTCAAGGTGCCCGGGAAACCAGACTCAGTCATAGTTTGCCTGGGGTACTTGAAATCTTGAAACAGGGAAAGACAGAGCTGAGTGGTTTTCAGACTTTTTTTTTCCACCCCCCCAACCCAGGCTGTGGTGGAGCCTGGAGAATTATAGAGATTCCATACAGCTTGTGACCAGATGTAGTATCTTCAACAGGGAAGGGACTAGGCAGTGTCCATAGTCCCTCTTTATTTGCTTACTATTTACTTTCCTATTTATGGTGTATCTGAATGTATGTATGTATGTATGTATGTAGTTTTGTAGTGCTAGGAATTAAATCCAAGGTCTTGTGCAGGATAAGCACATTTTTATCTGTGTTATACTCCCAGTCCCTGGATGTGTGTGTTTTTAGAATATATATATATATATATATATATATATATTTAAATACCTACTTTCCTCACAATATTTTATTGAGAACATGTTTGAACATAAAGCCTAAATATCTAATTTCAAGAAATCAAATATATGAAAAGCAAACTATAGAGGAAGTGAAAAGTTCTTAAAATCCTGGAGAAGTATCACTTGCCAGTTTAGCATATAACCCTACAATCTTGCAAGAGTTTTCTCTAAGTGTGTACTAATATCTGTTATCATGATTGCTTTAATATCTGATAATGTTTATATTTGCTTTGGGGAGGAATATCACTGTCACTACTTAGTATATAATCCAACAGGATTAGGCCTTAGCAATGTGGTAATATTTGTATTTGCTTCTTTTTAAATACACTTTATCTTGGGCATTTGGCATGTGAGAATTTATTGATCTGTTGTATAGATTTATTTTTTGATGATACTGGAGTTTGAGTTCAGGCCCTCCCACTTGTTAGGAGAATGCTTTACTGCTTGAGACATACCTCTAGCCATTTTTGTTTTTAATTGTTTCTTTTTTTTTTTTTTCTTTCCAGTCCTGGGCTTGAGCTCAGGGCCTGAGCACTGTCCTTGGACTTTCTCAAGGCTAGAGCTCTACCACTTGAGCTTCAGCACCATTTCCAGCTTTTTTCTATGTATGTGGTACCGAGGAATCGAACCTGGGTCTTCGTGCATGCTAGGCAAGCACGCTACCACTAGGCCAAACTCCCGGCCCCTGTTTTTAATTGTTTCTTACATAGGATCTTGTGTGTTGCCTATGTTAACCTCCTTCTATGACCCTCCTAACTATACCTCTCAATTAGCTAGGATTATAGTCACACCCTGCTACATATAGCTCATTTGTTTAAATGGGACCTCACTAACCACTTTTTCCCACCTGAATTGGTATATAGTTGTGATCCTCTTGGTCTTCACCTTCTAAGAAGCTGGGATTTTAGGCATTTTCTACCATGTCCAACTTTTGCCTTCTTCTAGCTTTGTAAAAAAAGGTAATAAATTTTGAGGCATAAATTTTGTACCATAAAATTAACTCATATAAAATACATAGTTGATTGGCTTTTTACTAAATTTTCAGAATTATGCAACTCATACCACAGTTTAATTTTAGAACAGTTTTATCACTCTTAATAGGTTCCGTGGGCCCATTTGCACTTACCCTTTGATTGCTTCTGGCCCAGAAACACTAATCTCTCTGACTCTGTAAATTTGCCTTGTATATACATTGCCTGTAAGTGGAATGATAAAATGTATGTTCCTGTCTCGCTTCTTTTAATGAGCACAATGTTTTTGAGGTGCATCCAGATTCTAAGTATGCATTAGTACTTAGTACTTTGCTCCTTTGAGTTGCTGAATAACATTCTACTTCTGGATATGCCATATTTTATCTATTTTTACCAGTTGGTAGATCTCCATTTGTTTTTTTAAATTTATTGATTATGTAGATAGTATTTACATTGGGAATTCTTATACATTTATCTTTGCATACACAGATGCATTTTTTCAAGGATATATGTATTTAGAAAATGAGGCCCAGAATCCAGATGTAAACCTTTGAATTTTGTATAGTTAATATCAGATAGTCTTCCAAGAGAAATTTTCCTCAACTCCAGTGGTGCACAGATGTGACTGTCAGCGTAGGGCAAAGTTAAGTGAAAAATATCTTCCTTGGCATTTAAATTGACACCTCTCATTTATAGATAGGTTGTTGACTGTTTGTGTGCCCTTTCCTTAAAATTCCATTGTGTTGTTTATCTTTTGCTGTGGCCTAGAAATAACTTCACCCCACCCCCCAAACGCAGATGTTTTTGAGTAATCATATCTATTAGGAAAAGAACCATTTGAACACTTTATGATGTCACTCAGCATTTATAATATCCCCAGAAGGAGGTAAAAAGTTGATGGGAGAGAAAGCTGAGGAATGTTATCTGCATGCCATCTACCAAAACCTGACCTTCTTTTAGTTGTTTTGGAGTCCTACAGGACTCCAAGCACAGCCTCTGAGACTTGGTATGACATTGGAAAACAGACCCCCAGGGTGTTTGTTGCCTCTGGCCACTAGTTAGCAACCTTACCAAACTCAGCATGACTCAACATGCTAACTGTGAGCTAATTGTTCCAGTTCATCTTTACAGTGACTGTGAGACAGGTACACTTGTTTCCCCATAGAAAAGACAGGGATTTTGCAGCAACTTGCTCAAATCAGACAGCAAACAGTGCCGATGGGCTTCCTTGAAGCCCACCTGTGTTGGAGGAAGACTCCTGAAAGAGGAGTCACAACAGGGATGGGCCTGGAGGAAGTTATACCAAGTGCCATAAGCCAGATACAGAAGAAAAAAAAATCACACTATCTCTCTTATATGAAAATCTTTCTTTTTTTGGAGGGGGCCTGGTTCTGGGGCTTGAACTCTGTGCCTATGTGCTGTCCTTGAGCCAATGTGTGCTCCACTCTGTGTGCTAGCACTCTGGCTTTTTTTGAGTAGTTTATTGGCAATAAGAGTCTCATGGTCTTTTCTCAGCCTTCTGCATAGCTAGGATTACAGGAGTGAGACACCAGTGCCCAATGCAAAAATCATTTTTATAAAGGAAAAAACAATAGAAATAGATAAGAAAAACCAGTGAGTTTAAAATAGATTAAAAGATACAGAGAAGCCCAGGTGGCTCATGTCTGTAATCTTAGCTACTCAGGAGGTTGAGATCTCAGGATCAAGGTTCAAAGCCAGCCTGGGCACAAAAAGGCACACTTTTATCACCAATTAACCTCTAGAAAATGGGAAGTGGGGCTTGGCTCAAGGGTAGGATGGTAGCCTTGGGCTGAAGAGCTCAGGGACAGTGCCCAGGCTGAGTTAAAGGCCCTCGACCTCCCCCCCCCCCCAAAAAAAAGATACAGAGAGAATAAAATAGTAGTTTTTAGGGGGTAATGGTGGGAGGGAAGCAAGAAGTAGGTCAAACAATTCAAAATAGCAGATGTGGAGGATGAAGTCCACAGATCTTAATGTAAAGCAAGAGGACCACAGCAAATAAAATTGAGTCGAATATAAAAATATAGATTTAGTAAGGCTATCATATTAGGATTTTTGTTAAATGAGTAAATTCTAGCTGCTCTTATCACAGAGAAAGTAACTGAGATAATGGACATGTATTTTGCCTCGCTATCTTTCCTATCTCTACGTGTTCCATAACATCCTGTTCTAAACCTTAAATATGTACAATAAAAGTTATTCTTTTAGAAAAGATGATCCTCACAGAGGCTAGACTTGTGCTCTTCCATGCAGTCTCCCTGCCTGCCTGGCACTGTGACTGGTCCCACAGTAGAACTCACAGAAAGAGGGTCAAGTAATCTGGGTTAGGATCTCTGGGGTTTGGGGGAAACGAGGCTTTGAGCATCATTTAAATTCATGCTATTAAACTTTAAAGTATTATGAGATTGTTTAGAAGGGAACTCATTTGATCAGAGCCTCTGTTGCTTGCTCTGTAGGTCTGAGCTCCAGCAAAATGGGGCTAAGAACCCTAATTTGGGGTATTGGATAGCTGAGGTGCTCATCCAGGTTTCCTGAGACATTCCCATCTGAATGGGAAGAGAAGCTACAAGGCAGACCTCAATGGAAGTGTACTGCAGGTGGACAGAACAGCACTGCGCAGGGCCTGGGGTGCCCTCCCAGGGTCTGGGAAGTGAAGGAGGCTGGCAGATGTGATAGGCATCAAAGGCATCAAGGGTCCCAGCTCATGCAGGCTCTATGGGATAGGGACAGTGAAGACGTTGGGTTTTATTCTGAGTTGGCTTGGGAAAGGGGAATGGTTTATGTTGTGACTGTTGTGCTGAAAATAGAATAGAACAAATGTCTTTTCCTCTTCCTTGCTGGATTATGTCCACTTCTATTTGAGAACCATCAGAGAAGTTTTTGTGGAGGAGGTGATATTTAAAACATTGGCTCAGGAATCCACCTCCCTGAGTTCAAATCCTGGCTCCATCATTAATAAGCTGTGGAACCTTGAAATGCTCATCTAATGTTTTTAAGCTATGGTTTCCTCATTAAGAACACTGAAAAAAATAACAGTACCAATTGTATGTACTAGGTTTGCTGTGAGTGTTAAGTGCTAATTCATTTAGAGTTTAGTACAGAACCTACCCTCCCTCTCTCCCTCCCTTCCTCCCTCCCTCCCTTCCTCTCTTCCTCCCTCCCTTCCTTCCTCCCTTCCTCCCTTTCTCCCTTCCTCCCCATCCTCCTCTTCTTCCTCCTCTTCTATCTCCTCCTCCTTCCCCTTCTTGTGCTGGGGATGGAACTCAGGGCTTTTCACATGCTGGCAGGCACACTGCCCCTGAGCTAGACCCTCAGTCCTCTTTGACAACTCCAAGAATATTTTAATTATTTTTACCAATTTTAACATGTACGACTCAGTGGCATTAAGTATAGTCACATTACTGTGCAGCCATCACTACCACCCATCTCAAGAAGATTCTTTTTATCTTTCCAGACTGAAACTCTACTCACTAAGCAGACTCCCTGTTCTCCTTTTCCCTGTCCAGGCAACCATTCTACTTTTTGTATCCTCATGGTGGACTCATACACAATGGCTCATTTCACTTAGCATATGCTCTGTAAGGTTTATCCATTGATAGCATGTGTCAGAATTTCCTTCCCTTTTTAAGGCAGAATAAAAATAGCTCAGTGTGTGGATAGACCACAATTTCTTTATCCATTGATCTGCCAGTGGACATCTAGGTAGCTTTCATCTGTTGGCTATTTTGAATACCATATCTACATTTTGTACACACTGGATTTATCTTTTCCATCATTTCTATTCTGGTTTATTTGAATGTTGGGAAGCCAAGAAGCATGGATGCTAGATTTGGGTGGGCCTAGATTCTCTGGTCCTAAAGTCCACCTTAGGGGTCTGATTGTACAGATCAAATTAGACATAGGCCACAAACCTCAGAGCTGCCCTGCCACATGTTGGAGACATACTGACTGTAAGATCTTAGTACTGAATAAAAAGAATATAAAATATTTCAGTGATACTGTGCTATCTGACAAGGGAGTCTGAGATTGGGAAAGCCTTCAGAGTCATCATAAGTTGGAGAGAGATATCTCTTTCATCCGGAGAGACTCTATTGAGAGCTGTCAGTTTCCTCCCCTGCTGGGAGAACCCGTAGCAAGGGGCTGCCACCAGGAAAAACAGGGGAGGGTCAGGCTGGAAAAAATGCAAGGCCTGCGGCTCAGGAGAGATTGATCCAGTTCCCATGCAATGCTCAGGGGGTGGGCAGAGCTGCAGCAGGAGCCCAGGAAGATACCTGAGGGTAAGGCATGCACAAGTTTCCATATGGAAGTCAAAACCCTGACTTCATGATTCATGGTTGTAGAGCAGGCTAGAGAAAGCAGCCTGTCCTGGGGCCACCCTTGGGAGGTTTGAATTTGAGTGTCAAAGGTTGATGAGGATGTGACTTCATAGAGAACCAGGATCTCTTACACGCTGGTAGCTTAGGAGGGGACTGAGCCTTCCAGTGCCCCAGCTGTGGGACAGGAGAGGCCAAAGCTGGCATATGAAGTGGAAGCTCACACAAATCTCTCTTCATCAAGGAAGAGTCTCCAGGGTACCCAACCCAACTGCCTCAAGGGTAAGCTAATTTGGCTGCTGTTCCCACCATGGCTGTTTCCATGGATACATTTCAGGCCTCCGTCTGGTCATCTTCAAAAGCATCAAAGGCAGAAACCCCATCCATGCATAATCTTTTGTTAGCTCCGCACAAATAGCTTTTGTTACAATCTTCCTCCCATCCTTCCCACCCATCCTCCAAACAGAAGAAAGTGGTTTAATTGTGGCACAGTTGCAAGGGAAAGAAACCTTCGACTTCTGAAGTTGAAAGATGTGAACTTTAAGCCCTGCCCTTACCATTTGTAAAATGCAAATCATAATACCTAGGGCATAGACTTAATATAAGGATTAAATGAGAGAAAACTTATCTGAAAAATAGCGAACACACTGCCAGGCCTATGGTGGTGATCATGGAATATTCCTTTCTTTCCCTTCTCCTTGTCAATTGAGTCACTCAGGATTTCTTTGCTCCATCGGCATTCCTAGCCTTTGTACAGGTCTCCTTGAAAGTTCTGTATCATCTATCCTGATGACTGCAAGCATCATCCATGACTGCACCCTGGACCATCTCTTCACCATAGCTTTTCTGGCTCCTAAGTTTAGAAGGAATCAGAAGACTCTGAAGGCCAATGGGCACCTTTCTCTTTTTCTCCCTTCTTGAAGCCAGGCCTTTGTGGGAGCATGCAGAGGCACCCAGGAATGGGGGAAGTTCTGGCCTCTGGAGTCTGTTCTAGCAGATGGCTCTGCTGCAGCTCTGCTTAGGGGGTTAATGGACACCAGATGTCTCAGCAAGCAGGCTTTCATTTTCTCTTGGAACTGCTTAATTTGGCCAAACATCTGCCTTGTCTCCTAGGCTTTTCCATCACCTGAGTGTGAATGCTGGCTCAATCACCAATGGATATTGTAAGAGCTCACACACCCTCTCCCTCACTCGGGATCGTAGGATCTGCCAGCCTGATTTGTGTGAGGTGGTGGTTGACAGAGGGCATGAGTGGGAGGGGGTGCATGGATAAATTCTGTCATTTTTTTTCATGTCTGTTGTTTGAGTCTTCCTGTTGGAGAACCGTTGGTAAATCAACAAAATAGTGTCTGCTAGATTGGGAATTTACCTGTCTGGACCAGCTGGCTGTCAAGAGGAAAGCATAGGGTATCTGGAATGGACTTGAAAGAGACTCTAGCCTTTCTCCTGCCCCCATGGCTTCTACTGGTGCATTTCCAGACTAGCCAAGTTGATGATCTCAGGTGGGACTAGGGTTGTGTTTGGAAAATGCCTTCTGTTATTGGTTGACTGGGTTTCAGACTTCAGCCTGTTTACAGGTATGGATTTCTGGATCTTGCCATTAAATATATTTGGTCCATGGTGGAATCCCTGATGACAGGAAATGCCTTTGACTGTAGCAGAAGACCATGCCATTAGGTAGCAGTAATTCCTTATAGTCTGGATGAAGGAGTCTTCACAACCCCTTTAATGTAGTTTGTTTATAGGGATTAAGTCTGTTCAAATGGGGCAGTTTTAGTTTTGATAGTATTTATCTTAAAAACAAAATATCTGGTGACACTTAAAGGACAAATATATTTTCTTTTCCCAGGTTATGGTCCTAATCCCAGTAAGACACAGTTTCTTTGCTTCCTGGTAATAGTTACTTTAGTCCTTTCCACCAATCGCATAAATATACCATGCCTAGAACTCCACTTCATAAGTTTTTACTTTACAATGCCATTTTCTTAGTACTAGCCAAGTCTACAACTTGATACTACATTTTATAATTCATAAGGCATTTCTGAGGGCTTATTTTCCTTAACCATTTATACTTACATACTATTTTAGGCTCTTCTTTTATTTTTATTCCTCTGTATAATAGATTAGTGATGATCATCTGAAGGGCAGGTTTCTTGTGAACTGAAACCAAGTATTTCTAACTCCATTTGGTCAGGACTTAGCACATCAAACAATAACAAATACTTATATAGTGCTTAGGTGACATACAAAGCACTTTCTCATCAGCCATGTCTTGTGTGTAGAAGTACTATAATTTGTCCTTTATAGTCTCCCTATCTAGTAAGAGACCTGGCCCAAATTTGAATTCCATGCCCTCAAAAATGTCCATTGCTGCAGTACTTATAATAAAAACAAAAGCAGAACCTTTGCACATGGGTGACTATAGGTAGTGATAATGACTCTATATATAAAAAAAAAAATCACAGCCAGGCCTAGGTGGTTCATGCCTATAATCCTAGCTACTTAGGAGGCTGACATCTGAAGACCATGGTCCGAAGCCAGCCTGAGCAGGAAAGTCTATGAGACTATTATCTCCAATTAACCACAAGAAAACTGGAAGTGGAGCTGTGGCTCAAGGTGATGGAATGTTAGCCTTGAGCAAAAGAGCTCAGGAACGAGGACTAGGCCCTGGCTTCAAGCCCTCACAACTGCCCAAAACTATATTTAAAAAATCAGAAGAAATGATGTTGAATATTTTTATGAAAAGAAGTGATGTGTTTGAGGAGACAGCTATAGTTACCTTGATTTGAATATTATACATTGTATTAAAAGATCACAAGGTGCCTCATAAAAATGTATAAATTAGAAGTAGCAGGACCTGTATAGCAATGTCTAGCCATAAAAAGATGGTTAGTAGATAGTTATGGCTATTCAAGGGAATAGCTACACAGCTAGTAGAAATGAGATCTCTGAAGTTAATGTAGCAAAATGGAACATGTTGTTACAGCAACAATATAAAAGGAACTAAGAAGAAGTCACAGGACATAGAAAACCATTTGTTTTGATTGGTAGGGAGCAAAATGCCACCACATTTCCAAGAAAATTTCAATCATTGTTGCTGGGATATTATTTAAAAGAGAGAGAGAGAGAGAGAGAGAGAGAGAGAGAGAGAGAGAGAGAGAGAGAGAGAGAGAGAGAGAGAGAGAGAGAGAGAGAACTGCACACCCTGCCCCCCCACTCTTGCCAGTCTGCATTTGCCCTTATGAATGCTGCCAAGGGCTGATGAGTGAGAACAACTTCCAGCAGGCCGAGCGCTAGGGAGTGTGTGAGTGAGTCACTGGAATATGGTCTGATGCAGATGATTAAGCCCATCGAAAATGCAGAATTAAATAACTCTGATAACAGAGCCCTTGAGCATCCTTCTTGGAGATTAAACCTTGAAGGCTTTTAGCAGCGGAGAGGTGCTGGGGAGCAGAGATAGCTGGCTTAGAAAGGGAAGGAAAGGGAGGCTATTGGATGAGGACAGCTAAGAAAATGCACTACATTCAGTTTAGGGTTTTTTTTGCTGAAATTGGCCATCCCCTCTAGAAGTGCTGAAAGAATGTCTCATTATCAGGGGAGAGAACACAGTGCACCAGGCAGTTTCCTGTCTTTCACTGGCTTGCCTACCTACAGGCTGGGCACCTAATGTTATCTGCCAGCCTATTTCTCTAGCCCATGTGTGCATGAGTTTTTACTCTTGCTTGGTGGTCACTCTGTTTAACATATATGAGTGCCAGTCAGGAAAAACAAAACAAGGTTTTATAAGCCTGGCTTATCTGGAAGAAAAAGGACCAAGTCTCTTTTTTTCTGTAGCTTCTTCTTTGCACCTGTTGGTTCCATTAAACACACACACTTTGCAACTTTGTTATGCTAAGCACAAAGCCATCATGTGCTGGGCACAAATAGAGGTGACCTTGACCTTCATAGCGCTTACTATTAAAAGCTGATTGTTCAAGAACAGTCACATCATTTGCAAGGCTCACTACAAAGAGAAAACGTGGGGCCCTTTGTTTAAACATTGAGTTTCAAGTCAGTATTAAGAGAGCACCAAACCAACTCTTCTGAGTACTGGGCTCTCAACTAACTGCACGGATTGCATGCCTAGGAAACTCACGGTTTTCTCGAGGGGGTCTCCATCCCCTCACCACCCTGTATTAAGGGTGATAATTGAGCAGCTTTAGGAGAAGATGTCTTTCTTAATTCCTGTGTAGAGAGTGGGCCTATACAAGGAGATTGTAGACACAGATAAAAGGCAAAATACTGACTGACATATTGATTGCATTGGTAGGTATAGCTAATGCCACAAAGACATATAAAGAATATTCAACTTTTATGAAAACACTTGAATACAATAAAACATGACAATAGAAGGCCTTGCTATCCAAAGTTTTATCCAGTGAGCCAGTGAACAGGCTGTGAACAGTGTAATTACTATCAGCCTGAGAGGCAGGCCTTTTGCTCTATATAACCTAGCGTTTACCAGTTTCTGTCAAGAAATGGACAACCTTGCTAGGTTCTGGTAGCTCATGCTTATAATCCTAGCTACTCAGGAGGCTGAGATCTGAGGATCACAGTTCAAAGCCAGCCAGGGCACGGAAGTCCTTGAGACATTTATCTCCAGTTAACTGCCAGAAAACTGGAAGTGGTGCTGTGGCTCAAGTGGCTAGAGTGCTAACCTTAAGCTGATGAGCTAAGGGACAGCGTCCAGGTCCAGAGTTCAAGTCCCATGACTGGTAAAAAAAAAATAGTAACTATTTCTCTCTCCATATATATATGTATGTGATCTACTGTCTCAAGAAGCATTCTGTAAAGTGTTCAACTTGCAAAATATTTAGTGGCAATTGAAACCATATTGAAATAAGGAAGAACAGTTGTCTCTGTTTGAGAGTAAGTCAAGGCCAGAGAGTAAGTAAACCAAGCCTGGGAGGGGTTATGCAGAGACTCTGGAATTCTATAGCTATTTAGCAACAAAGCCAGCCTTCTAGTTCACAATTCTCAGCAAACAATGAATTCCAAACCAACTATGCTTGTACACTGTAGTTTAGAAAACAGGCCACCTCGTGGCCAAGACACATCCTGTTGAATAGCTAGAGGCGGGTACTGGCATCAAAATGCCATCTTTCCTTTTCAGCAATGACATCTGATGCTAGCAGAATGATAAATTCAAGGATGACAGATTTCTAGAGGCCAGTGCTCCTGTCATCTGAGTCCCTTTTCTACCCTGAAAACTGTCATTGAGGTTGATTTAAAAAAGAAGGCTGTGTGTGTGTGTGTGTGTGTGTGAGAGAGAGAGAGAGAGAGAGAGAGAGAGAGAGAGAGAGAGAGAAATGAAAAAGATTCTGTTAGGTTTCTGTTACATGTATCTTCTTTTTCATATCTTTTTTATTGTAATTAATAGAAGGGTTACATGATATTTGCCAGATAGATGGTGCATTAATTCCCATACATTGATACCCTTTCACATGTCTTGGTCCCCATTTCCCTCCCCCCAACCTCCATTCCTCTACATGCATCTTTTAAGGAGGAAGACAAAGGCTTTTGAAAGGTATGCTTGTATGTATATGTGGCGGGCCTGTCTGTCTCTCTGTCTGTCTGTCTATCTGTGTTTTAGAAAAGGACACACTGTTTCTCTTCTTTCTTTAAAGAGAAAATTTGGCCAATGGAAAACGTGGAAGTAGAAATTACAAGACTTAGATTTTTTTTTTTTTTTGCTAGCCCTGGGCTTGAGCTCAGGGCCTGAGCACTGTTCTTGAACTTTCTCAAGACTGGAGCTCTGCCACTTGAGTGGCACTGAGGAATTGGACGTGGGTCTTTGTGCATGCTAGACAAGCACTCTACCACTAGGCCAAACTCCTGGCCCTACAAGACTTGAATTCTAATCTTGTTTCTGCAACTAACTGGCTGCATGGTTTGAGGGTGTAGGCATTCCCTCTCTGGACTTAAGATTGCCCCATAACAATGAGTCTATATGACAAGCTTGCAAAATTGAGAGAGCATATCACCTTATTTTTTTTCTTTTTCTTTTTTGCCAGTCTTGGGGCTTGAACTCAGGGCCTGACCACTGTCCTTGGACTTTCTCAAGACCCAGGTTTGATTCCTCATTACCACTTATGTGGAAAAAGCTGGAAGTAGTGCTGTGATGCAAATGGAAGAGCTCTAGCCTTGAGAAAGCCCAAGGACAGTGCTCAGGCCTTGAGTTCAAGCCCCAGGACTGGCAAAAAAAAAAAAAAAAAGCAGCGCTTGATAATGGTAGAGGAATTTGGACAGCATATTCAGTTTCGGTTTTTGCGCCTCAGTGTAAAATACGAATCCAGGCTCCAAAATAGTTGGCTGATTAAAGCCTAGTGAAACAACAAGAAAAAGATGAGGAATTGTCCACTAGAACAGATATCAAGTAGCCCAGGTAGCATTCACACCAGCCAGCTTTAAGCCTGCTCTGGGCTTTGCCATCTCCTCGGGGATAGCACGTCCTGGGCCTGTGAGCCAGCCTGTAATATTCCATCATGCCACAGTTTTGGTTCTAGGGACTCTTCTGAGCAAAATAGGACTTGTCAGAGTGAAGTCTGTGGCTTGTGCCCCTGGGTCCTACTGCACCACTGTCTCATTCCCGGTGAGGGCCGAATCCCTCTTTGCTGCTTCCTGCCATACTAAGAACTTTCTATGCCTTCTGCAGACTTTAAGGAGTTGGAGAAACATGAACAGGACTTCATGGTGGGTAATTTTTCCTTTGTGTGTGAGTTTGTGTTGATGAGATTGCCAGAATCTCCCACCCCTTGTCTGAGGGTGTTAAAAGTCCAGTCCTGTTCTTTTCTGAGTTTTTCCTACTTCTTGTGTTTACTTTCCTATTTACTGGTCCTGGGATCATAGTTCACTTCTGGTATTTTTATCTGTGAAGTAGGGATGATGATAGCACCTTTCTCTGTGCTCTGGCAGGATTAAATGAGATCATACCTGAAAAACACTTAAAGATGTCCCTGACACATAGTAAGCACTTAGGAATGGTTCTCAGTGTTATAGTTGTACTCTCAGACCCATCTCCTGTCTTAAACTGTAGATTATAGGACACTGGAAGATATAGGGAGACCTGGGTTTGAGCCTTGTCAGCATTATACTCTTTGATGCTAGATAAAGCTCAGTAAAATGATAGGGAGAGATTAGATCATGAATGACAACCATGTGAATGGTGAGATTCTCTCACTTATTTCCTATTGGTCCCACATATACTCTAAGATTCCTGTATTATAGAAAGCCCTCTAGGCAGCTAGACTCCATTATTATTATACGGTACCTGAGTTGCACTCTGTTTTCATTCCCTGAGTTATATGATCTGGAGATCCTTCAAGCTTTAATAAACCAGAATCTTATGTATAAAAAGGAGAAACCCAATTTTCAGGCTCCATAGGTAATTAATTCATCCCCTGTTCACACAATTTTGTACTAGGATAGATAAACTGACTTTCAGAAGGGACTTGCTAATATGCCATTGGACGAGGATAGCAGGACTTTATTGTATTGGCGGCAACATTTCTTTTTCTTTCTTCTTTTTTTTATTAGTCATGGGGCTTGAACTCGGTGCCCGGATGCTGTCCCTGAGCTCTTCAGCTCAAGGCTGTTGCTCTACCACTTGACTGCAAGTGCTATTTCGGGTTTTCTGGTAGTTAATTGGAGATGAGAGTCTTATGGACTTTCCTGCCCCTGGAAAGCTCCTGCTGTCTTTGAGATCCTCAGCCTTCTGAGGGTTATGGGCATGAGCCACTGGCACCTAGTGGTGGCAACATTCCTTAAACCTCAATTTGTCCTCTTTTCTCAGCATAATATTAGAGAAAGCTCTAAAGAAGATCTGAAACCATTACATAACCTTTGTATTTGTCATTCATTTCTTCTTCTTCTTCTTCTTCTTCTTCTTCTTCTTCTTCTTCTTCTTCTTCTTCTTCTTCTTCTTCTTCTTCTTCTTTGCCAGTCCTGGGGCTTAAACTCAGAGCCTGAGCACTGTCCTTGGGCTTTCTCAAGGGTAGAGCTCTGCCACTTGAGCCACAGCCCCATTTCCAGCTTTTTTTATGTATATGGTACCAAGGAATCAAATCTAGGTTTTTGTGCATGCTAGGCAAGCATTCTACCACTAAGTCAAACTTCTGGCCCCTTGTTATTCCTTTGTTATTATACTTGTGTATTTCTTTCACATAGATGTAGATAACTGTTTGCCTCTGCCATCTACTGAAACATAGAGAATAGTGAAAGAACAGTACAATGCTATGCAATCATGATAAATTCAGTACTAAAACAGAAAGTTGAAAAATATAGCATCATTGCCTTGTTTCTGTTTTAAAAATTTGCCATGGCAGGCATAATAATCAAATTGTAATAGCCTTTACTGTTATTGTAACAGACATGCCTGGAGATGGATACTGAAAGAAAGTTGTGTTGAAGGTCCTAGTTTTATAGGTTCAAGGACATAGTGCCAGCTTCAGCCTGCTGTTGGTGAGAGCTTCATGGTGGCTGACACCATAATGGCACGAGTAGGTACAGGAGGAACAGATCACATTGCTGAATAGCTCAAACACACAGCTTGCTCTTGAGAGAGCTAATTCAAGAGCCATTTTCATTCCTATTGGGGGCACACTCCCAAGAACTTCTAAGAACTTCCTACTAGGCCCTGTCTCCTCAAGGTCCCAAAGCTCTTAACATTACCAAGCCTTTAACATGTGAACCATTGGGGGACACTTAAACTGTGTCCATATTATAGCAAATAGCCATTTGGCCTTAGTTCTGGACAGAACTTGCTATGAGCAAGAAGGCCAGAGGAGTATGTGAGTTCAAGCCTCAATAATAGCCCCTTTCCTTCTTGAAAGAGAGAGAGAGCGAGAGAGCGAGAGAGCGAGAGAGCGAGAGAGCGAGAGAGAGAGAGAGAGAGAGAGAGAGAGAGAGAGAGAGAGAGAGAGAGAGAGAGAGAGAGAGAGAGAGAGAGAGAGACGGACTGGGCTTAAGGTTTAGAAGAGAGAATCCTGACTGAATACAACCAACAAAGTTATGGTAGGCCCTTCTTCGTGGTCATGGTATATCCTCCCCAAGATGACAGAAATCAAAACTGGTATTTTGTCTCCCGCTGAAAGTATAAAAACAAATGTACAGAAATCTGTCTGTTTCTTTAAGTTTCTGGTTTCCTTTTCTAGAAGTCTTCAATGAACGCAATGACTTGCATACAAGCAGCATCCTTTTCCAGGTTTCTTCAAGCCTTTTCTTTCCCGTATAAAGAGAATTTGCCATGAGAAGAGAGCAGGTTGAGGAGTATAGAACACTGATTCTTAGGCCAGCTCTGCATCTTTTCCTATTTGCATTTATTATCATGCACTAATTATTCACCGAGAGCCTTACCCTTTGTGGGTTCGCATTAATTTAGATTGCTTTTGAAAAGCAATCAAGGAGGGGATTAAGTGATCATACATCAAAGGGGAAAAAGCCAAGGCGCCAAAGAGATGGGATGTGCTTTGTGTAATGCCTATCAGGCTACTCTAAGCCCAGGGAACAGGGGGCTTCATCTGAGCTCCACCAGCCCTTTGTGAGGCTGGATGTTTCACCTTTCTCAGCATGATAGTAGATGAGAAGGTAGAGGAGGTTGGGACAACAGAGGATTCCTGGACAGAGACAGTACTCTTTTAGTCTTTAAGTTTAGATGATCTTTCATATCCCTGTCTACAACTGCAAAAGTTGTTTTGTTTTTTGTTTTTTGTTTTTTGTTTTTTTTTTTTGTCCTGGGGCTTGAACTCTGGGCCTGGGCATTGTCCCTGAGCTCTTCAGCTCAATGCTACATCCCTACTCTTTAGCCAAGTGGCAGGGAGATGAGCTGCTTGCCTGCTTTTGTTACTGCAGAGAGAAGGAAGAGGTTCAGCCTGGGATAGCCTCTGGATTTGTGATTAGAAGGCTGGCAAAGCTGTGCCTATTTGAAGGGGTGAAAAGAAGGTAATATGTGGAGAGATAATGGATGCAGAGCACTTAGCACGGGGTTTGTGCATATGATGGAGTGGTCTCCCTTAATTACCTTCCATCTACCCTTAATTACCAAGGGGACAATGATTAAATCTTCCTCAGCCCTGTCCTCAGTTCATTCACCCACTGTGTTGATTCTCTGTGACTTCTTATTTTGCAGACATATCGTATTTTTAGAAAGATCACCATGAAAGCTCTTTATGTTGGAAAAAAAAAGTGAGAGAGGGGGTGAATTTAATGCCCATTGGCCTTCGAAAGGACTAATTAACCTCACTCTGGGGCTGTCAGAATGACAAGCTGCTCCTCTGTAGACCATAAATACCTCCAATGTTTATTCAAGAGCAGCTGATCGATTAGCCTGACTCAAATTGAGTAGATTTCAATATCTGGAAATAAACATCTACCTTGGGCCACCTAAGGATGCAGCGTGATTATTCTTAGGGTCAGAGGTACATTCTTGGGTTTGGGAGAGCTATAGTTAGCCTGTTCAAGCTGATTCATTCTTTAATCTCACATTTAACTGATGTTCTTTATTTGTAAAATGGTCGGTGAGTTATATGAGAACTCATTAAGATTTTTTTTTTGCCATCACTGAGATTCTGTATCCCAAGTACTTGGTGTGGTACAGTCAATAAAAGGCATTATTAATAATGATTATGGGATGTGTTATTATGGAATGTCCCAGGAGCTGTTGTAGAATAAATAACTACTTAGGAATTGATGATGTAGTAGTAAAGACAGATATGGTCCTGTATCATTCATAGGTTCTGCATTCAAAGATTCAATCAACCAGACCAAAAAGATTTGAAAAAAATTGTGAATAACACAGGCTTCATATCTTTGTCATTAGTCTCTAAACAACACAGTATAGTAAGTGTTGACACAGAATTTACATGGCATTTGATACCATAAACAACCAAGAAGTGATTAAAAGTATGCATGAGTATAAGTGTGTATATTCTATGCAAATTTTACACTGTCTTCTGTAAGGGGTGTGAGAATGCATGGGTTTTGGTGTCTGAGAGGTCCTAGAACCAATGTTTCTTCCTCTCAGGAAACAAAACTGGGGAGAGAGACAGAGATGACCACACTTAGGAAATAATCACAAGGCAGCGTGGTGAATACAATAATAGAAGGGTACTCAGACTACTGTGAAAATAGTAGGGAGAAAGACAGGCAAGAATGCCCTGGGGGGGGGAGGGAAATGGGTACCAAGACATGTGAAAGGGTATCAATGTATGTGAATTAATGCACCTTCTATCTGGCAAATATCATGTAACCCTTTTACTAATTACAATAAAAAAAATTAAAAAAAAAAAAAGAATGCCCTAGAGGATGAATCTTGGTGGTATTTGAGGTTTGAACCAAGAACCTTAAGTTCTTAGTAGGTAGGGGTCTACCACTTGAGCCACACCCTCAGTCTGAAGCAGAATTTTTTTGGGGGGGGTGGGTCATGGGGTTTGAACTCTTGGCCTGGGCGCTGTCTCTGAGCTCTTCAGCTCAAGGCTACCACCCTACCCTTGAGCCACAGTGCCACTTTCGGTGACTTTTCTAGTGAACCGGGATCCTCAGAACTCAGCCTCCAGAGTAGCTAGGATTACAGGCGAGATTCTGCTTCAAGCAGAATCTTTTAAACTAGACCTTGAAGGCAAAAGCATAGAGAAGAGCACTACAGGCACTTGAGACTGTCAAGTCTAAAAGCAATAGGATTTGAGACAACTTGGTGCTTTTGAGACTGTGTGACCAGTGTAATGTGGCATAAGCCCAACGGGATGTGATTATTTGTAACTGCCTAGAAGTTTGAAGGAGATGGCATGGCTGGGGAAGGCTGAGTTGTCTTCTTGGGCTTTGTTGATCCTGTACACCTACCCACTGCCTTACCTCTGCCCAGTACTCCTGGAAGCCTTTTGAGGGGGTTCAGGTTTGTCATCCAAGGCACTCTGTAGTCTATTTTTGTACAACTTACACATTGCATTTTCTCCTTACTGTTGGGTGGCTGGCAGTGACATGCCTGTTCCTCCTGTAGTCAGCCCCACGCACTTTTTCTTCCTTTGAACCCTCCTTTCGGAATGCTCTACCGTTGATTCATTCTGCTTTCTCTTGAAGTACATGGTGGCAAATGTGAGGATCTGGGGTCTGGCCCAGACCAGACAGATAGGGGCTGGAGAGACAAGTGATAGGAGAGGTGGGCATGGTTCAGCCTGATAGGTGTGGCTAGAAATCTAGGTAGGCCAAGAGCTCTACAAGGCTTTTAGAACCATAGATGTCCCAGGAAGTGGAAGACACACTGAAAAGGGGAGTCTCGGGTCTGAGGTCCTTGGGAATCACAGGGCAAGACCCAGTTTGGAGAGGGACATGACAAGGAAAACGTATACTAGGAAGGTAACTAATACAGCCACCACACTGGGTTTTAGGAACGAGGTGGGTCCTGGCTGAATGGGCTTTATAATATGGAAGCTGCAGGGTTGAACCTGGAGCGATTCAGACATTTTGCCTCATAGGGATGGTTCTATAGCTAGAGGAGAGGCTCTTGGAAAGAGAAGAACAAGCACAAGGAGCCAGTGCATCCTCTAGTCACTCCTATAAAGCAGCTAACTAGCTCTTTACCGTTTATTTGGTCCTTAGTTTTCAGATGCCTTTAATATAGTGATCCAGGCCTTATGGAACTTTCATGTTTTCTTCTTAAACTTTCATTCTGGACCAAAAATGTCGTGAAGGCCAGGGTTGTGCCTGCATTATATAACAGCAGCAGCAGCAGTGACACCACCAATTGCTATTGATGTGCTAGGAGATTTATATGACTATTTAGTTCAAGCCTCCTGATAAACCTTGAGGTCTGTTTATTCTTCTTTGATGAAGAATTTGAGGGTTAAAGAGCTTAAAACCTATGTTGCAGGTCACATAACCTTTGTAGTTCAGATTTGAATGTAGCCTGATGCAATTTGTACTTATAATGGCTGTGTTATGCTGTGAAACAACATCATTTTAGCTTCTAGAAGTAGGAATCAACTAAAAGCCATGAATGACTATGCAGAAAGGGACAATTATCATGTGGCCCCTGTTTTGATAGAAGGTGATCCCCCTTCTAATAATCTCTGTAGGGAAACTAATCGATGAATTGGGGAAGTTGAGGATGTAGCGACTCAGGGGCTCCATTTCTTCCTGAAGCCTCTTTGGAGAGAGGACCCCTGAGAGCAGATGGAAATGTCTGCAGAGAGTGTTTTTCAGTTGGCCCCAAAAGCTTTCTGCCTGGCAACAAAGAGCCTTTCAGAACAGAGCTCTGAGAGGAGGCAGGAGCTTGCAAGCTGAGAACGGAGAGAGGCTGGAATCGCTATTGCATCTGGCTCCACAAAAGAGACACACTAGAGGATTGAATTTCAGTTCAGAGTACAGCTGCGGGGGCCGCGGGTTTATGCTGGGGTGGGGGTGGGGGGTGGTGAGCTTGACAGGAGCGAGAAGGTCTTGAAATGAACATTATAGTGTGAACATGTGATAGCAAATTTGTGTTTTAGCATTATCACACCATCATGTGGGTGTGGAATGACGTGCCCAACTAGTTTCTTGGGGAGATACATGTTTTTAATTAAGAGTAGTTTTAGTATATAAAAGCAATACAAGCTTGCTATAAAAGTTCAAATTTGCCAAGAGGTATATAAACTATAAATTGAAAGCCTTTGTCATAAACCATAAGTAATTATTGTTACACTGTTACATTTAGGTATAGGATGTGTGTGTGTGTGTGTGTGTGTGTGTGTGTACTGTTTCATATAAGGAGCTTTCCTATTGAAATATTGGTCATTTTTCTATAATTCTAACAAATACCTGAGAAATAATGACTTATAAAGAGAAAAGGTTTATTATTTTAGCTCAGAGTTTGAAGATTTTAGGCTACGATTGGTTTTGAGCCTGGTGGCTCCTGCCATGGCAGCAGCTCGAGACAAAGCAAAACCTCTCATCTCATGACTGGCCAGGAAGCAAAGGAGAAGAAGAGGAAGCACCTGGGGTCCCGTTCAAGGTCATGTTCCAGTGACCTAAGGAGCTCCTACTAGACCCAGCCCCCTAAAGATTCTGCTACCTACTAATAGTACAACCCAAGGCTTGTATGGGCCCTTGGAGGTATTCAAAATCTAAATTATAGCACCAGAACTGCTTTAACAAGGTACCAGAACTGTATGGCTTAAACCTCATAGAACTATATTGTCTACTTGCTAGACAATCTAGCCTTAGAGATTAGACATCCAAAAATCAAGGTTTTGGCAAGCTTATGCATGCTCTTACTGATACTTATAGGCAGAATCCTTCCTTGCCTATTCTGGCTTCTGGTATGCCTCCAAAATCAGTGGTATTCTTGATCTTCTCCCTGTGACTTCACATCACCCTTTCTATAAGGTCACCAGTCATATGAGATCAGGGCCCATCCTAATGGCCTCATTTGCTTTGATTGTCTTGAGATTTGATAATTAAGGTCATATTCAGTATAATTGAGGACTAAGACTTCAACCTATATTTTCAGGGGTGTGTGTGTGTGTGTGTGTACAATTCTACCTGTAGCAATCTTTTCTTGGTGCTAATATTGAGGCTTGGATCCAGGACCTGACATGTCCCCAGGCTTCCTTCAGCTCAAGATTAGTGCTCCACCACTTGAGCTGTATGTCCATTTCTAGCCTTTTTGGTAGTTTACAGACTTTCCTGCCCAGGCTGACTTCAAACCTTCATCCTTAGAACTCAATCTCCTGAGTAGCTAGAATTACAGGCATGAGCTACTGGTGCCTGGTTCTCAATGTATAACAATCTTAAAATACATACATTATTATGGATTTTCTGGTGGGCCTACTCTAATCACATGAACCCTTAAAAGCTGAGGATTTTTCTATCATTAGCAGTAGAACAGAGAGGGACTAGCTGGGCAAGGTGGCACAAAATCCCAGCACTTGGGAAACTAAAATAGTACACTTTTGAAGTTCAGCCTGGGCTTCATAGCATGGCTCTGTTTCAAGAAGAAGGAAGAGGAAAAGGAATAAGTAGAAGTTAGAAGGTGACATCATACTGTTTTATCCTTAGCTCTGAGATGTAGGGTCTTAGTCAAGGGGTAATTACCACATTCACCCAGAAGACAATCCTAGAATCTTTCAATAAGACCTCAACCAACTGACACCTTGATTTTAGCTTTAAAAGACACTTATTGAAAAATAACTAAGTCAACCTGGATTTCCTACCCATAGAACGGTGTGGTAAGGAACTTCTGCTGTTGTAAGTGGCTGAATTTGTACAAGTTGGTTCTAGCAGCCTCAGAGAATGAATACTGTTTCCTTCCTATGCATTTTGCCCTTATGTGGTATAGGTGAAAGAAATGGCTGACGCTTGGAATTTCCTAGGATCTCACAGTTTCTTGCATCTTGACTAAAATGTGGCACTTCTGCTTCATTTCTACATCATTTCATTTGATCTTCTCAGCAGCCCTTTACAAAATTGAACAGAGAAACTTGAAGGTAGTGATTTGCCTAATAGGTCACAGAACTATGCTTGCAAGCCAGTTTTTCTACTTCCAGATCATAAAGATTTCTTTCTTAAAGAGCTTGCTGACTGCCTTCTGCACACCAACACACTAGCTCTCGAGTGCACTAGGTTTCCTATGAGGTTATACACTCTTTGTTGGTGAGAGATGACAGGCAGAAGCTGATGAACAATTTACTTGGGAAACCATGGGAAGACTCTTTGCCACTGATATACTGGCAGCTATCCCCTGCAGCCTTTTTAAATTCAGGATCTGCAGTTGGAAGGGGGAGATACTGTTTGTTGATGTCTTCAAACCAGAGTATATTCTCCAGGAATCGCATCATTCAGGTAACAGAGTCACAGAGGAGGCTGGGTAAAGTCAAGATTTAAATAGCAAGCAGGGCTTTGAGATGGCTGAGTTTAGGTTTCTGCTGTGATTGCAGGGTTTGCCATTTTGCCCATATCTTGAGACTCTAGTTGCTATGGTAAAAGTTGACAGCAGGAAGTGGGTCAGACCTGAAGTGCACAGCCTCTGGGCCTACCATCCCACTCGTGAGTCCCTCTTGGTGAATGACAGAGCACAGTGCAACGATCTGCCTGTGAGGCTAAAAGGAAAATGGCGAGAGAGGAGCAGCTAAGGGAAAGGCACAGGTGGAAAATCACTTCCTCCCCAGCCTCACTCCTGTGACTGCCTGCTGGCCCCACCATAGCTCTCACTGACTGTGTCTTTTTGTAGGTGGGAACCAGGCGGCCTGTCTTTGGAAGGTAGCTGCCTGCCTATTTAAGGTTCCCTAGCAGTTTCCACTCATCCCTGTTGGCTCAGGGTGTCTCCTTAATCCCTGTGTGACCTTAGCATGGAACAAGACAGCCAGCAGGTCACATGTAAGCCTTCCTCTGCCATTTGCTAACTTTGTGACCTTAGACTAGTCCCTTCACCTATGTTCTTACCAACGTAAGACTTGGAAAGTGGGTTGTAAATTGTAAGCCCCATGGAGGTGATATTAGTTTCTTTACCCTCATTTGACCCCCCCCCCATCAATTGGAGACAGGCACTTCAGGATTGGTGTGCCCATTGTACAGATTAGAAAGTGAAACCTCAGAGAAGTTGAGGAACAGAAACTTAATGTTCGATGTTGAGCTTCTTAGTTGTGGACTATTCTATTTTATTGGGTGGATATAGCTACCAGGAGTATATTGGTGATGATGTTAGGTATCATTTTCAAGAAGAAACAGCAACAACGAATATTTATTGGATACTTAGGAAATTCTAGGTTCAACTAGGTACCTTTGATTATCCCTACTGTCAGAAAGAAAAAAAAAAGAAAGAAAATAAAGAAGACACTTAGCAAGGATAACTAACTTTGCCAGGATCACTTTTCTAGGACGAAGCAGATCTGGGATTCAAACTCAGATAGGCCTGACTGCAGGCCTCGACAGGTCACCTCTGTGCTGCTTATCCAGATGGACAACTCAGCTTCATGAAGCTGAGATAACCGAGGTGTGTACAGGAGAGAAGTGGGGGTGGACCCCTGCAGAGACGTAGCTGCGGCTGGCGCACACCGTACACAGGTGGCTTTCTTGTTACCTGAGATGGAAGAAGAGTGAAGTTCCAGACCAGCCAGGAAATTCAAACCTAGTCAAGTCTTAGGGCATTAAACTGTGGCTCAAAAGATTCCATTTGGGTGTTAAGAAGGTGGTTTTACTTAATTGTGGAGAATGAATTGTAAGAGTATAGATTAAGCCATGGACAACTGGCTTTGTCAATAAAAGAGAAGATGTGCAGGGCCAGGGCTTTGAATGCAACAAGGGAGCTGAAGTTAATCTGAGCAACCATTACAAATGTGGCCTGAGGGCTAGCCAAGCTGTCCCTGTCCCAACCACAAAAGGAAATTAGTACTCAGAGACATCTCTGAATCTGGGTGAAACCATATCATACTGTTTATTTTTTCTTTCTGGGGCTTTGAGGTTAGGGAGGGAGGGAGGAAGGGAGAGAGAGAGAGAGAGAGAAAGAGAGAGGGCAAAGCTGTTTTGCCCTATAGTCTTGCTGGAGGTAGAAGGAAGAGAATGGGGTCTAGACCTTGAGAAGCTTCAGGAGAGCTGGTTAGCTAACACTGACTCACATGGCTTATGCCAGCCCACTATAGGAGTACTGGCCCAGGAGTTCAGGGACATAGGTGCTATGATCCCACCTAGTCTGTACAATTGCATTATGGATTCCTCTCTAAGACTCAGTTTCTCAAACTGTGTCTAGAAAGATGTCTGAATAAGAACTCTTGACTACTGGTTATAAGCAACAGGTGTTTGTTGGCTCAATGATAGTCAAGTCTAGGGAGAGTTATGATTGTGGGGAAGTCTGTATCTGATGCTTCATACGGAGTGCATATTTTGGGGCCCATTTCTTCTAGGATGATATTTCTCATAACTTCTGGCTGAGTTAGGCTTATTATGTATTATATTATAGGCCTAGAAGCCTATAATAGAGCCTTGGCTAGGAGTTCATCCTGGCATGGATGTTTGTTGGGATTATTTGGTCATATGCCTATTTTAGAGCAGGGTTGAACTTCTCATATTGACCAGGCTGGGCTCTTAGAATTGGATATAGAGTGAATTCTATAGAAAGCAGAGGATTAAGAATGGGATGGGAGTGATTTCCCCCAAAGAAACATCAAAATATGGACATGAGCTTTTAAAAAGGAATAGGGAAAATAAATGAAAATTGGGCAGGCAAAACCTGCACATGCCCTCCTTACCACCAGAAGGCTGGTCTTCCAGTCCTGAAATGGTGCCAAGGATCAGGGCCTCAGACAATGGGCTTCTTTGAACTGTATTGAGATCATGGAGCCCTTGGAGAATGTGATGGAGACCATGGGCTCCTTCCTCATAAATACAACACACACACACACACACACACACACACACACGCACACTTCACACTCCTAAGCATTGTCTCTGAAATGCTACTGGTCTGTCTTGATCTTCTAGGTCCCCCAGACTCACTGCCTTCTCTACTATGCCTTGAATAAATCATGCTCCTCCCTTTCTTAAACTTGTAGGAAGCCTTGAACTTGGGGTTTCCTGACCTAGTTAAATGCTTTCCAGTATGTGCGTTCTCATGACACTGTGAACCTCTTTTCAATCCCCATTTCAACTGCAGCTAAAAAAATTTTAATACACTCAATAACCTATTATCTATTTTACTGCCAACAGAAGAAAGGAGCTCAAAGTCTACAACCTAAAATAATGACAAGGATATGTAAACATTAATTGCCATGATTTGATCAGTGTATTCTGTAAGCATATATTGTAATACCATACTGTTCCTTACAAATGTGTGTAATTTCTACATGTTAATGAAAACATTAAAGAAAATGTTTAAGGGAATGTAAATATTCCCTACTTTGATTTGATCATTATGCATGGTAGACATGTATTAAATTGCCACATTTTCCTCATAAACTTGTACAATTACAATAATAATCAATCTTAAAAATAACATTTCATATATTAATTTGGTTAATCTCTCTTTTCCACTGGAATGGAGACTTCACAGAGGAAGGAGTTACTTTTGCTTCCCTTTTATATCCACAGCACTCAGTAGAGAGTCTGGCACATAAGTGTTGCCAAATAGATGGCTAGATGAGCAAATGTATGCCCTGAACACATAATATCCCCTGGAGTTTTGGTGATCTATATATCCCTAAAGTCAGTCTCTGACCTCACACTAAAATCTCAACATAGAAGAGGCTCTGGGTTTCATTGCCAACACTGTAAAAAGGAAAACAAATTGTAGCATATGAAACTAGGAAAATTAAGACATTAGACAGCTCACTTAAAGTAGGGGTAGGCAAGTGAGAGCCTTCTGGGCCATCTTTCCTGACAAATGTACATGCCACTGATTTATGTTAATGTCTCTGAAGTGGAGTCTCTTGATGACTAACTGTGGGTAAAATATCCGTGCTCAAAAACATTTGGGAGTTCCAGGAGTTTAACCTAGTGGTAGAGTGCTTGCCTAAAGTGCAGGAAGACCCAGGTTCAATTTCTCAGTACCACATACATAGAAAAAAGCCAGAAATGGTGCTGTGGCTCAATTAGTAGAGCTCTAGCCTCGAGAAAGCCCAAGGACAGTGCTCAGGCCCTGAGTTCAAGGCCCAGGACCGGCAAAGAAATAAAGAAACATTTGGGAAACATGCTCTTAATCTAATGTATCCTCCTCTTGGAGACTCACAACTTATATTAATATCTAGTGACACATATGAGTGTGTAAAATTAGTATGATTACTGTTTATCGAGGAGTTATCATATGCTGGATATCTCTATTAGCTTTCTGTCATTAAAAATCCCTCATTTAAAGCAATTTATGGGGATGGGGGCCGGGAGTTTGGCCTAGTGGTTAAAGTGCTTGCCTAGCATGCATGAAGACCTGGGTTCGATTCCTCGCTACCACATACATAGAAAAAAGCCGGAAGTGGTGCTGAGGCTCAAGTGGTAGAGCTCTAGCCTTGAGAAAGTCCAAGGACAGTGCTCAGACCCTGAGCTCAAGCCCAGGACTGGCAAAAAAAAAATAAAGCAATTTATGGGGAAGAAAGGTTTATTTTGAGCCTTTGCTTTGGGTTTATGACAGCATATGGTAGAACAAAACCACACACTTGACCAGAAAGCAAAGGAGAAAAGAAACTAGGGCCTATAATCACCTTCACATAACCAAGCCCTCCTACACTCTCTTAAAGGTACCACCAACTCCCACTCAATAGACCTTTAACATCTCATAAGAACCTTGTGCAACAAATTCTGTCATGAATCCTTAGAGGAGAAAGAATGACAAGAAGTAGTAGATCTGAGACTTGAACCCAGGAAATCTTCTATGTGTCCAAAGTTCTTAATCATTGAAGATGTGATAGATCTTATAGCAGGACCAGTTGAGTTTTGTATCACATATCTCTGTTAATAACAAAACTCCTTTTCCTTTAAAACACTTGGAAACATCATAAGGATCAAAGTTTGGGACTTGCTTGTGAAATAGTCATTTATATTGGCTAGGACTGAGACCAGAAGAATGTAGGCCTGGCACAGGATCAATTCCACAAGTATTTCCTGAGCACCTCCTGTATCAGGTATGGTGCCAGGAGTGCTATAAACATGAGCACAAAGCTGCATCTCATAGCCAAGAGCATGAATGCCCCATCCTGTACCCAGTGCAGACCAGAGGCTTGCCCTCAGGCTGCCTCACATATAACATTCCCATTTTGAGGTCCCTCGAAGAGCATCCAGCCTTGGCTTCCCTCAAATGAGTGCTGCTCTGTCATGTTCAGGAATTAACCCTGAGCAAAATGCATATTCGTTCTGTAAATGTTTATTGAGGACTTACTGTAGCTGCTGGCCCAGTGCTATCAATTGAGGATACAGAGACAAATATAAAGTGTGGTCTCTTTTCCTAAGATACTCATTATCAAATGAGGGAGATGAACCAGTCCATGAAAAGCCATAATAAACCAAAGTACGAGACAGCCTGAGAAACACCTTCACTAGAGATACAAACCTACCTTCTATAGGAGTTCTCAGAAATGAAGACACCACAGGACCCACTCATGGGAGCCCCAGGGACAAGCATCTATTTACATTTTACTAGCCTCAGTCTCCCTCTCCCCCTCCCTTTCTTTCTCCCCTCCCCTTCCCTAGCAGTCCTGAGGCTTGAACTTGGGGGCCTGGGCACTGTCCTTGAGCTCTTTTTTGCTCCAGGCTAGTGCTCTACCACTTTGAACCACAGTGCCACTTGTGGTTTTCTGGTAGTTAATTGGAGACAAGAGTTTCATGGACTTTTCTGAGGGGGCTGGCTTTGAACTGTGATCCTCAGATCTCAGTTTCCTGAGTAGCTAGGATTTACAGGTATGAGCCACCAGCATTTTTCCAATGGGAACAATGATTCTTTCTTTGTGCCCATCCTGGGGCGAGAACTCAGAGTTTGGTACTGTTCCTGAGCGTCCCCGCCCAAAGGCTAGCACTCTACTACCTGAGGCACTTCCAGCTTTTTGGTGGCTAGTTGGAGATCGGAGTTCCACAGACATATTCTGAGATCTGAGGATCCCAGCCCCATGAGTAGCTGTAAACCACCAGTGCCCTAGAGGAGTAATGATTCTTTCACCCAAGGTAGTTTCAAGTAAGACAAGACATTTGAGAATGTCATGTGCTGTTACAGCCCCTCCAGGAACATGTAGGAATCCTCTTGGGGAGGGAGTCTGGCTTCTGCAGCCCTCAGTTTGCTCTAGTGTGAAGGGGTAGGAGGAGGTGAGGCTGGCATTCCTTTGTGGTTTCTTGAGCCTCATATGCCCTCTTGTCTCTGCATCTTTGTTGGCATGTGAAATGCTCAGTTGGAAGACGTTAGTGTACTGCCTGCCATTAAATAAGTGTTTACTATGTGGTAGTGGCTCCTATTTGTCTGGTTCTGTTCCTGTCTCCGGCCTCTGCTCTTGTACTCACTCTACCTAGCAGTCTCCCTGTCTGCCTCTCTACCTGAATTATGACTTCCCCATTTATACATTTCAGAAACCTTTTCCTCTGTTAAAAAAAAGGATTATTTTGGATATGGTAAAATGACATAAAAGTTACTATCTTCCCTATTTTTGTTTTTCCTGGTCTTAACCATTTAAATTACATGTCTCAGAGCTGCTAGGTTGAGGGAATTGAATGAACTTGTCTTTGGATGCCATTTCTATGTGCTGTTTTCTAGGAAGTTTTCTGCCAATCACCAGGTCAGTTACTACTTTTTTCTCCCCAGCGTCTCTTACTCTGGCTCTCATTCTAGTCGGTTCTAACTTTCTTTTGCTTGGTCAGGGAGCTGCTTGAGTGCAGGAACTGTCTTAGTTTATTTGGGGGCTAACCTTGCAAACCTTGAGTGATGCCAGAGGCTCTCGTGCAGACACGCTGTGAGGGAGGTCAGTTCTTTCATTGGCCATGTTGAAGGTATTAAGACTAGGAGCCTCCCATCATCTGCATCTTGCCAGAGCCAGGCAAGGAACAAGGGTGAGAACTATTAGCCCAGTGCAGAAGTTTTTTCTATGCAGTGCCTGTAACGTTCAGAAGGCTCACTCAGAGTGTAGCCTGCCTTTTCAGCTCCTGCTCTGGAGCCTCCTAAGCCACAGGTGTGGAAAGCATGTTCCATTCTGAGCTAGTACACATGTGACTGAGCCTCCCTTGTAGCATTTGCCTCCCCCCTAGATGTGCAGCATTGCTGTGCCAGCCCAGCTGATTGGGCTATGCTCATGTATATGATGCTCAGGGGTTCGTGGCTGGGTGCCATGCTCCACCACCTCTCCTGTTTGCCTTGGTAGCTTCCCAGCTGCCTCTCACATGACTTCTGTCTCTGTTTACTTCTCCCTCCAGCCTTGCTGGCTGGAGCATCCCCATGCTACCTGAGTCTATTCTGCATGAGACATAGCTTCTATAAGGACCCCCTCCCTTCCAGGGAGCTTCCCAGATGCTGTCTGTCTTTAAAGGAACACTCCTAGCCCACATCCTCTCTTCACCATCTGTGAATGCAGGGTCCAAGCACTTTTAAAAGCATGCCTCTCTGTCTGTGACTCCTCCATTCAGGGCTAGAAGAGAAACAATTGCTGAGGGTCAGAAGGAGGTTTATCTTGAATTCATGGATGAACATTTCACAGCTGCTAGCCCAGGCCTTGACCAGAAGCAGATAAGAGATATAGAGCTGGGGTGGAGGGAGGTGGGTGTGAGCTGGGGATCCAGGACTGGAGATCTGAGGGAAGGTGTTTATTGTAGGTTGAATTGTATCCTACCAAAGGATTTTCAACTCTTGACTGCCAGTACCTACCTGAGCTATGAACTTATATGGATGAGATAATTAAATTAAAACAAAGATGGCAGGGTGGGCTCAAAAGTAATATGTTTTGGTGTCTTTCAAAGAAGGGAAATTGGGACACAGAGACAGACACACAGTGGGGAGCACCATGGAAGTGAAAGCAGTGACCGACTGGTAGACTCTCTGGACAGGAGAGAAGCTGGGAACAAACTCTCCCTCCTCACCCAGGAGCACGTCCCTCCCCTCCCCTCCATCTCAGAGATAGGTTTTATGTTCCTATTGTTTTCGCCTCTAGTCTGAGCCACAGCAATTAGGACAGCACTTGAATACCTTCAGAATCTCACCTCTGATTATGGATCAGTGCACATCAACTATGAAGCTTCTTCCTGTTGTATTTGGTTTGGACACACAGAGGCTATTTTGAGTCATCCAGATATACATTTTAATAAATATAATAATAAACCCTTTAGTACAACTCTCAATAAGAATTTTAATAAGAGGGGCCGGGAGTTTGGCCTAGTGGTTAAAGTGCTTGCCTAGCATGCACAAAGACCGGGGTTCAATTCCTTGGTACCACATACATTAGACAAAAGCCAGAAATGGTGCCGAGGCTCAAGTGGTAGAGCTCTAGCCTTGAGAAAGTCCAAGGACAGTGCTCAGGCCCTGAGCCCAAGCCCAGGACTGGCAAAAAACAAAAAAAAAAAACAAAAAAAAACAAAGAATTTTAATAAGACTCTAGCAAGCAACTTTTTTTTTTTTTGGTCAGTCATGGGACTTGAACTCTGGGCCTGGGCGCTGTTCCTGAGCTCGTCAGCTCGAGATGACCGCTCTACCCTTGAGCCACAGTGCCACTTCATTTTTTCTAGTGGTTAGTTGCAGTTAAGAGTCTCATGGTCTTTAGTGCCCAGGCTGGCTTTGAACTGCGGTCCTCAGGTCTCCTCCTCCTGAGTAGGTAGAATTACAGGTGTGGGCATTGCACCTGCCTGCAAGCAACTTTTTAATCCTCTTCCAATTGATGTAGAACTGGGCAAAGGATAATAAGACAGTGATCCCATCTATATTACTAGATGCCCTTCTGTTTCACAAGGAAGATTTCTTTATCATGCCATTGACCCTCTGGTGGCCCTGTGAGTCAGTGCCTGGGGAGAAGAGAGACCTGAGGCTTCTAGGTGCTCCAGATTTCTGTTATGTGGCAGGGATGGAATGTAAATGCTCCTCTGACTTAGCCCCTTGCTCTTTCTATCTCTTCATAGCTGCTCCTGAATGTGGAGCAGATCTCTAGAGCAGCTGAGGGAGCCCTTGTCAGGGGTCCTAAGGAGTAATACATCCGGTTGATCCTGTTTTAGGATCATCTGACTGCCAGGAGCAGTCAGGAGCATTGGCCTCTCAGGAGCTCTTGAATCCCTTCCAGAAAATCTCATTGTGTCACTTTGGGTTCCTCTGTTTCAGGACATGGTTCAGGGGTGAGCTTGACACTTTCTAGACTCATGAGCTTTTGTCCTGATGATGGACACAACAAAGCTGAGTTTGCTGTCGTCACCTTTCACCACCACAACAAGCTGAGACATGTCAGCAGTGTGCTATCCAAGTTTCATGACATTCTGGACCCCTGATCATGCCTTTGCCCTACCAGCAAGAGAATGATGCGGTAAAGAGGTGTAGAATCCACAGCCCAAGGTCTGAGTTCTAGCCTCCACAGTGTGCCATCCTGGCTGTCATGTCCTCAGACCCTATACCCCTGGAATGACCCTAGAAGAGCATTTGTCTTGCTGTGCAGAGGATATAATAGGGGCCTTTTGTAATAATAGATGCCATTGTTATTCACAGCAGCAACAACAACAACAGAGGGAAAAACACTGTAAGACCTTCTTCCCATGAGGGCACATGTAGAGCTCTTTGGGAACTTTCTACAAGAAAGTGCTAACTCTGCATCACTTACCTCTCTTCCTTGGCAGCAGGGTGGGCCTCACATTCTTGTGCAGTTTTTGGCCTCTTCAGAAAACTCTTCTGGTTTTGATCACCAGTGTTTTGTTTTGTTTTCTACTCAGGTCCTCCCTCTGTCTTCCCTCCCACTGTTACCACCACTCAGTTGTCATATCAATATTCTTTTTATACAAAAATCTGAGAAATCCATTCCAGCCAAACAGAAAGACAATTTTACCATGTGAAGTTTAGGCAATTTCTTTCATTGCCCTGGTTCGGAGCTGCCATGTGCTTCTCAAGTGTCAAAGACTGATTTTGTCGACTTAGGAGGTCTGCAGAAGTCTGTGGACATCTTTTACTTGCTAGAACTGTATAAACAGCAGCAATCAAGATCTTCTTTCATGGTTTTGTGGGGCCATCACTATGTTAGGTGCTTCCCTGTACTCAGCCTATTTCTCTTCATAATTATTAGACACAGTTCTGTCTGGCTCTAAAGTCCCGGCTCTCAGCACATATGATGTGTATTGTCTTCTAACTTAGAGGAACTCCTACCCCTTTGCCTTTCAGATAAGGAAGCAGGCCCAAGAAGGGGTCTAAAAGTTATCCGACTCCTAACCCCTAACCCTCTCATCTCAAAACACTGTCCTGCTACTAGGAATTACCCACTGAATACTAGAGGGAGGGACAGTTGCTTCAGCAGTCACATTCCAAGGCCCTGTGAAACTTGGCCACCTTGGTGTCAATCAATTTCAAGCTGCCGTCAACTTCAGAAGGCTACGCGTCCAAAGTATGGCTCCTCTGAGTTCAAAGTTAAGTATTGGGACTCATAAGCTTGGCACCCAGAGGGAGTTATTTGTTTACTTATTGCATGCCTGAACTCAGGCAGGAATTCATAATTAGTAGTTTGTACTGTGGAGACCTCTCACTATTCATTGGCACAAGCAGTGACATGTGACACCTCTGCCTTTGTACAAATTATTCACCATGCCTTGAAAGTCCTTCACTCCCTACCCTACCTCCACAAGTGGTAGAGTGCTAGCGAGCCTTGAGCCAAAAAGTTTAGAAGCAGTGTCCAGGCACTGAGTTTAAACCCCAGGACTGGCCAAAACAACAACAACAAAAGGAGTCACATCTTAGAGTTGGCTCACCCTAAAGCAAGCAGGTAGAGAAAGAGACAGCTAAAAACCCAGAAGGAGATCTTCATTTAGCTCTAGTATGGTATCTTTTATGCTAAGCAATTCACTTGGCCACCTCTAGACTATTGAGGTTGTTAAAGGAGTGTGCAAAAAGCACAGGTGACCTGAAGCAAAGGATTCATTCTGACATTAGTGGAGAGAGTTGCATTCTATACATGCATCCTGTGCTTGGGTGCTGGCTCTAGTTGGGCCCTGAGCACTAGGTTAAGCTCAGGGCTTAAGTGGGATGAGGATACTGCTGCCTACCCAGGGGCCTAACCTACCTTACTTGAAGCAGCTGCTATAGGATGGTTGTTGGGATTTGGACATCACAAAGGTGGTGGGGGTTTAGGAGGAGATTTTGAGCTCATCAGTATCCAAGTGAAGGTTAGGGGAAGGCCACGTTCTCCCTAATGGGTTCCTGGACTAAGAAATCAAGAGTGCATCTAGGACCTGTCTTTCATGTTTGGATTATCTGTTGGCACCCATGTGCTACCATTTGCAATCGTCTCCTTTACACATGTCTCTTCTCTCTGGGCTTCTGTTGCTCCTCAGCAGAAGAGTGGGAATTTTACCTACTGCTCAGGCAGGCCTATGGCAGGCAGTGAGTGATAGCTAATGTCTATGAAGAAAGCATTTTGTGAATTGGAAAGCTGTACACATGTTGCAGCTACCACTATTTATCATTAGATGGTTTTCCTTGTTGGTCCCTGGAGGCATCTTGTTCCCAGCTGCATCTGCTGAGTATATGAAGAGGCGGCATTGAGGGAGGATTGGAGTGGGAGGAACACAACAAGACAGGCTGAAGGCTGGAAGATATTTAGGCCAGGCTCTTGTGTAGAGGAAGAGAAAATGGTTTATGTTTCAGCCTGGAGTGGGGACTGAGCTGGTCTTCTGCAGGTGCTCTGGAGTACTTTACAAGCTGGACTCTCCTCCTTCCTTCAGTTGCATTGTGCATGTCTCGGGATGTTCCTGAAAATCAGCACATCCCAAGGATGGAGCCAGCCCAAACTAGGAAATTGGCAGAGAAATATAGGACCCGGCTTCTCCTTTCCTTCTTGGCTGGTCTCTGCAGTTTGCCGGTTGTATCACACTCACATTCACTTACTTCTGAGCTTGCCCTCCCAGGTTCCCTCCATCTAGCACATGCTTCCCACATCTGTCCATGGCACATCTGTCCTCAGAACTATGCCTGTCTTCATTCATTCCAGAACATGTAGAGTGCCATTTCCCAAGACCTGGAACACAGAGGAACAACAGAGGATTCCTTTTCTAGGGCTGTTCGGGAGGCAAAGGGGATTCTGACCCTGGAACTTAAGAGAAGGTTGGGGAGCAAGGGTGGGTATTGTCAGCAGGTATGGGAAGCAGAGGCACAGGCCCAGGGAAGGTCACCCAAGGAGAACCTAGATAAGAATAGAAGAGAACAAGAGAAACAAAAACAGTGCATCAGGAATACCAAGTTTCAAATGTTTATGTACAGAATGGAATTTTCAATTGAGAACAAGGCAGGGAAAAAGGAGAAAAGAATAGGGGAGAGGAAAAAGGAAGCAGAGGCAAGGAGCAAGCCTATCAGAGGAAGTTTGGCTGAGCACTGCAGACTCAGTGCACAAGAATGGAGATGAGAACTCCCACAGGCAAGTGCTAATGGGAGTTATGGCAGCAGAGAGGGACAGGTGGATTTAGACAGTCGGTAGAAAAAGTTTTATTCATTTACTCCCCCATTCACTGTGTGTCCCCTTCCCTGATAGCCTCAGCTTGTATTGCAAATAGAGCCACAAGCAGGATCCAGCTCAAAAACTGTCGGTTCACGGGACTGGATGCCAGATAGAGATGGGGCAGGTCCATGAAAAGGGTTGGCACTGCCTTCTTCAGTCCTGGGGCTTGAACTCAGGGCCCTCACTGTCTTTGAGCTTCTTTTGCTTAAGGCTAGCGTCTATTCAGGACTTCCTTTTCTCTCTTTCTTTCCTTCCTTCCTTCCTTCCTTCCTTCCTTCCTTCCTTCCCTCCCTCCCTCCCTCCCTCCCTCTTTCCTTCCTTCCTTCCTTCCTTCCTTCCTTCCTTCCTTCCTTCCTTCCTTCCTTCCATTTGTTAGAGATAAAGGTCTTACAGGCGTTCCTGCCCAAGCTAACTTCAAACTGTGATCTTTAGATCTCAGCTTCCCGAGTTGCTATGATTACAAGCATGAGCCACCAACGCTGGGCTTCCGTGTGGATTTGAAAGTGTGACCCTTACTAGTTTCTCTATCTGAAAAAGGAGAATTTTTCTGACAAGAAACGGGAAGATTCTTTAGCAGCAAAGCATGTTATGACTATTACAGACCTGGCAATACTGATGCAGATATGGGAAGTACAGAGTGGCCATGGACTCACTGAAATGCCTGTGTTATGTGGTATCCGGTCAACAATAGTGGCTACTTCCATAAGAAGTATTTTCTAAAATAACTATATGTGTGTGCGTCTGCTTAAAATCATTCAAAACAGTCTGAGTGTCAGTGGGTTTGAGGATCAAAAGTACCAACAGCCACTGCTGGGGATCATCTAGCCTTAGTTTCCTAGTGTGTGTGCAGACCACAGTGTTGCCTAAACAGATGCCCTGGGTCCTAACAAAGGTTGACCAGCTTGCTGTTTAATGGCTGGGTGACGTGTAATCACACAGAAATAGCAGCAGTACCAGGGACACTGAGGAAGATGCCACACTGAAGGTGCCCCTGCAGTGCCCGGCATAGTGGGTGTGTGACCTGTGGAAACAGGCAGGAGGCCTCAACTTCCTCCTACTCAAGAGTTGGGCTGAGTCTTTGCAGTGTTGGCAGGGCAAGGTTTCCACTGGGAGCGTCAGCATTTCCTATCAGGAGGCTCCCGCTGCTGGGATCCCAGGGTCTGTGACTCACCAGGCTCTGACAGCACAGACTTGGCTCTGCCACCTGCCACAGTCCAGGGCACAGAGTGGAGATGCTGCAATAGGTCAGGGCCTTCAAGTAGCTAGGATACCCCACTCCTAGAAGGCCCTTGGGGTCTGTCTCCACCTGACTTCCACCTCCCTGCTCGCTCTGCTCTGATAATGGCTGCTTTCATCTGGGCCCCAGCAGCTGAGTGGCCTAAATATAGCCACGGGCTTCAGTGGTGAGCCACAGGAAAAGACTAAGGGGAAAGCAAACTGGCACTACATTTTCAAAATAACTATGGTCAAGATCATAAGCTCAACAAATGTTAGGCCAGCAAAGGGGCCCACGCCTTTTGCTTGTTTTTGAGGGCAGGCTGGGAAACAGTCTTATTTCCTCCTCCTTCACCTTCCTTGGTTGAAATGCCCTGGAGGAGGCCTCCTGGGAACAGCAGGCGGATGCAGAGAGGTTGTGTTTGAGTAAGCTGGGCGAATATGAGTTTGACTCGGGCATACTACTTTCTGTCATGTGGGACTCATGCTCCATTCCCTCCCCATTTACTTAGGGCTGCTGCTTCAGGAAGCCTAATCAGACTGAGGTTTTGGGCCCATGATGGTAATTTCCCATGCTCACTCAACATTTGATACGTACACTGGGAATTGTTCTAACAACTTTCCCTGTATGGGCACAGTGGATTTCTTAACAACCTAAGAAGGTACATTTCCCACCCACTTTACAAATGAAGAAAATGAAGCACAAATAGGATTAATGAACCTTCTCAAAAATCTCATAAAATCAGTAGCACAACAAGGGTTGAAATTCAGCCTGTCTCCAAAACGCATCCTTTATCCACTGCCCTCCCCTGCCTCTGTTTCAACAGGTTTTGGCAAGGCATTTTATTGCAGCTTATCTTAATGCTTCCTCAATACACCTCATGAGGTATGTAGTCCTGTTAAGGTCATGTCTTTACATACATAGAAGTGAGTCTCAGAGAGGTCATCGTCTTGCAGGTCAGTACAGGAACAATGAGGCCAGTGGTACCTGGGGTTGGCCAGCCCTGACACCCCTTCATGTTTTACTCAAAGTCAGCACGCTGCTGTGTGTGCGTCCTCCTGCCAGCTCATCTGGGGGCCTTTGTCCCTGTCCTCACTGCGGCTTATCTTGTGTGCTTCATCACAACAATTGACAAGTGGAACAGAGCATGGGAGAACTGCTCAGGATTCAGAATTGCTGCCAGGGCCCCAAGTGCGAGGGTGAAGATAGTTCCTATGCTCCTCAGGGACGGGGAAGCTTTGCCGTCATCCCACTGGGCCACTCAGGGTCATTTCCCTGTTTTTGCATCAGCTGTTGCCTGGCTTTGACCTTGAATTTCAATCCTCTTAGGTAGCTAAGGTTCCAGAAGTAAGCTACTCTTTCATCTTCCCAAACTGAATCTCTGCCTCACTGAACACTAGCTTTCCTTTCCCTCCTCTCCCCGCTGTTTGTAACCACCATTCTATTTTCTGTCTCTATGAATTTTGCTCCTGTGAGGATCTTACATGCATGTCCCTTCTGTCGGGCTTATCTTAACTTTAGTATCATGTCTTCAAGAGTCACCTATGCCGTATCAGGTTCCATTGTTAGACAGGCCACATTTTGTTTATCCATTTGTGGGTATTGGGCTATTTTTGCCTCTTGGAAATAGTTTATTTATTTATTTATTTTTGTGGGTCATGGGGCTTGAACTTGGCCTGGGCGCCATCCCTGAGCTCTTCAGCTCAAGGCTACCGCCCTAGTCTTGAGCCAAGCCCCACTTCCCATTTTCTAGAAGTTAATTGGAGACAAGAGTCTCAGGTCCTTTTATGTCCTTGCTGGCTTTGAACCTTGATCCTCAGATCTCAGCCTCATGAGCAGCTAGGATTATAGGTGTGAGCCACCGTGCCGGCAGGAAATAATTTATAATATTATCATATATTCAGATTTTGTGAAAAAGTTTGTGTGGAAAAACATTTTCTAGTGAAAGGTATTTGAAAGCCATGACCTTTATTTAAAGTGGGGATGGAGGGGAGGGACCCAGCAAGCATGACATAGACAGAACTCAAACTGCAGCCTTGAGATGACATCCAACACTTTTCTCCTTCCTAATCCTGGTTCTGCTTATTTAAGGAAGGAAGGAAGGAAGGAAGGGAGAAAAAAAAGCAGTTCTGTCCTAAGCAATTGCCAAGATTTTCCAGAAATCCCCTGGAACGGCAGAAGACTTGATTCAGCAGTTGATAAGTACTGAGGGAGCCAGTCCCGTGCCGAGACCCTCAGTGGAAGATACCCAGCCTCTGCCTCTTCCTGGCCGTATGGCTCTGGGCCAGTCTTTTTACTCCTCAGAGCCAAGGGTCAATGTGAAGATCAGATGGGATGATCCTGGGGGGTGCATCCTAGGGTAGGGTCTGGCACACAGTGTGCCTCATACACACAGGTTGCCACTGCATAAATAGAGATAAAGAGATGAACAATGGCGGGGCACAGAAAAGCTCGAGAAGGAAGATGAACAGTTCAGGCTCTGGTCCACTGTGGTTTTTCTCGGCATCGTCTATGAGGATGTTGACATTTGTCAGTTGATGAAGATGGAAACTGCTTGATCTGTCCATTGCAAAGTTAATTAGCATAAATTAATTCGCTTTTTGTATGCATTTTGTTGGAGGTTTTTGGTAGAATGGTGCACGTTCTCTTCCCCATCACATTTTCTAGTTTTAGCATCATGCTTTGTCAGATGACAAAAGGCAGTAATTTGTTTATAAAAGGTCTGCCTCCTTGACTCAGACACCTTCTACTAGGCCTGGCCTCCCAGCACTGCCACATGGAGGAATTAAGGTTGCACTATATGACTTTCTAAGGGATCTTCAAATTATAGCGGATATATATGTGAAATGTTAAGAAACTCAAGATGCTGAATAGTCGCTTTTTGTGTATTGAGGCTTGAACTGCAGACCTTGGACTATTGCTTGGCTTTCAAAGCTTTGTGTACTTTCTTGTTCACAGCCGGTACTCTCCTACTTGAGCCACTCTTCTAGGCTAGCATTTTGCTGGTTTATTGGTGATAGAATCACACAGACTGGGTAGCTAGGATTATAGGTGTGATCGGCCAGCACCCATGCCGAGTAGGATCTTACTAAATATTTGTTCTTCTTGGCAATAATGGGAATAGGGCATTCTCTTTGGAGATGCCAGGCCTTGCCCTGCTTAACTGCATTCCATCTACCATCACTTTCCCAGAACAACTCCAAGTCCCCTGGGAAATATGTTAATAGATCCTACATCCCGGGTCTGTGCAATTCTCCATTACTAGGTTGATGCTTCAATACTTTAGTGACAAGACCAAGTTGTAACTCCCCCTGGAATACACTGTGGCAAGGGAAATGAGTCTCAGAGGGCCCATGAGAGGCAGGGCTTGCTCTAGAGTCAGCCTATTTCGTTGAGAGATGTGGCTGGACTAGAGTGATCTGGAAAAGGAGGTTTGAGAAAAGCTGCTTTTGACTGCTCTCTAAGATTATTAGAAACACAAGTACTGTACTAATGTGTCCTTATGGACATTACTTGGTTAGATTGTCCAGGAAACCTCCTCCCAAGATGAGACTACCATTCCAAAACCTGTACGTAGTTATTGGTAAAATATGTTGGTTGCAAATTTATATAAACTGTTGACTAAAACAATGCCAGGGACAGATGGCCCACATCTATGATACCAGCTACTCAGGCAACTGAGATCTGAGAATTAAGACTAAAGGCCAGGAAAGTCTGTAAGATTCTTAGATCCAGCAAAAACAAGCTGGACTGGAGATGTGACTCAAGTGGTGGTGTACCAACCATGAGGCAAAAAGTCAAGCAAGAGTATGAGGCTTTAAGTTCAACACCTACACCCCTCCCCCACACACATAAAACAAGAAGACTGGGCATGGTATCTCACACTTCTAAGCCTACTTACTCTGAGACAGAGATAGGAAAGATGAGACTGAGAACAAAGCTAGTGAGACCATCTGCCATCTTAACAAATAATCTGAGTAAAGGTCTGTGTCTAATTGTAGGGAGGTATATGTAGTAGGATTATTATCCGAGGTTGGGCCTGGGCAATGGTATGAAATCCCATGTAAAAAATAACTAACATGAAAAAGAACTAGGAATGTGAGCACTGCTTCCTAGCAAGCAGTGACTCTAAGTTCAAAATCCATTGCTGCCCCAAATACCAAAACTTGGTGCAAAAAAAAAAAAATCTAGAAAGTACACTTTCTACTATCTTTTATTTGATTGTTGCCATATAGGAAGGAAGCCTGGTGTTTCCAGATCACTGATTTTTTTTTAAGACAATCCAGAATGCCAGAACTTTTATGTGAAATTTCCTGACTTTTGAGAGCTTATAACAGAAAAGTATGTAGCATGCCAAGCTCTTCAATACTTTGCAGGTTGAATACGACTTCAGCTCATCATTCAGTCTGCAACTGGTGATACTTGATGTCCCTTCAGCTTTCTGATTTCTGACAAATGAGCAGGAATGTCTTTAGAGAAGAGGCAGTGCTTGTACTAGGGATGGAAGGAAGAATGGAAAACTGAAGTAGAGAGGAGTGAGAAGTACTCTTGAGACCTGGAGGTAGGAATGACCCAAGAGTGTCTTGAGAAATAATGAATCTGGTGGGGCTGGTTTTAGAAGAGGAGGTAAAATGGATTGGGGCTGGGATATAGGCTCATTTCCTTGTGTCCTCATTTCTTAAGACTTGTATTCTTAAATCTTAATGTTTAAGGACGAGGCCCCTGGGTGCATTAAAGAGACAGAAAGACAGACAGACAGATGGAGAATTGCCTGGAGTTCAGTTTACTGGGGAACTTATTGATGGAAGCATAGTGTTGGTTGACAGCAAGACAATTAGACACTTGGTATTTAGGTCAGAAGGAGGGGTATTTATGGGCTAGGACAAAAGTGGTTTCATCCGAGTTGGAATGGCGCTGGTTTATCGTAATTAAGCTTAGGTCAAAGTCAGGTACTTGTTTGGAGTCAGTGTCCAGTTGTAAGTACCACACATCAGTCTAATGGTCCTGTCTGTTTGTACCTTGCTGGAGAACGCTGCAGGAAAAACCAGTTAGGGTTATACTGGCCGATCATAGTAGTTAGGACTCAAGATGGCTGCACTTGTGTTAAGCTGAGGCCATCATATCAACTAGAAGCTAGTCTGTTTCAAGTCATGTGGTTTAATGTTTTCTCCCCTGGGATAGTGGTGGTGAATGAATGAACACTTCTTGATGGGTGAGGGTCACAACACCAATGGGAAAGGTGAAGTGATGAAACTCTGGCACATCTGGGAGAATGTGCTCTGATGGATGCCTCCCCAGGGATACATCCTGTGTGTCAGCCAGGCCTTTCATTGGAAACAGTCACTCCACAGCACAGTGGTGGTGTGGTAATTCACGTGAATTTCTCAATAGCTTCAGTCTCTGGCTCTGTTTTTTTTTTTTCCCTCTAAATGGCAGTATTGCAGAGCTCAAGACAGGGTTGGGGTTTTTTTTTTTTTTTTTTGAAATCTAACCAGCTAAACAAATGGAGAAGAGGTGGGTGGGAATAGTGGAGGAGAGCTGGGTGATGAGTCAGGAGCTCCAGGTTGCTGTCTGTGTCTGCCATCAGTCCTCTCAGAGGTGAGCCCTGCCAAACAGGGTGCGGATTCCCTTGTCGGCATGTCAGTCCATTTTTTAGCTCCCAAACTCACCCTTAAAGCATCATGTACATGGTTAGTACATGCAACATTATGTGGCAACATATGTGTGTATAATGTATATGTTAGTGTGCCATAAAATATCCGTAACCAGATAATAGTACTATTTTCCTATTATCTGTTCATTTTGTTTTAGTTCCACATGTATATTTTGGTTGTATATGAGAAATGTTCATATGTTGCTGCTATATAGTATGACCTTGAACATTAAAAAAAGGATCACTCCTTTGGGCCTCAGTAATATAAAATGACTGGTAGGTCATTTAGAGGCCCCTATCCAACTGAAAACCACTTCCTTTCTTTTTTTATCCAGTCAATCATGGGGCTTGAACTCTGGGCCTGGTCACTGTCCCCGAACTCTTCAGCTCAAGGCTAGTGCTCTAGCACTTGAGTCACAGCACCACTTAGGGTTTTCTGGTGATTAATTGGAGATAAGAATCCCATAGACTTTCTTGCCCAGACTGTGAACAGCAGTCCTCAGATTTCAGCCTCCTGATTGGCTAAGATTATAGGCATGAGCCACTGGGCCCAGCTAACTTTCTTACATTGTAATCTAATACACAAGAAGCAGGCTAGAATATGGTTAAAAATAGAACTTCTAGGTCCAGAAGATTCGATTTTCATCTTGATTTTATCCCTGTGCAGTTGTGTATTCTAGGAGAATATGCTTCACTAAAATATTTTTTTAAATCTATACAGTGGGAATAATGGTATCTGCCTATGAGCATGAAGGCGTGTATGTACATGTGTGCATGTGCCTGTGGGGCAGATACTAATGCTGTGGAATTAAATAAAATTCTCATATGATGTTTGGAATAATATCAGACACATAGGATTTGCTCAGCAAATGTTTATTATTATTATTACTATTCTATGATTTAGCGTGTAGGGTCTCTATTGGAGGGTACATTTGGGTCAATGCTTATAAAAACCAGACAGAGGTTGCAGGACTGAGCAAAGGAAGAGCTGAGCTCTGATGTAGTCCCATGAAGGCCTCAGCACTCCAGGGACCCCTGAACCTGGAGAGGCCTTTCAGAGTTGATCTGACTTGGAACAAGGGCCTGAGCCTTTGTATTCCCATGTATTTAATTTATTGGATTTATGCCATCAAAATGCACACATGGTAAAAAAAAGATCTTTAATATAAATCATCTCACTGTATATACTCTATGGCACATTCCTGTACACACTACTTGTACAGTGCAGCATACTCTAAAACATGATCAGTCCCACATGTGTGCTGCTGCTATCTCCATGGAAGGCCAACAGCTAAGAGAGTTTCCAGCCTGTCACAGTGTCAGTCTCCAACATCCAGGGTTTGAGAACAAAATTCAGCCTGTACCATACCCCTCTGGAAGGCCACCCTACTCATCCTGTGGAATTTGTCTCTGTCTCTCATTCTCTGGACTCTGTCTCTTCAAGACTGCCTTTCTCCTCTACTTTTATTTTGCACGTGACCACCAGCCCAGCACCTACATGGCTTTTAAGGGTCCAGGGCCCATCACAACTGTCCTCAACTCTTGTGTCTTAGTCCAGAAGGGCAGGAGCAGGAGAGCTTCTCTATGAACCTGATGTCATTGTCTCTTCTCTCTATGGAACTTTTAGTGGTTTCTTTCCTGGTACCTTCTTGTCACTTCCTTATTCTGTCTCCAGCTTTGTCCTCAATTCCTGTATCTTTCAGGAATAGCGGTTCCTCTCTTTAGCATTGCCCTCAGTTGGGCAGTTTGCTGGCCTTCCCTCAGGCAGTTCAACCTAATATGTCTGCGGGTTCCTTCCTTCCACCTTCCCACTGTCATAGACATGAAACCTTGGGATGCTGTACTCTGCTTTTCCTAGCCAGCCAGCTGTCCATTTGTGTGGAATCTGTTTCTCACATCTGTCTCCTCTTCAACCAGCCCTGGCATGATTCCTCTTGGCTTTGGTCTCTCCTTTCCAACCCATCTCATTAGTCAGACAGATGAATATTCCTGAAATGCATTCCTGATGTCCCCATCATCAATATTGTCTTCTGAGCAGAGTTCAACCAACTCAGTACTTCCTTGACCTGGTTGTAACTTAGCCTTCTAGCTGTTCTTCGTGTTTTCCATATTTTGATGGCTGTATTCCCACTGTCCAGAATGGATACTCAGTTCGGTTCCAGGCATCCATGTCTTCATACTTTGGATGACTTCTTTCCTGCAGTCCTGCTCCATTCCCTCAGTCTTGTGTTCATCTTTCTAAAGGCCTTCAGTGATTCACTTCACCAAATATAACCCCATCTTGCCCTCTTTCAAACCTTACATTTATTCATTGTATTGCTCACTAGTCCACATGTATCTTGTCTTTCCTACTCCATGGCTGAGCCAAAGGGCGGCTTGTGGTGACTCCAACTCCCTTGCCAACCCATCCCAAGTATGTTCATAATCTAAGTAAAAACAGAAGCTCACGATTCTCAACCAGCGTCAAGACAATTTCCCTGGTGTCTGCTTTCAACAGATTGCCATCTCTAAGTTCTGCCCATGTACAAGTTAAGAATCGCCTAGGTTCTGCTAAATTGGCAGGTCACTGAGGTTAGGGTGAATGTTTAGTCTTTCAGTCCTTCACAGCAAGTGGCTGCCTGTTTAAAAATGAGTCCACCTAGGACTTTGACTTATGGGCCAAATGGATGGATGAATGAACAAATGAATGCTACAACATGCAGCTTCCCTTGAATATCTCCTTTCTGCTTGTATTTTAATGTGGAGATGGCATGTACCTCTATCTCTCTCTGGCTGCTTTAGTAGTTTTTTGTTGTTTTGTTTCGTTTGCAGTCCTGGGCTTGAGCTCAGGGCCTGAGCGCTGTCCTTGGACTTTCTCAAGGCTAGAGCTCTACCACTTGAGCCTCAGCACCATTTCCAGCTTTTTTCTATATAGGTGGTACCGAGGAATCAAACTCAGGTCTTTATGCATGTTAGGCAAGCACTCTACCATTAGGCTAAACTCCTGGCCCTACTTTATAGTCGTTTTGAACATTCTGGCATGAAACCTTCATTTCTTATCTCAGGCTGTCAGTGGAAGGGAGTGAAGTAGTAGATCCCTGTGTGCCACAATCACACAGGGTATCAACCATCCTGGGTTGATGTTCACAACTCAGTGGGGTCTTGGGAAGTCAGTCACAGTCATTTGATGGGCTCTGGAGCTTCAGTTTCTTGCCTAAAAGGTAGAAATGCTATGTGTACTGTCCATCTCCCATAAGTACAAAGAATGCCTTCCTCCCTTCTCTAGTATCCTGTGAGCCTGAGAAAATGATTCTAAACTGTAAAGTGCTGTGGCATGGGAAGTGCAAATCCTCTCACATAAGCACTTGGCCAATTGTACTGAGAGGGGTGTGGGGCCATGGTCAGTGAGACCAGGAACCTACACACGGACCCTCCCAGGCTCCTAGCCTAGAACTGTACATTGGAGCCCCGTGAGTTCTCATAAATAATGGATGTAAATGGAGTTTAAAAAGCACCAGGCATTATGCAGTGGTAAGGTATTATTAGGAACCGGTACAACCTGTGCCAAAGTAGCTTCTTGCGAAGTCTGGCTTCACCCCGTGGCACTTTTTCTATCTCCCCAGATGAGAGGCTTAGGAGAAGACTGTTCTGAAAAGATGGATCCATGGTCCAAGAAAATGACAAGCAAGGCTTGCTAGGTTTTCTTTTTCTGCATGAACCCTGGAAGGCCCTGCCTGTAAAATGGCTAGTGATATTCCGTCATTTCCTCTGGGTAGGGAAAGGTTGTGCATGGTGAGTTTTCTAAGGCATTTTCTGTTTCTAGTACTGCTTGCCTCTCCCTTTTTACTGTACTGTTACTGGGGCTTGAACTCAGGGTTTCCAGCTCTCACTTGGCTCTTTCCCTAGAGGCTGGTGCTATACCACTTGAGCCTCGCCTCCCTCCACTTGCACCACTTCACCATCTTCTGGGATAAAAGCCAGTAATTCTGGGAGAGAAATAGCTATTTCCTCCCTCCAAAAGTTTATGGCCCTTGATGATTTGCAATGACTCTGAAATGCAAATGTGAAGTTTACTTGGGCACTGGATTTAAACTGCACACATGGGCATTTCTTCTACCAGCTTTGGAGGAAGAAAACCAACACCACTGTAGCCCTTCTCTGGCTCTGGGGACAGTCATGAGGTAGAAGGCTTGGCTTGAGGCTTTTCATTCTCAAACTCAGAGAAGGAGCTTTGGAAAGAGAGGCTTTGAAGGATAAGAGATGCTGAATGTGGTGACAAATTCTCAGGACCCCTGTAGAATGGCGACCTCTGACCTGCACCTGCAAGGTTATCTATAGCTGAAAAGCAAACGTCATTTTCTTTTCTCCTGGAGCTTTCACATCTCTCCCGAGGCCAGCAGGCTGGATGCTGGTATGGAAACACCTGGCCCAGAATGTGGCCAGTTCCTGCAGGGCAGAAGGAAGTGCTCGAATGCTTCTCACTGGGAGCATATTGTTATTTTTTTCTTCCCTCTCTCATGAATCACTCTGCCTGGAATCTGCCTGGGGAGTGTTCATCTGGCTAATGATTCTGTCCTCAGAATCTGGGAAGCTGTCACATTGGCCAGGCAAAATGGCTGAGATTGGGAGGGGTGGGGCGGCTTTGGGCTCACGTTGTAGCTACAGTAGGTGAGAGCCAAGTGGACTTGGGGAGCTCCTTAACTGAGCCCCAGTTTCTGCAGCCTTAACGGCTTCTAGGTTTGTGGTCGCTGTTACAGGCAATGAGGTGTCTGAAACTGCTGCCTTGCATAGATTGGTTTTGCCCTGAGTCTTACCAAGCTTCAACTCACTTTGGTGGCTCCCATCAACCTTGCACTCTTCTGCTTTTCAGAAAGGCCGGGAAGGAAGAAAGCAGCTGCTAATGTAAGGAAAACATTTCTCTTTTGTGTTTACTTCTGGATAGAGCTGGAAAGAAGGAGTGTCCTTGGACAAATTATTTAGTCTCTCTGAAATTCGACTTCACCTTGAAAATGGGAGTGGTTATTGTTCTTGTTGCTAGAGATTCAGACTCATGTGGTTACTAGCAAAGACTGTATTTAGTAATAGCAGAGTTAACACCATAGCTCGCGCCTGTCTGGTCTTCCTAGGCTCTGGACACAGAGGGTCAACAGGAGCATGTGATGGGGAGGGAATAGTGACGGGAAGGGGTGAGACCATCTCATAATGGCAGTATAATTCCCTGGGAGGAAATGCTGGCTGGGGTGATCCCTGAGGTCCCCAGATTTTCTGAAAGTAGGACTGTGCCAGGCCATTTGCCTTTCTATCGGGGACTGTTGAGTACCCTACTTATTTATGAGGGCAGTGGGCCTGTGCCTTATAATGATCATGGTTCTAAACATAGATGGGGAAAGGAGTGAATGAATGACACTGGCATGTGTACATCTACTATATTGGTTGTTGATGGTTTACATATGTCTTCTTAGGGAGTATTTTCAGTGTATTTGGTTATAAACCCCAATGCAAAATTCACTGCCTTTTGCATCTATTTGCATTCCTTCCCATAAGCCAACTCCCAACAACCTCCTTCATTCAGAAGGGTGAATATAAAATAAGTTGAAAGGGAGGGAACCAGCAGGGAAGCAGAAATTAGAACATGTTGTTATACTCTCACCAGAGCACACTGTACCCACTAGAGAGTTGAGGAGGAATGAGTGAGGCCAAGGAAGAGGATGGCAAAGGAGGCTGATATTCATGAGATGGCTGTAGGCAGGGTAGTTTCCTTGGCTCAAGATTATTCCTATAGACCATTTTGTGTGTGTGTGTGTGTGTGTGTGTGTGTGTGTGTGTGTGTGTGTGTGTGTGTGTCTTGTCTGTCTGTCTGTCCTAGGGCCTTAACTCAGGGTCTGGGCACTGAGCTTTTTGCCCAAGGATAGCACTCTACTACTTGAGCCAGAACTGCACATCTAGGTTTCTGGTAGTTAATTGGAGGTAAAAGTCTTATGGATTTTCCTGCCCAGGCTGGCTTTGAATTGCTATCCTCGGATCTCAGCCTCCTGACTAGTGAAGATTACAAGCATGAGCCCCTAGTACCTGGCTTTTCCTACAGATTGTTGAACATGTATGCTGATTTAGACTGAATTGGAGCACAGAGGTGCGTGAGGCGGAGAAAGTACCCACTTGGTTGACATTCAGTAAACTTTCCATGATAGGATGAACCTCACTCCAGCTTTGCCACTTTCTCTGGCATTTGAACCCCGCAGCTTGGTTCATAGTAGGTCCACAAAAACAATCCACTGACCGACTGACCTAGAGCAATAAAGCCATTTGGCAAAAGTTTCACAAAGAATTATTGCCCAATCAGGGAGCAGAAAGAATCTACTGCATTATGCTGCCAAGGGATAAGTTATTAAACACAGGCTTTTTTTTTTTCCTCTCTGGTAACAGGACCCAAGACATGAAATAGGATCTTGGCAGAGAATTCCATATTGCATCCAAAGGACAAATAGATTTATATTAGGATAGTAAGTGCTTTCTTTGAATCCAAATATGAATGATGGAATTCCAGTCTGACTGTGGAAATTTGCTACAACATTGGGAGAGGTGTTTGAAGAGATCAGTGAACTTTATTCTTTGGTAGATTTGTGTCAATATGACAGTTGGTGAGAATGCAAGCAAAAATGTGTGTTAATTGGTAAGTAGGAGGTTCTTAGGAAGTAATAGGATATATACTAAGAAGGAAGATCATACTGTTTTGTGGGTCATGGGGCTTGAACTTGGCCTGGGTGCTGTCCCTGAGCTCTTCAGTTCAAGGCTACCACCCTACCCTTTGAGCCAAGCCCAAGAGGTTAATTGGAGATAAGAGTCTCAGGTCCTTTTGTGCCCAGGCTGGCTTTGAACCTTGATCCTCAGATCTCAGCCTCCTTAATAGCTAGGATGACAGGCATAAGCCACTGCACCCAGCTCAGAAATGATCTTTTTTTTTTTTTTTTTGCTAGTCCTGGGGCTTAAACTCAGGGCCTGGGCATTTTCCTTGGGCTTTTTCTTCAAGACTAGTGCTCTGCCACTTGAGCCACAGTACCACTTCCAGGCTTTTCTATGTGTGTGGTACCAGGAAATTGAGCTCAGGACTTTGTGCATGCTAGGCAAGCACTCTACCATTAGGCCAAACTCCTGGCCCCTCAGAAATGATTTTTATCATGTCTAAGTTTGAATATGAAAGTCTGCTATTATTTGGATCTCAGATGTTCCCAGAGACCTGCATGTTAAAGCCTTGCTCCCTTAGCCTGTGGTTCTACGGAGAGGTGGAAGCTGTAGGAGGTGGGGCCCTTTAGGAGGAAGCCAAGTCACTTAGGAACCTGCTCCCTTTCCATCTCTCCTTTTGTTTTTTGGTTGCCATGAGGTGAACAATTCCCTCTGCCATATTCTCCAGCCTTGGTGGAGGGCTGCTTCACTGATGCAGTAAGGCAAGTGCCCAGCACTGAACACCTGAACCAACATGGACTCTTTCCCCCTTTTAAGTGGACTTCTCTCATATATTTGTACCAGACCATGGCGTGTGCATATTATGACATTACCTACTACTCTAGGGCTTATCGGTGCTTATTAAGCCACTATACAATCATGATTTTATTATTTTTCCCCCTGAATCTATTCCTCAAAGTTTGCTGGACTCAGCATTTGAGAGGGTATGTATCCAGTTCTCTTTTGTTGTGTCTTGCTATATTCTGTCTATTCTGAGAGGCAGAGATGGGCTCTTGAACAGAATTGTTTGAAGGTTTGCTGATTGATACTCTTTGATCATGCTGAATGTACCCTAAATGGACTTTCTCAGATACCACTAATGATGATCAGATACCTAACCCTCATTCTTGTTATGAAATAAAATCAAATTCTCTTTGAAAGAAAAAAAATTACTGTTTTGTAAAGTTAAAAAGAAAACGACATACACTCACACATGCACATATATGTGTACACACACACACACACACACAC